>NW_026606075.1:11670000-12275833 GCF_029834395.1 Sorex fumeus | reverse complement strand
TGTATTAATCACATTTGTCTTAAGAATATTTTTATGGTCATTATAATTCAATTTAAATCTTCAAAATTTAGAAGAGACCATGCTGGGACCAGGAATACAGATAAAAATCTGGAGCACATGCCTTTCATGGGTGAGGCTCCAAGTTTGATCCGTAGTACCATGTAATCCCTGAACATGACTGGGTGTGCCATAGTGGTCCCCTGGTCCTGATTGGCCTGGGCACCAACCCATCAGATAATGCATCCAAGTCAATTATTCCTAGTAGTCTCCGGGCTTTAAAATACTGCTTAGGAGGCCTTCTTCCACAACACACACAAATATCAAGGAGATGAGATTGTCCTCTGTCTTCACATATCCCTAAGGTATAAGCTTATAAAACTGAATTCATTACCATAAGAGAACACATAGCACTAGAGAGTAATCAAAATTATAAAAATAAGCCACAATTTTCAAGAGATCAAGTTTGTTCAGGGATGGGGAAAAAAGAAGTAAATACAATAACATAAAATATGCATTTCCATGCATGAGCTTTTTAGCTGCTTGTGAACCCTCAGCTAGCTTTACTACTTCCTCCTGCTCAACAGATTTCATCATTATCATCTATGAGTGGAAAGATTTCCACAGAAATATTTGAAAATCATTGCCTTAGAGAAATCCTACTATTCCATCAAATTATAGGCTAACATTGGTTTGTCCTTTCTCCCTTGCCACAGGGAACTTAGGTTTATTGAGTCACACCCATCACAGTGCCCCCAAGTCACTCCCATTCCTTTGTTTATCTGTAACCTCTTCTCTATGCTCTCCTCCCCAACCAGTTAATCCCCTAATTAGACTCTGTTAATTTGTAAGGTCAGATCCTTCTAGGACACTGAATTTGTATTGTAAATTAATATTGCCTTTCTCCTCTCCTTATGTCTTTTGAATAGTTTACTTTAAAGCAAATGTCCCTTTTTTGTATAGACACAGGAAGACAGTTAATATTATGCTTTTGTAACTTTGAATTTAATTGGCTTCAAAATTATTCACTCCCGGGCATCTGCTTTCTTGACTTAAGCCTCAGTTGCCCTTAGTTCCTAGCACCTTAAAAGCAGGGTCCCGACAAGGGACTGAATGGACCCAGGGTAAGCTCTGAGCTACCCTGGCACAGAAATGGGTCAGGTCAAAGTGCCACAATACTCAAAGAGCACGGTCATGGACAAATGCTGTCATGATCCAAAAGTAAAGACTAGATAAGAACCCCGTTAGGGATAGGAAAGACTAATCTGGCCTGAGCACTGCAGTCTGAGATCAAGATGACCCCAGGAGAGCAATTCTATAACTTAATGTATCTCTTTCTGTGTCCATACAAAATGACTAATATTATAAATGTCCATATGTTTGTTGGACAAGGAGAGGAGAAACACACCCATGGGATTTGCTCTTGGGTGGGTCGTCTTACTGAAAGAGAATCTGTCCTAAAAGCAGCTTTTCTGGCGGTAAAGAACTTTAACCCTATTGATTGTGGCCAAACCTATGTGTAAGCCCCAATCCCTCATGCTGCAGGATTTAACTAGACAATAAGAGTGGGCTACCCACTCTTATTGTCTAGTGTAATCTCATCAGTGGTCAAGACCCAGAGACTAAAAAACCTAATCCCGGAAGAAAACAGCGCAGAGTCTTCTGCCTCCATGCCTGGCTGTCCTCACCAGGATCCCTTGGAGGAGGGTGGGTTGAGTTTCCCTCCCCACCTCGAGCAGAGCCCCGGCAGCTGAAGATCTCTGGTTCCAGCCATAGTCATGCTTAAGACCACTCTCCACACGTTCGGATGAACCTCACGCATGAAGAAACCAGCCAAGGAACCCAGGTATGCGGGACCTGGGTGTAGATCTCCAAGCCTGCTTGGATTTGGACTTGGGCCTCCTCCACCCAGATCCCCCCACCTTACAGTATGTAGGCGTTACACTCACCAACTTCCCCCTCCCCCCCAGGTGCTGTATAATCCCATCAACGGCCAAGACCCAGAAACTATAAAACCCTGCTCCCAGAAGTGCACGGCTGCATTTGCAGCCACGTGACATCTTACTATCTTGGTCTTACACTGGAGAACCTGGCAGGCTACCAAAAGTATTCTGTCCACACGGCAGAGTCTGGCAACTCCTCTGGTGTATTCAATATGCCAAAAACCAGTAACAATGATGGGTCTCATTCTCCTGATCCTGAAAGAGCCTCGAATGTGGCACTTTTAAAATCGCAGGGCTAGGACGAAGGAGACCTTACTTGGGGCCTGCTCGAGGCAATCGATGACCAACAGGATGACAGTGATACAGTGAAGAGTGGGCTGGGGGAGAAGCAAAAAGAGAGACAGGAGAGAACGAAGATGAGATTGGAATAAACGGCAATTGAGACCAACTTGGCCCTCATTCCTTCCTTCGCCTGCCCATCGCCATCAACCTCCCCAGGGTGCAGGAAGCAGCGTGAGACTACCAAATGTGGGCAGCGGGAGAAATAGAGCACCGCTGCCCCTTTAGTTATAAAAATAAGCCACAACTTTTTAAGAGATCAAGCTTGTTCAGGGATGGGGAAATATATAAGTAAATACAGTAACATAAAATATACATTTTCATGCATGAGCATCTTAGCTGCTTGTGAACCAACCCTCAGCTTTACTCGTTCATCCTGCTCAACAGATTTCATCATTATCATCTACCAGTGGAAAGATTTCCACAGAAATATTTGAAAATCATTGTCTTAGAGAAATCCTATTATTCCATCAATCCCCTTCAAAATAAGAAGAACCCGTTCTAACATGACAAGCCCAAGGGGAGGAAATTGGCTCATAGGGATTCACGGAGCCATAAAACTCTTATATTGACAGGGTGTTTTTTAAGCCTCATAATTTTTGATTTGTTGGAACACAATAACCTCACAAACATCAATGAATTTCTTTTATGAATTGTATTTTGGTGTGATGCATCCATTTGACATCAAGGGACACTGTATGAACCACTGTATGAACCACCCTACAAAATTCTAAGAACAAAGCTGAAATTAATAAAAACACCATTTATGTGAATAAAACGCCATTTCAAATGCCTGATCTTATTTCAAAGAAATACTTGTCATTATATATATAAATACAGTGAATTGTGAAAAAATCTTGAGTTAAAGAGAAATGTTACTTGCCCAGTACAGATAACACCGTGTGGTGCCTTTTTCCTTATGGTTTTGTTGTATGCCCTCATTTTTCTTTTTTCTTTTGTGTCATTTTTAAATTTTGCCATTTGGTTCAGTTTTCTGAAGCTCTATCAACTGCCTTCAATCTTAAATAAAATAGATTTTTTTAAAAGCCCATAGGATATAAATATACACTTGGAAGCTTACCAACAGTAGGTGTATTTTGCACTGCTTAATTAAATTCGGGTTTTTTTTTTTCATCAAGAATATTCTCAATTTTTGTTCTAAAATTCAACATTCTTTCTCAGTCTTGATTTGTTCTTAATCTTACAGTAACTATATTTCTAAATTCTGGTCACACAGACAATGTAAAGGTTACTGATTTTTCTTTTCTTGTTGCTTTGTTTTTTTTTTTTTTTGTTCTGAGACCACACCTGGTGGTGTTGAGGGTTCTACCCTCAGGTATCAGTCCTGGTGGAGCTTCAGGGACCATATGGGATGATGAAAAACAATTCTGAGTCCATTCCAGTGTAGGACAAGTGTCTTACCCTTTGTGCTAGCTCTCTAGCCCCTAAAGCCTTTGCATCTTGTCAAAAACATATATTCAAAGAAACTTTGTCACCAGTAATTAATATAACTTAATATTAGTGGGAATTTAGGTGACATGCAGTACCTGTGTGAAAATTGTGTGAAGCTATTGCATTCATAAAACCCAGTCTCTGCTCTCACAGATTTTTCATTATTCAACAAAATCAGCAAAATATAAATCAACATTCATAAAAATGTGGCATTCATTTTGTATTGTCAGAGCCCAAAACATTGCCTAAAATATAACAACTATCAATAATTAAGGTAAATTTAAATTGCATTGTTTTTAGAATATAATACACTCCTAATATGTGCCTAGCTTTCTTGTATACATTTTATCTCAAAACGTTTTTTTCCTGGGGGCTGGAGCTATAGTACAGTGAGTAGGACGTTTGCCTTGCACGCTGCCTACCCGGGTTTGATTCCCAGCATCCCATATGGTCCCCTGAGCACAGCCAGGACTAATTCCTGATTGCAAAGCCAGGAGTAACCCCTGAGCATCACTGGGTGTGACCCAAAAAGCAAAGCAAAAAAAAAAAAAAACACACACACACACAACATTTTTTCCACGATGAAGTAAAAGCGGTTTTTAAAAATTATTAATATACGGGTTTGTGTATGTGTGCAATGACCAAGTAAGTTTCTACTATGTTGATTGATGAGTTAAATTTCCAAATAATTATAAAATTATTTTGAAACAATTTTAGAATAAAAATTTCATAAAAAAAACAGAGATAGCTGGATAGAAAATAAAAGTGACCTCTGATTTTAAATGGTATTTTTTTATAAATATTTCATTTCAGTAAAGCAGTTTGTCTTCCACCATAACATCTAACATTCGCAGCAACTCATCTGACAAATATATGCTATGTCACGGCCCTCCCGTTGTTCATCGATTTGCTCGAGCGGGCCCAGTAACGTCTCCATCATGAGACTAGTTGTTACTGTGTTTGGCATATCGAATACATCACGGGTGGCTTGCCAGGCTCTGCCGTGTGGGCGAGATACTCTCGGTAGCTTGTGGGGCTCTCTGAGAGGGGTGGAGGAATCGAACTCGGGTCGACCATATTGGCTGTGTGCAAGGCAAACGCCCTACCGCTGTGCTAACGCTCCAGCCCATATGCTATGTATGTTCAATTTATTTGTGAGTAGATATTTATGTGTCTATGAGTGTGCTCATTATTTCTATGTGTCAGATACTGTTCAACTACTGGGGTATTATTTCTTACTAGTATAAAAAATGAATACAATTATTCAGCAAGACAAAATATTTTGCTCCTATAAAATTTCTTTCTAGGGGTTGGAGCAGTAGTACAGTGGCGATAGCACTTAACTGTGACTAACCAGCGTTAAGTCCTTGTCACTCCATATGGTACCCCTAGCCCAGCCAACAGTAATAATCCCTGAGTGCAGAGACAGGTGTATGTTCTGAGCACCACCAGATAGGGCCAAAATAAGATTTCTATCTTAGTAGAGATATCCAGTAGAGTATATGTACAAGTAAAGCGTAATGCTCGAGTATTTTAGATAGGTGGTACTATGAGTAAGTAACAATGATAAGCAAACAGAGAACTGAACTTTTGAGGAGTTCCCATTTTTACCTAAGTGGGAAGAAAAGGAATTCATGACAAGATCATAGTCTAGCAAAGACCTCAATATAAACGAGTTGATGAACAATGTTGATATTTGTTGAATAGGAATTTGAAAACACAGATACAAATAAGTGGAAGACCCTGAGATTGAAGTTCCTTCATATTTTCAAATAAAAAGAAGTTCAAGTATCTAGAATAAAACAAACAAGAAAATAATTAGTAAGAAATATGGTTACAAGTACTGAGCAGAGGATTTACAAAGGGCTGGGCAGGATTATGATAACCGATGGGTTGCATTTTGAGTTCTACATAAGAGTGGGGTGAAACCAAAAAAAGAATTCATGACTATGATAGTTGGTTTTATGTGTCAACATGACTCAATCATGGAGTGACTGGATCATTGGTTAAACTTATTCTGGTATATATCTGGGAAGGTATTTCTGGGTGAGATTAACACTTGAAGCTGGTAGATTTAGTCAAGCAGATTGTACTTCCCAGTGTGGGTGGGCCTCATCCAATTCATTGAGCTCCTGAATAGAACTAAAAATGCACAGCATTTCAGTCTCTCTGTCTGTCTGCCAAACTAGATTATCAGTCTTCTCCTGCCCTTAAACCAGAACTTATATAACACAAACTCTCCCACTCTCAGGTCTTCAAACTTGGAGTAGGATTTACGACATCAGTTTTCCTTGTTTCTAAGCCTTTAGACTAGGATTGAGACTTTAGCACCAACACATCCATATCTAGTTTTCAGCTAGAAGACTGTGAAACAGCTGTGTCTCCAAAGTCACATGAACTGATCTGTCTGGTAAATCTCTTTCTACACAAAGAAATGGCTGCATGGCTCAATGGTTGCATGGGCGCATGAGGAGACAAAGAGAGAGAGAGAGAGAGAGAGAGAGACAGACAGACAGACAGACAGACAGACAGACAGACAGAGACATCAGCATCAGACAGACAGACAGACACAGAAACAGAGCCAGACAAACATAGACTCAGAGACAGAGAGACAGAGATACAGATAGACTCAGAGACAGAGAGACAGAGATACAGAGAGCTGGTTTTGAACTTCTTTAGAACCTTAGTGGCCCTATTGAAATGTAGAACAAACCAGATCCAATCTTCAGGAGAGGCCCTTATACGTTCTAATATCAAACATCTAGGAAATGTCTTGTTGGGGAAGTAAGGGCAGTGCAGAACTAGTACAGGAAGGTGAGTGGAGAAATGAACCTAAAATATTCCTACACACACACACACACACACACACACACACACACGTATTTATGGCTTAATGAAAAGGACTTCAAAATGAAAGGACTTCAAAATGTCTGCATGCTTCAGTAACGTGTTTTTTGTACTAAGGGAACTTGTGAAATATCAATGCCTGAGACAAAGATCAGGAAGTGTTAGTTTTCATTTAGTGGCTTATGTGCAAATTGGCTGGCATCATGGACTTCATTGGTATTTGCCTTCATGACAGCGGTAGAGGCCACCTGGGATTACCTCACTATCCTTTTCACAAGGGATCTACTCAGATGTTATCTATGAATGGAGAGTGAGTTATTAAGGATTAGCACTTTATTTTTTTTGTTTGGGGTCACATACAGAGGTGTTCAGGGGTCACTGCTGACAGCTTTGAGTATTGGCATTATAGGGCACTGGATATCAAGCCCAGGTTGGTTGTGTGCAAGGGAAATGCCTTACTTGTTGTTCTATGACTATGGCACTGGACAAGCACTTTTTAAAACAGACTGTCTTAAATAGGACCATTGATCAGCAAAATTTCTTCCCACTGCTCATTCTTAAACATATTGATAGAGGGGCTAGAGTGACAGCACAGTGGATAGGGCATTTGCCTTGCACGCGGCCCACCCAGGTTCGATTCCCAGCATCCCATGTGGTCCCTGGAGCACTGCAAGGAGTAATTCCTGAGTGCAGAGCCTGGAGTAACCCCTGTTCACTGCGGGGTATGAGCCAAAAAGCAAAAAAAAAAAAAATATACCAATAAAGATTATGAAAAAAAGAGGTTAATCATGGACTACTTCATTTGAGATTTATGAATTTATAAATTATGACATTATATCACATTATGGAAACTCAATAAAAGTATCTATAAAAATTATATTATACCCACATTATGGAAATTCAATATAAGTATCTATAAATATTGTGTTGATATATAAGATCCATGCTATTCATTAGAATGTGTGTTTTTCACTTTGTGTGGGCAGTTAGGCAATTAATCTATAATCTAGTTTATAAAACTTAGATGCTTACTACTAACTTGATCTTAATATAATATAAAAAAATAGGTTTAGAGACCAGAGAGATGGTACAAGGATTACAGTGCTAGTCTTGCACACACCCAACCCTGGTTTGATCCCAAGCACTGCATATATATGGTCCTAGGAGTCATTACTGAGCACAAAGTTAGAAGTAAACCCTGAGCACCACCAACTGTGGTCGCAATCCCCCCAAAGAAAAAACAAACAAACAAAACCCCAAACCAGGAAACAATATTTCAAAAGTTTAATAAGGTCGCTAACACACCCTTGCTACTTACTAATCAAAATTTGTTACCCCTGATAAATTACCAAAATGTTCAACTTCCCCCCAAGAGATTTAGTCCTCTAAGTATTTTTTAGGTAGTAAAAGAAAATGATTTAATAGCCATTTTCAACTAAAAACAAAGCACAACATATAGGGCTAAGTGAGGAAATTTTGCATTTCCTCTAGCTCCATTTAAGCTCACATCAGATATTATTTTGAAAGCAGTAATTTATTCAGATAAAATCAGAAAACCAGCCTAAACAAGATCCCTCTCAGGCTTTTATTCTGAAACTTGCATTGCTATTTTTTTTTGTCTGTTTCCCTTCCCTATTTCTCCCAATCCTTGTCATTTTATCCTCGCTGGGGTTCTTCTGTGTTAAAGCAGATAAGCCAAAGTGAATCCTTATACTCGCCGGAAGGCAGCAGGCATGAGAAGAACAAAGAAGTGGTGGTCACAATCGAAGGACATGCTTTTCAATAGAGGGTCAGAAAAGCTTACTCACCTTTCATATCTTCTCCTGTGGCCACCTTATTCTTCTTTTACAGAATGCCTCCAGCGATATCTGCTGTTTGAGTGTCACTACAAAAGTCAGGTGTGCTCAGAATCATGTCAAATAATTTATCCCTGTGTCCTCATTTTAACTTCCCTCTGCTTTTCAGCCCTGCACTCAGGGTCCTCACCATACTTCATGTAATAGTAATGTGAAGAGTCTGGGTGCCTTTTTGCATCACCTTCTCTCTTTTCATGAATACTCCAAAAACCCCTAAGAGTGAGTGTCTTATGTGATTATGCTGTGACATGTAAACAAATCCTGAGCCCCTCATGGGAAGTAAAATACAGCATCCTTGGAAAATGTTATTTCTACACTTTAGTACATAGGGATTACTAGTCACTTCTTCAAATACAATTTCAAAGAATGAGTTATATTTTATAGCTATTTAAAATAAACCCAGCTTTTTAAATAACATGCTGTTTAACTTTGTCTGTATTCGTACCTTCTGCCCCCAAATTTAACAGCTTAATAGCTTTTCATTGTCTAAGTATTTGCCTTGCATTTGAATAATACAGTTTAATCAGATTTTCTCAAGCTTTTATTAGATTATTTTAAACTGGCATAAATAATGTAAAGTTAGCCTAATTTCATATTAGATACCTTCAGTGGTGGCTCACACAGCTCAAGTTTTTCCTCTCTACTTTTTTTTTTTAATTAAGGAGATTCTAGCAGTCATTTCTGACTTCTGTGTGGCATCTTCCTGTAAATCCTCTCCACTTTCCTGCTACACTGAGGTTCATTTGTGTCATTCAAATCTTTGCTCTTTAAATATCCACTTATAAATTTATTATGACAATACATTCCCAGCTTTACATTTAATCTGAACCTTCGATAACAAGCAGGAGATGGAATAAATGAGCAGACACACGTGACAAAATTAAAATGCTCTCCTGTCAGTGCCTAGATGAACTGTGACCATAAGAGAAGAGCATTTTAATTCTGTCCAGTCCTCCTTTCTCTTTTTTCATTCTTTCTTTTTTCCTCCTTGGTCTGACTCTGGAAGCTTTGATAAAAGAATTCGATTTCCAGTGCCCAAAATCATCACAAAATTATTGGAGGATGTTTTAGAATTGTGGGTTTTGAATGACAGAGATGAACTTCACTGCACCACAGCTGCAGTGGGGAATTTATCATTTTGTTAATTAAGAAGGGTTTTCCAAGAGTCACTCCAGAAATTGCCTCTGGAATATCATTAATTAACAATCCCACTTCCACCAAGGGAGGGAGAAAAAAAAAGAACAAGCAGTTAAACTGAAAAAAAAAGAAGGAACTACTAAAATACAAAAAATATACAAATTAGAAAAGCACCAGACAAATTTGGAAAGAATTGTTCAAAGCAAACAGGTTTAACAGATTTAACCAAAATTCCAATTGTCAGCCTTAAACTCAGTTTGTGGGCCTCGTGCTGGTCTCTAAGTAAAGTCAACTGTTTAGAATCGCTTTTTGAAAGCTAAATAATTTACCACATTGTTTGGATTTGAGTGTTTCTTTTTTCTTCCTCCCTCCCCCCATTATGACTGTTTCCTTTCTAGAGAAGAAGAAAACAAGTCTCCCTCCGCCCTGCCCCCCATCCCCCACCCCCAGTTTCTTATTTGTTGAGTATCCAGGTAACAAACTACTTAAAATCAACCAAACAAAACTTGATAATTGGCCCCATCCCCATCTGAGCCACAGAAGACTGTAACCATGGCAACCTGTCTTAGAACAGACCATCTCCTGTACCTTTCAGAATTTAAGTATGTGAGAATCTATCCATTCCTAAGTAGAATTATCGCACAGGGAACATTTTGTTCTTTATTGTAAAGGAAGTATGAAGCCAGACTCTTAAACAGTTCTCAACAAGGTGTTCAGGAGAGAGAGAGAGAGAGAGAGAGAGAGAGAGAGAGAGAGAGAGATGGGAGATTGAGAAAGAAGAGAGAGAGGAGAGATAGACTGAGAGAGAGAAAGGTGAGAGAGAGGAGAGATTTGTGGAAAATACGGATCTGTATTCTAAAGTTCTTATAGCTAAGGAATAAACAAAACATGGACTTTATGAAAGGGCAACTATTAGAGCTAGAGTGACTGTAGCAATATTAGGATAGCTTACTGAAACCTTAGTTTTCAAAGAACATTTTATGGTTTTAAAGCAATAGCAGCCTGGTGCAGAAGCACACCCACCTCAATCTACAACAGTTGGATCCCTACAAGAATCATACAAAGCATAGAACAGTGAGCAATCTTCACCACACTTTTTGGGTCTGCTTGACTTTTGCAATCAAACTCTTCATTTCATAGCGCACAAGAACATTCTCTTTTCTTTCATTTCTAGCAATGTGTTAAACCAACTAAGAATGATCTTGTGGTCTCTTAATCAGAGGTTACCCCAAATTGGTAGCATTTGAAAAAGATTCATTACCGAAGAGACTTAGTTTTCTCTTTAATAACCATTTAAAATATTGTTAGTCCTGATTAAAAATCTGTGATGAGTTTTGTTTATACAAATGTAGCTGACATTCAACTCCTCCATTTCTACTAGAATCGTTTTTAAAGAATAAAAAGGAACCTAATGAACAAATGTCTCAAGTTGGAAGCCCCACTAGAATAAGGATGCTTTGTTTGAGCTGGTATATGTCCTCTTTGTAATCTTTACATCAAGGGAATATAATGAGAAAGCAGGGATAGAGGTTATTCTCTATATTTAACATGCTGTCAGCAGATTTTTTTTATTTCTACCTTGCTTCTAGGTGGGGATCACTGTGAGTGCAGCTAACACTTTTATCCATATACAACTTTAAAGCATCTGTGATCATTTTCCAATTGCCATTCAAGTCTCAATCAATATGCACATTACAGTATGTACTGTAATGTAAATTGAGCACCTACCTGTTTGAAAGGTACTTGGCAAAGTTTGATGGAGGTAGCAAAGTTACTGGGGTTGAGGGTGGTTAAGTTACTGGGGTTGAGGGTGGTTAAGTTACTGGGGTTGCAACTTGGAGGCGCCTTCTTTTCATGATCCCCTTGCAAGGATCTAGGATGGATACTAGCAGCACTTTGATTCCTAATTTTCATTCTTTTCCTTAAAAGCTTCTAATCTTTTAGCACCACAAAACCTATTCATGTCTCCATCTTGACTCCCACCAAAATTTATTAGTTGCAACTTAGAACATGGGCATTCTCCTAGGAAGAACTGTTACAAGATCCATGCAAGGGGAAAAAAATGACAGTACTACTACAAATTTGGAAAATGTTCAAGGAGAAGAAAAGTTTTACACAGGCCTCCCTTTTTTTTCTGGAAGGGAAAAAGAGCTTTGCAAATTAGTCTTGAAGCATAAAAATTTGAAGGAGCATATGTATTACTTTGGGGGGGGGATGGTGCAGCTATATTTAAAACTGTGTTCAATTTGTGGACATTATAAGCAATTATTTAGACCAACCACTTAGGAAATCTTTGTTTTCTAACAAATGAAGTCTGAAGTCAATGAATAAAAGTAGAATCATGTTATTTATGCAACACAAAGATAATATAAACCTAATAACTACCATTTGTGGACTAACTATATATTTGGGTTAGTCCTTATGCAAAAAAGTACATTAGTTCATGATAAAAATATAAAGTTGATCTCTGTTTTTATTTTACCCAAGGTCCTGTGTGCTACAGTTTAAACAATATAAAAACTTATAATAATTTTTAAATTCTCATTTTAAAAGTATACTGTTTAGACATTATTTTATCATAATAAGCAGATATTCTTATGGAACCTAGATTTTGGATTTTGAATTTAAAATTTAAATTTTAAATTGAAAGAAAGTTGACAACATTTTTTAAATCATCAACTGTTCACTTCTTTGGCTCAATAATTTCATTGCTAGGAACCTAAAATTACATCTAAGATGTAAAGGGGTATTGCTCAGCTGTAGAATACCGGCCTCAGATTTCTGAAAATGCAAGGTTCAATCCACAGCACTGTCAAAGGATAAAATAACTGAAATTGAGGTCTGGAAAGAAAGTACAGAAAGTGAGTCACTTGTTTTGGACCCTGTGGCACAGAATATTGTACCACAAGCTCCTGGGTGAGCCCCAGCACCCCTACTGCCATCCCTAATCTGAAAACAGGTAAATAATTTAAAATCTTAAAATTCTTTTTTCAACATAATTTATAAGATAAAGCAATACGTATGCCTGTCATCATTGTTCTTCAAATGGAAAGAGTCTATGTTCAAGTATAGGTCTGAGGCTAAATGCCAATAAGATGCATTTGAATTTCCAAAGGAAAATTATTAAAATAATGTGAAAATAAAAGTAAACAAGAAAACATTAAATATGACTGTGGGTGTGTGTGTTTGGGGTTTGTCTTTATTTTCTGAAGTTTAAATATTTTCTATTTTGTTTGTTTGGTGCTTCGAACACTTTTATATTGGAGATCATGAAAGTGGAATATGTTGAGGGATTTCAAAAGGCAGTTGAATTTGACTTGGATCTTGAAATATCGAATGATTGATACAAAGGAACGAGGAAAAGATAATCCAAATTCATTCCCAGAAGGAGAAAAAGCTGAGAACACATAGACTGCATCTATTGTGGAAATTCCCCAACTCATAGACTGTAGGATTCCCTTTGGAAGACTGAAAATAAGTGTTAACCATTGATATAAAACCATGCTTATGCACAATCAGGTATAATGTTTGGGAATCTGATTTGTATCAAGTAATAAGTCATCTATCCATTTGCACCATGAACTGACATCTGAAGCTGCCCCTTTAGGAGAAGAATAGAGGGGTTGCATGTAGATCAGACAGAAGTTCTGAAAGACTGAAAGCACATGATGATCAATTGTTTAATTAATTTATCTATAGTGGTAAGAGCAAAAATTTGTCACAATTCAGAGGAAGCTTAAAAAAGACTATCAATAGGATTTCATAAAAATGAGTACAAAAATAAGATGAGGTGTGTAAAGTGCATAAGAAAACATCCTGTACCTCTCTAGAATTTCCTCAGACTGAACAAATAATTTAATCAAGTGTCAGAACAATTGATAAGAGGAAAATTAAAAAGAAAATTATTATTAACCTGTACACATCCATATACATGGGAGAGACACCCAGTAAAGCTGAGTAATTCACCTTGCCTTGTGGTCTTTGATTTTGTTTTTGTTTGTGGGCCGTACCAGTGGTGCTCATGTCTACTCCTGATTTGATGCTCAGGGATCACTCAGTGGTGCTCAAGATACAATGTGGTGCCAGGCATCAAACCCATGGAGCATTCTCTCTGATTCTCCCATAATCTTTTCTTTTGGGAGCGAGGGAGGGAAGTTATAGGGGGAAGATACATTTCCAGCAACAGTATTCCAGATACCACAGGGGTCTAGGGATGAACCAGGTTGTCCTCCATGCAAAGCATGTGCTCCTTCCCTTTGAGTCCTCAATCTCTTTAGCCCTCACACTACTAAATACCAACTCTAAGTAACTTAGAAGACACAGAGGTCCTTGGGAGGCAGGGACAATGAAGCTTAGGGAAGAAGGCACAGTAAAACAAGCACATGCCAATTTAGTTTTGCCTTTTCCATCAAAGAGTTAAGGGAGTACACCTCTCTCAGTAAAGTGAGGAAGACACCCTTAAAAGAAAAGGGTGATACATAAATTTTTCTTTCAAATGCACCTGTATTCTGCTTTAAAGACCACTCTATTGAAATTAACCTTTCAACAACGACCTACTTTGGGGTTACAGATTTATACAACAGTATAAGAGAAATAGAAGACTATTTTCAGAAATGTTGAATTCTAATGAGTTCAATGTAAAAACAATTGTTTTAAAGGAGAAGGCTAGTTAACTTTGAAAGAAAATAATCTCAAAGTTTAATATCTTTGTAAGGAGATAGATAATCCACCAAGAGTAGCAAGTCCCCAAATCAGTTTTGATTCTCTAGAGCTGGATTACATGAGATAAAAGTTTCTCTTATGACTCAACAAAGCTTTGAGCCAGAGGAAGGGGGGGAGAATCAACTCTGCCTAGTACCATCAGAGGGTGTTAGCAGTTACTCATTTTAAGTGTCACTTTGCAAACAGACTTAACCCAACCTTTTGGAACCTAACCAAATTATAAATAGAAGAAACTCTGCAAAGAGGAGGGCCATCAACATGGAAGTGAAAGTCAAAACTATGAGTCACAGTTGATCCAAGGAAAGCATGCAAAGAAGAAAGAAAAATGCCCAAGTATCAAATTCTGGGAAGTTCACTAACTGAAAAAGAAGAAGAGAAATTTAATTCTAAAACAGCTTTAACAATAAGGAATTCTGAGATGTGAAATAAAATTTGCTGAAGTAAACTGTGGACAACATACAATGAAACCCTGAAGAGAACCAGAGGGGAAAATATGCAAATATGTTTAGTCAGAATTTTATGTATATTGTTTTCTGAAAAGCAAGAAGAAAACTCTCAAATTCAACCAGACTCTCTAATTCATACAAAGGTGTCTAGCACCGAAACAAAAATTACCTAAAAAAATAAGAAGTAGATATTTTTTGCTATGAAAGCAATGACAAAGAGATTAAGACTAAGAGCAATAGTACAGCGGTAGGGTGTTTTCCTTGTGAGCAGCTGGCCTGGTCTAGCCAGGTTCAATTCCTCCGCCCCTCTCGGAGAGCCCGGCAAGCTACTGAGAGTATCTTGCCCAAACAGCAAAGCCTGACAAGCTACCCGTGGCTTATTCAATATGCCAAACACAGTAACACCAAGTCTCACAATGGAGACTGGGCCCACTTGAGCAAATTGATGAACAACGGGAGGACGGTGACTGTGACCGGGACCTGGAAAGTAGAAAAATTAGCTGAATTTAAGCCAAATGTTAGCATTGAGGAGGTTATAATTTCCTTCTAGAAATAAATGTTAATCAAAAGGACATTAAAATAATTACATGCAAGAACTATTCAACTTGCAAGCTCTTTCATATGTTTTTTTTTTTTTCAGGTACTAAATGCAATAGAAATACTGCTTTGTAGATTTGATTTCAGAAAGATCTACCAAACTCTTTCTCATGGAATCCCACGTTTGGGGGGATTTCCAATACAATTTTTATTTCACTCAAATTAAAGTGAATATATTCTTCCTCCCATGAACCAATCACAAGGGTTTTATTTAAATTGAAGCTGGACAAAGATACAAGTCTCAAGGGCACTTCCTGGGAATCTGGGCATGTATTGTCACCAGGGTTACAGCTTAAATGTAGACCACACAAGGAGGTAAAAGCACATTAATGGGAAAATATAAATATTAAGCAAGTTTTAATGCAATAATCAAAATAAGTGAGAGTTGTGTTTATGCATATATATTAAGTTTTATTTACTCATCATTAATTGCAAAGTTATTCTTTTTTTAAAATTTTTTATAGTGAGACATTATGAGGTACAGTTGTAGACTTACAAACTTTCGTATTTGGGTTTCAGTTATACAATGATCAAGTACCCATCCCTCGACCAGTGCCCATTCACCACCACCAATGAACCCAGTTGCCCTCCCACCCACCCCCTGCCTCTCCCACCCTGCTCCACTTCTATGGAAGGGCATTATTTTTTGCTCTCTCTTTACTTTAGGGTGTTGTGGTTTGCAATAGAGGTATTGAGTGGTCATCATGTTAGGTCTATAGTCTACTTTCAACACACATCTCACATCTCGAGCAAGTCTCCAAACATCCTTTACTTGGTGTTCCCCTCTCTATCTGAGCTGCGTTTCCCCCCAGCATGTGCTACCGGTTTCTAAGCCTTGGAGCAAACCTCCTGGCACTTATCTCAACTAATCTTGAGTGTTCATCTCCCATTGTTTTACTTTATATTCCCCAGATGAGTGCAGTCTTTCTATGTCTGTCCCTCTCTTTCTGACTCATTTCACTTAACATGATACATTCTGTGTAGAACCACTTGTTTGCAAATTACATGACTTCATCCTTTCTAACTTCTGCATAGTATTCCATTGTGTAGATGTTCTAATGTTTCTTTAACCAGTCATCATTTTTGGACACTTGGGTTTTTCAAGATTTTGGCTACTGTGAACAGTACAGCAATGAACATACAAGTGCAGATGTCATTTCAACTATTCTTTTTTGCTTCTCTGGGATATATTCCTAGGAGTCGTATTTCTGGGTCAAATGGGAGTTCAATTTCTAATTTTTTGAGAATCATCTATACTGTTTTCCAAAAGGGCTAAACCAGTCAGCATTCCGACCAGCAGTGGAGGAAATTCCCTTTCTTGCCACATCTGTGTCAACACTGGTTGCTTTTGTTCTTTTGCATGTGGTCCAGTCTCTGTGGTGTGAGATAATATCTCATTGTTGTTTTGATCTGCATCTCCCTGATGATTAGGGATGTAGAGCACTTTCTCATATGCCTTTTAGCCATTTGGATTTCTTCTTTGAGAAAGTTTCTGTTCATTTCATCACCCGATTTTTTGATGGATTTTTTTCTTGTGGAGTTCAACCAGTGCTTTGTATATTCTTGATATCAACTCCTCATTGGATGGATATTGGGTGAATATCCCTTGCCAATTCTGTAGATTATCTTTGTATTTTGGTCACTGTATCTTTTGTGGTGCAGAAACTTCTTAGTTTAATATAGTCCCATTTGATTATCTCTGTTTCCACTTGGTCAGTGACATGTCATCTATGAAGATACTGTTAGCCTCAATATCGTGGAGGCTTTTGCCAACCGTGTCTTCAACGTACCTTATGGATTCTCTTCTGATGTTGAGGTCTGTAACCATTTTGATTTGAGTTTTATGCATGGTGTTAAGCCGAGATATAAGCCCATTTTTTTGCATGTGGTTGTCCAGTTATGCCAGTACCATTTGTTAAAGAGGCTTTCCTTGCTCCACTTCACATTTGTTGCTCCCTTATCAAAGACTAGATGTTCATACACTTAGGGTTGTGAGTAGGGATATTCCACCCTGTTCCATTGGTCTATGGCTCTGCCTTTATTCCAGTAGCATGCTCTTTTAATTGTTACCACTTTGTAGTAGAATTTGAGGTTGGGGAGGCTAATGCCTCCCATCATCTTTTGCCCAAGAATTGCCTTAGCTATTCGTGAGTGTTTGTTGTTCCAAATGAATTTTAGGAGTGCTTGATCCATTTCTTTGAAGAATTTCATTGGTATCCTTATAAGGATCGCATTCAGTCTGTTTAGTGCCTTAAGCAGTATTGCCATTTTGCAATGTTAATTCTTCTTATCCATGAACAGGGGATATTGTTCCATTTCCTCATGTCTTCTTTTATTTCGTGGAGTAGCGTTTTGCAGTTTTCTTTGTAGAGCTCCTTTACCTCCTTAGTTAGGCTGATTCTGAGGTACTTGATTTTCTGGGGTGCGAATGGGATTGGGATTGCTTTTTTCATGTCTCTTCCTCTGTCTCATTATTTGCGTATAGGAAGGCCATAGATTTTTGGATATTGATTTTATAGCCTGCGACTTTACTGTGCAAGTCTATTGTTTGTCGGAGTTTCTTGGTAGAGGATTTAGGATTCTCTAGGTGTAGTATCATATCATCTGCGAATAGTGAGAACTTGATTTCTTCGTTTCCTACATGGATGCCCTTAATATCTTTTTCTTGCCTAACTGCTATTGCAAGTACTTCCAGCACTATATTGAACAGAAGTGGCAAAAGTGGTTGTCCTTGTCTTGTCCCTGATCTTAGAGGGAAGGCCCTTAGTTTTTCCCCATTGAGGATAATGCTTGTTGTGGGTTTGTTGTAGATGGCTTTGACTATCTTGAGCAAAGTTCCTTCTAAGCCCATTTTGGTGAGAGTTTTCATCATAAATGGGTGTTGGATCTTGTCAAATGCTTTCTATGCATCTATTGATATAATCATATGGTTTTTATCTTTACTTTTTTTGATATGGTGGATTATGTTGGTTGATTTGCAAATGTTAAATCATCCTTGCATCCCCAGCATGAATCCAACTTGGTATGATCTTTTTGATGAGTTGCTGGGTTCTATTTGCTAATATTTTGTTGAGGATCATCACATCCATGTACATCAGAGATATTGGTCTATAATTTTCTTTGTTAGTTGTGTCTTTGTTTGTTTTTGGTATAAGGGAGATATGTGTGTCATAGGAACTGTTTGGGAGATTTCCTGTTTTTTCAGTTTCCCTGAAAACGTTGAAGAGAACTGGCAACAGCTCTTCTTTAGATGTTTGGAATAATTCACTAGTGAATTCATCTGTGCCTGGGCTTCTGTTTTCAGGAAGTCTTTTGGTTATGGTTTCGATTTCCTTGATATGAATAGGTCTATTCAGGTATTCCATGTCTTGTTGGCTCAATCTTGGGAGATTATAGGACTCCAGGAATTTATCAATTTCTTCTAGGTTCTCTTGTTTCGGGCATAGTCTATATAGTCTCTGATGATCTTTTGAATATCATTGGTTCTGTTGTGATGTCCCATATTTCATTTCTGATTCGATTTGTTATGGTTTTCTCTCTCTCTCTTTCTTTGTGAGTCTTGCTAGTGGTTTATCAATCTTGTTTATTTTTTGTTTGTTTACTGGTCAAAACCAGCTCTTGGTTTCATAACCTATTGGATTGTATTTTGGGTTTCCATGTCATTAAGTTCTGCTCTAAGTTTTATTATTTTTTCCTTTGCCTGAGTTTGGACTCCTTCTGTTGGTCTTTTTCTATGATCTTGAGCTGTGAAGTCAAGTTATTTATGTAGGCCCTTTCTTCCTTCCTGAGGAATGCTGGCAAAGCTATGAATTTCCCTCTTACCACACCTTTTGCTGTGCCCCATAGGTCCGGTAGCTTGTATCTACATTCTCATTTGTTTCATGGTATCTTTTGATTTCTTCCTTGACTTTCTTCCTGAACCACTCATTGTTCAACATTATTATTTAATTTCCAGGTGTTTGATTTGGTTCTCTGCATCTGTGTGTGATTCACTTCTATCTTCAGTGCATCTATCTGAAAAGCTAGTTGATACAATTTCTATCTTCCTGATTCTATTGAGGTTTTTTTGTGACCCAGTACATGGCCTCTTTTAGAGAATGCTCTGTGTGCACTTGAAAATAATGTGTATTTCTTCTTTTGGGGGTTTAAAGCCCTTTATAGGCCTGTTAGCCCCTTCTCTTCTATTTTTCATTCAAAACCAGTGTTTCCTTCCTGAGTTTTATTCTTGTTGATCTATCCAGAGGTATAAGGAGACAGTGAAGTCTCCGATTACTATTGCATTGCTGGCAATATCCTCCTTAAAAATCTGTTAGAAGTTGTATTAAGTATTTAGCTGGTCCCTTATTAGGTGCATATTCATTTAAGAGTGTGATTTCTTCCTGTTGTACGTATGCCTTGATAAATAGAAAATAGCCTTGGCTGTCCCTTCTAATCTTTTTCAACCTGAAATTTATGTTGTTGGATACTAGTAAGGCCACCCCAGATTTTTTGAGGGAGTTGTTTGCTTGCAGGACTGTTTTCCATCCTTTAACTTTGAGTCTTTGTTTCCTCTGACCAGATGAGTTTCCTATAGGCAGCAGAATATTGATTTCAGTTTCTGGATACATTTTGCCACTTTGTGTCTCTTGATTGATGCATTTAGACCATTGACATTGAGAGAGATTATTGTCATGGGGTTTGTTCCATCTTCTGTAAGAGTTTGTTGTGCTTATGGGTGATTTTCTTTCTTGAATTACAGGAGCCCTTTAAGTCATTCTTTTAGGTTTGGTTTTGAGTCTATGAAGTTCCTAAGTTGTTGTTTAAATGGTGTATCGTTCCATCTAGTTTGAGTGAGAGTTTAGCTGAGCAATGTATTCTTGGTGAGGCATTAACTTCATTGAGTTTTTTTTTTTACTATATCCCACCATTGTCTTTAGACTTGGAGGGTTTCCTCTGATAGGTCTGTTGTAAATCTAAGGGGTGCTCCTTTGTATGTGATTTCCTTCTTTGACCCCGCTGCTTGCAGTATTGTGTCTCTATCCATGGCATCCATCATTCTGATGCCTTGAAGTGTCTTTATTAGGGTCTCTTTTAGCTGGCACCTTTCTGGCACCTTGGATCTGGATGTCTGAATTCTTTAACTCTGGAAACTTTTCAGCAATGATTTTTTTCACTGTGGCTTTTTCATTAGGGTTGCCTCCCTGTCCTTCTGGTACTCCGCTGTTTCTAATATTGTTCCTCTTGAAATCATCGCCTAGTTCTCTGATTCACCTTAGAGCTACTTTGAAGTCTTTTCCCATTGTTTGTTGTTGCCTGAATGATTTCTGTTGCTCATCTTCAAGATCACTTATTCTGTCTTCAGCTGTAATCATTCTACTGCTGAGGGCATCTACTGAGTGTTTAATTTCATCTACTGAATCCTTTGTTTTTGACACTTCTTTTTGTAGCGTTCTTATTTCTGCTCTCATTTCTTCCTGTATTTTCTCAACTATCTGTTCCACTGTTCCTTTCATTTCTTTCTTGAATTTTCTGGATATCTCCTTCATTGATTCTTTGAGTAGTTCCTTGAACATCTTCAGAATTTCATCTCGGAATTTCTTATCAGAGAGATCGTATTTGTGGGTAACCCCTGTTGAGGCTTCGGGGCTCTTTTCTTCGTCCTCTCCTCGTAGTGGAGATTTGGGCTGTTTCGTCATGCTGTTGTGGGTGTCCAGAGGTAAAACCTTGAAGTTCACTAGCACTGTTCCCTCTTATTGCAGGAAAGGATTCTGAATAAGGTCGGTTGATGGTGGTCACCCTTCTCTCCTTGGAGAATCTGTCTTTCCTCTCAGACATTTATCTGTGACTTATGATAGGCATCTAGTAAAGCATTGGAGGAGGTGCTCTTTTATATTGGGTTTATACAGCTTCTCGCATATTGGTCTTTTTTGGGATGGAGTAGGCCAGCGGATTATTGTTGTATTGTATTTGAGGCAACCAGGACTTTTCCCACAGAATTAGGTGATAAAAATTGGGATGTAAGTTGAGAGGGTTAGGAGTGGGAAATATAACTGCGACCACCTCAGAGAAGGCCATGCCCACTTTGAGGAGGCCTTGTCCCGTACAATGGAGGCTACGCCCCCAGCCACTTGTAATGCTCTTCCACAGATCTTGGCCCAAGAGCCTGTGCGGAGGAAAGGTGGGGACTGGGTGGGTATGCCCAGCAGAACTCCGGCAAGTGCTCTCAGGGAGTTGTCCTGGTGGCTGGCTGATGGGGAGCAGGACAGGACAGGAATGCACAGAAGGACACACCTGCGTGGAGTAAAAGCAGGGGCTGGGTGGGAGCACTTGGAGGAACTCGGGCCAAAAGCTAATCTTATTGGGCTTCGGGCATACAATGTTTCAATAAAAATCTTTTGACCAATGTCCACTTTCTTCTGCCAATTCTCAACCCCCAACCCTCACCCAACCAAGAAGACTTCCACCCACTAGTCTTCCTCTATAAGAGGCCCTTTCTTAAGTAACTTTTCGCACAATAGTTAATAGTACTGTTACTAGTAGGGTTTCATGCATAATACTGCACTTACTTCCACTGCCATCTACTCCAATTGAAGACTTTATTCCACCATAGCCATAACCCCTTCCCTGTTTTTTACCTCACCGAATCCCCACGCCTGACCGAAATGCTTTCTACTGAAGACCAGTTCCCGTGTTCTTTGTTTCCATTGCTGTTGGGCATATTCCTTACTCCACCACTAAGTTTCTTTATAATCCTGAAATCAGGCATATGAGATCATTCTGTGTCTTCAACCACTGATTAGTTTTACTCAGCACATTTTCCAGATCCACATATGCAGCAGCAAATTGCATGATTTTATACTTTTATTTGAATATATTTTTATTTAATGTAAAAATTGCCCACTTTTTATTTCCTTTACATCATATATTAGGTGGGCTGGAGCGATATCACAGCGGGTGGGGTGTCTGCTTTCCATGTGGCTGACCCAGATTCAATTCCTCCACCCCTTTCGGAGAGCATGGCAAGCTACCGAGAGTATCTCGCCCACAAGGCAGAGCCTGGTAAGCTACACATGACATATTCAATACGCTAAAAACAGTAGCAACAAGTCTCACAATTTGTTGTGAGACATTATTGGTGCCTGATTGAGCAAATCAATGAACAACGGGAGGACAGTGACAGTGACGTATACTAGGAAATAAATCAGGGCAATTAAAGTCTTCTCTATTTACTTTACTCCCATTTTGCTCCTTTCCGTCCCTAAAGGAAAAGTCTTGAGATGAAGTCTCAACTTGTTCTAGGGCAAAGCCCTCCAGTAAATCTCCGATAAAACTTTAGCAAATCTCAGTCTCCTTAGTATCCAAGGTACTGCAATCAAAACCACTTCAAAACAATTTACATTACAGCAAATTGACCAGAAATTATAAAGTCTGACATTCATCAAGTTATGATGAATGCATAGGGAAACAAGAATTCTCTTATAAATCTTATATGATTAGAAAGTATCACTTTGGTGAGGAATTTGCCAATATTTTACAATCATAGACTGTGTTTACTATACAAGAAGGCAACTCCCAGGCTCACTTGTGAAAATAAGCTATTATTTCGTGCTTATCTATATGTAAAAGGATCACATGCTCTTACATTTTTGTCTTTGGGAAGGAATAGTTCTGGCCAATGATGGGATACCGAAGTGATGAATTCCACTTATTGCTGGTTATAATTCCCAGTGCAAAACTTTTAAGCTTCAATTTGCCTTTCCAAGACAATGTAGGAAGAGAAAATCAAGGCCATCAAATTCAAAGAGAACTAGTGCCCTAAAGAGTCACTTAAATCTATAACAGACATTATGTGAGTTAAAAAAACAAACCTATTCTGTGTTGTCAATGAGATTTGAATGTTTATTCTCACTGGTAAAACAAATAGCTTACATTTAGTGACAGATGAATATATACCAACCATGGTCAAACACATACACTTGAAGATATACTCACAAAAAGAAGCTTTCTTTATCAATATTACAACATTGACAAATATCTAAATATTGAGTACTACATTCATTCCATTGTTATATAAGATATGCATATATTTATTTGACTATATACTAAACTGATGTATAAAGCAGCTTAATTTGTATGTTTGAATTTATCCTTAAAAACAAATATTTGAGATGTTGCAAGTAATAGAATAATACTAAAATGAAAACCAGGGCAAGAAATGAGCTTTTTCATTCATAGTGTATAGAATATTCTGCTAGGAATTAGTAATAACTAAATATTATTACTACATAATGTTTGGGAATATAATACAAATTACACAACTTCTTTGGGTTCATGCATTTAGTAAACAATTCAAAAACAGATATAGGAAACATTGCAGCATGTTGCAGACTAATTTTTTGCTGCTGGTGTTCAATCAAGTTAGTTTGAGATTACTTGTCTTGTAATCCCCAAATCAATCCTTCCCTCTGTTAGGATTTTACAATTTGAAATTTACCTCTGGCAGCAGGCAACCTCTTTAATTCTTCAACACCATAGTCTCCACAATACTAAAAAGACAAAAGTGGAACCTGTTTGGCCAGGTAGGTTGCTAAATTGTTACATCATGATTCCTGCAGTGCCTGAGGCTTTGAGTTTTATCTCTGGCACCACACGATTTCTCATCTCTACCAGGTGTAGCCCAGATGGGTACACATGACCTCTGGGCTTTGTTCAGCACCACCTCAGTGTTGAGTGCTATAGGCAAACCCATCTCTGAACTCGCCCTCAGCCCTGCATTCCACCTCTGCTGGAGTTGGTGCCCACAAAATAAATTAAATAAGGGTATCCAATTTATATTTATATTATTATTTATATTATTATTTTATTATTATTATTTATATTATTCTTGTGCTCATAAGATTTTATATATGTGTATACATATATTTCACACAGAACAGTCTGTAGCAGAAGGTTAGCAGTAAATAACTATTAGCTCATGTCATTATGATTAATACTATTAATACTAATAGTACTACTCTCATTTTTACTCTCTGACTTTCAAAGAATATACCAGTTTGTTTTATAATGCTTGCATATAAATCATGATTTATATTCTTATAGGAATTGACCAAATAAAAGCTTTTAGATTTTCCAGTGTCTTGGCATAATATTAGGTTTATAAACTATTTTAGTTAAATAATTAAAATAATGCAAGTTACAATGGCAGGTAAAAAAGGATGAAACTGAGATTTAAAGAGAGAAAAAATGAGCTAAAGAGAGTTTGTCCCAGAAGTTGAACTTTCCTTCACATTTTTAAAATTTTTTTATACTTCTGTTTATTTATTTATTTTTATATTTAATTTTTATTAGTGAGACACCATGAGGTACAGTTGTAGACTTACAAATTTTGTGCTTGGGTTTCAAGTATACAATTATCAAATACCCATCCCTCCACCAGTGCCCATTTCCCATCACCACAGATCCTAGTATCCCTCCCACCCCCCATCTCCCCCATCCCACCTTCCCTCTGTGGCAGGGCATTCCCTTTTGTTCTCTCTCTCTCTCCTATTAAGTGTTGTGGTTTGCAAAAGACGCAATGGGTGGCAATCATGTTTGGTCTAGTCTACTTTCAGCATGCTTCTCCCATCCTGGGAGGATCCTCCTAACATCATTTATTTGGTGCTCCCTTCTCTATCTAAGCTCCCTTTTCCCCTAGCGTATGTGGCTGGCCTCCAAGCCATGGAGTAAAATTCCTGGTACTAATCTCGGCCATTCTTGGGTGTTAGTCTCCTATTTTGTTACTTTATGTTCCCCAGATGAACGCAATCTTTCTATGTCTATCCTTTTCTTTCATTTCACTTAACATGACACTTTCCATGTAGTACCACTTCTATGTAAATTTCATGACTTCGTCTTTTCTAACAGCTACATAGTACTCCATTGTGTAAATGTACCAAAGTTTCTTTAACCACTCATCTGTTCTAGGTCACTCAGGTTTTTTTTTTCCAGATTCTGGCTATTGTAAAGACTGCTGCAATGAACAAACAAGTGCAGATGTCACTATGACTATACTTTTTTGCCTCTCTACGATTATTTATTTTTTTGGCCTGCGATTACTTTTTTGCCTCTCTGCGATTATTATTATTTTTTGCCTCTCTGCGATATTCCCAGGAGTGGTATTGCTGGATCAAACGGGAGCTCAATTTCTAATTTTTTGAGAATCGTCCATACTGTTTTCCAAAAGGGCTGAACCAGTCGGCATTCCCATCAGCAGTGAAGGAGGGTCCCTTTCTCGCCACATCCGCGCCAGCACCAGTTGCTTTTGTTCTTGTGGATGTGGGCCAGTCTTTGTGGTGTGAAATGATATCTCATTGTTGTTTTGATCTGCATCTCCCTGATGATTAATGATGTGGAGCATTTTCTCATGTGCCTTTTAGCTATTCGGATTTCTTCTTTGAGAAAGTTTCTATTCATTTCATCGCCCCATTTTTTGATGGGGTTGGAAGTTTTCTTCTTGTGGAGTTCACCAGTACTTTGTCTATCCTTGATATTAACCACTTGTCAGATGGGTATTGGGTGGATATCCTTTCCCATTCTGTGGACTGTCTTTGTTTTTTGGTCACTGTTTTGAAGGTGCAGAAGCTTCTGAGTTTAAGAAGTCCCATGGAGTGTTTTGCCAACTTTTTCTTCAATGTACCTGTGGATTCCAGTCTGATGTTGAGGTCTTTAATCCACTTTGATTTTACTTTTGTACATGGCGTTAGGCAGAGATCTGAGCCCACTTTTTGCATGTAGCCGTCCAGTTTTGCCAGCACATTTTGTTAAAGAAGCTTTCCTTGCTTCACTTCACTTTTCTTGGCCCCTTACCAAAGATTAGATGATTGTATGCTTGGGGGGGAGGATATGTCAGTATATTCAACCCTGTTCCTGGTCTACAGCCCTGCCTTTGTTCCAGTACCATGCTGTTTTAATTATTACTGCTTTTTTGTAGAGTTTGAAGTTAGGGAGGTTGAGTCCTCCCATTTTCTTTTTCTCAAGAATTGCTTTAGCTATTTGTGGGGGCTTATTGTTCCATATAAATTTCAGGAGTGTTTGCTCCATTTCTTTGAAGAATGTCATGGGTATCCTGATAGGGGTCGTGTTAAATTTATACAGTGCTTTGGGAAGTATTGCCATTTTGACAATGTTAATTCTCCCAATCCATGAACAGGGGATATTTTTCCATTTCCTCATGTCCTCTTTTATATCTTGAAGAAACGTTTTGTAGTTTTCTTTGTACAGGTCCTTTACTTCCTTCTGATTCCTAGGGCCCTCACAATTATATCTCTTCCTTCTGTTCTATTGCCAATTATTTGTTCCAATATGTAAATTCATCAAATTAGGTAGATTTAATCTTTTATAATTTATAACAGGGTGACCGAATGCTAATTCCCTCATTGTTTTATGCTCTTGAGTCATATTGGAATACTGCAGTAAATGGTTAATATCTACTCAACATACATGCACCTTTCACTAAGGCAGAGTTTACTTTGGGAGCATAAATTAGGGAAGAAGTGATAGTCACTATTCAAAATAAGTGGTCCAGTTGAAGTGGACATAATGGTTTTGCTGATTTAGTATGGAACAACTTTTTAATATGCGTTTGATCTCTAATTCTGTCAGAAGATATAAAGCATTAAAAAAAGTCAATGCATACTTGAAAAAATCAGACAAATAGGTAAACTTATGCAATCCATGAATAAACAAACTATATTTTAGTTTTACTTGTATTATTTGTACACAAGTGTTTTATATATATGATAATGCCAATAATTAATAAGCTTGTTTGTTTAAAATAAAGTAGATAAATATCAGTGATTCTAATTTTCAGAATGTAAACACTACTTTGCCACTAAACTTCATCCTTGGAGAGTTTCATGTCTTGTAGGATTTGATAGAAATAAAAGCTCATTAACAGAATACTTTTTACCCAAACCATTACAACTTCATCATTTTGAATCACTGCTCATTAAAACAATTATAATCAAATGTTTCATTTCTTTTTCCCTTGTGAGAAACAGCTGAAAAGGTTATGTTTGTTTTTCTTTTTCTGAATCTCTCGGGCTATATAAACAGGCTACATAGATTTGTGTGCTGTTTTTCATTTACATTTCTCTGTGTCTCTGATGCTAGTTTGAGTTCTATTTATTTTAATATTCCTTCAACAGAATTTCAGAACTTGGCATTATGAGCATAGTTAAATTAACAAGACATTTAATACCATCCTCTCAAAATTCAAATATTGGCAGGTGATTGCTTAATGGAATTCAATTACATTTCCCTGCAGGTGTATTCTATTTTGGAGTTCTCCAAAGTTGAAAAGGATACATTCTCAATGGTTAGTTTTAAGTCTTCTTTTATAATTTCAATATAACACATGTTACATGAATATTCTTGCACCAAAAATTGAAAACAGAAACCATCCAACATGCAGCTTCATCCAGAGCAGAGTAGAGCCATCCATTCTCTTGTCAAAGTCACAAAAAGTTACTTCTAATATACTTGGTCTCTTCTGTGTTCTCTTCGGTATTTACTCATTCATTCTAAATAAATAAAATGTAAATATCAATCTATGCTGAAATTTTTATTCAAGTTAACTTACCCTTTAATTCAGAATTGATACTTAAAGAAGTAATAAAGACACTTTCAGCAGAAACTTGGTTTGTGCTGCAACTTCCTGTATTAATGACATGCCATTGTAATATGTAATAATTACAGGTTCCCTCACCTTTCGTAACCACTTTAAGAATAAGCATGTTTGGGATTTTTTCCATTCTGGAGAAACTCCTTTTATCTCTTGAACACTTATCTCTCTCTTTTCCTTAATATTTTTCTAAGTAAATTTTTTAAAATAAAACTAATGCTTCACCAAAAATAAATAAACATAGTTGGTGGTTTATTGCATAATAATAACAAAGTCACAATTACAGACCTAAGTCAATAAAACTCTAAGTGAGAAACTATATTACAATCTAACTAGGATAGGTAAATCTTTACTAATTTAAGCTTAAAGTTTTTAGTTAACAAATGTTTATGAATAACAGGATGATATTTAAACTCAGGTATTCTGATTTCCAAATTATTTTTTTCACTGAACCATTTATTCTAGTTAGCTTGGATGACTCCCTAACCTAGTGATTGTACCTCAGATTTAAGGATGCCTATAGTCATACAGGAACAAGTATTGTCAAAGATGTGCAATAACTGGAAACTTCATATACTACTGATGAGACTATAAAATGGTAAACTCTTTAAGTTATTCTTATGTTTGTTGTGGTTTCAATTTTTTTGTTTACACACTGTTGACAACACAGTACTAGAGTTTGTGTTTTTAGGTAATGGTTTACAACACTCTAGATGATTTAGTGGTTTATTTCACATCTCTATCCAAAAAATACATGCTGAACTCCAAGCTTTATTAGATATCCCATTCTTTTTTGCTTTGACAACCAAAACCCTGTGTTTTGAGCCCATGAATTTGTTTCCATTGGTTTTGTATGTGCCTATGTTCTGTATTTCTATATGCCGTGTATAAATAGAACTGTTCAATACTAATTTTTCTCCTTCAGATCATTTCACTTAGCATGACTTCTCCAGTTCCATCTATGTCGTAGCAAAAGGCAAGATTTTGTTTCTTATAATAGTTGAGTAGTTTTCCACTATGCATATATGCCACATTTTCTTAATCCGTTCATCCTCACTGGGCTCAATATCTTGGCTATAGGAAATAGTGCTACCAAGAACATACAAGGGCAAAAAAATTGGGGGGTGTTAAGGCAGAGAAATATTACAGCCAATAATGTTCTTGATTTCATGTGGCTGACCTGGGTTCCATCCCTTTCACCTCATATGTTCCCTCTAGCACCAAGGAGTAATCCCTGAGAAGAGAGTCAGCAGTAAGGCCTGAGCCCTGCCAGGAATGACACAAAAACAAACACAACTATTATGTTGTGTTCTTTGAATTTAATTATAAGTACAACTTTGTTGCATCATTTAAAATAGTTTGAGATATACCCATACTGGTTTATATAGAGGCTGAGCTAATTTTCATTCCCACCAATAAATAGTACATGAGGATTTCTATGTAGCCTCTGCATTAGTTAGGATATGGAAGCTTATTCTATGATACGAATCTCAAAATCTGGTTTAATGCTATACAAGTTTTCTGGTTATGCTAGAAAATCTACAAATCCAACGGCCTCTTAAAACATTCATCTTTTCATTAAAGATCTGATAATCTAGACTCATTTGATCTTGTGGTTTACCATCTCAATCTCTCAGAATCCCAGGGATTTTTTTCTCCATAATCCTTCAAGCAGAAGAAAGGATCTAGAGAATCCAAGACATTCCACTCCCTCAGACTAGGAGTGACACACACGATTTTTGCTCATATTATATTTATTAAAATTGCAAATGAAATAGTTCCTCCCACATGCAAAACAACTGAAAAACACAGCCTTTTCTACGGAAACAAGGAGAGAACAAAATAATGTTTTAAATACCAACTTGTAAATTATGCAGTGGTGTTTAAAGCAATTTACTTCTGTCCATTATCCAATAGCAAAAAGAAAGGCAAGTAACCACTGATATCTAAAACACCAGCCTTGTAAAATCTAATGTTCAGAACTAGGATCCACTAGGTAGTCTTCGTCTCTTTACGCATGTCAGAAAAATAAATAACTACAAGTGTGTTTTCCATTTGAAGTGTCTTCAGAATGCCTGCATAAAATATTTTCTGAATAGCCATTTTATCCAAAGAAGGAGCTAAGACATTTACTTGGAATTTGAATTTTTATAACAAGCAGATTTTTTAATTTACTAAAATAGTTTACAGCAATAGATATTAATAAAATACTAAACCTTTGCTACTAATTGCAATGTGAATAATAGTTTATGATATTTTATTTTAATTAGTATTAATCCATGCCTATTAATTTTATTAGCCTTTAACATTTTCTACTAAATGCATGTTCTTATCTGTTAATCTTAAATGTTGCATAGATTACTAAATGTGATCTATACCGAAAGCAATTATAGCTTGCTTTCTACTTTCCTCTCTACTAATGATATCATTCTGTTAATGTAGAAATCTTTGTGAAAGTACATTTTTATGATTGATATTCCATGAATCAACTGTTACATCAAGTTTTAAATTGCAAATTACTTAAGAATTCAAACTTAGTTCTGATGCTTTCAGTAAAGAAACTTGTAAAATATCAGTGGATGTGATTATACCAAGTCTGAAGACATTTTAAAATTAAAAACCCCACTGAGATATGAGGGAAATAAGTTTAGTAATTCCTTAACTTTATTGAGAACCTATTATAAGCTAGATATAACTCTAAATACCTCCCATTTTCCTACTATCTGAATCAGAGTTGTGAATCTATACAACTCTGAGACAGGTACTAGGATATCATTATACAGACAAAGAGATTAATCTTATTTTCTCTAAAACCATAGTTTAGTGATTAGCCAAGAGTCAAATCCATTCAGTTTATATCAGAGATTTTTCTTCCCTATGACATATAATTTTAGATAAAAGGGTTGTTTAAAAACCATAAGTATGACTTGAAAATACTACCAATTGTTTTTATTTACTAGATTTAACCTATGACTTAATTGATTTCCTTTTTCCTCCCATCCCTTCCTCATTCACCCCAACTGAATCAAGTATGCACTTCTTTCCATCACATTTTGTAGGCTCTAAGCTTTCAGCATTGAAGAAACTAAAGAAACTACACATTGCTTTTGAAAACATTCAACCAGAACTTTCAACCAATGATTTCAAGAACCACTTAATATCATTCTGAAAATGATTCACCCACAGAGATATAATAGGACTTATTTGCAAACATTGGGAAGAAATCAATACCATACAGAGCTCTATAACAAATGTCACAAGGTCATGAAGAAAGTCTGTGCAGAGATAGTGAGAATAACCTCTAGTAAATAATAAAAGGATCTTAAGCAGCACTCTTGGTACTCTCTTCCAATATCTCTCAAGTTTCCAATCTTCCGAGGGTTCTTAAGATGTTATAATCAAAACTTAATCTCTGAACTTTCTTAGAATGCACTTACAGATGTTCCTTACTAACATATCTACTTAGTAAATCCTGTGCTGATACATGTTTATCTTTAAGTCTCTCGATACTTAGGGTGAACATTCATTGAAAAAGAGATGTTAAAGAACCTATACCAAGATAATTGCAATCCTAAACTCAGATTTTCTTTGAAAATTAGAAGTAAGGAAAGCGCTGTTTTGGGAGAGCCTCATTAATCCAGTGCAATAAAGCACAAATCTGCAAAACATCGAAGCACATTGTAAACACCTTTATAATCATGCCTTGCTTATTTTAACACTCTTGCTTTGTTTATAGTTTCCTCCAAATCTCTGCTGCTTTCATCTTTCCATATTTCCCATTGTATCACTCAATCATAACCATATTTTTTAAAATTTTATTGAATCATTGGGCTGGAGCAACAGCGCAGTGGGTAAGGCATTTGCCTTGCATGCAGCCAGCCTGGCCAACCCGGCTTCGATTCCTCCGCCCCTCTCAGAGAGTTCAGCAAGCTACGGAAAGTATCTTGCCCACAAGGCAAAACCTGGCAAGCTCTCCATGACTTATTCAATATGCCAAACACAGTAACAACAAGTCTCACAATGGAGACATTACTGAGCCCACTCAAGCAAATCAATGAACAAAGGGAGGGCAGTGCTGTAGTGCTATTGAATCATTATGAGATACAGTTACAAGTTTTCATGTTTGAGTTACAATCATACAATGATCAAACACCCAGCCCTCCACTAGTGCAGGTTCCTTACCACTAATTTCCCCAGTATACTCCTCCTTTCCCACCCTTCACCCGCATCCAGGGCAGACAATTTCCTCCATATGCTCTCTCTATTTTTGGGCATTATGGTTTGCAATACAGATACTGAGAGGTTATTGTGTTTTCTCCTTTATCTATTTTCAGCACACATCTCCCATCCCAACAGATCCCTCCAACCATCATTTTCTTAATGATCCCTTCTCTATTCCAGTTCCATTCTTCCCCCACTCCCCGTTAGGCGGGCTTCCAACCATGGAGCAATCTTCCTGGCCCTTGTGTCTACTGTCCTTGGGTGTCAGTCTCATGTTATGTTATTTTATACTCCACAAATGAGTGCAGCCCTTCTATGTCTGTCCCTCTCTTTCTGACTCATTTCAGTTATCATGATACTCTCCATGTCTATCCACTTATAAGCAAATTTCATCACTTCATCTCTCCAAAAGCTGAATAGTATTCCATTGTGTAGATATACCAAAGTTTCTTTAACCAGTTGTCTGTTTTCAGACACTTGGGTTGTTTCCAGATTCTGGCTATTGTGACCAGTGCTGCAATGAACATATAGGGGCAGATGTCTACTGTGCTTTTTTCCACCTTTGGGGTATATTCCAAGAAGTGGTATTGTGGGGTCATATGGAAGCTCAATTTCTAGTTTTTGAAGGACTGTCCATATTGTTTTACAGAAAGGTTGGACAAGCTGGCATTCCCACCAACAATGAAAGAACGTCTCTTTTTCCTCCACATCCACGCTGGCACTGGTTGCTTTTGTTCTTTTGAATGTGTGCCAGTCTCTGTGGTGTGAGATGATATCTCATTTTTGTTTTGATTTGCATCTCCCTAATGGCTAGCGATGTGGAGCATTTTTTCATGTGCCTTTGGGCCATTTGTATTTCTTTTTTGAGGAAGCTTCTGTTAATTTCTTCTCGCCATTTTTTTATGGTGCTGGAGGTTTTTTTCTTGTACAATTCTACTAGTGTCTTGTATATCCTGGATATCAATCCCTTATCAGACGGGTATTAGGTAAATTTTTTTCCATTCCGTGGGCTTCTTCTGTATTTTAGTCACTGTTTCTTTTGAAGTGCAGAAGCTTCTTAGTTTGATGTAGTCCCATTTGTTTATGTTTGTTTCCACTTGCTTGGTCAGTGGTGTTTCATTCTTAAAGATGCTGTTTGCTTCAATGTCATAGAGGGTTCTGCCTACATTTTCCTCCATGTATCTTATGGGTTCATATCTGATATTGAGGTCTTTAATCCACTTTGATCTGACTTTTGTGCCTGGCATTAGACAGTGATCTGAGTTCATTTTTTTGCAGGTAGCTATACAGTTTTCCCAGTACCGCTTCTTAAAGAGCCTTTCCTTATTCCACTTAACATTTATGGCTCCTTTGTCAAAGATTAAGTGGTCATATATATCGAGAGTCTGTGGCAGCATGACCAAATTTTTAATATCACCTCTTATGGAGTTGTTACAGATTTTTGAGTTCACGGTAGTTCCCTTTTTCCATAAGATATATAATAATATATTTCCGCTACCTCCACTACTTCCACTCCCCAGCTGCTGCCATGCCATGCTTTCTGGATGCTGAAGCCGAGACTCACACATGAGTGAAGCCCCACAGAACCAGGTAAGCAGAACTCTGTGACCTTGGACTCCAGGCTCAAAGAACCTGGGAACAGAGATCCTCTGCCTGCTCCCACCAATCTCCAGCGACCAAGGGATTAAAACAAGAAACCCCACCCTACCCTGCCCTGTCTGCTTTCACCTACATCCAGAGACCAAGGGATTACACACAGAAGACCCATCCTACTGGTACCAGATAAATACCTCATCAGCAGACCTCCACTACCTCCACTACCTCCACTACTGAACCGCCGCCATGCTCCAGGATGCTTTCCAGACCACGCGACACATCATAAGACACTTAATACCCATCTTCCAAGATTACCACACCATATTTGATAGAGTTTAAATATAGTTTGAACGATGGGAACAATACAAAGGTGATTAGAGGCCACCCTAAAAGCTTCTATCTATCTCGGAAAGCCTAGCAAGCTAGCGAGAATATCTTGCCCACATGACAGAGCCTGGAAAGCTACCCATGGCATATTCAATATGCCAAAACCAGTAAATACAGTGGGTCTCACTCCACTGACCCTAAAAGAGTCACCAATACAGCATTAAGGATGAGGAAGGAGAGGCTGATAAAATCTCAAGGCTGAAATAGGCTGCCAAAATGAAGAAGGATAGAAATGACTGTACTATCAATGCACGTACATTGGCAACGGAAAATTGCATCAAGGACCTGATGGTACAAGCAAGAAAGATCAAATACGACATCATTGATCTGACAAAGATGAGAAGGCATCAATTACATCATGACATTTTTGACACGGGAGGAGAACTGTTCCTCAGAACATGCGACGAAAGAGGTGTCGGTGGTATCAGTGTCCTTGTCAACACAAACTTGGCCATAAGCATTGATTCATTCGAATGCCTAACAATTGGATGATTACACTTAAATAGATGTGGCTCACTGCCGGCAGTTTCTATCTTTGTTGTCTACGCACCAACATCTGATTATGATGAAGGAGAAATTGAGAAGTTCTTCATGGAGCTGGAGAAGTTCTATAAAGAAGACCACAACTTCTGCAAGATATTTGTTGGTGATTTTAGTGCCAAGATAGGACCGAGAAGATCAGCCAAAGAACTCCACATTGGGACCAACGGCCTAGAATGGAAAGAACAGGGTGAGAGCCTGTCTGACTTCATCATGTTGACCAAAACCATCCATGGTAACTCACAATTCCAGAAGGCTGGATCTAAATGTTGGACTTTTGAATCTCCTGGTGGACAGTTCCACAACAAAATTGACCAAATCATATTCAATTGACGGTTCTGCCTGACCAATGTCACTGTTGTCCCAAAATTCCAAATGGGATCGAACCACCGTCTTTTTTTTGTGAAAAATTCTACTTCAAAGAACAGGGTGAAAGGGCTGCAAAGATTAAAAAGAGAACTCTCAGAATAACCACCAACTAGGAGCTCTTTGGCACTATTGCAGCAAAATAGAAAGATGCCACCACTGACAATATTGACAAGGAATACAATAGACTGGTTCAGCACCACCATGATTGTGCAAGGAACGCCGGTGGAGAGATAACAACAAAAAGACCCTGTTTTTGAAAACTCTTGAGCTCATTCATCAACGTGGATTGGCACAGCCTCAGGTAACCCAAAGCGAACGTCAGAGCTCACAAAGCAGTGCAGAGAAGCGATAAAGGAAGACCTCATCGAGAAGAGCAGCAGTGGTGGCAGGTGCAGCAGAAGCCAGGAAAAGCATTTGTGATGCCCGCCTGTCCTTCTCCAACTACAAGATCAAGATGACTTCCCTCCAACGTCCTGATGGATCTATCATAACTTCCAGAGGGGCAATGGAGAAGATTATCCATGACTTCTACTCAGATATCTTTGATAGCCACATCCACCTGCCCACATACCAAATTCCACAGTATGGATATGTCATTTCCAACATTCTCCCTTCTGAAATCTGACACACCATTTTGTCAATAAAGAAGGAAACAGCACCCGGCCCAGACAAGGTGAGACCTGAACACCTGAAGAACCTGCCATCAGTACTCATCAATACACTGGCTTGGCTCTTCACATGCTACCTGTCTGAATGCAAGGTTGTGTCCCAGTGGAAAACCAGCAGGACTGTACTACTGTACAAGAAGGGAGACATCCACAACATTGGCAACTACTGCCCCAACTTCCTGTTGTCTGTTGTCTACAGTCTGTTCTCTCAGTCATCCTGAATAGAATTGGCAGAACACTAGATAAAGGACAACCATGCGAGCAAGACAAGTTTCGAAAAGGATTCAGCAAGATCAACCATATCCACACAATAACCAAGCTCACTGAGGTTCCACGGAAGCTCAAGATGCCGCTCTGTCTAATGTTCATTGATTTAAAGAAGGCCTTTGATTCTGGTGAGATGGAAGTGGTCATCAAAGCCCTAGCCAAACAGGGCGTTCAAACTCAATACATCACAATCCTCCATGAGCTGTATTACAGATTCACTACCAAGATCTCACCATTCTAGAAGAAAGTGATCATCTATGTGAAGAGAGGGGTTCAGCAGGGCAATACCATCTCACTGAATCTCTTCAGTGCCACCCTCAAGAACATTATGTGACAACTGAATGAGAAGGAATGGGAGTGAAGATAGATGGTCTGCAACTACACCATCTTCTATTGGCTCATGACATCGTTCTAATAACACCAAACATTTACCAAGTGGCACAAATGCTGGCCGACTTTAACCATGAGTGTGGAAAGGTTAGATTATAGCTGAATCTCACGAAGACAATGTTTATAAGAAACGGTCTTGTTCCTGATATTCCATTCGCTCTCAATGGAATGAACATCTCCAAATGTAACAGTTATGAGTACCTAGGTTGATAAGTCAACATGATGAATGACCTGGCACCTGAGTTGCTCAGGAGGAAGAGAGAGGCTTGGAATGCCTTCAAGAGTGTGGAAGAAATAAGTAAGAGGACTAAGAAGCTCCAGCTCTGGGCACATCTCTTTGACTCTACCATTCTTCCTGCATTAATGTATGCCTCAGAAGCCTGGGCCCTGTGAAAACAGGATGAGAATGTTATTCGGGTCTCCCAAAGAGGAATTGAAAGAGCTATGGTTGGAGTATCACACCTCACTCAAGTGAGTGAAAGAATCTGCAGTTTTGACCTCCATCGACGATCGAGAATCAGGGATGCCGTTTCATTTGCCAAGGTGTTGAAAATCAGAGGGCTGGACGTGTAATGCTATTTGGAGACAGTTGCTGGACTTGAGCCATTACTGACTGGATTCCATGGGAAGTCAAAAGATCGCATGGCCGCCCAACTACAAGTTGGTCAGATTTCTTGTCAACAATTGATTTGAGGCTCTTTGTGTTCCTAGAACAAGCAGATGACATTGGCTAAACTAGCATGTGGCAGGGACGATTGGAGAAGTTACTGGCACCTGCTCAAGCAAATTGATGAGTAACAGTATGTCAAGTGATCAAGTGATATTTTAATACTTCTTTGTCTCTACTTAGCATATAACATCAGTTGATTTGTCTGATACCACAATTTCATTAACAACTTGATAATAAAATAATGGTTTTAGTGTCTGATATCCCTCAAAGTATATGGAATTACTACATCTTTTATTAAATTAAAAATCATTATGCCTACCTGGGGCTGGAGCGATAGCACAGTGGGTAGGGCGTTTGCCTTGCACGCAGCCAACATGACCGACCCAAGTTCGATTCCTCCACCCCTCTCGGAGAGCCCAGGAAGCTACCGAGAGTATCTCGTCCGCACGGCAAAGCCTGGCAAGCTCCCCGTGAAGTATTCAATATGCCAAACACAGTAACAACATGTCTCACGATGGAGACGTTACTGGGCCTGCTCTAGCAAATCGATGAACAATGGGAGGACAGTGACAGTGACATGCCTACCTGGAAGTTCCTGTTTACTTAGCCCATTCTTTTTATTTAGAAGCAGTTCTTGGCTGTTTTAGTTAACTAAAATTTTGCTTGAGTCATACTTTACTCTGAGAAATTATTACTATAATGTTGTTAAGTTTTATTTATCAATTTCTTCTCCATTGGAAAAGACTTCATTTGCAAGATGTTTAAATTATCACAATTTAAGAAATAGTCATAAAATTTTGAATCATAATGTCCTTCTCACCAATTCTATACTTCTGGATTAATGCTAAGGAAACAAAAACATTTATTGGCTAAATGAATGCATTTCTGATAAGTTCAATTTTTCACTCATTGGATACAGAATTTATTAAAAAATGATGTAGTTTATCTAACAATTCCAAGTTTCCTACTAAGTTAGCATTAGTTTATCTAGGGTTATGAAATTTGATAAGGAAAATCACTGCCAAAAGAAGTATACTAATAAAAATCACGGAGGTACTAAAATGACCTTTCAAAAATGGAGTTCTTAAGGAATGATATATGGGACAATTAAACTTTTATTTCTTCCAATTTTATTTCTTTAGAGCAATGCACATTTACTTACCTTTCTTTTGAGTCTCAAATTCTGAACTCAGGAAATTCTGGGTCTTTGACAGTTTTATTTGGAGAAATGTGAAAATTATAGCATTATACCCATCATTATATCCTATAATAAAGGTCAATCAAAAATTATTCTTACATGCAATACTTCTGCTCCATTCCACATTTTCTTTCCCAGCTATTACTTAATTTGAGCCAGTCATATTCTTTCGTGTCTATTCAAGTTACGCTGTTCTTTGAAAGAAACATAACCAAAGAACACACACGAATTCTCTGAATTTACAGTGGATAGTGTTTGGTTGATTGTCATTTTTCACTTATTTGTTTGTTTATTTATTTTGGCCACATATGGCTGTGGTTTGGGTTTTTCTTGGTTCTGCATTCAGGGATTACTCTAGATGGTGCTCATGTGACCATATATGGTATTTGAGATCAAACCAGTGTCAATCACATGTAAGGCATGCACCTCAACCTCTGTTCTATCTTTACAACTTAGGCTGATAAATATTCTAGATTTAACTGAAAAAACAATTTTTATAGGAGACCAGAACTCCCAAAGTATGAATAAAATTAAGAATTATGCATAGATTCAGGCCCAGACGGATTCACTAGTGAATTCTTCCAAACATTCAAAGAAGACCTTTTGCTAGTTCTCCTCAAGCTTTTCCAGGAAATTGAAAAAACAGGAATCCTCTCAAAGACCTGCTATAAAGCACATATCTCCCTAATACTTAAAGCAAACAAAGACACCAACAAAAGAAAAACTATAGGCCAATATCCCTGATGAACACAGATGCAAAGATCCTCAACAGAATATTAGCAAATAGAATCCAACAACTCATCAAAAACACCATATACCATGACCAAGTAGAATTCATCACAGGGATGCAAAGATGATTTAACATTCAGAAATCAATCAACATAATCCATAATATCAAAAAAAGTAAAGATAAAAAAATATGATCATATCAATAGACGCAGAGAAAGCTTTTGACAAGACACAGCACCTGTTTATATGAAAACTCTCACCAAAAGGGTTTTGAAGGAACTTCCCTCGAGATAGTCAAAGCCATCTACGACAAACCCGTGGCAAGCATTATCCTCAATGGAGAAAAACTAAGGACCTTTCCTCTAAGATCAGGGACAAGACAAGAATGCCCACTATCACCACTTCTGTTTAACATAGTACTGAAAGTACTTGCAATAACTATTAGGCAAGAAAAAGACATTAAAGGCATCGAGATAGGAAAGGAAGAAATAAAGCTCTCACTATTTGCAGATGATATGATACTACATCTTGAGAATCCTAAATCCTCTACCAAAAAACTCCTAGAAACAATAGTCGTGTACAGTAAAGTCACAGGCTATCAAATCAATGCCCAAAAAACATGGCCTTCCTATATGCAAATAATGAGAGAAAGGAAAGTGATATAAAAAAAATAATCCCGTTCACAATTGTGCTCCAGAAAATCAAATACCTCGGGATCAGCCTAACTAAAGAGTAAAGGATCTATACAATGAAAACTACAAAACGCTACTCCATGAGATAAAAGAGGACACGAGGAAATGGAAACACATCCCCTGCTCAAGGATAGGAAGAATCAACATCGTCAAAATGGCAATACTACTAAAAACATTATGCAGATTCAATGTGATCCCTTTAAGGATACCCATGAAATTCTTCAAAGAAATAGATCAAGCACTCCTGAAATTCATATGTAACAACAAACTCCTACAAATAGCTAAAGCATTCTTGGGAAAAAAAGACATAGGGAGGCATTATCCTCCCCAACCTGAAACTCTACTACAAAGCGGTAGTAATTAAAACAGCATGGTACTGGAACAAAGCCAGGCCCGGAGACCAATGGAACAGGTTGGAATATCCATACACACAACCCCAAAAGTATGAACACCTATTCTTTGATAAGTGAGCAAGAAATGTGAAGTGTAACAAAGGAAGCCTTTTCAACAAATGGTACTGGCATAACTGGACAACCACATGCAAAAAAATGGGCTTAGACCTCGACCTAACACCATGCACAAAAGTCAGATCAAAATGGATTAAACATCTAAACATCAGGCCAAAATCCATAAGATACATTGAAAACAAGGTGGGAAAAATCCTCCAGGATATTGAGGCTAATGGTATCTTTAAAGACGACACTCCACTGACCAACCAAGTGGAAACAGAGATAAACAAATGGGACTTAAATTAAGAATCTTCTGCACCTCAAAAGATACAGTAAAAAAACAAAAGCAACCGGTGCTGGCGAGGCTGTGGTGAGAAAGGGACTCTCCTTCACTGCTGGTGGGAATGCTGACTGGTTCAGCCCTTTTGGAAAACAGTATGGACGATTCTCAAAAAATTAGAAATTGAGCTCTCATTTGTCCCAGCAATACCAATCCTGGGAATATATCCTGGCAAGGCAAAAAAGTACAGTTGAAATGACATCTGCACTTCTATGTTCATTGCTGCACTATTCACAATAGCCAAAATCTGGAAAAAAAACTCGAGTGCCCGAGAACAGATGACTGGTTAAAGAAACTTTGGTACATCTAGACAATGGAGTACTATGCAGCTGTTAGAAAAGATGAAGTCATGAATTTTACATACAAGTGGTACTACATGGAAAGTATCATGCTAAGTAAAATGAGTCAGAATAGAGGGGCAGGCATAGAAAGATTGCATTCATCTGGGGAATATAAAGTAACAAATTGGGAGACTAACAACCAAGAATAGCCAGATAGGTACCACGAGGTTCACTCCATGGCTTGGAGGCCAGCTGCACATGCTGAGGGAGAAGGCAGCTCAGATAGAGAGGGGAGCACCAAGTAGAGGGTGATGGGAGGACCCTCCCAGGATAAGAGATGCATGCTGAAAATAGACTACAGACCAAATATGATAGCCAATCAATCCCTATTTTGCAAACCAGAGCACCCAAAAAAAGAGAGAGAAGAAAAGGGAATGCCCTGCCATGGGGGGGGGGGGGGGCGTGGGAGGGATGCTGGGAGCATTGGAGGTGGAGAATGGGCACTGGTGGAGGGATGGGTACTCAATCATTGTATAACTGAAACAAACCCAAGCATAAAAATTTGTAAGTCTGCAACTGCACCTGATGGTGTTTCACTAATAAAAATTTAAAAATAAATAAAATTAAATTAAAAACAACAGCAGCAAAAGAAAACAAATTATTTCATGATGCCTTGTCAGCAGGTTTGACTGTTGGAGAGAAATTCCAAATAATAATCGTGCATCTTTTGTCAAAATAATGAATGTAATCAAAGTAGAGAGAGAGTTAAATCATCTACCTCACAGGCATGGGGTGCATATGGGGTCTCTTGGTGGTGGAAAATATGCACTGGGAAAGGGATGAGTGTTTGATCATTATATGACCAAGACTTAAACCTGAAAGCTTTGTAACTGTTCTCACAGTGATTCAATAAATAAATAAATAATTTTTTAAAAAATGACAGATAATATAAAGAATGGCATTTAGAAGAATGAGGACATAAAGTTCACCCAAAAATTTTATTATAACTAAGATAAAGAATTTTTCTCTGAAAGAATTCTTCTCATGGATCAGTCTGATAGTATCAGAGTTAAAGCACTGTGGTACATGTGGCCAAAGCAGGTTTGATCCCCACATTGCATATGGTCCTTCAAGTATTGCCAGCAGTGACCCCTGAGCACAGATTCAGTAATAATCCCTGTGCACCCTTGTGATGGCCCAAAACAAACAAATAACTAAAGCTAAATAAATATGCTTCTTTCCCACTACATTTTAAAGTGTATTTAAAATTAATCTTATATATATATAAATACAGTATTTGTATTTATCTTAATATTTATTTGGACACATGTTTCTTAGAACCTATTAAAATTCTTTTAATTTTATTTATATTTTGTGTACTCATACATCACCTTATTTAGATTCAAATGATTCATTAACACTAAAAGTTCATCAATTCTCATTAAAGTACAAATACCAATTATTTATTTTAATTAACATATGTGTTTGGGGTTAGAGAGATAGTACAGTGGGCAGGGTGCTTACCTCACATATAGCCAACCCAAGTTCAATTCCTGACATTTTACATGGTTCCCTGAACACCTCCGGAATGATTTCTGAATTCAGGGCCAGAAGTAACCCCTGAGCATTTCTAGGTGTAACCAAAAACAAAAAACAAAACAAAAAAGTTAAATTATGTGATTTATGGACAATGTTTTTAAAGAGGGAGTTTAACATTTTAATGTCTTTCAAATTATCTTTTTAATTTTTTAAAATTTTTTAATGAATCACTGTGAGATACAGTTATAGGCTTACAAACTTTCGTGCTCACGTATCAGTCATACAATGATCAAGTACTCATCCCTCCACCAGTACCCATTCTCCACCACCAGTGTTCCCAGTATCCCTCGCCCGTCCCCCTCCCACAGTCCCCACCCCCTTCTGTCGCAGGCCGATTCCCTTTTTATTTGCTCTCTCCTTTAGGATGTTGTGGTTTGCAATGCAGGTATTAAGTGGTGATCATGTCCGGTCTGTAGTCTACTCTCAGTACACATATCCCAACTCTAGTGGGTCCACCAAGCATCTTTACTTGGTGGTCCCTTTTCTACCTGAACTGTATGGACAATTTTTTAAAGTTTTATTGTGTCAGGACTCAAACCCAGGCCTCATGCATATAAGGCAAGCTCTTATCTCTGAGCCTCATTGCTGTACCCTATATGTGTTTTTAAATTATGAATAAATAATATTTACAGATTATAAAATAACACAATTTCTATTTTTACTGAATTGTTAATTTCAGATTTTTTAAACTTGATTGAAAACTTGTAATAACTTTCCAAAGATCCTGAAAAAGATTTGTCAAACGAAACTAAGACCAAGGTCTAGCGAAATGTATTTGAAGTTGATAACATGACATTATTTTGTAATGTTTTACTATTTTTAAGATTGGGGTATCTGAATTTACAAGTAAAAACATAACAACAGGAGAGAAAAATCGTCCTCTCTGCCAAAAATAAATGACCTAGTGGCTGAGAGTGAAAGGCTCACGAGACTATACCAAGTTTCTCTTCATTAGCTCTATCTTCAAGACTCTGAGTTATAAGGATAAAATAATGACTCTACATGGAAGATTCTGAAAAATGGTGAGAGTGTTTCCGTTTGTATAATGAAAAAGAAAAGTCTCACAATTCAGGGGCAGGAAGCTATGATTTACATAATGAATATGGCAAAGAGACCCATAAAGAAGCAAGACTTAGATGGCAGAAAAATCACTTTGGCTTTACTCCAAGAATCCAGGCACATCCCTGGAAAATCTGATGTGCCAGAATATAACAGTATGTACTTTTTCCCAGAGCCAGAATCAGCGTAATATTTGGCTTTCCTACTTACACTCTGAGCATATTTTTTCTCCCCTCCCACCCCCGTCAGATCCTATCAGGGTTCCATTTATGCTTAGCACCTGCAAGCCAACCAGGGACTCTAAGAACTTTTCATAGATAAGTATGAGTTGCTAAACAATGTAGTCATTTGATAACTTTATTCATTTTTATGTCTTTATATTTCTTAATATTCAGCAATCATGATAACCAAATTGCTATACTTGCTTAATTATAAAATCCTCCTTAACATGAGTTTCTACAAGTGCTTCACCATCATAAATAGAAAAAATATTACTCAATAATTTTATAGGCACTAATAGATCATGGTCCAGTCCTCCCGTTGTTCATAAATTTGCTTGAGCAGGCCCAGTAACGCCTCCATTGTGAGACTTGTTGTTACTGTGTTTGGCATATTAAATACGTCACGGGTAGCTTGCCAGGCTTTGCCGTGCAGGCGAGATACTCTGTGCAGCTTGCCAGGCTCTCCAAGAGGGGTGGAGGAATCGAACTCTGTTCAGCCATGTTGGCTGCGTGCAAGGCAAATGCCCTACCCACTGTGCTATCATTCCAGCCCGGCAATAATAAATATTTATCAATAATTAAAAACAAGAAAGTATGTGACATTAGGTTTAATAACTCCACTTCTGTGCAGGTCTGTCCTTTCCTATCTGTGTGAAACTAATATGATCTCTTTAAATGGCAGTACTTTTTTTTCTTTAAACAGAGGAGGTAATTTTAGCTAATTTATAAATCTACAATAAAAGTGAAAAGTACATAATAAATACAAAATACTTTGCATAGCACAAGATTTGTTTCAATGATTCAACAAAAGTTAACATGCAGTAACAGGGTCTGTGAGCATACAGTGGCCCACTTTTTCCCTTCCCTGACTCACCAGTCATGGAAAATAGGACTAAGTCAGTCTATACCCATACTCAAAAGAGAACCATAAAACCTAACCAAAGGAAAGAAAAAGAATCTTATTTCCTTGACCCTCCACTGTTTGAGGGAATCAGAAAAATAGCAGGTCCTAGCTCCACATAGAAGGAGGCCATAGTGGGATGACGAAGTTGATAGTTGTTAGCAATGTCAGAAGACAGAAAAAGACAAGGTAGTGTGAGTATTGACAAATTTATCAAATTCTCATTAATTGAAGGAGAGGTGAGTGCACATGGAAGTCTTGCCAAAAGATTTATATTTTCGTGTGAAAGCAACACATTCCAAGAATGAGTTTCTGAAATTGCAGATTGGAGTGCAGAGATGTTAGAAGTTAATTGCGGGGTCACAAAACGTAAGCATTGATAGCTTAGCTTCTGTTGAGGAGAGGGCCTCTAAAGTACAGAGTAAATTAAAATGAGACAATGCAGGTGGGTCCTATTCTGATCTGACTGATGTCTTCACAAGAGGAAGAAGTTTGGCCACATAAAAGACACACTGGGAATGTGTGAGCAAAGAAAAGACCATATAAGAACTTGATAAGGCAGTCATCTACTAACACAAGAGGTGATGCAGCAGAAACCAAACACAGAACCCAAACACGGAAACACCAGGATCTTCGGTTTCCAGCTTCCAGAACTACAGTGAAATACATTTTGTTGCTTATGTCCTCCCATCTGTGATGATTCATAGTAGTTCAAAAAGTTAAGTCTTTTCATTATCTATAAGGGGTAGTATGGTAAGAGTCAAAGTGATAGAAAGGAGGTACTGTTGTCTGGAATTAAAATTATTTTAAATTCTCAGTTCAAGTGTGATTCTCCTTATTTTCTGATTGCATGATCTTAAGAAAGTTTCATATTTATCCTCTCTGAACTTCAGTTTTCTCATTTTTAAAAATGAGTACATAATGAATGGAACATATAGTACTAGCTTACCGTAAGAAGTAGATGAGATAAAACTATTGATAGTGCAATGATTAATGTATACAATTATCAATGAATAATGGTGTATAATATTGGTAAATGTTTTAATAAGCTTTTATAACTTTCTTCAAGTGCACTTCATCCTTACCTTCAGTTTATTCAAAGACCAATTCAACATTATGGAGAGTTTCTACATCAGCAGAAGCAGTTTTAGCTGCAGAGTTACTATAAGTGTTTGCTTCAAATTATAGAGCCATGAAAAAATTAAAAGTAATAAAAAGAAAAGATAGTTTAGGGCATTCACTGTGTGGAAGTAGAAAGTAAGAACAAAATAATATCTGAAGAATGAATTCCCTGACACTGAAATTCTTAACTTTTTTAGGTGTTATTTATTAATAAGAAGAGGTAGGAATTCCATTTTATTTGGGTTTTTTTTAGCACAAGTTTGATTTTTTACATTAAACTGCAGTTTATTTCCATCCACATAAAGTATTTCTGTTATTTTTACATCAGGAAAATAAAGACAGTCTACTTAAAATTCTAATGATTTAAAATCACAGAGGCCAAGGAGAAATACTTCTGAATTAAAGATGTATAAATTTACCAATGATTTTAAGTAAGCCAAGCAAGCACATAAAGAGATAGCTCCTTCTAAATTGTTTGCTATTAATACAAATTATTATTATTTGATAAGAATCAGAAAGGAAAATGTCCTCTCCTTCCTGGTTTTTACTAGGTGTGTCACTATTTTTAGAGTTTTTTTTTAAAATAATTGCTTGATGCTAACTATTTCTTTAAGCACAATGCTTTATGATCATTACCAATTTTTTTGCTTGTACTCATAATGTATTCGGTAACTTGGAGAATGACTCTTCAATTTTTAATTGGTTTAAAAGTACCAATATGGAGTGAATAAGAGTTTACCAAGTGCTTAGAGATTTCAGGAATATCAAGATTTTTTACAGAAGCACTGAAAATTATTTGCAAAAAATTCAGCAGGATCTTCCAAAACTGTGTAGTTGTTTTTAAATAAGTCACAATGCTACAAAAATTCTGCATATTCCCTGGGACTTTAGCAGATGAAATTCTTCATTTTCAATAGTAAAGTACTTCAGGATTAAACAGACCAATAATTTATTTACACTTGAAGAGCATTAAACAGGGCCCCCAAAACTTAATGTACCTCTTTGTCAAAATTTTACAAAGTGAATTACTTAAAAAGAAATATTTCCAACTAGAATACTGTATACATTCACTTCCTTAATAACAGAGTTAACTTAATCATCTAAAACTAATAAAAAAAAGTAAACTGAAAATTTAGAACAGTAAATTGGGGGAAAATTGCCATTCTTACTTCTCAAGAAAAATAAAATTCAAATCAAACCACTGAAATTTCTACTCACCCTTAAAATACAACTACAAGGAATTTTCATAATTTCTGTGTTTGGGGTTTTGGTATTTGAGTATAGCCATGTTTACAAGAGCAAAGACTAAATTAATTTATTTTAATATTACTATTCTGCTTTCATTATTTCTTGTGTGTTTGTGTATCTATTCATCTTTCAATAGCTGTGTAAAAGAAGGGGTTCAATCATGAATATATGAGTCCTTCTTGAAAATATAGTAGTATTTGTACATATCTAAGCACATCTGTCTTTATACTTTCTATAATTTATGAATTACTAACCAAATACAATAGAGTTTCTATGTAAATAGTCACCATGCTCTACTATTTATAAAATGATGACAAACAAATCTGTACACTTTTCGTATTGAATCTACATTGTACATAAAGGATCTACATTGCACATAGTACATTGATACTGATGATGCAGAATGCATCTGATCTGAGAAAGAAATGTCTCCCATATGAAATTCTAATTTTATACAAATAATTCATGTTTTTTATGTTTTAGGTAAAAGATTTTGGGGTGTGGGTTTGGAAGTCAACGGATACAGATTCAGTATTCACTATGTTTTCTTATTTTGTGACTTTGGGTAAGTTATTACGTTGCTTGAAAATAATTTTCCTAACTTGAAAATAAAAATCACAGTAGTATCCTATAAGGTAGCAATGAATACTAACAATTACTTTGTAGAATTACCATTGTACCTGAATATGGCATGCCCTCAATGAATTCAGGTTTTGCTGATAGTAACTACATTGTTTACTTTACTCCTCTCATTAAATGATATATTTAAGGTGATAATTATACCATACTGTATTTTTATAATTCTATGTATCATCTGACATGGCACACATCACTCCCAGGCTTGAGTGACAGTTTTTAAAGACTTTCCTTTATCCGCTTTATGAGTTACTGACACGTTGCACCATTTTCTCACACCTATGAAATGCGGAATAAAAGAGAATCTAAAGCAAAACTGTTCTTGTTTTCTTTTAATTTTGAAAACAGAAACTCTGATCTAGAAACAGAACAAATATTTTGTCCAAATAATAGAAATTAATGCCCTAAAAAAGTCTCCCTACGATAAACATTTAAAAGAGAGATTCACATAAAAGAGAAATTTGTTCTGGACCATAGTGATAGCATAGTGGGCAAAGAACTTGCCTTATACCAACTAACCCAGGTTAAATTTGGGCTATCATGTATGGTCCCCCGACCCCTCCAGGAGTGATTTCTGAGTACAGAGTAAGCCCTTGGCACAACTGGGTGTTCATCATGTCTCCTGCCAAAAAAGTTAAAGGTAAGTTGGGTTTCTTTGTTAGAGAAGAGTGTGAGTCTAAGTTTTTGAGATATTGGTTTTCATCCTAGGCAGTAAAATTATAAGGAATAAAATTTGGCCTGTGAACCAATCCCATAAGTGGCAACTGAAATAATAAGTAATGGATTTTTCTTGTACATAAAATCATAGTGGGCATGAAAAATGTAAAAGGACATTAAGAAGTAAACATCCATTTTGTATTGTTAAAACTGTGGAAGAATTTTTATTGTAGTAAATATATCAATGTGTTCTGGCTAAAAGACTTTGACATTTAAATGATAATAAAATGAGATTTTTATGAATCAAGAAGATTCTAATATTTTAGACCCTAACTGAATCATACAAATACATTTATCTAATATTAGCTTTCTATGCTAACAAATTATCACAAATCTAGTGAGCTAAAGCAATGCAAATCAATGCCATATTTCTATAGCTCATAAATCTGACATGGGACTCACTGATCAAAAATCAAGGTGCTGGCTGGGCTGCATCTCTTACGGGAAGCTCTAGCAGATGGTACATTTTCTTGGCTTTACCAGATATTAGACCCTGGAATCTAAACTATTCCTGTATTCCTTGACTCAAACTCATTTTTTCATCTTCAAGGTCAGAGTGCACAATGAATAACTCTGACCTCCTCTTCCTCCCTCTTCCAACATCTAAGAATCTTTTAGTTATATGGGGCCAACACTACTCTAGGATATTCTTCCTAATATCACTTTCACTGTCACTGCACTGTCCTCCCATTGTTCATCGGTGGTTGAGCGGGCACCAGTACTGTCTCACAACAAATTGTGAGACTTGCTACTGTTTTTGGCATATTGAATACATCATGGGTAGCTTGCCAGGCTTTGCTGTGCAGGCGAAATACTCTCGGTAGCTTGCTGGGCTCTCCAACAGGGGCAGAGGAATCGGATCTGGGTTGGCAGTGTGCAAGGCAGACGCCCTACCCACTGTGCTATCGCTCCAGCCCTCTTCCTAATATAAGATTAGCTAAAGTAAAAACCTTAATTCCATCTGCATCTTTAATCTCTATCATATACCATTATATGCCATTTACATATACATACACAATTAAAAATAGCATATTCACATGTTGTGGGAGTTAGAAAACTGACATCTTTGTGAGCCATTATTCTTCCTACCACTGTGCTCTACAAGTATGCCACTGAAAAGATATTGAAAAAAACTCATGGTACCCATTAAAGACCGATCGCAATTACAAAGAAATTCTAACCACGTGTAACCATTACAAGGAAAGAAAAGATTTAAATTTTAAACTCTTTGAGCAATTCTCCTAATTTTGAGATCATTGAAATATTGTAACAGCCTAGGTAGGGTCTTCTGTAATATACAAAATTTAAAGGAGGCAAAAACTATGAAGAGGTATGAAAATCCTCAGAGGTTGACAGCACGGAATAAGGAGAACACCTAGGATTTTAGGATTGTAGGAAAGTTCTATATGATGTAGCAAAGATAGATACATGTTGTTATACAATTGGCCCAAATCCATATAATGCCAGTAATAAACTATACTGGGATTGGACAGATAGTACAACAGAGAGGGAGGTTTCCTTGTACATAGCCTACCCAGGTTCAATTTTTGGTGCCCTATTTGGTCTCTTAAATGTTGTGAGAAGTAGTCTCTGAATGCAGTCAGGAATAAGCTCCATGCATCAAGTGCAGCCAAGATCCAAATATATATATGTATATATATATATATATATATATATATATACGCACACACATATATATATATGCTCTGATATGATGCATTAAGTGAACAAAATTACTTCTCTATCATACCTGCCAGAAGTGCATAATATAAACTTAAACATGAGTGAACATCAGAGAAACTCAAATTGAGATAGATTTAGTCTATAGATTACTTATGAGTACTGATGCAAGATGTTAAGACCCAGAATGAAAAATTAAGATTAAGTAAATTCCCCAGTTAGAAAAGACTAAGGAATGATAAAGATTGAGTATGATCTGGGATTTAGTATTGTAACTTAAACAAATAAAGAATGCTGGTAGAAAATTTTGAGAAATTTGAGTGGATTATTAGAAAAATTTGAATGGAAAATTTGCTAGCAAGAAAAATAAATGTAAATTTTCAGGCTTTGATCTTTGAATATATAAGATGTATATAAAATGAGTGAAGGAACTCATACCATTTTGCCATGCTTTGTAAGTTCTGAGCAATTTTAAAACAAAAAGTAAGAATAAACAAAGGTTGAAACAGAGCTTTTAAAAAATTTTGAGGCCAACCTAATTCTCTTGCCAAAAATATTTCTAATTTTATATTTGCATTTTGATTTTTTAAAGACTTTAGCATACATAATAAACAAAAATTTATGCAGTAACATTTCACCAGTTCTTTCATTAATAAATTTCTTCCTTACTTTTTAAACTAGAATCATGTGATTCTTCCATCAACTGCAGGAAAACAAAGTTCTTGTTTTATTTTTTAGCATTTTATGTATTGCGAAACATCTTATAAACTTTCAACATCACTGAAATTCTATAATAATGTGATTCTGGACACAGTGGTTAAATAATTGCTACTGTCTTGATAGCTACTCAGAATAATGTAGTTAAAACATTATTCTAAATTCTGTAATTAAATAATTAGTGTCGTCTTGCTTGCATGCTATTTTATTATTAGTTCTGCTTTTCCTTATTTTTCTACTTCCCTAGGCAATGGTAATACATATCTGGAATGTGTTGGGTTGTTTTGTTTTATTTATTCACTTTAATGATTCTAAGAGTAAAATGATTGCAACTTTCAAACATTTTCTTTCATTTTCTTTTTTTGATTTTTAACTGAAAATTTGTATTTTTCTATAAATTTTACAATCACCTCAAAGTATATTTTTGTAAAAAATTCTATAATATTCTATGTTGGCAGTTATTTCTCCAGAACTTTAAAAACATCAAATGCTGATTTCTAAACATTTGTATTAAAAAGTTTTCTACTTTGTTACTTCTTTAAAATTATTTTGTAATTCCATTTTGAACTAACTCTGGCTCTTTTCAAGATTAATTTGAACATTTATGCTGCTTGACATGTTGAGTATCCTACCTCTGAATTGATGGCTTGCAATATTTTTCAGACTTTTTAATCACTATCTCCTCTAACATTTCTTCTGCCCATTATCTTTCTTTCAGGGATGCCAGTTGTGACTATCTTAGAACTATACCATTTGTTCTACATTTTCTTATTCCTTTTCTGTATTTTTCATCTTTTTATACATTATGTGTCTCCCTTTATATTTTCTGCTCTCCATGTACAAATCTACATATTCTACTAATTCTCTCATCATACCATCATAACCATTTTAAAGTACAGAGCTAAGTAGTGTTAAGCATATTTTCAGAATCTCAAAAATTGTGGGATCGATTCCTCTTCCTTCTCTTTTCTTATTTTTTAATCTATGAAAAGTACAAAGAAAATATGGCTTCCTACTCCTGATTCCACATTTCCAGCCATTATTTGGAATTATTTTTCTGATTTATAAATAAGAATATTAGAGCTAATTCTGAGTTTAAGTGATTAGGAGAAAAAACCAAGAAGATGGGGTTGTGGGGAAGGAGGTTGGGAGGGGGTAAACTGTGGAAATTGGTGGTGGGGAATGTGCACTGGTGGGGGGATGGGTGTTTGATCATTCTGTGATTGTAACCCAAACATGAAAGCTTGCAACTTTCTCATGATGATTCAATAAAATTAAAAAAGAGAGAGAGAGAGAGAGAGAGAGAAGAGAAAGAGAGAGAGAGAGAGAAAATGTGCTAAATACTAAATATCTTTCTGAAAAAGAATTATTCCTTTCTGTAGAACTTGTTTACCTAATGAATCTAAACAGCTTTATCGGACAAAGCAAGTAAACACAGATCTCTGAGCAAATAATATTGGGATCACAAAAATATGCAAATAAAATTTTCTACACTTTAAACACAAAAGAAATGCATGCCTTTGTTATGGTGGAAGGTAAACAGGAGAGAGAAGTGGCACGATGCAATCTCATTTATTTAACTGGTCATTTTAAATTTCACTAACGGGGCTGGAGTGATAGCACAGAGGGTCGGGCGTTTGCTTTGCACACGGTGAACCCGGGTTCGATTCCCAGCATTCCAAATGGTCCCCTGAACACCTCCAGGAGTAATTACTGAGTGTAGAGCCAGGAGTAACCTCTATGCATCGTAGGGTGTGACTCAAAAAAATGAACAACAACAACAAAAAAATAGGGGCTGGAGTGATAGCACAGAGGGTAGGGCATTTCCCTTGCAGGCGGCCAACTGGGGTTTGATTCCTGAATCCTATATGGTCTCCCGAGCACCACCAGGAGAGACTCCTGAGTGCCTGAACCAGGAGTAACCACTGTGCAACGTTGGGTGTGACCCAAAAAGAAAAAAAAATAATAAATTTCACCAACATGAGGAATAGCCAGTTAGAGAGATACTTGAGTTGACAAAGGGAGAAAGAGATAGCAAACATATTCCAGGGGAGGCAGGAGAAAGAGCTTTCTCTTTGCCTCATCAGTCTGCAGGTGCAGACTGCGGGAACGCAACAGTTCTCACCCAAGTGGTTGAGAACAAAGGAAAGCCAAAGGGGCCACAGGCCTTGATTCTCCAGCAACAGACCCCAAAACAGCAGCCCTCAGAACAGGACAGGTCAGTGATGAACCAAAGGTCTACTAGAGCATTGAGGGACAGGCAGAGATTTCAGACACGGGGATATTAGCGGCCTGAACATTGGGTGGGCCCTAAACTACCTACAATACAGAAACTTTAACATCATGAAAAAGGAGAGTTTTTCATGCTATTTTACAGATAAAATTCAAGTATTCACTCAGGAGTTGACCAGTGTTGAATAACACCTTCGTTTGAGTATTTAACTCCAAGTTTTAAAATGTAACATACTTGACTACTTGGTATATAAAGAATAGGACATACTTGAAAGCAACAATATGAATTTTTTGTTAAAAAAAGAGTATCTTGTGGTAATAATGGCAATGCATAAAAATTAACAAGCATAACGATGATGAAAAACCATGAGAAGCAGAAGCAGTTACACTAAAAGCATAAAAGAGAAACAAGTGTATTGTTAAGGAATGAAAAATGTCCTTCAATTAATGATTATGAGGAGGAAAGAGGAAAGAAAGAGAGGGGGTAAAACGGTACAAAGGAGATGCACATAGAAATTTGTACTGATGTATATTTGAATCCTGTATTATGTCACAAAAAATGTTATTTCAATAGAAACAAAATTTTTTTAGAGACTTCAATGTTTTAATCTGAGAGTACTAAAACCCATGGAGAGGTTTAGAGAGAATTTTATTTCTTAGAGATTAGGCATTTTTTTCTTATTTTCTAACTATATTAAATAAATACTGCTAACTTAAATGCATGCCGCCGGCCTGGGTTCGATTCCTCCGCCCCTCTCAGAGAGCCCAGCAAGCTACCGAGAGTACCTCGATTGCATGGCAAAGCCTGGAAAGCTACCCAGTGACTAATCTATATGCCAAAACCAGTAACAAATATCACAACAAATATCACAATTTATTGTGAGATGTTACTGGTGCTCGCTCAAGCAAACCGATGAATAATGGGAGGAAAGTGCTACAGTGCTACATTACTTGCTCTGAAGCTTTCTGTTACATATTTGACATAAAGATTTCACCACCCTTTACTGTTTGAACCTAAAGTGTAAATTGTAGCTCAAGTGAAACTCAGATAAGATCACTCTTTACTAAACTTGTAACACAACTGCTTATGTCCTTACACATCCAGCTGGAAGCCTTATGTTTCCCTCAATCCTTGTCATGACCATAGAGATGCATAGTTTCCACTGTAATATGATGAAGTACATTAACCGTCTGTCCAAAGGGCTGTTTGTTGTGTTGGCAGTTTTTGTTCTTCCTTTCACCTTCCTAATGAGGTCCAGTCTCACTCTCTGATACCATATAGCAGTCAGACAAACCACTGTCTCAAGTTCTGCCAGGAATCAAAAATAACATTAATTGCATTCTATATTGTGTATCCATATTTAATGATAATGGATAATAACTCTGACAACATTTTCTCAAAATCTGTTTTTCTATTTCCCCTTCATTTGGAAAAATGCTTTCCTAAGTATCTGTCTACGCAGCTTGCTTTAAGAATGCAGATTCTCATTTACTCTTTAAATCCTACCCAGCAATACCACTCCTGGGAATATATCCCAGAGAGGCAAAAAAGTATAGCCGAAGTGACATCTGCAATTGTCTGTTTATTGCAGCACTCTTTACAATAGCCAGAATCTGGAAAAAACCTGAGTGCCCGAGAACAGATGACTGGTTGAAGAAACTCTGGCACATTTACACAATGGAGTACTATGTAGCTGTTAGAAAAGACGAAGTCATGAAGTTTACATATAAGTGGTACTACATGGAAAGTATCATGTTAAGCGAAATGACTCAGAAAGAAAAGGATAGACATAGAAAGATTGCATTCATCTGGGGAACATAAAGTAACAAAATAGGAAACTAACACCCAAGTACGGCAGAGATTAGTACCAGGAATTTTACTCAATGACCCGGAGGACAACCACACATGTTAGGGGAAGGGGGAGCTCAGAAAGAGAAGGGAACACCAAATAAAGGGTGTTGGGAGGATCCGCCCACGATGGGAGAGCATGCTGAGGGTAGACTGTCGACCAAGCATGATTGCCACTCAATGCCTCTTTTGCCGACCATGGCACTCAAAAGGAGAGAGAGGGAAATGCCCTGCCACAGAGGAAGGGTGGGATGGGGGCTGGGGGGGGAGGGGATGCTGGGGTCCGTGGTGGTGGGGAATGTGCACTGGTGGAGGGATGGGTGTTTGATCATTGTATAATCGAAACCCAAACACAAAAATGTGTAAGTCTACAACTGTACCTCATGGTGCCTCACTATTAAAAAATAAATAAATACAATAAAATAAATAAATAAATAAATAAATAAATCCTACACAATAACTAGGCACCAGAAGTACTTTAAAAGACCCTATTTTACAAACTACAAGGAGAGTGTGTCTCTCATTGTTCAGGAGAGTATTCTCTATACAACCTCCCACCTAGAATACACAGCTAACGTGATTCTGCAGATGGACTCATAGAGATATTAGTCCTTTTCCAAGGAGAAAAATTCTTTCCCTCAAGGCATGAGATATTTTTAAAACAGAGATAGAGACAGTTCCTTTTCAACATTAAAGAGAATGCAACCCTTATACCTTTTAGGATCAAATAATACTCTTGAACTTTATAGAGATACACTGTCCCAAACTCACATTGGAATGTGTCAGATTAAGATACAGAACACCAACACCACTCTATAAATTCTCCTGAAGACTCTTTAATTATCCTTCATGGCCTAAGATTACATTTCTTCTAAGAACATAGAGTGAGATAACCTATATAAAAACATCCTGAAAGATGCAAAGGTGTGTGCAAAGTTAAGGAACTTAAGGAAACGCTAATTTATTTGCATACTCCTGATATCCAACATTACTGGCATGCAGCACATTTGTAATCATAGATAAAATATTTTAATATTTAATATCTCTGGAGCGATAGCACAGGGGTAGGGCTTTCGCCTTACAAGCGGCCAACATGGCCGACCCGAGTTCTATTCCTCCGCCCCTCTCGGAGAGCCCAGCAAGCTACCAAGAGTATTCGATATGCCAGACACAGTAACAACAAAGTCTCCAATGGAGACGTTACTGGGCCCACTCGAGCAAATCGACGATCAACGGGAGGGCCTTTTCCTTTACCTTAATATCTCTGTGAAATTTATATATCTACATTAAAGTTTATATATATGTATATATTAAAGAAAGAATGAATAAATCTCAATACTATAGAATATTAGGAGACAGATTTAGACTCTCTCACCATTTCATCATTATGTGATTTTTGATGCAACCCCACATTACCTTTTCAAAAGTTCTATTTCCCAATTTCCCCTTATATGCTTACCTATCTGCCCAATGCATTCCAGGCTGAATATTGGCCCCCTCTAGTCCTTAGCAGCTCTGTTCTGTTACCTCCAATATTTTCCTTCTCACTTCTCTATCAGTTATTATGTGGAAGAGCAGAAATTCAAGTCTAGAACTTTCTGATTCTAAAGGTCTTTTCACTAATCTCTGCACCTATCCAGGGACTTTCTGGCTCTGACAACTCAGAATTGATAAGAGGTCTTTCCTGTGTACTTCCTGTCACTCAGTCCTTGTGTGGCACATCCCCAGCCGCCACAGAACTAGTGAGGTTCAGAAGTTACTTCTAGGAATCAGGAAGCGCAGGGTCAATGTGCTAGCAATTGGAGACTTGGGTGTCAAATTGAAAATAAAGTGATCTGAATATTCAGATGAGGTAAAAAAATCCTCTCCTGAATTCATCCATTTGTGTCTCGCCCTTGCATGTTTAAGCCACCGAACGTCAGGATCGAGGAATTTTTCAGCGACACAGCTAATTGTCTTATCACTAACTGACTCAAGAGCAGCCCCTGATGAATCATGCGTTGCTTCTGTCACAGCTACAAGCCAAAAGTTGTCAAGTACACAGAGAATTGGGTTATCAGTGATCATGAGCAGCTTTTCTCTGTTTCTTCTCGGAACCGGAAAGAGCACTGGTAGAACACAACAATTTTAGAATGGATTTGTGTAAGTATATACAGCATAAAATTTGTGAGAAAGTAAAACTGGCCAGTCTGTGCCTTTTTATGCTTTTCAACATAAAAAGCAGTGGCTCAAACACCTGTGGACCCTCTTTATAGCTACCCACCCCCCACCCCATACATACACACACATTCCCATCCTTTCATATCTCTGCTTACAATTTTAGGAATTGTTAAAACAACCAGCCATTAAATGTAGGAGACACTAGTAGAAGTTGATTTGTTGTCTTGGAGATTAACTAGACATAGTTCTTTCAGGAAAACTCAAGAAAAATAGATGATTTACCAAATGATTGAAATGTCTTATTTTAAAAGCAAAGAATAATGAGTAGGTTTATTTTGAACTTGAATAGGTAAATTTTAGGCAAAACTAAAATTCCTTAATTCTATGTTATGTTTACTAAAAGCTAACAAATGGGTAGTAGAAATATCTAACATGTAAGGTAATAGCTATAAATATTTGATCATTTTAATAGTATTCTATGAAATTGGGCTGGAATGATAGCACAGTGGTAGGGTGTTTGCACTGCTCACAGCCAGCCCGGCAGATCAGGTTCGATTCCTCCGCCCCTTTCGGAGAGCCTGGCAAACTACTGAGAGTATCTCGCCGGCATAACAAAGCCTGGCAAGCTCCCCATGACATATTCAATATGCCAAACACAGTAATAACAAGTCTCAAAATGGAGATGTTACTGGGCCCGCTCGAGCAAGTCAATGAACAATGGGAGGACAGTGTTTGTTGGTTTGTTCTATGAAACTAACACAAAATAAATACTCCAAGAGAAGGAACTGTATTATCGCCTGAGTTCTCCAACAAGTTATCTGAATTGGCTATAATATAACCTAATAATTTCAAAGAGAGAAATATCTAAGCACAGCCATGTATTTGCTTTCTCATCCCTTTAGTACTGCCAAATCTAAATGACCTAGGTGTTCAAATGGATTCTTTACAAGTTTATCTTATTATAATTAATTTTCAGTTCACATACCACTTAAAATGTCAGCTATTACTTATTTTTAAAATGTCTTACATGTTTACTACAGTATAACTTTTTAGTAGCTTACATGTTTTCCAAATGAACTGCACTGGAAGAAAAAAATCTCTTCTAAAGAAAGTAATAGAATAAACAGACACACTATCTATGTAATAATTTCAATATGTAATAATTTGAGAATTTTAATAATCTCTATCTTATTATATTATTTTCACTGCAGTAACATTGGTTTACATCTGTATATGTTTTAGGAATATAAGTTCACACCTCTTCAAAATAGACATGCTTTTTATTTTAATGGGACTTGTCTATCCTCCAGGAAGACAGGATTGCAGAATTGAGAAGAGATTTTACTTCTTACTCACATCCAAGGCTAATACTTTATCAAGTCTCTGCCAGAGCTGAGTTCTGCTAGTTCCAGAAGGAAATCCTGTAAGTGGTTTAGTAAATGCTATGTGAAAACCTTGGTGTATCTGACTATACAAAATCCAAAGTAATGATTCAGTAATTTAAAACAGAACCTTCCTAATTCTGATGACTGTATATTAGACTAACTAGAGTGCTATAGCTTTAGCCGTTCAAATCCTACCTTACCTGCCCCAGACTTAAACATTGTCTTTTCAGTGATACTAACAATGTGAAGTGTGAGCCAGTAGTCTATTTTATTCAAGGAAGGGTTTAAATCACACTTGCATGTGTTTTGTCTTTGGAGCTCTGATAAATATAGCCTTAATAGCTATTATACATAAAAATAATTTTAGTTTTTATCTTATAGACGTCATATCTTCAACACTTCAAGTTTTACAGTCAAACATTTTTTGTTCTTTCCAATAATAATGGTCCGATTCAGTCGATTACAAGTTTGGCTCCAAGAAAAAAATTCAACTTGGCACTAGTTATACAAATTAGAACAAAATCTCCATAACAAGGGGACCATTTACAGAATAAAATGGAAAATACAATCATCTTTACTTATAATGAGAAAATTATGGACCTCTTAAGTAGAGCTAAATGCAAGTGGATCTGAGTTCAGATTTAGCTTTGACCTCAGGTATTTTCACTTTTATAGATGTAAGAACTAACAACTTTTTCCCTAAAGTTTCATTGAAATTTATTTGATTTAAGCTTTCCTAGAAATTTAAGTTAAAATTTTTCTTGAGTAAAGTACTGTAAACTTTAATTAAACTTCTACTTAACACTTCTTACCTACACAGACTTAAATTCAAGCTCAAGTTTCTAGATTTGAAAGTATCATTTATTCACTTAAATAATTATATCATCACTTCCAAGTATCCAGAACTTGACTATAAGAAATATTCTATCGATAATATCTATTGGGAATATGAAAAGTCTCAGAAGTCAACTTGACTATAAGAAATATTCTATCAATAATACTTTTCGAGAGTATGAAGCCTCAGAGGTCTGCAAGTATTCAAAATGTATATAAAAATCTATAAACAAAACCTACACTTAATATATATGGAATGAAGGAGAGTTTTGTACACTTGCCATTTTGTTTTTGTGGACAACGAATCATGCATGAAGGAAATCATTACTGAATCGGAAATGAATACGAGTTAGAAAGGTCCTCCATTTTCTTTCTTCCCTACCCCAAATCACCCTACAAAACTTCACTTAAGAAAAGAATTTAGGTATAAGATATAAAAGAGGAGTCTAGCGCTTTGCCCCCAAAACTCTAATATCATCCGTTAAGAAACCCAACATGACTGATGCACGAAGCTGTATATGCAGGACCAAACCATAAAGAGAAAGTACAAACAAGTTAGAATGTGAGCCTGCCTGACTATTTCATCTATTAATAGAAATCAAGCATGCAAGAAAGGCAAGGACCATGGCTCAAGTAGTAGAGCACATGCCTTGTATGTGTGAGGTCCTGGTTCTTGATTCTCAACATTGTGTGGCCCCTGAGCGTGGTAAAGTGAAGGTCTCTGTTCCTGAGGATCAGCAGCAACAATAACAGCTAAGTTCTGGAGATCTTGAAGTGTTTAGGTGATAGTAAAGTAAAGTAAAGTAAAGGCCCTCCCGTTGATCATCGATTTGCTTGAGCAGGCCCAGTAACGTCTCCATTGGAGACTTTGTTGTTACTGTGTTTGGCATACGAATACATCACGGGTAGCTTGCCAGGCTCTGCCGAGCGGGCGAGATACTCTCGGTAGCTTGCCGGGCTTTCCGAGAGGGGCGGAGGAATCGAACTCGGGTCGGCCATGTTGGCTGCGTGCAAGGCAAACACCCTACCGCTGTGCTATCCCTCCATTGGTATTTCCTGTTTGTAAGTGTAGCATAGTAGGTGGCCAGCAGTTTAATCAATTATATTATCAACTTCTTCCTAAACAAGAAGTAGAAAGACAAAAATTGATCTAACAATCTTCCAACACCCATTCTCTAAATTAGCACTGTGAAATAGTTTTAATCCTTCTCATTGAGCATATTTTAGACAATACATTTTTTTAGTTTTTAATCATGGTGAATTACAGAGTTACGAGGTTATTCGGTTTTAGGCTTGCGGTGTTCCAACACCAGCCCCTTCATCGATATTCCCTTCCCTCCACCAATGTTCCCAGTTTCCCTCCCATCCCACGGCCTGCCTCTAGCTCTTGCACTTCCCCTGTCCACCATTGTCCTGGTGTTCTCTTCCCTAATTTAGTCCCCTTTCCTCCAATCCAATGGCAAGCTTCCACTGATGAACAGTTCTCCTGATCTTCATTAAATAATAATATGAAATCATTCTAGTAAGTTAAAATTCAGCCTATCGTTGCAGAGAATATGCAAATTTCAGTAGAAAGAAGAGAGAATTTCAACTGAAAGACCATTTCAAAAGCAGGTTCTTGGGCATTGAACATGATCGGACAGAACATGAGTGAAATAGAGTATAATGAAAAGCAGATATATATCAGGGTCCCAGTGCAGAGAATATGAACCACTAAGGGAGGAGTCAAAACACTTTCTCAGACTCTTATAAATTTCTGTGGATTAGAAGTCAAAGAGTGTTCGAACTCTGAGATAACAGGAAATAGTTATGGCTCATGTATTCTTAGAAGCTTCAGAAGCTTTTTCCACTTCAAAGGTATCCTTTCTTTGAATTATTGAATTTTATTTGTATTACTCATGGAACTATACTTCTTTTAGGTGGGGAAATTATTAATTTATGTTAAATAGGGCTGGAGTGATAGCACAGCGGCAGGGCGTTTGCCTTACAAGCGGCCAACATGGCCAACCTGAGTTCCATTCCTCCGCAGCTCTCGGAGAGCCCGGCAAGCTACTGAGAGTATCTCGCTAGCACGGCAGAGCCTGGCAAGCTACCCGTGACGTATTCAATATGCCAAACACAGTAACAAGTCTCATGATGGAGATGTTAATGGGCCCGCTCAAGCAAATCGATGAACAACGGGCGGACCGTGACAGTGACCGAGTGTATGTCTTGATAATAATTATTAATATGTATTTGGGGCTGGACTGGTAGCACAGTGGGTAGGGCATTTGTCTTGCATGCAGCTGACCCAGGTTCAATTCCTCCATCCCTCTCAGAGAGCCCAGCAAGCTACCGAAAGTATCCCACCCACATGGCAGAGCCTGGCAAGCTCCCCATGACATATTCAATAGGCCAAAAACAGTAACAAGTAGTCTTACAATGGAGACATTACTGGTGCCCACTCAAACAAATCAATGAACAATGGGAGGACAGTGCTACAGTGACCGTATCTAAAATTTTTTTGGTTTGTACACAGATTGATGATATATGATAGAACTAGTCATTTGCAAATAGGCAAATTTTAAGATTTAGTCAATCTTAGGAATTGGAACAAACCAAAGAAACTAATTTAAGTGTTAAAATACTCAGTTTCTTTCCTTACATCTGCCTTCATTTGCTATATTTCCCATCTATAAATGTTCCTGGAAGCCATAGTGCTGCTTCTCTTATCGTTTGAATTCTAGGACTCTCCTGGCATGACTACCTAAGGTCTGACACAATTCTCCCACATATATAAAATCTCAAACTCACATAGAAATCTTTTTAGATTTACCACGTGTAGAATGATTTATCTTATAGATTATACATGACAAGATTTTAATCTTAGCCAGTTATTGCTTCTAAGCTAGTAATCTTTTGCCAGAAATTTAATAGGAAGATAGACAGGTAACCTACATTATATATGTTATTTGTTATTGACAAGAGAATAGAAAGTAAAGAGTTCATTTATGTTTTTTAAAATACAGTTAACAGGGATGAGAGAAATGGTACAGGGGTTAAGTCATTTATCTTGCACATGCCAACCCTAGTTCAATACCCAACAGTGTTTATTAACCCTCAAGAACCGCCAAGAATGATTCCTGAGCACAGAGCCTACAATAAGTCCTGAGCTTCAACAGGCATGACCCAAAACCAAATCACAACAACAATAGCACTTGCAGTTTACAAACTCAAGAACAGCTATAAAGTTGTAAAATACTGAAATAATTTTATCCAGCTTTTTTTAGATATTTTCTCCATTAAACAATACATATGTATAATAGAGTGTCCAAAGCTTGTCTATGCACAAACTTGAATTGCTATTAGTATGGTCTCTCGGGATAAATTTTAGTGTACTATGTTCATTCTTTTGGTTCATGTTCTAGAATTCATGCTTTGAACTGCTTAAAAGTTGGTATTCATAGGGATTTGAGAGATAGTACAACGGGTAGAGCATTAGTCCTCCAAACACCACCAGGAATAATTCCTGAGTGCAGAGCCAGTAGTAACCCCTGAGCATCTCTGGGTGTGATCCAAAAAAAGCAAAAAAAAAAAGTTAGTATCCATAGAACACCATTAAAATATAGCTCTAGCTTTTTCTGAAAACATCAGCTGTGTTAACAAAAATTTATAGCTTACGAAAAGTACTTTTCAAAATCAACTTATATAAATACTAATACCCTGATTTTAGAATATCAACAATCTCAAAATAGATAACCAAAAGTGCTCTAGAATACTAAAACCAATTGTTATTTTATTAGCTCCCTATGTGCTGATTTGAAATAAATGTGAAAATTGAGAAGACAGTCAACTGCAATATAACTCAAACCTCGAGCATTTTATATACATTTCTTTCTAAAGAGCACTTGTTAAATGAATTAATTTACTCTAAAGAGACTGGTAAATACTTAGAAAGAGTTCATCAACCTGAATATTATTAGTCTTTTCAGAGAGGTGGGGAATTTTAACACAAAAAGAAATGTGACAAAAATCAGGAAATTTAAGGTTTGGTAAATGGACAGTTTGACAGAATCAGATACAAGATCTGTAGGCAGAAAGACAAATACAATAGAATTTCACTTACATAGAAAACAAACAAGCAAACAATAAATAAAACTGACAAGCCTTATATTCTGACAACAGAAGAGACAACCAGAGAGGAAGGGGATTGGGAGTAAGTGGACAGAGTTGAAGGGGTTGATTGAGTGATGGCAGACATGGTGTGGTATGCATTGGTGTGAAACTATACCCTTGGAAAAGTGACATAAACCTATGTCACCTCAAAAAAAATAAAAATATATATTGATAGGTAAAGTAAAAATGACACTGAGGCAACTATAATATTAACTAAATAAAGTTAATATTCTGAGGCAACTATAATATTAAGTAAAATTAATATTATACAGTTAATATTCTGAGAGCCATCATTAAAAGTATACAACTGATTAGCCTTAGATCTGTAATAGCTGTGCTGCAAAAGTAGCTGAATCTGTGTGGTTCCTGATATACCTATGACTTCTGTTACCTCTTAAATTAATATCAAAATACATATAAATTCAAGTGATGCTTTTACAGGAATTATAAAATCACATACAAATACAAAGATTGATCTCATATCCAAACTTTAAAATATTTGATCATCTTTAGCAAATAAGTACTTATTACAGAAGAAAATAATCATTGCTCATCTCAAATAATCTAAATGTACTTAGGGGCTCGTGCAATAGCACAGCAGGTAGGCCTTTTGCCTTGCACGGGGCTGACCCGGGTTCAATTCCAAGCATCCCATATGGTCCCCTGAGCACCACCAAGGGTAATTCCTGAGTGCAGAATCAGGAGTAACCCCTGTGCTTTGCCGGGTGTGACCCAAAAAGCATAATAATAATAATAATAATAATAATAATAATAATAATAATAATAATAATAAATGTACTAGTATCTGCTCACAAATAAGAGCATATTCTTAGGCCTCTAAGCTCTTGGAGTTTTCAGCATTGACTCCACTTTGTATCCCCAAAGAGGGCACATACAAAAATTATGGGTAAAACTCAACCAGGCTTCCAGCTGGTGATCCTGCCATAGAGAAATTATCTCCCTTCACTAAATGCAAATAAGAACTTCCCAACACAATTTGTTTTCCAGACTGGCTGTCAGCACTTTTAACCCATATTAAAGTAAGTATGCTTACAAAGGAAAAAAAAATAGCTTACTTTTATAAAGTTTTAGAATGATTTATAAATTTTTTATAAATATTTATTTTAGTCTTCCCCATTTTGTCTGCTCTTTATTGAGATTTTATCAATGCAGAGGAAGTGAGGGTGGCTGCCTATTTTTGAAAGTTTTGTGTTTGTAAATGTCTGTGCATATATATGTTTGTGTGTTAGAAAGGTAGCATTATCTAAAACTGTTTCTGGAAGGTATCCAGCTGAAGAAAGATGTTGATTCTTCTTGATGGACGGAATGATAGGTAAATCTTAAAACCTGCCATTCACTATTTAAATTCTGATTCTAGGTGGAGAGATTCTATTTCCAATTGAGCTCTCTCAAGTTCTTATAATTCAGATCCTAAATAAGTTGTTTTTAACTAGCTAATGAAAATAGATGGGCTTTCAATCTCCTTTTCCCATTTAAGAAACAAAATTTTCAAATTCTATCTCTATCTCAAATGAATACACATATAACTAATGCAGAACATAATATGTAATATCAAACTTTTATAAAAACATAACTTTTTAAAAAGCCTGGAAAAATTAAGCTATATATATTTTTTGTTGTTTGGGGTTTTTTTGGAGGGGAGCCCACCTGACAGTTCTCAAGGCTTACTCATGACTCTACACTCAGGACTCACTTCTGGAGGGTTTGGGGGATGCTATGTGGCTCCAGCCCAAGCAATGTGTTTAGTCTTTTGAAAAGACCAACAGGGGTCTCAGGACTGGAGAGAGAGTACAATGGGCAGGGATCTTGCCTTGTGGCAGACCTGGGTTTGATTCCTGACACCGCAAGTGATCCCCAGTATTGCCAGGAATGATCCCTGATTACAAAGTTAGGAGGAAGCCCTAAGAACCACTGGGTGTGACCTCAAAACAAAACAAAAACCTAAAATATTCCAACTGGGGTATGAGAGATAGTAGAATGGATTGGAGCATGTGTTCTGAGTTTGGGAAATCTAAACTGGATCTGCATCATCACAACAGGAGTCACCCTTGAGAATAGTCCCTGAGCTCTTCTGGGTGTGACTCTAAAATCAAAATAAATAAAATTTAACAATGAATACATGTAAAAGCATCCCAAATGCATTTATAATATCAGCATCATTTACAAGATGAGGACTTCTCTTTTTCTATCTGTAACATGTCTGACAGTGGTAAGACAATGTCCTATTTATCACACTGATCAGGAATACCTATTTAAATTTGGACAAATTACAGAAACGCTTCAGAAAATTCAAAGTTACATAAAACGCAGAAATTACCTAAACTTTAAAAAAAAAAGTCAGCTTCAAAACAAATATCTCTGTCAGGCAGGTTAATTTTTCAAAAAAATGTGTTTGTAGAAGGGTTCTTATATGATCAGCAAGATGGAATGTAATTTGGGGACATTACTTATCAGTTTTTATATATCTTAACTATATGACATTAAACCCTAAATTTCGGATGAGAAGAAGGGATGAAGGGTGAATGCATCATTTGTCCAATAATGCACAGCTACTATGTGGCATAAATGTTTCACACACGAGTCATTTTTACTTTAAAACTCAAACTACTAACCATCATGTACTCTTATGTTTAAAAAACCCTTTCATTTGGGCTCTCTGTTACACACTAGATTAAGACAGATCTTATAGACTTTACCTTAGAAATGACAGTGTTGTCCTGCATTTTTCTAAGAGTTTCCTTGATTTTCTGAATTCTCAAAAGCTAAAGTTGGTTCTAAATTTTCAGGATAAGAACAGTGTCATTCGTATGTATGCTATTTGTCAATAGACAGGACTCTCTCTTTTATGTAATAAAAAGCATTTGATCTTTTATATAATTTAATGAAGACTAATTTTTCTACCCTTCAAGGCAAAAATGGTCATAGCATAATCTTTATCTGAGTTTCTTTAAAGTTGAGTCCATTCAGAAACACTTTTTTGTAAATCATCTACCATATAGTTTTCTGAGTTCTTCATTCAAAAAATTTAAAAGGATGAAATCTGCACATATTCCATTCCTTTATTCCAAAATTCAAAACCATAGTAATGTTATAAAAGTTTGCTTACAGGACCTATGCATTAATAACTAAAATAAGACAAGAAAGTGCTATGAGTTCACGGTTCTTTAGCTTTAGAGGTATCCAGTTTTTAGATCATGCATCATAGAAAAAACTGTTAATTTTAATATATAGTTCAAATACACACTTTAAAACACCCAGAAAAAGGTGAATCCTATGTATAATTAAGAAAAGCATTTGTTTCTGCTTTAAGCACCATGAAATCCAATGTGGGTTTTCATTTTGTATCATAAAAATTCACTTCCCTCGAAGCAGTTGCCTTTTAAAGTGTTTTTTTTCCTCTCACTATTTTACCATTTCAGACCTGATTACATTATGTTACCCTCTGGCAAGGTCCACGGAGAGTGAAACCTCATAACCTCTTGACAAATTTTTCTCTCTCTTCTTAACTGGAAATGAAAGAGTCGAAATTTGTGCTGAATGAGATATAACCTGAGGATCTGTCTACAAAAAAGAAACAGACATTTCAAACCCTTCCTTCTCTCTTTTTTCTGCAAATATAAAGAGGACGGTTCTCCATGGGGACTTTTCCTTTCAGAGTAACAATACTTGAAAGTTGAAGATCCATCCACTTTCACCACCTGTTTCAAACACCCAAGCCTTCCTTGGCCTATTGCAGCAAGTGGTCTGTAAATTTAAGCAAACTCAAATTTCTTACATTCCTCCCACCTGCCACATTTTCTTAACTAAAAGCAAAAAAAAAAAAAGTGTTGCAATTGTATGTATTCCCATGAGCCTGCAGAGATTCACAGAGTTCTAACAGGCATTGCTTTACGTTTTTAAAATAGGACAAAGAAGTCTGAAAATAGTGAGGTTTTGGGGTAGATCTGTTTTTTTAAAGACTTAAATATGGTAAAATCAATCTAAAAACGGTTCTAGGCAGCTAAGAGGCTGGGGATAACATGAGCAAAGGGAATAAAGAGAGCTCTGAAGAGCCAGTACCAGTTGCTAATACTTAATCTCTTTAAATAATGAATTAGCTGCTCATATCTTCTGTGGCTGCTAAGAGAATGCACTTTCTTTGTGGAGTGAAGTAAAGCTTGAATACCCATGAATTATTCAATATAAAGTGTGCCAGTTAAAATGCCTTGATATTGGAAGTCAAGTGTAAGATTATCTCTTGTCTGTCAAAAAGCATATCTACCCTGTTACTGAGCCCTAGGGGAGGGGCCCAAAGGAGTGAGAAAAGAAAGGAGAGAAGCCATTCTAAAACAACATAGCATGGCACTAAGCATTTGAAACGAGCTGAGTGTCGCGTCCTGTAGTCTGAAATCATTTGTGGACATGCTCTCTTTGACAGGACTTAGTGCTTATAGCTTACAGTCACCACCTCCCTCTGTCTTCCAGGATGGTGACATGGAAAGTTGACTAATCCTTTCCATTGGAATGGAATGACTGAAGTAATCAGTCATGACTGACTTACACACTTCATCTCTGCAACGGCTATGGAGAGTTAAGATGATAGCCTCTTGATCAATACAGAATGTTCTTTGAAAACAAAAGCGATTAACCACAACCACAAAGAATATTGGGGTGTAGACCGTGGTGTTTTATCATCTACTACTCAACGAAGTGATCTTGTCTTCAGCTGGACTTCTTTTCTTATTATTCTTCAAAAGGTTTTTCTTTTGTGGTATCACTTCCAGGAAATAATCTGGTGCAGCGAGAAATAGAAATCCTCAAGTCATCATCACCGTATCACTGTCATCCTGTTGTTCATCGAGTTCCTCTAGCAGGCATCAGTAACGTTTCCTTCGTCCTAGTCCTGATATTTTAGAAAGTGCCACATTCGAGGCTCTTTCAGGGTCAGGAGAATGAGACCCATCATTGTTACTGATTTTTGGCATATTGAATACACCACAGGTAGTTTGCCAGACTCTGCCATGTGGGCAAGATGCTTGTGGTAGCCTGCCAGGTTCTCCAGAGTAAGAACTAGATAAGATGTCACACAGCCGTGAATGCAGCTGCGTGCTTCCAGGAGCAGGGTTTTATAGTCTCTGGGTCTCGGCCTTTGATGGGATTACATGGCGCTGGCGGCAGTTGGTGGGTGTAATGCCCACATATAGAAGATGGGGGATCTGGGTGGAGGAGGACCAGGCCCAATCCGAGCAGACTTGAAAATCTACGGCCCAGGTCCCGCACACCTGGGTTCCTCTGCTGGTTCCTTCATGAGTGAGGCTCGTCCGAACATGTGGAGAGTGATCTTAAGCAGGGCTGTGGCTGGAACCGGAGGTCTTCAGCTGCCGGAGCTCTGCTCGGGGTGAGGAGGGATACTCAACACACCCTCCTCCAACGGGCCCCGATGAGGACAGCCAGGCACGGGAGGCAGGAGACTCTGTACTGTTCTCTTCTGGGACCTGGGTTTTACAGTCTCTGTGTCTTGGCCATTGATGGGATTACACGGTGCCGGGGGCAGCTGGTGGGTGTAATGCCTACATACTAGAAGATGGGTGATCTGGTGGGAGGAGGCCCAATCCCAATCCGAGCAGGCTTGGAGATCTATGCCCTGGGTCCCGCACGCCTGGGTTCCTCTGCTGGTTCCTTTATACACGAGGCTCGTCTGAACGTGTGGAGAGTGGTCTTAAGCATGGCTGTGGCTGGAACCAGAGGATTTTTTAAAAAATTAAATACTTGGGAACTATATAGGTTATGTCTTCAGAAAGAAGTCATTATGCAATGGTTGTGAAAATTACCATTTTAGGTTCTATGAATATAATTAAACATGGCTCCTCTTCTGAAGAATATATAGTCAGAAGAGAAAGGATGCATAAATGTTAAATTTAGAAAGTGACATACATTATATGACAGAACTCTTGAGAGTATAATTTATTTTAGTAGACAATGAGTTAATCAGAGAAAGCTCAGAGAAAATGCTATGCCAAGGGTTAGTATTAAAGAGAGTTAAAGGACATTCACCAAGGCAAATTGGAGGAAGGGGCTTTATTTGTAGGCAAGAGAAGTGTGAAAATCACCTGGCATATTTAGAAAACTGTGACATCAATCTGGGTGTGGTGAAACATTATCAAGGAACTGGCAGGTCAAACAGCCTTGCCTATGAAACTCTGAGCAGAAAATTGATCTGGGAGAGCATGAGTAAGGAGATAGAATTTTTAATTCAAGCAGTTAGGCAAATTTGTAAAGCAGTTCCTTCTGGTATACAGAAGACAAGTAGTCTGAGAAAATACCAGCTATATTCCATGAACCAAAGGCACTGCAAGAGAATAAAAGGAAAACAGAATTAGTGACTAATTGTGAGAAACAGAAAGAAGAATTATTAAAATTATATTCTGTGAGAAATTAGTACATATCTTTCACCAGCATCAGAATCAAAAGAAGTGGAAATGGGTGTGTTAAAAGAAAACTTTTTTATATAATCCATCTTTCAAGCAGGAAAAATATGGCTAGACTTTGTATGATTGTGGTATGCATAAAAGTGCCCATTTAAATCAAGAAGAAAGTAGTAGTAAAGTAAAAGTGGAAGCTAGACTTTTCTTTTCCAGTATCATTCAGCAAATAAAAAAAATTAAACTTAAAATTTAGTAACTGAACTTATCTCTTCTCCTTTCTGACAACTTAAATCACTTGACATATTGAAATATTTTCTGCAATTTCCAGTTATTTGCTTAAAACCTACTTCTACCCATTATTTAATGCACATAAAGTCAACTTATATCTAAGCACTTTGTGGGAATTTTATAATTTTAATAAAACTATAAAAATGAGCCCTGCTCAGCATTTGCGTTTAAGGTATACTTTAATGGTATAGCACAAATCACAGTAGCAAGAATAATCTTAAAACATTTAGAATTAATTTCCATGGTTATCTCCCTCTCTTAATATCATGGCCTGTTTGATTCTCAACTGCCAACAATCACTCAACAAAAAAATTCCATAGCAGTAACAGTTATGTAATCCAGTTATCTAGCACACAACCCTCTGTTCATACACAACTACTGCATCTAATATTTCCTCAGCCCTGAAACAAAATACTATAAATTATTTTATTTTTAAAGAAAATAATTTCTTATAGTTCTGGAGGCTGGGAAGTTCAAGATCAAGGTGTGAGTAAATTCAGGGTCTAACAGAGCTTATTTCCCGGGTTCAAAGATTAGTCTTTTTTTTTCTGGTGATGTACAGGGATTACTCATGAGCTCTGCACTCAGGATTACTCCTGACAATTCTCAGGGGACCATATGGGATGGTGGGAATCAAACCCGGGTCAGCCGCATGCAAGGCAAATGCCCTGCCCATTGTGCTATTGCTCCAGCCCCTAAAGATTAGTCTTTTCACCTTGCCCTCACATGGCAGGAGAAACAAGAAAGTTCTGTCATGTATTTCATTTGGAAAAATAAGGACTCTTCCTGACCTAATCTTTTTCCCGAAGTATCTACTTCCAAATATCATCACAATCAAATCTTGTTTGCCTTAGATCCTGGAAATTAGTAGTGCAAATGGAAGTAACAAAAATGACATCAAAGATTGGGATGAGGATTCAACATGTAGCCAAGCATTCACTCGACAGTGAACAACATAGACAAGCTTTATTGACTTGGGTTCCTCTGAAGTTATTTTTGTGTTTGTGTCTGCTCACACATAAATTTCTTCTTCACTAACTCCACTCTCTCAGCACCATCCTTATTGACATTTAATATTCAAAATAAAACCCACATGACCATAGTTACCTAATCCAACCAATATTTTGATTCCACTGAGGTAACATTTAATTGAAAGGCTGTAAACTATGTTTTAGGGATACAGTGTAACTATACCATGCCACTAGTTCTCTGTACCCTGCCAGTTATCTTACTACCCCTTTAAAAACTCAGTTCTGTGGTCAGCCTATGAGTTTGTTTTCATGGTATAGTGTTTCTTTATTATATATGTTCCTTGATACACCATGGATGAGTGAGATAATGTGATATTTGTTGTTCTCCCTGACTTATTTTGTTTAGCCTGACTTCCTCCAGCTTCATCCATGTTATAGCAAAAAAGCAAGCTTTACTATTCTAATGTTAGTCAATCAACTTTGATGGCATTCTTTTTCTGACTTTCAATCTCACCACGTTTCTAGGAGTTAGGCAAACAATATCTGAACTTTATCCTTCCTTGCTATATTATCACCAACGTTATTGGGAAAATGTTTCAAATAAGCAAGAAAAGTTGAAATCTGGTGCTAGGGACTTTTTCACCTCAATCAGGGAAATCAATTCTATTCCAATGGATTTCAGGATAGTTGTTATGGAAATTCTTTTCAATATGAAGCAAGGCAGGTGAAAACAGCTTCCATAGTTAATCAAGGAAGAGCTCTTAAGCCCTGCAGTCTCTCTGAAGTCTCTCTCTCTGCAGTCTCTTTATGGTCTAAATAGTCCCGGACTCCCCCCAAAAAAATCAAGAAATTAGGCAAACTAAAAACATGTCTGGTACTTTGATTTACTTCAAATTCCCCTTTAAGTTTCATTTGCATATAAAGCTAGGATAAATTCCTGCAGATAAATTTCTAGTATGAGTATGCATATATAAAGAATACAGAGTATGTGAAATTTCTCTTTGTTGCAAAGAATATGGCTACTCCTGGCTTCTCAACAGTTCCAGATTCTCAGGCTAATTTATTCATTCCTATAATATTGTTACTTTTGTTCAACTTATACTTTAAAGCTCCTCCATTTGGAAAAGGCCCTCTAAGAATTAGAATCCTAGTGTATGCTATGAAATTGTTGAGGATAGGAGCCAAGGAGATAGCACACTGGGTAAAAGGCACCTGCCACAAATGGTCTCCCAGCACCAACAGAAGTGATGCCAGAGCAGACAGATATAAGCCTTAATTACTTCTGGGTGTGGTCCCCAAGCCCAAAATAAAATAAAATAGAACTTTTGAAGTCTTCAAAACAAGTTTGTTCTTATGAAATGTCAGTCTATCCCTTTGTTTCTTTAACATTGTATTCTAGGTTAAATGTCTCATATAAATGAATGTGTGATAGAAATACAAGAATATTAGACCTAGAGAGAAATTTCAGATTAAGTTTCTGAGAAACTTAGGAAACACTGATTGCAGACTGCTGAATACATCTATATGTAAGCTCATAGCAAAACTGATTTGACTCTCAGTCCCTGACTACTGAACCACAGCGTCAAGTAGCTTCCTCTTCTCCCTCCTTACAATTACTCCTTTGATCAGCCCATTACTGCCTCTATTCTATATCACTGCCACAGCTGCCTAAGAAATTGTCCTGCCATACTGATTATACTACTCAGAAGGATCTTCTTAAGACGTTAAGTCCAATTATGTCATAACTCTCAACCTTTAAAATTCTCCAGTGGATCTCCATTGCTTTGGGAGAAAAATCCAAACACCTCCTTTGTGACTAAATGAGTCTTTTCTGACAATGTTATTTGCAAATTTTGGAACTGTCTTTCCTATACCCATCTACTGTATTTGAGTTAATGTGGACTAGCGGCTAATTCTGAAATGTTCCATGTCTTGTCATATTTCTTTTTGGTAGCCTTATCACAAATTTTAAGAGCCAAATGTTTTTGTAGACTAACATTTCTTGAAAAGAAATTTGGAAAGTAATCTAGAAAAGAAGTTGCTAGAAACGGAGAATTTTTACTGACTTAAGCCAGCAATGTTCTCAATGTAATGACTAATAACATTGGAATCAACGCTGAAGGGATGGAGTGGGACTGAGAACGTTGACTGGGCTTACCAATGTAGAAGCTATTAATATAACTATATTTGAGTTATTACATTCTCTTTTAAAGTATATTGAACCCATTTTCATTCATCATCTACCTCTTCTGAATAATAATTTTAGAAATTATAAAGGGAGCAGCTAATGATTTTCCAACGAATTGAGTACATAGAACCATCATGATCTGACCTAACTTCTTTCTGAGATGACTAATGTTTGGCATGTGATAGAAACATATTCATTCCTGTCCCAGACCAGAACAAAAAAGTTGTACATGATTTTATACATTCAACAGAATGTTCAAAGTTATTTTGGTTAATTTTATTTTTTATAAGTAAGCAATGTTTTCAATATTTGATTTTCATTTATTAATAGCAAAGGAAAACTTTTGATTGTTTTGACAATGTTTGAATTGCAGAACTCAGAAGTGCTTAAATAATATTTTTTAAATACCTTTTCATGTGAGAATTAAGATTCAAATGGGAGAATAAAAAGGGGAATAAGGAAGGAAAGAGGGGAAGAACAGAGATGTGAAAGGGAAGTAGAAAAGAAAAGGAATCTTTGCAGCATGTTACTCTCCTCAGGCTGAGTCCATAACTTTATAATTAGTCCAACATTTGAGAATAAAAGGAAAAGAAAAACCCAGTCTAAGTTAGAAAATATCAAAAAAGAATTTGGTAACCAAAGAAGAAGCTGCCCAAAAGAAACCCAAAAGGACTGTAAATGTGTAAGATGCCCTGAAGGTAGTTGTACATATGTGAGTAACTGGCATTTTTCCCAGTACAACCCCTGAGGCTGCTGTATTTCTCATTCAGTCATAGGAAATAGGTTTAGCTTTCATGAAGAAAAATAATTCGCTTTCAATATTAAGATTTAGTAGATTTCAATACCGCCCTCATTGATGATTCTCAGCAAACATTCACTTTTACTATTAGTCTGAAATAATCTTAAAATTATGCTCATTCAGGAAAGCAACAAGTCTTAAATGATCCCTCCAAATAAACTTATGCAGCTAACATACTACTTCCTTTCAGATTTAGTTTCAAAAAGAAATTCTGAGTTTGAAGACTGGCAATTCATCCTTGGTATCATGTGTCTTTGTGTCTTTACTGATGCCTCCAGGTTCAACTGAACTTTAGAAATACCTATCTTGTGAGGGGAAGTATTCAGAAGTTTGCCGGTCATTTGAAATTCAATTCTCTATGTTGCAATGTAATGTCAAATTGCTACAAATTCTAAAGTATCTAAACTTGATATTCATGACTCTGATCTCTGTTTTTCAAAAAAAAAGAATATGCATATCACTTACAGCATACTCCCAAATGCTTCCTCACAGTCTTCCTCACAGTCTTCCTCACAGTCTTCCTCACAGTCTTTGGATATTTTCTCTTATTTATTACATCATTTCATACTATTTTAAATTTAATGTACAAATTAAAAATTTCTTTTAAATACATACTAATTAATGTGCATGTATCTTGTTTTAAACACAATATTCATTCCTTGAAAATAAGTTTACTCAGAAACACTGTGGATTCCATAGCAGTTATTAAATAAACATTTCTCCTAGGCCATTACTTTTGACTAAGGTGTAATACTAAAGGGTCCTTTTTTGGGAAAAAATATTAACATTAAATGTTTATATATCACATTTATTATACAATATATATAACTATTTTTATTTGGTTTCTTCTTCTGTATTACAAAAAATAAGTAATTATAGCTATAAAAGATTAGGTAAAAACTTTCTGTTTGGGAACTAAGTCTCCAAAATGATAGTATTTGAGAGACCAGCTAAGTACAATGTCCTTTTTGAGTAGAGAAGTTTTATTTTGGCACAACTCTAAATTTGAACTAACTTAAAGAATGACAATGGCAGAGATTCCTTAATAATATAAAGTAAGGTATTACCAAAGAGAAATCTATCTATAGCTTATCTCCTTCATTTCTGTATAAAGCAGACCCACCAATAAAACCATTTTGGCGCTTCAGTTTCCATAGTGTAGCAGCTTTTCTCAATCGTATATCATATTCATTCACTCTTGTTTCCTTTATATGTTCTGTATACTATTTATAGGCATATACAGTACAATATTTAATGATTCTGATATATAATAAACTAATGTTAATTTAAATATATATTTTGAATATATTCTTTGTATGTGTGCTAATATAATTATATTATTAAATATAAATATACTGAATATTTAATTATAAAGAACACATAAGAACTCATGAAAGTTTTTATAACATATTTTCTATTAACTTGTTTAAAACACTGAGGTGCTATAATTATCAGATTGTGTGTACTAGAATGTCTTCAGCTGTTCATCAGGGAATATATGGAATTAAAATTTTTTAATTACAAGTTAAAAAAGGCTTCCTATTTAGACCCACAACTTAATTATACATGCAAATAAATTAAGAAATCGTGAAGCCCCGAGCACCACAACACTAGCAACAAAAACAAAAATTAGAAATTATGAAAATACAACCTTGAAACAAATTCAAACGCTCAATAGAATGGGTATATACAAAACTTTTTTTCTAATATAATTATAGTCATTAACCGCGAATTCACAATTAATGTCATATTTAACAGTGGAAAACTGAAAGTCTACCCTTTAAGATCAACCACAAGACAAGGTTGATCACTCTCACTATTGTTCGGCAAAACAGAATTAGAAGTCCTCAGCACAGAAATTAATTAATGAATAGATATTAAGGTCATCTTGGTTGGAAAATAAATTGAACTATTACTATTTGCAGATGACATAGTACTATATATGAAAACTCAGAACTGCTACCAAAATTACTAGAAACAATGAAACTATATGTAACATGGCAGACTCAAAATCCGCATGCAGAAATTCATAGCAATTCTATTCGCAAATAGCAAAATAGGAGATAAACTGGTAAAATATCCGCATTCAAGATTGCACCTCAAAATATCAAGCAAATCAAAAGTGGTGAAAGATTTATATAAAGAAAACTAAAAATCACTACTAAAATAAATAAAGGAAGACACAAAATATTAGAAACCTAGCCCCTGTTCATGTATCAGAAGAATTAATGCTATCAAAAAGACAATCCTAATCAAAACACTTTACAAATTCAATTTAGTCCCTATAAAATACCCCTAACATTTTTTTAAAGACAAATACCAAAAGCTTTGTAAACTTTCATGGAGTAATAAAATCATCTGAATAGCCAAGCAATCCTAAAACCCAATTTTAAGCTATATTATGAAACTATAGTGATCAAACCAGCATGACACTGGAATAAATACAAACTCTCAAAAAACGGAATAGAATTGAGTGCCCAGATAAATAGTCTCAGTTATATGGATGTATAATCTTTGAAAAATATATGAAGTGTAGCAAAAATAAGAAAGGCCTTTCAGTAAATGGTAATGGGAAAACTGATCAGTCACATGAGGAAACAGACAAAGTAAAAAATCTTAGATCACTATCTCACACTTGCTAGACTACTGTCTCACACATGCACTAAAGACAATTCAAAATGGTTTGAAGGCTTGATATCAGACCTCAGTCTATAAAATATATTGAATAATGCATAAGGAAGAACCACTCATGACATCAAATCTAGAGGCACCTTCAATGATCCAATGTATTGGCTAAGCAAACAAACAGATGCAAAGTTAAACAAATGAGACTACAGGCGCCAAAGAGATGGTACAGTGGGTAGGATGCTTGCCTTTCAAGTGGCCAATGTGGGTTCAATCCTTGGCACCACAGATGGTCCTTGAAGACCCACCAGGAATGTTCCTGAGCACATCTGAGAGTAGCCCAAAAACCAAAACTAAAAGAAAAAATGGTGGTGAAAGGGACTTATGCCAAATATAGAAGCTTCTACACTGCAAAAGAAATAAGGATCAAAATAAAAAGACAACCCATAGCCCAAGATAAATTCTTGCCTGTCCCTGGAGCCCATGATGGCTACCAGAAATCCTACCGATGAGCCTCTCCTGTGCATTGGGTTCATCTTTATAATGAACCATTGTGGGACTGGGAAAAAAATTCTTGCCTGCTGCTTATCTGATGAAGGGTCAATGCAGAAGATATATAAAACACTTGTAAAATTTAATATAGAAAAACTATCGGGGCTGGGAACAGCACTTAAGGCATTTGCCTTATATGCAGCCAACCCAGGTTAAATCAGCAGCAGCACGTATTCACCTCGGAGCCACGTCAGAAGGAATCACTGAGTGTAGAGCAAGAAGTACGCCCTGAACACCATCAGGTGTGACCACAAGCAAAAATAAATTAATAAATAAATAAATTAGGAAGGAAGGGAGGGAGGGAGCGAGGGAGGGAAAGAAAGAAAGAAAGAAAGAAAGAAAGAAAGAAAGAAAGAAAGAAAGAAAGAAAGAAGGAAAGAAGGAAAGAAGGAAAGAAGAAAGAAAGAAAGAAAGAAAGAAAGAAAGAAAGAAAGAAAGAAAGAAAGAAAGAAAGAAAACAGACAGAAAGAAAGAAGAAAGGAAGGAAGGAAGGAAGGAAGAAAGAAAGAAAGAAAGAAAGAAAGAAAGAAAGAAAGAAAGAAAGGAAGGAAGACAGAAAGGAAGACAGAAAGACGGAAGGAAGGAAGGAAGAAAGGAAGGAAGGGAGGGAGGGAGGGAGGGAGGGAGGGAGGAAGGAAGGGAGGGAGGGAGGAAGGAAGGAAAGGAGGAAGGAAGGTGCCTGTAATAGAGACAGGTTGGGGAGGGTGTGTTGGCAAGCCAGAAATTGGGGACATTGGTGGAAGATAAAGTGCACTGGTAGAAGGATGGTGTTGGAACACTGTATGACTGAAACCCAACAATTAACAGTTCTATAACTGTGTAATCCATGGTGATTTAATTTTTTAAGAATTACATATAGATGGCCAATGGGTATATATTTTTAAATGCTTTTCATCGCGTATCATCAGGAAATGAAAATTAAAACCCAATGATACATTACTTCACATCAGTGAGACTGGCATACATCACAAACAAAACCAACCAGTGCATGCATGGCTGTGAGGGAAAAGGGTTGTACTTTGTTGGTAGAAATGTCAAGGATCTAACCTTTGTGGGAAGCAATATAGATGCTTCTACGGAATTAAGTATAGAGCTTCCATATGATCCAGCAATTCCACTTCTGGGCATATACTCCAAGATCATGAAATCTGTACAGAAAAGACAATGTCTTGTTTGCACTCAGTTTCAGGAACCAATTTGATATCCAGGAAGACAGGACAGTTAGAGGGAAGTTAAGGCAGAAAACCAGGGTGTTTGAGGAAGGGGGTTGTGCGGGGGGGGGGGGTGGAGTGACAACCCTGATGTCTAGTGGGGTTTAGTTCCTTGGCCTGTTATTCTGCCTCTTGGGGACTGGATTGTTGAGACCCAGTGACTTGGATTTCCTTGACCTTAATGTGAATTAATCACCAAAATGTAGTAAATTTTTGTTGCTCAAAAAAAAAAAATAGAAGAAAGAATGAAAGAAAAGATATTGCAGAAAAAAGAAAAGTTCATTGCAGCACTAGTCACAATAGCCAAAATATTGAAATAACTCAAGTATATAAGAACAGGTGACTGGGTAGAAATATACACAATAGACTACTTCTTGGCTGGAAGAAATGACAAAATAATGCGACATTCTGCTATGGGATGCATCTGGATAGTATCATGGTGAGTGAAGTTGGAAGACAGACAGATACAGAATGATCTCTCATATGTGGAATATAATAAAACATAGGGGAACCACAAGTGGCAACAAAATCTAAGAATCTACAGAATTTAATTTACAGTGGAGGAGAAGGCAGAAGTGGGGACACTCTGGTGCCAGATGTGGTGTTAGAACATTGTATGAGTGAACCCCTATCATTAACACTATTGTGAATTATAGTGCCTAAAACTTAAAAAGGAATAGGAAAGTCATCCCCCAGACCTAAAACTGTACTGTAAAGCAATAGTAATTGAGCAGCATGATATAAACTAGAAGCAGACACAGAGACCAATGTAATAAAATAGTTTTGAAATAAATGCACAAATACACATACACCAAAGTAATCATAGAGTAGACAAGTCCATAGGATGGAGTTAAGGAAAAGCTCTTCAAAAAAATTTTATTGGAAAACTGAACAGCAATACAACTACAAAAGGAAATAAAAAGAAACCACTACTTAACATACAAAAATCGCTTTTATACAAAATTTACTCAAAATGCCTAAAGCTTATTAGATGTTAGATCTGAAACCATAAAATGTATAGAATAAAAACAAGTGATATATTCTAAGACTCCAACATGAAAGATGCATTTGAAAATTCAATTTCATTGTCAAGAAAAACAAGCCAATAATAAACAAATGGGACTACATCAAATCGAAAATCTACTACACAGAAAATTTGTCATTAATGTTTAAAATTCCAATTGCAACAAGTGAATGTTTTCCCCACACCAGAACTTCTCTTTGCTAACAATTATGATTCTGATACCCGTTCTGATAGATATGCAATTTTCTCCTCATGGAGTTAATTATGTTATCTACCTGGGTTTGCTATCAAATTCCACTGGTTAAAGATCCAGTCCTTCAATATTGTCTGAGTTTCTGGCCAAACATATGTAGATTAAAAGGTAAAAGGTAAAGGCCCTCCCGTTGATCGTCGATTTGCTCGAGCGGGCCCAGTAACGTCTCCATTGGAGACTTTGTTGTTACTGTGTCTGGCATATCGAATACTCTCGGTAGCTTGCCGGGCTCTCCGAGAGGGGCGGAGGAATCGAACTCGGGTTGGCCATGTTGGCCACTTGTAAGGCGAACACCCTACCCGCTGTGCTATCGCTCCAGCTCCATATGTAGATTAAGATTCAATTAATCCTTTCCCCAGGTCTATTAATGTGTCTATTCAGTTTATAGTACTTGGAGAAATTTAAATAATTTAGAGAAAAAAATTCTAATTTACTAACTCAGGAACAACCTGGTGAGAGACACAAGGAAAGATAAAGGAAGGGGGCTAGTTGCCATGCTTTTTTCTTGAACTTTTCCTATGTTTCCCTGTTGTTCACCAACCAGAAACTCTGAGCTTTCTCCTATTTGGATGTCTATATTACATATAAGAGATCACTATCTAAATCATTGGCCTATGGTGAATGGTTCACCAATACCTACACACACACACACACACACACACACACACACACACACCACTCACCCACACACACACCACTCACACACAGGTCTGGAAGATGGTACTGAAAGTTCTACTCTCATATTTCTTGGCTGGTTCTTCTGGCAATAAGCCACCAGAGTTAGGTGTGATCCAAAAGTTACTTCATTCACACAACAAAAGAAACCTTTATGATTCTCACTATCTAGAAATTTCCAAGGGCTTTCAGGGGCTCTATGCCAGAATAGGAAGGAGACCAAATCTATATACTTCTTTTTATAAAGCACAGGTCCATAGTACTTTATGATAAAATGTCAAATTCTACTCCCTGAACTTCCTCAAGTGCTTATTAGTAAGTCCATTACCCATGAGATAACTATTTCTTACCAGAGAATTTTCAGATATATTGTTATACTTAACAGTTGACAGAAACCATGCAAGGAATAATCATTATTCTGTTTTAGACTAAAGAAAATAAGATTATATTGGGTAAAGCAAGTTTCTAAAAGTCATAGACTCAAGATCAGAATCCATTGCTCGAATTATAAGACCATGCTAGTTTTATGTATACACCAAGATAAATGTATTTGACAATTTGTAGATTTCATTTATAAATTGTATTTACGTATTTTGGTTTGGGGGCACCAAAATTCTTAGTGCTTACCAATAGCTCGGCCAGCATTTGTGCCGCTTTGCTGATGTTTGGTGTTATTAGAACGATGTCATCAGCAAAGCGGAGGTGGTGTAGTTGCCGACCATCTATCTTCACTCCCATTCCTTCCCATTCAGTCATCTCATGACATTCTCGAGGGTGGCAACAGAACAATAGCATGGTAAAAGCAACTGGCAAATAGAAATTGCTGCCCCACCATAGGCAGCCTTCAGAATAAACTGAAGTTGAGAAGAAATGCATGAAAAGGGTAGGGGTCAGGGGAAATATGTAGACTTTTCACCATGAAATCAAGTTCCTTGTGAACTCTGGCAGCAGGAGACTCAGTATACTTTTGGCCAATCATGCTTCAGCAGAGACTAATTAATCCTCTCCTAATTAGCAATTACCCCAAAGCCAAAATCAGCCCGAGGTCAATAGCTCTCCTTCTCAACATTGAGGATACCTTGGGAACTAGAAGACAAATAGAAGAGTGTCGGGAGATCAACATTGAGGATACCTTGGGAACTAGAAGACAAAGAGAAGAGTGCCGGGAGATCAGCTAGACTGTGGGAGATAGTCAAGTGGTGGAACACATGCGCCTGGCGCTGAGTGTGCACTCCACTCCCGCATAGCACCTGAGCATCTGGGAGAATGGTAGGGATCACCAGCTGTAACCACAGTGGCCCAGAGTACTGCCAGCCATACTGAACTAATTCTGCCTATCCAAACACAGTAACAACAAAGTCTCCAATGGAGATGTTACTGGGCCCGCTCGAGCAAATCGACGATCAAATAAATAAATAAATAAATAAATAAATAAATAAAATCAAGTAACTTTAAGAGTCTGACGTTTTTTGAGTCTTGCCTGTTTCATGTTTCAGATTTGCTGAATGTGCACGAATACCAGGTCTAAAGATTGCCTCCTAGCAAGTACATGTGCAAGCATTGTTGATCCAGAATTACATCCTCAGTGCATACAACAGTCAAGTGTACAAGGACTGCAACCTGAACTGCAGCCCCCAGCAAGCATCACAATTAAAAATGTTCAAAAGGTGTGTGCATACGACTTTCAGCCATGAAAGAAAAATAAACAGAAGGAAGGAAAATGAGTGGATAAAATTTCTGTTTGTTTTGGGTGAGGGCAGTGATGCTCAGGACTTACTCCTGACTTTATGCTCAGGGATCACTTCTGGTGGGACCCTGGGGATCATATGTTGCACTAGAAATATAACTGGATAGGCTGCATGCAAGGTCAACACCTTACCTGCTATGCTATCTCTCTGGCCTGATAATTTTTTTAACTGCATGTTAGGGTTTTGTTTTTCTATACCATGTGTCAAATATTCAATATGCCAAAACCAGTAAATACAATGGGTCTCATTCCTCTGACCCTGAAAAAGCCACCAATATGGCAGCATTAAGAAGGATGAGGAAGGAGGGGGTATGATGCCACCAGTTGATCAGTCTGTATCTGTGAGGCAAGTGCATCAGAAGCCTGATGGCACCGTCAGACTTTCAGATACCCCAAAATTGCTGCTGTGCCTTTGGCCAGACCCCAAAAACTTGGGGCAAAGTTTACCAAGAAAGTAAACAGCCAAAAGTTAGGTATGTGGGATACACACCCACAAACCACCTCAGGCTCAGCTATATAATTGGAGGCATGGTCTCTCTGGTTCCTGATTGAGCTGCTTAACAGCTATGATCCCAGAGACTCAGAAACGAATCTTGGAACCCAAAGGCTTTTGGTAGAAATGAGTCCTGTTCCTGCAGTAGGTTACTGGCGCTGGGCCACTCCAGGTGGGAATAGGTTTCGTACCTTGGTCAGTTCCCCCTGGCGGTCCAGTGACCGCCATCCTCCAGAGCCCACTGGACAGTCAGTTTTGGGCCTGCAGTGACGAGACACACTGGGCCCCACCAGATGGGGGTGGAACTGACCCTTTCCTCCCCCTCCCAACTAGACCCCGAGTCACCACCTACAAATGACCTCTCTGGCTCCTGATCAAGCTGATTAACGGCCATGATCCCAGAGATTCAGAAACAAATTTTGAAACCCAGCGGCTTTTGGCAGAAATGCATCCAGATCACATACAAGGTGACTGCTGCCTCAGAGCTTATTGGAAAGCCAGGTATGAGCCATCAGTGACAGGACAACTACAGTCTCATGGGAAGTGGGGTGGTACTGGCTCGTCCTTCACGCCCCACCGAGGTGAAGAGATGCCCCCCACGAGCAGCTCTCCAGCACAGCCATGGCTCCAGAGGCAAAAGAACTTAATCCAGCAGCTTGCGGCAGAAAAGTGAATGGACCATGCGTTAAACTGTGGCTGCATGCCTCCCCAGGAGAGAAAGGGTGTTGCTCCCTTCCACCTTTTTCCCCCAGGGCAGCAAGATGGTCACCGCCTCAGAGCTTATAGGAAATCCAGGTATGAGCCAGCAGTGACAGGGCAACTGCAGTCTCATGGGAAGGGGGGCAGTCCCGGCTCGTCCTTCACGTCCTACCGAGGTCACGAGTTGCCCCCCACAAGCGGCTCTCTGGCACAGCCGTAACACCAGATGCACAGAAACCATTCTCGTAACTATCTGGCTCTTTGCAGAAATCCAAAATTGCATGCCCGCTGTTGCAGTCAAGTGACATTATATGATTCTCATAATCAGCTATAGAGAACAAAGTATTTCACAATGCCTTTTCAGCAATTCTAACTGTTGGGGGAAAATTCTAAACAATAATGATGCATCTTTTGTCAAAATAATGAATGTAATCAATGTAGAGAAGAGTTAAGTAGAAATCATGTGCCTTACAGGCATTGGAAGTGGTGGGAGGGGGGATATTGGGGTTCTTGGTGGTGAAAAATGAGTACTGGTGAAGGAAAAGGTGTTTGATCATTGTATGACTGAGACTTAAACCTGAAAACTTTGTAACTTTTCCCACAGTGATTCAATAAATAAATATAAGAAGAAAAAAAAAAAGGATGAGGAAGGAAAGGCTGATAAAATCTTAAGGACGAACTAGGCTGCCCAAATGAAGAAAGACAAAAATGACTGTCTGCCCAGGGATAAAAAGGTGAAAGGGAGCAATACCCCTGCCCTTCTGGGCAGGCATGGTACCGTGGATTAACTTATAGTCCATTCACTTTTCTGCCACAAGCTCCCGGGCTCTACATTAAGTCCTTGTGCTTCTGGACCTATGGCCGTGCCAGAGAGCTGCTCGTGGGGGGCAATTCGTGACCCCAGTAGGGCGTGAAGGACGAGCCAAGAACGCCCCCCTTCCCATGAGGTTTCAGTTGCTCCATCACTGTCGGCTCATACCTGGCTTTCCAAAAAGCCCGAGGAGGCCGCCATCTTGCTGCTCAGGGGGAAAAAGGCAGAAGGGAGCAACACCCATTCCCTGCTGGGCAGGCATGGTATCTTGGATTAACACATAGTCCATTCACTTTTCTGCCACAAGCTGCCAGGCTCTGCATTAAGTCCTTCTGGAGCCATGGCCATGCCAGAGAGCCACTCATGGGGGGAAACTCATGACCTCGGTAGGGCGTGAAGGACGAACTGGGAACACCCCCTGGGCAGCAAGTTAGCGACCTCCTCGGAGCTTTCTGGAAAGCCAGGTATGAGCCGACGGTGACAGAGCAACTGAAACCTCATGGGAAGGGGGGCATTCCCGGCTCGTCCTTCACGCCCTACCATGGTTACGAGTTTCCCCCCATGAGCGGCTCTCTGGCATGGCCATGGTTCCAGAGCCACAGATAACAATCTCGTAATTATCTGGCTCATGGCAGAAATACCTCCAGGTTTAATAAGTAAAATATCAGAAATCCAAATTTGCGCGGCTACTATTGCGGCCACACGATATCATATGGTTCTTATAACTAACTGTAGAAAAAAATTATTTCACAATGCCTTTTCAGCAGTTCTGATTGTTGGGTGTAAACTCTAAACAATAATGGTGCATCTTTTGTCAAAATAATGAATGTAATCAAAGTAGATAGAGTGTTAGGTAGAATTCTTCTGCCTCACAGGCAATGGGAGGGGTGGCAGGGGGGTATATTGGGGTTGTTGGTGGTGAAAAATAAGTACTGGTGAAGGGAAATGTGTTTGATCATTGCATAACTGAGACTTAAACCTGAAAGCTTTGCAACTTTTCCTACAGTGATTCAATAAATAAATATAAAAAATTAAATAAAAATTGTTACACAAAAGTTAAATAAAAAATGACTGTACTTTAAATGCAAGTACACTGGCATCAAACGCATCCATCGAGGTCCTGATGGTACAAGGGAGAAAGATCAAGTAGAATATCATTCGACTGACTGAGAGAGAAGGCATCAATCACATCACACGTTTTCTACACTGGGAAGAACTGTTCCTCAGAAAATGCGACAAAAGAGGCATTGGTGGTGTTGATGTCCTTGTCAACATGAACTTGGCCATAAGCATTGATTCATTTGAATGCCTATCAGCCTGAATCAGATGATTATACTTGAATAGATGTGGCTCAGCGCCAGCAGTTTCTATCTTCGTTGTCTATGGACCAACATCCAATTATGATAAAGGAGAAATGGAGAAGTTCTACATGGAGCTGGAGAAGTTATATAAAGAAGAACACAACTTATACAAGATCATTGTCGGTGATTTTCGTGCCAAGATAGGACCGAGAAGATAAGCCGAAGAAATCCACATCAGGAACCTTGGCCTAGAATGGAATGAACAGGGTGAGAGACTGTCTGAGTTCATCGTGTCTACCAAGATCATCATGGTAACTCACAATTACAGAAGGTCGAGATTAAACATTGGACATGGGAGTCTCCCAGTGGATGGTTCCACAATGAATCTGACCACATCATATTCAATCGACAGTTTGGCCTGACTGATGTTGCTGTTGTCCCAAAATTCCAAAAGGGATCAGACCACCATCTCCTTCATGGAAAATTCTACTTCACAGAGTGGGGAGAAAGAGCTGTAAAGTTGAAGAAGAGAACTCCCAGAATGACCACCAACTGGGAGCTCTTTGGCACTACTGCGGCAATATGGGAAGATGCCGTCCTTGACAATATTGACGAGGAATACGATCGACTGGTTCAGCACCTCCATAATAGTGTGACAAGTGCTGCGAGAGAGCCACAAAAAGATACCTGTCTTCGAAAACTCTCGAGCTTATATGCAACGTGGCTTGGCACACGCCTCAGACAACCGCAAGATAACATCTGAGATCACAAAGCAGGGCAGAGAAGCGAGCAAGGAAGACCTCAAAGAAAGAAAAGCAGCAGTGCTGGCAGATTGCGGAGGGCCCGCAAACCACTCTCCGGCCCGCGAAGGTGGCCCTAGGATCCGTAGGTGCAGGGAAGGACCAACCGGATGAACACAAGACACAAGAGACAGAGTATAGTTTATAAATAGAGAGAAAAAGGGACAGCACTTTATTGAGGGATAAGGCTGTTTATATAGGGTCTGGGGCAGCTCAGTCAGGAGCAGAAGCAGTATAACCATATATGGTAAAGTCAGCAACAAGAGCTAACATTCAAGGTAAACATTTGTACATCAAAAGGGTCTATGGCAGTAGGTGCATCCTGAGCTTTACATTTGTATATCAAAGGGTCTTAAGGCAGTAGATGCATCCTGAGCTTTACATTTGCATATCTGCATCCTGGACGTTACTATAGCTAAGGCCAGATAAGATAACTGTCAGCCTGATGTGTGGCTATAGATCAGGCATCCGCTGAGGTCAGGAAACCCTGGGAGACTGTTACCATTGTCTGTCCCAAGCAGTTCCTAACATGGGAACCACAGCTAAGGTCTATGAGAGGGCTCTTGGCTTCCCACAGCAGGTGAGGCAGAAGCTAGGGAAAGCATTCACAACACCAGCCTGTTCTTCGCCAACTACAAGACCAAGGTGAGTGCCCTCCAGCATCCTGATGGGTCTATCACATCTTCCAGAAGGGCAATGGAGAATATTGTTCATGACTTCTACTCAGATATCTTTGATAGCCACGTCCACCTGCCCACATACCAAATTCCGCAGCATAGAAATGTCATTCCTAACGTTCTAACTTCCAAAATCTGATACGCCATTTCGTCAGTAAAGAAGCAAACAGCACCCGGGCCAGACAAGGTCAGACCCAAACACCTGAAGAACTGCCATCAATTCTCATCAATACAGTGGCTTGGCTCTTCACATGCTACCTGTCTGAATGCACGGTTCCACCCCAGTGGAAAACCAGCAGGTCTGTACTACTGTACAAGAAGGGAGACATCCACGATATTGGCAACTATCGCCCAATCGGCCTGTTGTCTATCATCTACAAGCTGTTCATTCGAGTCATCCTGAATAGGATTGGCAGAACATAGATGAAGGACATCCATACGAGCAAGCCTGGTTCCAAAAAGAATTCAGAACGATCAACCATATCCACATGATAACCAAGCTCATTGAGGTTTCTCGGGAGTTCAAGATGCCACTCTGTCTAACATTCATTGATTTAAAGAAGGCCTTTGATTCTGTTGAGATGGAAGCAGTCATTGAAGCCCTAGCCAAACAGGGATTCAAAGTCAATACATCAGTATTCTCTGTGAGCTGTATTACGGATTCACTACCAGTATCTCATCATTCTACGAGGAAGTGATCATCAATGTCAAGAGAGGGATTCTGCAGGGTGATACCATTTCACCAAAATTCTTCAGTGCCACCCTAGAGAACACCATGTGATGGCTAGAATGGGAAGGAATGGTAGTGAAGATAGACAGTCGGCAACTACACCAACTTCGCTTTGCTGATGACACGTTCTAATAACACCAAACATTAGCCAAGTAGCACAAATGCTGGCCGACTTCAACCATGAGCATGGAAATGTCTGACTACAGCTGAATCTCACGAAGACAATGTTTATGAGAAGCAGTCTCATTCCTGACATTTCATTTACTCTCAATGGACCAAACATCTCTGAATGCAACAGTAATGTGTACCTAGGTCGAGAACTCAACATGACGAATGACCTATCACCTGAGTTGCACAGGAGGAAGAGAACAGCTTGGAATGCCTTCCAGAACGTCGAAGAAATAGCTAAGAGGAAAAAGAACCTCTGGCTTCGGGCACAGCTGTTCGATTCCACTATTCTTCCTGCATTTACATACCCCTCAGAGACCTGGGCCCTACGCAAACAGGATGAGAACACTATTCAGGTCTCCCAAAGAGGAATCGAAAGAACTATGCTTAGAATATCACTCTTCACTCAAGTGAGAGAAAGAATCCGGAGTTCCGACCTCCGTCATGATCAAGAATCAGGGATACTATCTCATTTGCCAAGGTGTCTAAAATCAGATGGGCTGGACACATAATGAGATTTGGAGACCATCACTGGACTAGAGCCATTACTGACTGTATTCCACGGGATGTCAAAAGATCGCGTGTCCACCCACCTACGAGATGTTCAGACTTCTTCGTCAAGACCCTGAATGCTCGGTTTGAGGCTCTTCATATTCCTAGAATGAGCAGATGCCATTGGGTTACATTAGCATGTGACACGGATAAATGGAGACATTACTGGTGCCCACTTGAGCAAATTGATGACTAAAGGGATGTCAAGTGATCCAGTGATACCACGTATCAGAGATGGCATCAGTTGTGGAGATAATGGTGGACGGGATGATAGTAGCTATAGAATAAGTGATGTTTTCTTTAGACACTCAAACAGCATAAAAACATTTTTAAACTACTCCAGTACCAAAGCACATTTAAGATTCAAAGAAAAACGTATAAATAATTATCTTAAAAATCTTTTTCCTTATTTCTACTATTTTCCTTTTCTGTCCAATACTACCACACCCCAATTTTATCTGTCTGGAATAAGATACCGTGGAAACTGAAATAAGAAAAATAGATCTTAAAAGTAAATGAGTGTTTGTTCTGATCTACTGTTAACTCATTTGAGTACCAAAGCAAAGAAATTCCATCTTTCTGCACTTTACAAATGACTATAAAACGGGGTGACATACAAATATACTTCAAAGAGAGGGGAGAGAAAAGGCTTTAAAATATGCTTGCAAAGCATTTTGTAAATGTTATACAATATAAATAATTCTATATTTTTCCAACCATTCCCAAAAGAGAAGCAGAGTCTTGTCCTACTCTCCAGAGGTCAAGAGAGAGGAGAGGAAGCCCCCTTGCTCTGTTACATTTCCTAGTACCTATTGACCGAACCAGATGTTGGCAGGTATAAAATCTAAGACAGCTGGTTATCCAACCCCTTTGGGCCAAATGCTCCAAAAAAATCACTTTTTTGCAGCACACTTCCTGATTCAGAATCTCTAAGCTAATTATCAGGGTTGTGATTCTCAACCTAATCATTTCTACTATGCCTCCAGAGTAAGAGGAAATTTCAAAATTAACACTTACTATGTGGAATTGTACATTGACAATATGCAGATGGCTCACACATGCTTAAATCATTAAAGAAGCTTTTATTTCTGTTTATGTGCCTCTTAGATTTATAAAATCATCAAAAATAATTTTACTGAGCTTCTACTGCATGCCACATACTACAGAGACTCATCAAGAGGTTACACATTTCCTTCCTTGTTCAACTCAGGATTTGAGAAAATTTTAATTCAAAGAAGTTACCATGCACCTGATGTTGCACAGAAAATGAGCAAAAATTATAAACACATGCGCCGGTTTAAGAATTTGGGCATGGGGTAATTGATAATCATAAGTATGAGTACATACTGCTAGTTATAAGGCCATTTGATTCTTTTCTGGTCTGTACAGAAGATTATCTGGAGTCTAAACCAAAATTGTGCAGGAAAGAATGTGTGAGATTTGGTTTGGGATAGAAGACTGGTTATACTGATCACAGAAAAAAAAATGATTGCAAACTATCAGAGTGACGGGACTGTAAAATTATTTTTATGATATTACTTAGAAATCTACTTAGTGATAATAATATATGTCACCCAACCACAATCTGTTATGTATCTACATCATCACATAGGTTGGGGACATAGAAGAACAGTGGCTAAGGAATCAGATTATCTAGGTTTCAAACCTGTTCACAAGAATTGTTCATAACATTATATAAAGGTACTGAATACAGTTTCTACCTATGTTAAACCATAATAATAGCAGAACTTAATATGTATATGTAACAACTAACTTTTAAGTGGAAAAAAAAATACTTGACTTCTTTCATGGAGCTAAAATATGAATTAAAGATAACGCATGTAACATTTTAGTACAATAAGAATATGAGGAAAATAAGTAGTTAATGTTATGATATTAATGTTAATCATATTAATTATGATTCTTGATCACTTGACATCTCGTTACTTGTGAATTTGCTCAAGCGGGCATCAGTAATGTCTCCATTTGTCCATGTTGCGTGCGAGTGTAGCCCAATGGTGTTTGCTCATTCTAGGAACACAAAGAGCCTCAAACTGATTCTTCAGGGTCTTAATGAAGAAGTCTGACCCTCTCGTAGATGGGTGGCCATGTGATCATGATCATTTGACATCCCATTGAATCCAGTCTGTAACAGCTCTTGTCCAGTAGTCATCTCCAAATCTCATTACGTGTCCAGCCGATCTGATTTTAGACACCTTGGCAAAGAACACAGCATCCCTGATTCTTGACCGTCGATGGAGTTCAGAACTCCAGATTCTTTCTCTCACTTGATTAAAGCAGGTTACTTCAAGCATAGCTCTTTCAATTCCTCTTTGAGAGATCCAAATAGCATTCTCATCCTGTTTTCGTAGGGCCCAGGTATCTGAGGCATATGTTAATGCAGGAAGAACAGTGAACTCAAATTGATGAGTCCAGAACCAGAGTTACTTCATCCTCTTACCCATTTCTTCAATGCCCTTGAAGGCGCTCCAAAATGCTCTCAAATGAGGAGGTTTTACCCTCCTCATTGCCCCACAGAACCACTCAGGCTAACCCACGAGTTGTCTAAGCACAGCTAGATATGACCTGGGTGATTGACACACCCTGGCTGAGTAGAACTGCATCCTCAAGACTCCAGCCAGGCCTGACCTGTGTTGCCAGTTTGTTGTGTATTGCTAGTCATGGTCCCCTGGCCCTCTGAGCACTGCTTGTGAGCCCTCAGCCCAGATGGTTTCAATTATTTAATACTATCATTATCAATTAGACAAGGAGAAATTGGAACTCAGGTATAAGACATGATTTTGATGAGAAAAGAGAAAAATGTTTTTAACTCAAAAGTTTGAACTGTTCAAAGATTTTCTCATAACAGAGAGGCTCATTCCTCTAGAAATGTTTGGTTTTTGTGATTAATATTAGGCACCATGTGACAGTGTTTTCCTGGGGAGTTTAATATTGAGAGATATTGTGCTGCTGTCGGGGAGGAGCTGAGAGACAGGACAGTGGGTATGGCACTAAACTGGCACATGGCTGAGACAGATTTGATCCCCAGCACCACATATGCATTACCAGGGTGATTCCTGAGCACAAATATAGGCATAATCCATGAGCACTTCCAGGTGGGGTACTACCACAAAATAACGCACTGTAGCACTGTTCTCCCATCAATTTGCTCGAGCAGGCCCAGTAACGTCTCCATTGAGAGACTTGTTACTGTGTTTGGCATATAGAATACATCACAGGTAGCTTACCAGGCTTTGCCGTGAGGGTGAGATACTCTTGGTAGCTTGCCGGGCTCTCCATGAGGTGCAAAGGAATCAAACAGGGGTTGGCCAGATCAGCCGCGTGCAAGGCAAATGCCCTACCAGCTGTGCTATCGCTCCAGCCCAACACAAAATAACAAAAAAGGATATTCTTCAGCTGAGAATCCACTACAGTATTTCAGTGAACTGAATCTAAACTATTTCTATGTGAAAAGGGAACCTAAATTATAAAAAAAAATTATGTATAAATATGCATTTATCTCTATATATAAATTAAGCATTTGAGACAAGAAATCCAATGTAGGGATGGAGAAAGAATACAGGGATTAAGGTACTTGTCATTGCATGTGTCTGAGTTCAATCCCTGTCACCACATGTCACCATATGTCACCAAGTATGACCTGGCACAGTCCTGGAGGCACCAAGACTGGGTGATTCTTCAGCATCACATTTCCTGGACAGCCCTTGAGCCCTTGTCTTGAATCTGGTGAAGAATCCAGGTTGGCGAAGAATCACCAGAAGAACCCCCAGAGCCCTTGAGTACTGCTTAGGAGTGACTGAACCAAAAATAGAAACCAAATTCTAAAAGAAAACTCAGCCACTTGTAATGTTACTTTTTCATTGTTTAAAGACATTTTCTGTATTTTTAGCAATAATTAGCTAAGGTACACATGACATCTGAAAACTGAACATGAGTGTCTAACATTTTCAATAAAATCTATAATCAGTGAAATATATGATTGTATGAGCACCTTAGAAATTAATAATAACATTTATAACTTTGAAATTATTTTTCTAGAACTGAAGCAACAGTACAGCAGGTAAGGCATTTGTTTTGCACATGGGCAACCCCCAGCAATCCACATGACCCTTAGTCCCACCAGAAGTGGTCCTGGACCGCATAGTCAGGTGTAAGGTAGCACTGTAGCACTGTCCTCCCATTGTTCATCAATTTGCTCGAGTGGGCCCAGAAACCTCTTCATTGTGAGCGTTGTTGTTATTGTGTTTGGCATATCGAATACATCACTGGTAGCTTACCAGGTCTTGCCATGCAGGCGAGATACTCTTGGTAGCTTGCCGGGCTCTCCGAGAGAGGCGGAGGAATCAAACCTGGCTCAGCTGGGCCAGCGGCTTGCAAGGCAAATGCCCTACCACTGTTCTATGGTTCAAAAAGTAAGCAACCATGACTATTTTTTTCTTTCTTTTGCCTTTGTTGTTGCTTTGGCTGTGCTGATAAGCACTGGGGCTGTGCACATTTGCTGCTCTTGCACAGTTCAAAGACAGTGCTCATTAGGGATCATATTTTTTTCAGTTGCATTGCTCACTACTATCATATATGTGGTTTGGGTACAAAAGAGATGGTGCACTTTGCCATGGAACTAGAGAATCATAAACAGGAGAAGTTCCAAAGTCATAGAGAGCAACTTGGATGGTGCTAAGCATTAAACTTACAGACTAATGCCTGAGAGACAGAAGCTTCGCCACTGGGCATCTCTCCTTCCTCTTAACTAAATTGAATCTGGAATCCCTCCTCTTGAAAATTCCTGGCAATGGGAATGTAATAGTACCAATAGATTATATGATTAAGATTTTATTTTTCCAATTTTATTTAAACTTTTTTAACCCTAAGTAAATTGGGAGAAGCAAGAACTGTAATGTGTTTTACTAAGTACCAATGACTTTAGAACACATATTACAGATTCAGTTAAAAGTTGAGTCAGGTAGAACAAACAATTATATCTCTCCACCATCTTCATTAAATTTCAGTTCAACAGGGAATGCTGTCTTTGTCTCTGTGATTTTCCTATATATACATATTTTAGGGTGCTTTAAAGAAGAAACTTTTCTTTATGACATCTTATTATCTCATTCCTACTTTGGACAAACTTGCAGGCTATCGAATGTAGCCTGCCCACAGGGCAGAGTCTGGCAAACTCCCCGTGGCGTACCAAATATGCCAAATACCAGTAACAATGATGGGTCTCATTCTCCTAAAGAGCCGTGAATATAATCTCAGGGCTAGGATGAAAGAGACGTTACTGGGGCCTGCTCGAAGCAATCGACGATTAACAGGATGATGAAATGAAATGAAATGAAAAATGAGGGTGCTTTAAGACGACACCACAAATATTCTGTAACATCTACTTGCCATGTTTAGGCAAACAACATGATATTACCAGGAATCTCAGTGTTTAATTGTTTCTAATTTTTTCTATACAAGTATTGCTCTGGTGCGAGTTATCACAGATTGTTTCAAAACAGACCCCAGGGGACTACTTGGCAAAAATCACCAGACAAAGCTGAGGTCTAAAGTTCTCTCTTGGGGTACTGCTGCAGTGAATTGTGTTCCTTATAGCAACTTCAGCTATCTAATTTTTCAAATCTTGCTGGAATAACAAGTGGCAAATTAGTAGATCTGTCACATGAATGTTATTTTCAATTTACTTATAGTACACCCTTACTTCACATTCAAGTTTTGTCTTGATGTAATTGATTTAACAAGCAAGTATTTATCATACTTACTGCTGGAAAACATTAATTACTTTGATCCTGCTGAACTTCACACAGATTCTAAGAAAATTTGACCAGGTTACAAAATTATTTAGATGACCCTTAAGATCCCCCTAACTGCCAGAGTGGTCCAGGTAATCCGGCATCACAAGACCCCAGCAGCATAGCACCCTTAGGCCCTTGTATTGAACAGCTGGCCCTGTTAGCTAAGAGTCATTGATGGGGTCCCCAGACCTCCTAAACATCACTTGCATGCGCCCCTCTCAAAATTTTCATAGATAATTGCAACTTGTATTATACTAGCAAATCCTTAATATTAATTCATTCTTGGGATTTCCACAATTTTATTTTAAAACATTGTGAAATTTGATACAAAATATATTGATCACTGAGCAATAAATAACAATGTTGTAGAAAAATTTGTGCTGAACAATTAAAGGAAATTCAGTACTCATGTCTTTTAAAAGTTGGTGAGGTTTAAATATCTCAGAGCATTTTTCTTCGGTCTTTTCTGACCACACTCCTCTTCCTACCTTCTTTCCTTCCTAGGACTCCTCCATTCTATCTATTTTGTACTCTACCTGCTGTTTTTCCCATGGCCCCCTTGGAATAACCTCGGGGGCCACAGGCAGCCATACAGTCTCCAACTGAGAATCTCTGTTGGTGTTTTAGCACATGTGTGATCAGCATCCTGATGGGGTATGCAATGCCTCCTTCTTTATTAAAAAATATATATCAAACTAAAGATCTTTCATTTCTGGGACAATTTAAATGTCTATCTCATCTTTAAGACTCGTGGCTAAAGTTGAAAAGTAAAAAGTTGTTACTGGCATCAGACTTTGAACACAGATCAGGCAACAACTATCATTTAATGACTTCATTTTAAATTATTAGGAGAGAGCTCAAAGAGCTGACATGGTGCCTTGCATTCAATCACTGGCACTGCTTGCTGTCCATCCCCCCACTTTCTTGCCCCATAGCTACACACATAGTACCATCAGCTCTGAACACAGTGGCCCCCAGGGCCACCAACCTGACCACAGAATAGCAGACCGGGGTCTCCAGGCCACAGATTTACAGGAGTGACCATGGAATTCTGGAGTACAATTGAAGAAGTCACAAAATAAATTCACAAGGTGTTCATGATATATGAACTGTCCTCCTATTGTTCATCGATTTGCTTGAGCGGGCCCAGTAACGTCTCCATTGTGACAATTGTTACTGTGTTTAGCATATTGAATACGTCACGGGTAGCTTGCCAGGCTTTGCCATGCGCGCAGGATACTCTCGGTAGCTTGCCAGACTCTCCGAGAGGGGCGAAGGAATCAAACTCAGGTCGGCCATGTTGGCCACTTGCAAGGCAAACGCCATACCCGCTGTGCTGTCACTCCAGCCCACATATATATATATATGTATATATATATATATATGTTCAATGGAGTAGTAGCCATTGAACATCCCTTTGGCTAAAGTAGTAGCCAAAGCTACAGATGTAATTCTATGTGTTCAATAATTTAAAATTTGGTACATAAATTGGTGATTTTCATCACTTTCTGCAATTATGTTCATATAAAAATATGTAAACAAAAATTTTGGCCTTTTTATTTATAATTTATTTATAAATAATTTTTTGGCTGGAGCGATAGCACAGGGCTGGAGCGATAGCACAGCGGGTAGGGCGTTCGCCTTACAAGCGGCCAACATGGCCGACCCGAGTTCGATTCCTCCGCCCCTCTCGGAGAGCCCGGCAAGCTACCGAGAGTATTCGATATGCCAGACACAGTAACAACAAAGTCTCCAATGGAGACGTTACTGGGCCCGCTCGAGCAAATCGACGATCAACGGGAGGGCCTTTACCTTACCTTACCTTATAAATTGAATTAGTTACATTGTTAAGAGAGGAAGGATGGAGTAAATGAAAGCTACAGTTTGTAAAACAAGAAAAATGAAAGTTACAAAAATGAAGCTTGGTGGGGCTGGAGAGATAGCACAGCGGGTAGGGCCTTTGCCTTGCAGGAGGCCGACCCGGGTTTGATTCCCAGCATCCCATATGGTCCCCTGAGCACCACCAGGAGTAACTCCTGAGTGCAGAGCCAGGAGTAACCCCTGTGCATCACCGGTTGTGACCCCCAAACTAAAATAAATAAATAAATAAAAATAAAGATAACAACAAGCAAAGTATGAAAGAAGAGAGCAGAGCTTTTCATTAAAAAAGAAGAAGAAGAAGCTTGGGACCAGAGATAAATAAGTCATTTGCTTTACATGTAGCTGATCCCAATTCAATCTCCAGTTCTGCATCAGGCCCTCTGGACAATGCCTAGAATGATGCCTAAATACAAAATTACAAAGCCCCAAGGACAACTATGTATGTCCCCAAACAACTGCCCCAAAATACACACACACACTCAAACACACACACACACACACACACACACACACACACACACACGTGGGCATACACGCATGCATCTGCATATACAGACATGAAATTAGAAGTGTGGACCAATCATGCAAATGAGACAGAAAAGCAATCAGGTGACACTATAGCTGGGCAAGAAATATTTTTCAAGCTCTGGGAGAACTTTCGAATAAGCAATAAATAAGAATTACACCACAAGTCCCAATACCAGTCCAAATCATAGATTTATTCGACTCCTTCCCTACTCATACTACCCCATCCAACTCTCCTCCCCAAATGGAACTGCACGTTTACCATGGAAGTAAGACACAGTTTTCCAGGATACACATATAGTCCCATGCAACTATCAGAAAACAAAAGATGGCCACAATGCTGTTCACTTTCAAGAGCATATAAAAAGGACGATGACTATCTTTCTCTATCTAAAACAGTAAAGGTCTACTAGGATGCATGTTCTCCTTAGCTTAGATGGAACTTTATTCCCAACCCAATACCAAGCTTTACTTTGGAATGCTGTTGAAGAAATGTGATGCTAACAAAAGTATGCCAACTATAGGACTTCAAGCTAATCTCTGCTCTTGGATATAAGTGGAGGAAACTAGTCAGCAGGACAACTGTGAAGATACAGTTGTTTTTTGATTTGTTTTGTTTGGGGCCACTCCTGGGTCTTATGTTCGGGGATCACTCCTGTGATCCTGAATTTAGATGCTCTGGGGACCAATTATAGTGCAGAAATTTCGTATTAGGTTCAACTACATGCAAATTATGCACCTTGCCCTTGTGATATCTCTCTGGTCTACAATTCTTTATTATTGGTTTATTGATTTTTGAACCACCTCTGACTCTACTCGGGAATTACTCCTGAGCCTATGCTCAGGAATCACCCCTAATAGGGTTCAAGGCACTGTATATAGTGCTGGGGATGGAACCTTGGTCATTTACCTGTAAGACAAATTCTTTATCCCCTGTACTATCTCTCCATCCCCACATAACTTTTAATCTTAATCATGTTTTTGCAGTGGAACCTAACACAATCCTTAGCTTGGACTTTCAATTATTGATTGAATTGAACATAAATTTTTAAGTTTCCATCAAACATATCATAGTGACAATACCATAATACTAGCACACAGAAGTTTAAGGTTTTAGGTCTGCTTTAGGACTTTTTGATAAGACTTCTATCCCTCTGATACTTCTGTCTTCTCCCATTCTGCCAATTACACCAAATATTAAATATGAACTATGAAAATCCATATGAAAGTGGTTAGCACATCTTAAAATATTGCACAAAGCATAATATGAGATTAATACCCACAAACAGTAGAAATGAGGGCCAGAAGAACTGGTCACTGGATGGCAGCTCGCCACAAATGGAAGGGCAGAGAGAGGGCAGTTAGGATAGAGAAGGGGCCACTACAAGAATTATATTCAGAAATAATCACTCTGGACAAGAACTGAGTGCTGAAAGTAGGTAATCTCTAAGTACCTGTAAGTAAACCATAATGCCCAGAAGGAGAGAGAGAAAGAGAGAGAGAAAGAGAGAGAGAGGAGAGAGAGAGAGAGAGAGAAGGAAAGTGCTTGCCATAAGAGGCAGACTAGTAGGAGTAAGGGTGGGGAGGTTCGTAGCAAGGATACTAGGGACATTGGAAAATGTACACAGGTGAAGGGATAGATATTAGAACATTCTATGACTAAAACTTTCTAAGTGTATCTCATGGTGATTCAATAAAAATGTAGCACTGTAGCACTGTTCTCTCATTGTTCAACCAATTGGCTTGAGTGGGCACCAGTAACCTCTCCATTGTGAGACTTTGTTGTTACTGTGTTTGGCATATTGAATACACCACTGGGAGCTTGCCAGGCTCTGCCATGCGGACAGGATACTCTCGGTAGCTTACCGAGTTCTCCGAGAGGAACGGAAAAATCCAACCTGGGTCGGCCTCATGCAAGGCAAATGCCCTACCCTCTGTGCTATCAACAAATATTAAGAACTTCAATTATAACTCTAAATATATCATTTAATATGGATGATCAAACTGATTTAAATACACTTTTATCTAAGTTGGCTGAACCACAAGTGTTATTTTCTTTTTTGCTTATTTACCTGCCTTATTATCTAATCCTTGTTTGAAATTGACTAAACGACTTGCTGTTTAGCAGGGTGGTCCTAATTTGGAATATGGAGACTAAAGGCATTGGGAAATTGCACAGTAAAGACGTACCCCTACACTGTGATAAATCATAAATATGGATGACTTGAAAGTTAGATGCTTCGCTTAAGATGCAAATTAGCAATGAATGAGATGCAGTGAGTTGTGCACCAGAGATTCAAATCCTGGTGGAGAAGTCTCTGTCGGGTCACCAGACAAAAAGCAGGTTTTTGCTGTCACTCCCCAGTGAGGCTGTAGACACTTCCTGTCATGCAATACTAATGGAACAGTATACTGATAAGAGAGAAAGTTTGCCAGTCACATCCCTGAGTGCAGAGCTACCAAGTCAGTCTGGGAGAGGAGTGCAAGAAACATGTGTTGAGAAAAAGAATATAGATGAATTAGAAGCAAGTCTCAAGGTAGACCACTTGCCTTGAGCTTGCATACTTGAGGCCCTGAGTTTGATTTCTGCAATGGAAAAAAAAACAGAGAGAGAAGTATGCAGAAAAACAAGAATAATCAGAAGTAGCAGAAGCCGAAAGAAGATGCAGTGAAAGCAGGAGAGTAAGGAGAAGGAGGAGGAGGAGGAGGAAGTGGAGGAGAAGGAGGTGGTGGTGGTGATAGTGAACAAGGTATAGAACTGCAATGGAGAAATCCACATCCAGGTCAATCTCAGCAACATGATAGCTGAGAAAATGAGAAAGGCAGAAATGAATATATATCAGGTTTTGCAAGTGAATGAAAGTAAGTTTAATGTGGATAAATCATTCTATTTGTTTGTTTTTAGATCACACCTGGCAGTGCTTTGAGCTCTGTATTTCTGGCTCTGTACTTGCTGATCACTCCTGGTGATGCTCAGAAGAACGTATGGGTTGCTGCGGATAGAATCATGGTTGTCCACATTCAAAGCAAGTGACCTAGCAGCTGTGCTATCACTTCAGTACCAAGGATAAATATTTGCAAGCACTAAGGTGATTGGCTGGTTTTCCATTGGGACGGAACATTGCATTCTGACAGGTAGCATGTGAAGAGCCGAGCCAGCGTGCGTATTGATGAGTACTGACGGCAGGTTCTTCAGGTGTTCAGGTCGAACCTTGTCTGGGCTGGGTACTGTTCATTTCTTTACTGACAAAATGGTGTGTCGGATTTTGGAAGGGAGAACATTGGGAACGACATATCCATCCTGTGGAATTTGATATGTCGGCAAGTGGACATGTCTATCGAAGAGATTTGAGTAGAAGTCATGGATAACCTTCTCCATTGCCGTTCTGGAGGATGTGATAGATCCGTCAGGACATCGGAGGGCAGTCATCTTGGTCTTGTAGTTGGCGAAGGACAGGCGGGTGTTATGAATGCTTTTCCCGGCTTCTGCCACATCTACCAGCACTTCTGCTCTTCTCTCTTTGAGGTCTTCCTTGATCACATCTATGCACTGCTTTGCGAGCTTGGACGTTCACTTGTGGTTGCCTGAGGCATGCGCCAAACCACATTGGAGAATAAGCTCAAGAGTTTTCAAAGACAGGCTTTTTTTTTTTTTGTAGCTATCTCTCTCTTGGCGTTCCTAGCACAATCATGGAGGTGCTGAACCAGTCGATCGTATTCCTTGTAAATGTTGTCAATGATGGAATCTTCCCATGTTGTCGCAATAGTGTCAAAGAGCTCCCAGTTGGTGGTCGTTCTGGGAGTTCTCTTTTTAAACTTTGCAGCCCTTTCTCCCTGCTCTGTGAAGTAGAATTTTGCACGAAGGAGATGGTGGTCCGATCCCATTTGGAATTTTGGGACAACAGCGACATCGGTCAGGCAAAACCATCAATTGAATATGATGTGGTCTGTTTCGTTGTGGAATCATCCACCGGGAGACTCCCATGTTCAACGTTTAGATTCAGCCTTCGGGAACTGTGAGTTACCATGGATGGTCTTGGTCGACATGATGAACTCGGACAGTCTCTCACCCTGTTTGTTCCATTCTAGGCCATTGGTCCTGTTTTGAAGTTCTTCAGCTGATCTTCTCAGTCCTATCTTGGCATTAAAATCACCCACAATGATCTTGTAGAAGGTGTAGTCTTCTTTATAGAACTTCTCCAGCTCCATGTAGAACTTCTCAATTTCTCCTTCATCATAATTAGATGTTGGTGTGTAGACAACGAAGATAGAAACTGCCGGCAGTGAGTCACATCTATTCAAATGTAAACGTCTAATTCGGGTTGTTAGGCATTCGAATGAATCAATGTTCATGGCCAAGTTTGTGTTGACAAGGACACCGACGCCTCCGACACCTCTTTTATCACATGTTCCGAGAGACAATTCTTCTCCAGTGTTGAAAACGGCATGATGAGATTGGTGACCAGTGGGACTGTACTACTGTACAAGAAGGGAAACATCCATGACATTGGCAACTATCACCCAATCTGCCTATTGTCTGTCATCTACAAGTTGTTCACTTGAGTCATCCTAAATAGAATTGGCAGAACACTAGATGAAGGACAACCATGCAAGCAAGCGGGGTTCCGCAAAGGGTTCAGCACCATCGACCATATCCACACGATAAGCAAGCTCACTGAGGTTTCTCTGGAGTTCAAGATGCCACTCTGTCTAACGTTCATTGATTTAAAGAAGGCCTTTGATTCTGTTGAGAGGGAAGCGGTCATTGAAGCCCTAACCAATCAGGGCATTCAAGCTCAATACATCAAGATTCTCCATGAGCTGTATTACGGATTCACTACCAGGATCTCACCATTCTACAAAGAAGTGATCGTTGATGTCAAGAGAGGGGTTCGGCAGGGTGATACCATTTCACCAAAAATCTTCAGTGCCATCCTCGAGAACATCATGATGAAATGGGAAGGAATGGGAGTGAAGATAGATGGTCGGCAACTACACCATCTCCACTTTGCTGATGACATTGTTTTAATAACACCAAACATTAGCCAAGCAGCACAAATGCTGGCCGACTTCAACCGTGAGTGTGGAAAGGTCGGACTACAGCTGAATCTGATGAAAACAATGTTTATGAGAAAGAACCTCGTTCCTGATGCCCCATTCGCTCTCAACAGAATGACCATCTCCAAATGCAACAGCTATGTGTACCTAGGTCGAGAAGTCAACATGACAAATGACCTGGCACCCGAGCTGCGCAGGAGGAAGAGAGTGGCTCGGAACGCCTTCAAGAGTGTCAAAGAAATAACTAAGAGGATGAAGAACCTCTGGCTCCAGGCACATCTCTTTGATTCCACTGTTCTTCCTGCATTAACATACGCCTGAGAGACCTGGGCCCTACGCAAATAGGATGAGAACGCTATTCGCGTCTCCCAAAGAGGAATTGAAAGAGCTATGCTTGGAATATCACGTTTCACTCAAAGGAGAGAAAGAATCTGGAGTTCCGACATCCATCGACGATAAAGAATCAGGGACGCTGTCTCGTTTGCCAAGGTGTCAAAAATCCGATGGGCTGGTCACATAATGAGATTTAAAGACAAACACTGGACTAGAGCTGTTACCGACTGGATTCCACGGGATTTCAAAAGACCGTGTGGCCGCCCACCTACCAGATGGTCAGATTACTTCATCAAGATCATGAATGATCGGTTTGAAGCACTTTGTGTTCCTAGAGCGAACAGACACCATTGGGCTACACTAGCATGTGATAGGGACAAATGGAGACGTTACTGCTGCCCGCTCGAGCAAATCGACGATTAACAGGAAGTCAAGTGATCAAGTGATCAAGGTGATTGGCAATTCACATCTTTTCCCCTTTCTTCCTATCATAATATATATATACATAGATATGTATATATATATATATATATGTATCCCAAATTCCTCATCCTGTTGCCTTCACTACTCCAACTCCAGGTAAGACTGAAATGATGAGTCCTGTACAATATTTCATACAACAAAATTTGGATATATTTATAGGTGTGGCCATGGTAATAGTTTATTAATTTATAATACTGAATATGCCAATAGTAGAGGGCAAAATATAAAAAGTCAAAGAGAAAGAAGAGGAGATCACTGTTCAAAATAAAATTACAAAGTATCTGTTGTAAAAGCCCTCAGAGGTGTGTGTGTTGGTGTGGCGGGGAATTGTGAGGAGTTGGGGGCTTGGGGGGAAATGAGGAATGGCATAGGGGTGGGGGGGGCTGACCAGAAGCATACAATCTACTAAGCACTAAATGACCTTTTTAAAAATTGCTCTTGGTAAAAACTGGCATGCCTTTACTCCACTAACTGTGTTATAAATTCCCCCTTAATCCAAATGTTCTATACTCTTGGAAAGGTGCCAGTACATGAGAATGAAGATGTACAAGGGAAAGAGTCGATATAAAAAATATAAATGAAGACAGAAAGTAAGGAGTGAGGGAAGTTAATGGACCACATTGGATGGAGGTGAGAGCTCAAAATGGTTGAGTTCTCGCCATGAATTGCTAAGTCCCTGATTTCCTCATCTACTGCACAAAGTCCTACAGTGCCACTGTGGTGGCCTTGGTGACTCCTGATCACCACCAAGCCTGAGCGTCAGTGAGGGGTGCAGCCCAGCAGTGGCCCTACCGACCCTCAAGCATGGCTTGAAGTACCCTCTATTAATTTTTTTGGTTTTAATTAAAAGGCGCTTGGGGTTTCCTTGTCATATCTCCAGTCACCATGTATCTTTGAGAATTCTACCCAACAACCATCTGTGTATGACCCCTGGTCGTTGCAACAATAGGAAGGAAAGAAGAAAATAGAAACAAATTATGAACATATTCAGGGCTACATTAGTCAGACCTGCAGCTAAGGATACGTCAGATAACAGGCTTTCCCCAACTCTCTTAACCGACCTTCCCGGCATCATCCCTGTTAAGCCAAACTGTAAACTTCTTAAAAGCATGTCATTGATGATGGATACTTTCTACTTCTGCTCCCAAGATTAATTTCCAAAGGAGCTAGCTTCCTCTCCCTGGAATACAGGAATCTTGGGTTTAAAAAAGCAAGGAAAGAAAATAAACAAGAACACATTTAGAATTTCCTCTCATTTGGTAAATATGATTTCCCAAACATTTTGAGTATCCATCTAATAAAGAGAAAAATCAAAATCATGAAAATGCATAATTTTTTCAAATCATGTTTAACACAAATAGAAATTTGAAGTGCTTTAAATCCAACAGCCAAATCATTCTTTTAAATACATGAATAGATATATCAAGTGATATTTATCTATTGACAGACCTTTACTGAGCCTCAGTTATAATGAGTCTTAATATGCCAGGGTCTCCCCGCCAAGGACATCACCTTTGATGATTCTTAAGGGGAATGGAGGGAGGATGAGGTACAGATGGGGGAGGGGATGCATGTTAAACCCATATGCTGATATAACATTGTAATCATATGCAAGCTAACTCAGAGTGCAGAACTAGCATGAGGAACATTTTCCAGGCCGCAGAGAAAATTAATCTCAGAAATGAGCAACAACAAACAGAATATGTCAAAGGGAACTAGCCAATAATAGTGACAGCTAGTGGTTGTTGTGAATTTCTATATAATCTACCACATAGATCTCGTTTTATATTTACTTAGTACAAGCGTTAGAATTTTAAAACTGATGCCAAATTACTTACCTCTATAAGTTTTACCACTTACAGAGTTGTAAGTTTTAAAACTTACAGTAATTTTGGATCAGTTTTAAAACTTACAGAGGTAATCAATTTGCTCAATTACTTCACTTGTGCTGCACAGTGACGAGTTAGTGACAGCAGGTTGGTTTGGACCTCGTTGCTTTTTAAGATCCTCTACTGACTAACCTTGCCCATTTTTTGAGCCTTCAATGAACCATCATTATCCTCTTCTCCATGGTTTTCCTCTTCTGTCTCCTAAGTCTTTTATTCTCTGAAAAAAGGAGAAAAAAAGTCTCCATTTAATTTCTTCCTCCATTTCAATATTTCTCTTTTCTTCTCTACAACCCATATCCCTTCTGTCCTCAAACCAAATATGGATTTCAAATAAGTTCTTAAAGGAGGGATCCTACTATTTCCTCTATTGTTAATTGGAAGTACTTTAACGGTATAGGGAAAGAAAGGAATCTTTCATATATCAATATCTCTTGCATACAAAATAAGATATCAAGTTTTAATTCCTATTTGTCACCTAATGATGTATTTCTTCAAACAAGACTTATATTGTTGGGTCCAAAGAGATGGCTAAGTGGATAGACCTGCCTTGCATGCTACAGACCCAGGTTCAATTCCAGCCCACTGTATGTTTCCCCCCAGCAATGCCACGAGTGATCCCTGATCATATAGCCAGGAGTAGCCCTGAGCACTGACAGGTATGGCCCTAAAACAAACAGAAAAACATACAGAAATACTGTTAACTTAACCACAGTTATTACTGGAGACTGAATTGTGTGTTCTCAAAATTTTTTGCATGAAGTCCTGACCTTCATGAATAAGAGACAAGACCTTTGAGGGGACAACAAAGGTTAAATATAGTCCTAGGTAGATTCTTTATCCAATAGAACTGGGGTTTATGAAAGAAAAAGAGCTAGCAGCTCTCTGAAAGTAGACTATAGACCGAAGATGATGGCCACTAAATACCTATATTGCAAACCACAACACCCAAAAGGAGAGAGAGAGAGCAAAAGGGAATGCCCTGCCACAGAGGTGGGGTGGGGTAGAGAGGATGGGGTGGTGGTGGTGGTAGGGATAGTTTGATCATTGGTGGTGGAGAACGGGCACTGGTGGAGGGATGGGTCCTTGATCATTGTGTGACTGAAATGTAAGCACGAAAGTTTATAAGTCTGTAACTGTACCTCACGGTTATTCATTTTAAAATAAAAAAAAGAAAAGAATAAAAATTGGGATGAAGAAAAATAAATCAAATATACCTGAAAAAAAGAGATACCAGCACTCTCTGTGTCTCTCTGTCTCTCTCTCTCTCTTCCTCTATGTGTGTGTGTGTGTGTGTGTGTGTGTGTGTGTGTGTGTGTCTAAAGGACTCGCAAACAAAGAACAGAGCCATCACCAAGAACTGAATCAGCTAGCAATTTGACGGTGGACTTCCCTTTCTGTAGAATGTGAGAAATAACTGTGGCTAAGCTCTCTAGTCTACAGAATTTGTTATGACAGTCCAGGCTGACTAATACAGCTGATCTTAAAGCTATGACTCTTCTTTAAGTGAAAATTTCATGTTAGTTTTAAGACGTTAGCAGATATGAATTAAATCTGAGCACTCATATCATTATCTAATAATTTGAACTTACTGAGACTTGTTTAAGATGTTTCCTGGCATGGAGAGGGGTGAGGAACAAGCTTAAATACTTATATTTTAAGCATCGCCATTGAAATCCTAAGATTTGCCTGGCCATTTAGGGTAGACAGTCATATTTATGAAAAGCTAAGGGATTTTGACAATCAAGATTTTGATTCTTGCTATGAAAAATAAGAAAGAAGAAGGGTGCATAGATTTATGCACATAAGAATTTGAAACTTAGTGACATTTTTCCTGTGATATATTTTATCCAATACATAAGATGTTACTCTTCTATCAATGCCATGCACATTTGATAAAAATAAAACAAAACATGCATTCAGCTATCAGTTAGAGAAACTAGGTACAACCTAATACAAGAAAAATATGCCTTTTCAAAGTCTTTGTTTTTCCTGCTAAGAGCAGTGTGAATACCACTGCTGTGAAGCTACTCACCAGAGCAGTTCAAACATCAGACTTAGGAAAATTCCAATGATTTTAATTATTTCTCCACTGGGAATATTTGACCACTTTGAAAAGAGTGTATGGGTTGTTCAATGGCCAAATGGCAAAGCAAATTGAAAATGATACAGAAACTCCCTCCACCACATCCCTTTCTAGGTTACATGAAACTTCAATAAAAGATGGATTCATGGCTTGTTGCATGACCTCTGAAAAGTGAAGAGCTACTGTGAATCTTAACCTCCTTTCCCCATGAGATACACAGAGAAATTCAAGAAGAGGAGGCCTTGTGTCTGAGCTTGACTCAGATATGCTTTTTCTGGTTCATCCATAGCTTTGCTTGGAAACCTGTTCGTCATGCCCTTGGCGTGTCCCCAATCTTCCTCCTATGCAGTCTGCTATTTTTCCTCTAGATTACCCAAAATAGCTGGGCAGACATTTAGTACAGTTGGTATGCCGGTGTTTATAGGCCAAAGTGTTGTCAAATTTTTTTCCATGGGCAAGCAGAGGTTTTTGCAGACTGGTACAGGAAAGGTGGTTCCAGAATTCTGCTGGCTTCCTGGAAGATGCACCCACTTTCCTCCTCCACTTTCCCTCCTCCAAAGAACCCCAGGAAAGAACGTCCTTTACCATATTTAACCTCTTTCTCTATCTTTCTTCATTCTTAGAAAAAAATTCCTTTATCCCATTATGAAACACAGGTGGTTGGAAATCAGAGCAGATCGTCAGCAGTATACTTAACTGTATTCGCTGTATTGAATTCTGGGGAGGCGGAGGAAAGACAGAATATAAACGTTTTTTGGTTGGGAGAATTTGTGACATATTAGTACTAATTTTTGTGTTGTTAACACAAAGTGCAATATTTTGGAGGAGAAACACAACAGAAAGGGTGGAAAACAAAACTTGGGGCCAGAGAGCTAGGAAAGCATTTGCCTTGTCCACTATCCCCATAACCACATATGATTCACCAATCACTACAAAGAGTGACCCCCAAGCACAGAGCCAGTAGTAATTCCTAAGCACCTCCAGATATCAGCCCAAAGCAAAACAAAACATAAAAAGCAAACAGGCAAAACTAAATAAAACCAGTTATCACCCAGGGAAAAGAAGAATGAGGTTTGATAACTTGAACCCCTTTACCCTTTGGTGTTTCTATCTACTGATTTGCACTTTTATTTCCAAGTTTTGGAGAGATAGAGATTCACAACTCCCTTTCTCTGTACAATACAGCCCAGGAAAGCAAGAGATGACCCAAATCTCTCTTCTGCTGTATTCTTCCAGGTAAGCGGCTCCTCCTTTCACAGTCCCCAACAACTGCTGTTCTGTCAAGATCTGCTACATAGAATACACAGTGAGCTGGTGGTGCATTAAGGCTTCACTTTTTGCACACCCAATTACAGACCAAGCAGAAGTCTCTAACAAAGGTAAAAGGTCGAACAAAATTACAGATTATATTCGGGGAATAGCCACTTAGAATGGTAGACCTCTTTCTGCAGCTACAAAAGGAACCACTTTGTGACTATTTGCTGCCATTTCTCCAGGACAAGGCAGGAATATGACCTTTAAAATGCCTTAATAAGAACTCACAGGAACCCTAATCTTATATATAGTAAATCAATAGAAAACAAACCGGTATCAAAAACACGGGAGAGGAGATGAATAGATATTTCCTTAAAAAAATAGTCAGCCAATGTCACATGAAAGAGTGTTCATCTTTATTTATTTCAGGAAGATGTACATCAAAACCATAATGCTTTATTATTGCACTAATATGAATAGTACATATCAAAAATGGCACCAATAGTGGAAAACAGTGCCAGTGGAGATGCAGTGAAAAAAGAACCTTCATTCACTGTTGGAACTGTTGTCTGAATCAACCTCTATGGAAAATATTACGAAGATTTCTCAAAAATAACTAAAATTAGAACTTTCATATGACCCAGTGATTCTACTTCTTGGCATCTATCCCAAGAACAAAAAAACTTGAATTATAAAAGATATGCAGACCAACATTCATTGCATTGTTTACTACAATAGCCAGGATATGGAAAAAAAAACATGTTCCGTGATATATTAATGGATATGGAAAGTGATACAAGTACCATAAAGATGTACAGCAGGCAGGACACTTGCCTTATACACAGCTGATCCAAGTTCAGTCCGCAGCACCCCAGATGGTTCTCCCAAGCCCTGCAATGAGTGATCCCTGAACTAGAGTCAGGAGTGTCTTGAGCTCTGCTGGGTGTGACTCAAAAACGGAGAGAGAGAGAAAGAGAGAGAGAGAGAGAGAGAGAGAGAGAGAGAGAGAGAGAGAGAGAGAGACAGAGAGACAGAGAGACAGAGAGACAGAGATACACAATGGAATTCTGCACAGCTGGAAAAAGGGGTGAAATCTTACAGTTTGCTTTTAGTTAACTGGAACTTGAGGGTCTGTTTTAAGCAAAGTAAGTCAGAGGAAGGACAAATAAATACCAGATGATCTCATTGATCTGTGTTATATAGTAAATACAAAGGAATAGGCTATATCAAATAATAACAAATCCTTGGCCTTTAATCAGAGAACTGAAATTACTAAATATTGGGGGGAAATGTGGGGAGAAAGGAAGAGCTAGACTAGAAAAGACATAGGAGCAATGAAAGCCTTGGTCACTTTGACGATGTTAAAGGTGCAATAATTTTGTATATTAAATACCATAAACATTGACACTATTGTAACTACATTATCTAAATTATGGTGATAAAATTAAAATTTAATAAAAACAAGACCAGCACAAAAGCATAATTATCTATAGAAAATTACACTACATATGCACGTAGAAGTGAAATCCTCGAGATCTCAGGTGAATATGTACGCATTTGTGTTTGCTTTGCTGAATCATAAGCATCGGGGTCTTGAGCTTTTATGTGTAGTCCAGTCCCAGAACTGGCTCCTGCAGTGGACTGTTATTCCTTACTTTACTTGTTTAACAAAGGGCTGACCCAAACTGATGTGACTTCTCCCTGTGGAGATATCCCATGAAAACTGAGAAAAACATCAGAGAGGATCAAATACCAATGTTTTGTCCAGCTGCCAATGTGGTTGCTCGCTAATAATAAGATGAAGGCCCCAGGAACACTTGGTGTTTACATTTATTTAAAAAACAGCAGCTCTGGAAGTGAGCTCTTCTCGGCAGAGCAGACAAACATTTATATTGAACCTTTCATCCCCAGCACTTTTTAAGCATTACCTCATTAATCTTCAAAGCAGCTACATAAGGCAGCTCTTTTGCTTTGCAATTTTAAATGCCCCACTTAAAGTAAGTGGGAGAACATCCATAACAAGGCTACCCAGCCCGCTTCCCAACAGCACAGACCACCATTCAGAGAGGAGGAGTCTCCTTTGGAGCTCTGACTACCTGAGATTTTCTGTCTATTCCCCTCATCTCATTACCTTTATTTACCCTTGATGATTCTATCTCCACTCAAACTGATCTTTCTCAAACCCATGTTTTTGCCTAAATGCAGAATTAATCTAAGAACCTTGTTTTATATGTTACCCTTCTATTTGTATTGTGACACAGATCTGATGGAGATGTTAAGTCTTCATCTGAACTTAATCGAAGAAAGGATATTTGAGCCTGAGGAGCTTTTGATGGCCCTTAGATTTAAAACAAAAAAACGCTTTATTGTTCATTGGGTCTATCCATCAGAGAAAGCAAATTGCATGATTATAATAAAGACCTCTCACTCTTCTTCACCAACTGAAAAATATCTCTTGTGTATCCTTTAAGATGAATACTTTCTAAGTTTCTACTTTTATTCTCTAACATCCATCAATATATAGGTCCTCTTTGTTTTCCTCATTTTTTACTTTTATATATTAGTCTGAAAACTTAGTCTGACTCTGTATCAGGCTGTTTTCACTCAGGGCGCCCTGAAGGGCGGTGGGTGAGAGCACTCGCCACCCCAAGGGACCCAGCCCCAGTAGCCGACCTCCACTACCCAACTGCTGCCGCGCTACAGACCGCTTTCCAAATGCTTTACATAGCCTCACGCAGGAGTGAAGTTCCACCGAACCCAGGTAATATGGAACTTTGTGACCTTAGACTCTGGACTTAGTGGGACCCAGGAGCAGAGATCCTCTGCCTGCTTCCCCCAGTCTCTGGTGACCCAGGGGTCACACCCATAAGCCACACCCTGCCACATAATCTCCTCATCGACCACCCTCCAGAACTCACAGCTGCTCCTCCCAGACAGGAGTATAAAATGAGGTCCCCATAACCATGCCACCGGACTCCATGCCAGGCTGTTTCCACTCAGGGCACCCCAGAGGGGGCCTGGAAAGAGCCCTCCCCCGCCCAAGGGACCCAGCCCCGGCAGCCAACCTCCACTACCCAACTGTTGCCATGCTCCAGGCCACTTTCCGGACTCATCATAAGACACTTCTTACCCATTTTTCATAATTAGTACACCATGTTTGATGGAGTTCAGACAGTAGGCAACAAATCATAGAGAGAAATATATATGTATATGTACATATATAGATTTATGTATATATGTATATGCCTATATATATATACACACGTATGTATGTATGTATATGCCTCTCGGAGAGTCCATCAAGCTACGAGAGTATCCAGCCCGCAAGGGCAGACACTGGCAAGCTCCTGGTGGCGTATTCGATATGCCAAAACTAGTAACTACAACAGATCTCATTCCCCTGACCCTAAAAGAGCCTCCAATTGTTGAGAAAGATGAGTAAGGAGAGGCTGCTAAAATCTCAGGGCTGGGAGGAATAGAGACGTTACTGGCACCTGCTCGAGTAGATCAACAAACAAGGGGATGACAGTGATGATGATGATTCTGACAGAGTGAAAATTTAGATATGATACTTATTACTCATAGGAGGGGTATTTGGTGCATTGTTCTTCTGAAATGATGAGAGGCACCAAAATTTATATACTTACTGTAACCATTTAGAACTACTGACTTTTAGAGACAAAAGACATTATAATCGATTACTTTGTGAAACTTCCTCTGTATTATAAAAAAATAATGTATTCAGTACCTTTAAATCTATTCATAATCATTGAAATTTCTTATCAGTAAAACTTAATTTTAATTGCTCAACAAGATAAAACGGCTTGTCACGTGTAGAACTTGCCTCCGAGTGTATTGAGAACACCTGTTTTATCAAAATTCTTACTTAGATTACACTATAGAAATTACATTATAGCTAAAAATTAATCTACCTAATGAGGGGCCAGTTGACATCCCAGGGCTCTCTGAAATTTGCATACAAAGACACTGACTAATCCAAGATCCCTCTAGGGGCACTTTGATGGAAAGTAAATCCTACATTAATCTGAAGGGGGAAAAGTCAAATCTCCAGAAGTCTCCACATCTGGGAGACTTAAAATATAGGATAAAAAAATAGTTTCTCAATAGCTTCCCTATTGTTTAAAAATGTGCCTCTAATATATTTCTTAAATTCTATGTTTATACTCTGATATGCACAGATGTCTCTAGTGCCTTGTAGTGCCTAGATGTCTCTAGTGACTCTAGTTCCTGATTCACAAAGATGATTAGCAAAGTTTTCCTCTGGACTGGGTAGGAGTATTAAAACACTTGAATATCAAATAATAATGATTTTTATTATCCTTTGTTTTATGCAACCCAAACCTCAGTTTTCTTCCATTAGAGGAAATCGCCAGAAGTTGGCAATAGTTTAATTATATTTTAGGATATATGCAAAAACATAAAACCTATGTTCATAAAACACGAGCCAAAAACCATCTAGCTGCCTAAGTATGGCCATTCTCAACTGCCCTCCATTTCCTTCTTAAGCGCCACTTAAATGTTCCCTTATTGCCAATTCCAGATATATGTCTTAAATAAGTAATAAGATAATTAGCCCTGAAGTATATACACTCAACAGGCCAACTATTAAAATAATACAAGACCTTGGGAAAAATTATGCATTATAAAAAGAAATCATGAAAACCCTGTGGAGAGTGAAATAAACTGGCTGCAAGGCAAGACTGCATCAGATAAGCATGTACTATGGGCTCCATGATTTCACTTCAGCATAGTAATTTCTGGACAGAACAGAGATTGTCATGGAGATCAGTTATCTGGGATCTAGCTGAAATATAAAACTATGGAACCTGAACATGAAATATCGTCAAACCTGAGGTTTTATTTTTGTACTATTTTTTTACACCCAGAGATATTTAATAAATATTTTACCCAATTTTTTTCACTTGAAAAAAATCGATGTTTCCAAGGTCTTTTCCAAGATGAGCATACAATAGTTTTAAGATTTAATGTTTCATTGATTTGGAATTAGAGACAAAAATTACCAAGTAAAATAGATGAAGAAAGTCTAAGTTTCTGAAACATATTATTATTAGCCATCACAAAACACTCGAGTCATCCCAGAGCCATTTATCTAATTTTTAAATGACATATTCTCAATTTGTTATTTCACACTGAAAACTAAAATATTTGAATTTTTTGTTTGCTTTTTGGGCCAAAGTTGGCACTACTCAGGAATTGCTCCTGGCTCTACACTCAGGGATCACTCCTGGTGGTGCAAAGGGAACCATTTGCAAGACGAGTGCCCTGCTCACTGAGCCATCTCTCAGGCTCCTAAAATATTTTTTTAATTGTAAAAAAGAGATCAGTTTTCTCTTATCTTTATTCGGGGTATATCCTTGCATGAGAATTCCATGTGGTACTTCTATGATTTATTAGATGCACCGACAGAGTCAACAGGACAGTTCAAACTACACTGAGTTGTGTCCTAACACTCAGTTCTCTCAGTTCAAAGAGCTTGTATAAACCAATATTCCTAAAGCAATTCAAATTAAGATCCCAGTGGTCATGTAATCTCAGCTGTATTGCAAATATCTGAAAAGACATAGCCTCCCTCTCAGAGTTTAGAGCCTAGAAGGGCATATACACAAATAAATGGAGAAATCACAAAAGATATAGGTGTGTGCTAGATAAGGAAAATGATGATGTATGCAATAGTGCATAGAAGAGACATCAAACAGTCCTGAGAGGAAAGAGATTTAAGATGAGAAAGATTGCCAGCAAGTTAGAAGACCTTAAGGAAGAGTCATTCATCCGTTACAAGAAGCACAATGTTGGCTAGTCTTGGTATGCCAACAGAACAATGGAGTGTTATTTCCTACCTAGTCATGGCCTCTCACCTACCTGCTAGTGGAGCTGTTCAGAAGGCAGATTTCTAGGCCACAGACAAGTCTGTCTGACTCAGAATCTTTCAGTGAGTGGAGCATCCAGAGTTATGAATGGTAAGTTTATAAAGTGAATGTGGTGAAAGTTAAACTTTGATAACCACTGTAAAGGCAAGCAATCCCTTCGTGATGTGGCTGCCAGCGTCCAGGAAGTACAAGGGATCACAGTCTGTACCAGGAGTCAGCAACAGAGAAACTTGACTGGGTTGCCAGTAACTAGGCTAGAGTTTAGGTTCAGATTCAAGTTATAGGTGAAGAGGAAAACCAAACCTGAGTGTTGATCCAGGTTCCCACTGTGGGAAATGTCGGAATTCAGAGACCAGAGCTAGAAAACAGAGCTGAACCAAGTCATAAGAACATGAAAACTTGGGATGATAACTAGTGTGAGATCAGATTAACTGAAAGTATATGCTAAGTGACAACATATTGGCTGTTGTCTGTATCTGTAAGTCCACTGGACTCTATTTTTTCCTCTCTCACCCCTTCCTTTTATGATAAAGACTGTGTATCACACGCAAAACTAGTTGCAGTACTGGAATAGTTAGTTGTGCTTTCCAGGAATTATATTTTTTAATTTTAGCATTTGGATCAGTGGATACTCTTCCAATGGATTTTATTCCATTGAATTTACTACATGGGGTTATACTCCTTTTAAATTGTGATACTCATTCATATTCTGATTTTTTGTGCTTTCCCAGGGATCACTATGGTATTCACATAGGTGCTCATGGAGAATAGCATTTCCTGGTAATGGTCCTGGAAAATTTTGTACTTACTAGGAGTTCTATCCCTTTTAATTGGAGTACTTGTTGACATATGGATATGGTATGACTGGAAATAATCTGTGGTACCAGGGATTTCAGGCAGCAGAACTGCCCAACACAAATAGCAAAGATTTGGAGATTTTTTTTAATCCTCTGAGGAGACACCATGAATTAAATTTATAGCCTTATGTTTACAAAACAGGCACTATTTTGGCCCATAGACAACCCCTGGACCCTCAGTTGAAGTTGAATGATGAAGAACAGCACTTTCCGAGACTGACAAATCAAGACTTAGTATTCAAAGAAAGTTGTTTCAGCACTTTTGTTCTAATATTATTCTTCATGTTTTTAGGTATGTCACTTTCACTGTTTCACATTGAAATTTCATACCTTCAAATTATATAAAATCTTGCCACATTATGAACCAGGCCAAAATATCATATTTATGTGTCCTTTCTACCAGAATGAGAGACCCAATTCTCTGCTATTTGATGTTATACATGACTATAATTGGGAATCACTGATCAATGCTAGACATTCTAATGCAAAACAAACAAAACTGTTCCATTCAATACTGTTTTTCTGATTAAATTTGCACTTACAGAGTGATCAACTTTCACTCATTCCTAAATTACCAACACAGTTTCTATAAGTCACAGGATCAGTCGATCAAACTATTCACAGTAGCAGACACAAAGCCCCGGTTGTGAACTGGTGTCCAATCTAGCCTGGGACATGATCTTTCACTTCCAACATTCATGGCACTTCTAAGTAAAAGGTATACAGCATCATTTGCAAGTAGTTTTTCTACAAGAAAACAAAGTTCTGTAACCAGAAAAGTCTGATGTAATAACCCCTTGCATTTATTGATTTGTGTGAATTTGGGTAAAACATTTTTCTCTAAGGAAATGACCATCACCTTGCCTTCTAGCTCATTGAACTGATTTCGAATCGAAGAGGTTGTAAAGCTTTTATAAGAGCACAGGGTGAGTCACCATTATCATTCTTGTTGCTGCCTAATTCAAATCTCTCTAACCTATAGGTGCTGGGTTTTGAAGACTATGACAGCTCTTCTGCACATCAATTTTTCTCTGTATTGCTTTCTCAGCCATGAACTTAATAAAGTAATAGAACCTGATGCAGGGAAATTTGGCGGGGTCTAGCATTTAATGTTGGCTTGGCAAAATTAATATTGACTTTGACATTCATTCCTGGTAGACATGTATCATGGACTCAATGCTTCTTTCTCCTCAAAATTATGTTTAAAAATGATAACTTAGTTACATTAGTTACATAGCTTAGTATTGTAATATGGTTACAATACTGCTAATTTTTTTTTGTATAAATTGCATTGTTGTACAACACAATTATATCAAATGTATTGATGTAGAAAGTCACTGCCTTCCACCCACCAACTCATCAACACCAAAGTGCCCATGATCCTCCACCTCATTTTTTAGGTCACATCTGATCTAAATTTCATTCCTTCCCCCACACACCCATGCAATGACTCTCTAGTTCTGTTATTCAAGGCCATTGTTCAATATTATCTAACCTTTTTTAAAAATCTCTTTATATTTCATAAGGAATGATATAATCCAATATTTTTTCTCTTTCTGATTTATTTTTGCTTAATATGATACCTCCATGTTCACCCAATGCAGCAATTTGCATGATTTTATCTTTTCTTGAACTGAACTGTATTCCTTTGTATATATATATACTTCCATAAATACACACACATATATACATATATATATATAAAACTTCCTTACCCACTCATCTATTGTTGGGAATTTGTGTTGCTTCTATGTTCTAGCTTTTATGCTAAGCAGTGCTATGCACATAGGTATAAATAAAATACATAAATCTTTTTGAATTAATGTTTTTGCACTTGAGGGTGGATCCTTAAAAGTGGAATTGCTGAGTCATATTCTTATCTATTCTTACCTTTTTGAAAAATTCCCCATAGTTTTAGTTATTAGGAGAGGAAATAATAAAAGATATTGGTGTCCAGGATCTGGTGGAGTTAGGAACGGGCAACGTCCACCTGTATCTTTGTTTTCCAGGAAACTGGCAGCCACGCCCACAAACCGCCTCCAGTTCCATTAACCTCTTTAATGACCATGATCCAGAGACTCACAAATAAATCTTGCAAGAAAGCCACAAGCTGTTCACCCTATCTAAAATCTCAGAATCCCTGACGTTTTTATACCCTACTCCACATGGCAGGCTTGGGTGGGAGGGGTGTAACTAATGGTGGTGGGAAGATGTTATGGTGAATGTATTGGTGTTGGAACACTAAATATGGTAACTTACTGTGAATTTCTTTATTAAAGTAAAATAAAATCAGGAGAGATAAAAGATACTACTGTCCTTATAAGAGGCTTGAGAACTACTTTGTCCTCCTTTTACCATGCAAAGATGTAACACTGTAGCACTGTCCTCCCGTTGTTCATCGATTTGCTCGAGTGGGCCCAGTAACATCACTGTTGTGAGATGTTACTGGAGTGATAGCACAGCGGTAGGGCGTTTGCCTTGCACACAGCCAACTTTGGCCAATGTGAGTTCGATTTCTCTGCCCCTCTCGGAGAGCCCGGCAAGCTACTGAGAGTATCTCGCCCAACGGCAAAGCCTGGCAAGCTACCCATAATGTATTCGATATGCCGAACACAGTAACTATGCAAAGATACAAGTCAGCAACCTGCAACCTGAAGGAGGATCTTAGTAGAATCTCACTATGCTGATATTTTGAAAGTCTACTTCCCCAAACAGTACTGTGAAAAATTTGTTGTTGTTACAGCCCCAAATGGCTAAGATGCCACAGTACAAGACAAACTAAGACTTCTGCAAACTAACAATAGTAAAAGCACTTCTTTTCCTATAGTCTTATTTTTCCTTTCATTGATTACCATAGGCGCAATATTAGACATTAACCCTAAGTGATAAGAAATTGATAGGGAAGATTATTTCTCAAAATCAACATCCAGTTCTCTTCTATAAAAGTTTATATTAGGTTTACAGAAGATGCATTCTTTATTTTATATAAACCTGCCACCCAGGCCGATTAATTCACTGAAATCTGACACGTTGATTTAATTATAGTTTTAAGACCATTGTTCATCAGTCTTGTTTCCTTTTGGAAAAATGAACTACAAAATGTGTTCACATAAATACATATTAAATTAGCTCAAACCGTAGTAATAATATTTGTTTTTCACTGAATAACAAAAAAGTTATTTTTCACCTTTATGATTTATTTTAATCTTGGCAACCATTGCATAAGGACAGGATGACATATATTATGTCTATGTTACAGATAAAGAAACAGATTCAGGGAGGGTAGATTTACTGTGCTAGTCATAAACTTGCTAATAGTGAAGACAGCACTGAATCTAAAACTATGTGAACACTTGTTACTCTGAGGATATGTAGGAAACAAAAATCAAAGATAATAGTAAACAGACTGCACTTGTTTCATTGATCCAGTCTTTGCTAGTCCTGTAATTCTAAATCTAGTACCTGATGAAGTTTGCCAAAATTCTCAAAGCTGAATCTCATCCAAACCAACTAAATCAGACTTTCCGCAAGAAGATTCTAGATAGGGGTAGATCATGTCTAAATGTGAGTCATTTATAAAACTTATAGGTGCTTTCTATACACAGATGAGACTTGAGATACAGTAAGCTGAGCTACCCAATGGAAGGCAGGCTGTGGTTTTCAAACTTTAATACCTCTGGCCCAGCACCCACCTGTGCACATGTCTGTGGGGTCGTTGTTCGAAATCACTGTGTTGAGATCCCAGTTGCTCACACAATAAGCATCATCACAGTTATAAAGCAGAATAAAGATCCAAGAACTGTGCTGTGCCTGCATCAATGGAAAAATTAATGTAGGTCCACAGGTAGCAACACTCAGATTCTTGGCATCAACCCCAGTCAGCAGCAAGTGCTAGAGCAACATGCACGTTAAGATCTCATCACTCAGGTTAAGTTCTCTGTTCTGTTGTGTCTCGAGAATAAGGATTGATTATCCCATTCCTAATTCCCATTGTGTCTTCTGTGCTTTTGCTGTTAATGCTATTACAGCTTTGTTGTGATTTCTTTATTACCAATAGTAAAAGTTCAACTTCTAAAAGTAAATAAAAACAATGTATCTTTACCATTATATATACCCATGTTAATGTATGTAAGTATATATTTCTGTTACTATTGTTTCAAAAATTATTCTTGTTTCTACTTGAAATTTCTCTTATATATGGGTTATTTTGTAAATTAAAATCAGTCCTAAGTAGACATTGAGTGTTTGAATGTAAGTGTTATAAGAAAAATCTATATAACGAGAAAAATACCTTTCATATTTATTTTAGTATTACATTTAATTTATAACTTTATTGCTAAAGCTTCTGACACTTAGAATAATTTAAATTACCACTTTTGCTAAACTTTCTTTAAATTTAAATTAAGTGACCCACTACTTTTATCACAACTGTTAATAAGAAAAATCCATAATTTTGCCCTTAATTTATATGTCCAAAAGTATTCTTCAGTGTGAAATCATTCTTCATATGACTTTGGTATACCTCAGATAAAGATGGAATTTTTTTGCCATAACACTGAACTTCTCCCATCTGCACTGATGAAAACACAAGTTAAAGATTTGAGAATCTCCATAGGAGATTCTTTAACTCTGTATCAACAGACAAAGAAATCATTCTTGAAATACATCTGATGACATGATAGACTGGTAAAGTCAAATTTCTCCAGAAGCAAAAATTAACTATGATTACTTGATGTAAGACATCACTCAAACCAATCAAATGTTATTTTGGGAAATCATAAATTTATATCCAGCGTCAGTTTGTCACTCATTAAGTTCTTATAAGAATGATTAGGAAATTATCTTAATAAGTAAACGTTAGTCTTAACCTCTTCTAGTTTGATGGCTTAGAAATCTAACTTTATATCAATCCAATGAGATAGGCTTAAAGTCTCTACCTCTTTGGAGAATTATTTATTATACTGTTAATAAACATGAGCTAGAATTGATGAAAAAATTCCTGTATTTCTGCCTTTTGTAATAAATTTACCTGCCACGTGGTTTCAAAGCTTTTAAAATATGGTTTATATTAATATTGATAAATATTTACTGAGTACCTACTATGTTCCAGACACGGCAGGCGGTGATGGAGTCTCATTAGATCTCATTACCTAAAAGAGTTCCCATACACAGAAACTCCAAGAGATGACTGCAGTCTTGCCAAGGTGTCTTTTTAGTGACTGACATGGATCACAACCTCCGGCAGTCAACACTGACAGCAAGCGAAGCTGCTGAACAGAGAGTTACTGATCCTGCAGCTGTATTTTGCTCTTCCCTCCTTTGAAAGATATTTCCTTTGAAGATCTCAATCTTGTGTAAGAGAGGGAATGCCACGTAACCTATAAATTGAGGAACAGAGAGGTTTCAGAGCTACAAATAAATCCCCTTGCCTGTAACATGGAGAGATAACAGAGGCAATAGTACAGAAAATACAACAGCAACAAATTTATAATCCTGATATTCATTTCTTCACCAATAAAAAACTTTTAAGTCCAAAAGCAAGATAAGAAGTCTCCCTTCCACACCTTGCCCTAGGAAGAAAGATCTAACCAGAGAAGTTCGAAGCTCATTAAGGTACCACAGAGAATAACTGTCGGAACCTATGTTTCCATAAAAAGCATGAAATTCTTATAGTTGTTTCCAAATTTGCTTCCATCAAAGCTAACAACATTCTTTTCTATGCTTCTTAAACCTGAAGAAAAAAGAGGATTTGATATTTCGTTGATCCTTTATCAGATCCCAGGCTGAAAATAGCAACTTTCTTAGGTTAATTTTTAGACCGTGTTCATCAAGATTTATGTAGAATTTTTATAATGCTATAGGCTTTATAGCATTATATTATATTATATTATATTATATTCGTAATGCCCGCCTGTCCTTCACCAACTACAAAACCAAGATGACTGCCCTCCGACATCATGATGAATCTATCACATCTTCCAGAAGGGCAATGGAGAAGATTATTCATGACTTCTACTCAGATCTCTTTAATAGCCACATCCACTTGCCCACATACCACATACCACATGATGGATATGTCGTTCCCAATGTTCTCCCTTCCGAAATCCAACATGCCATCTCGTCGGTAAAGAAACAAAAAGCACCTGGCCCAGACAAGATCAGACCTGAACACCTGAAGAACTTACCATCAGTACTCATCAATACATTAGCTCGACTCTTCACACGCTACCTGTCTGAATGCAAGGTTCCATCCCAATGGAAAACCAGCAAGACTGTACTACTATACAAGAAAGGAGACATCCACGACATTGGCAACTATCGCCCAATCTGCCTATTGTCTGTCATCTACAAACTATTCACTCGAGTCATCCTGAATAGGATTAGCAGAACACTAGATGAAGGACAACCATGTGAACAAGCTGGATTCCGAAAAGGATTCAGTACCATTGACCATATCCACACAATAACCAAGCTCATTGAGGTATCTCGGGAGTTCAAGATGCCGCTCTGTCTAACGTTCATTGATTTAAAGAAGGCCTTTGATTCTGTTGAGACGGAAGCGGTCATGGAAGCCCTAGCCAATCAGGGCGTACAAACTCAATACATCAGGATCCTTCGTGAGCTCTATTGCGGATTCACTACCAAGATCTCACCATTCTACAAAGAAGTAATCATCCATATCAAGAGAGGGGTTCGGCAGGGTGATACCATTTCACCAAAACTCTTCAGTGCCACCCTCGAGAACATCATGCGACGACTAGAATGGGAAAACATGGGAGTGAAGATAGATGGTCGGCAACTACACCACCTCCGCTTTGCTGATGACATCGTTCTAATAACACCAAACATCAGCCAAGCAGCACAAATGCTTGCGGACTTTGACCGTGAGTGTGGAAAGGTCGGACTACAGCTGAATCTTACAAAGACAATGTTTATGAGAAACAACCTTGTTCCTGACGCTCCATTCGCTCTCAACGGAACCACCATCTCCGAATGCAACAGTTATATATACTTAGGTCGAGAAATCAACATGATGAATGACCTGGCACCTGAGTTACGCAGGAGGAAGAGAGCGGCTTGGAATGCCTTCAAGAGCATTGAAGAAATAACTAAAAGGACAAAGAACCTCCAGCTACGAGCACATCTCTTTGATTCCACTATTCTTCCTGCATTAACATATGCCTCAGAGACCTGGACCCTACGAAAACAGGATGAGAACACTATTCGGGTCTCTCAAAGAGGAATCGAAAGAACTATGCTTGGAATATCACGATTCACTCAAATGAGAGATAGAATCCGGAGTTCTGATCTTCGTCAACGCTCAAGAATCAGGGACGCTGTCTCATTTGCCAAGACATCAAAAATCAGATGGGCTGGACACGTAATGAGGTTTACAGACAACCGCTGGACTAGAGACATTACTGATTGGATTCCACGAGACATCAAAAGATCACGTGGACGCCCCCCTATAAGATGGTCAGACTTCTTCGTCAAGACCCTAAATGATCGGTTTGAGGCTCTACATGTTCCTAAAACGAACAGATACCATTGGGCTACGCTAGCACGCAACCGGGATGAATGGAGACATTATTGGCACCCGCTCAAATAAATCGATGAATAACGGGGATTAAGTGATTAAGTGATTAAGTGATAGGCTTTATACCTGCAGTGATTTTCATATTTCACAATATATGAATAGTAATATTTTATAGAAATCATATAAATGCTCATATAATTTAAATTTTATCTATTGTTTTTGAAATATAACACCATACTCACAAATAGTGTTTCATTTCCCTTCAACTGATGTCTCAAGGTTACACATCTCCAGTTTACTCCCTTGGTAAACTCAGCTTTATAGGTTAACTCTCAGGTTCCCTTACCTTAGTCTGTTATTCTTCTTCCATGTTTCTTTATATTCCACATATGAGATATATCATTCCATATTTGTCTCTCTTCCTCTGACTTTACTGAGCTTATACCTTCTAGTTTCACTCACATTGCAGTACATTTTTTAATTCATTTTTCATATCTAAGTAGTATTCCATTATAGTATTCTGTTTCTTTATCTACTCATCTGTTATTGAGCACTTGAGTTATCTCCAAATCTTAAAACTGTAAAAGAGATTCTATGATTGCAAGAGTGCAAATATATTTTTAAAATTGTATTTCGGTTCTTAGATATGTGCCAGGAAGTGGAATTGGACACACACAGAAGATCAATTCTCAAAATTTTTTGAGAGGAGTGTTTGGTCCACATCTGGAAGTGGTTAGGGTTTGCTCTTGACTCTGTACTCAGGAATCACTCCTGGAGTTACTTGGGAAAATATATGTGGTGCTAGAGATTGAACCAAGGCTGACTGTATACATGGCAAGTGCCTTTTTTTTCTTTTTTTAATTTTATTGAATCACCGTGAGAGTTACAAGTTAAGGGTTATAAAACATGGTTCTTCATAAATTTATTTTCTATGATCTTGTCTTTATTATCGTCAAGTAGAAAGATTTCAAAAACATCAGTTTTCTTTAAAATCTGATATTCTATTTTTTGATATCTTACCTTTAATGGCTATTAATAGCTGATACAAAAACTCTGTCAATTTAGTGTGAGAGTTACACACTTAGAATTATCTAAGCTAGATGTGGTGATTTTTAAAAATGTGCCTCCAGATTTTTGGAAAATTCTCATATAATGCGGCAGAGTTTATCTGTCCTCTCCTTAAAAACAAGCAAACGTGGGGATGCTCTAACTACAGAGTACAGACTTCCCAGGCTAGGTGGGATAAATCATGCAGCATCTACTCCATACTCTAGTAAGGCCCTCATACAAGCTGTCAGGTAAAAGTCTGTTGCTCTGAGGCCTCCATGATGAAGTGGCCACATATAAGTTCTCCAGTCATCAGTTCCTACTCAGTTCTCATATCACTGACATCAACTATCATCATGTGCCTGTCCTGTCCATTGAGTCTTCAAATGCCCACGGTCCTGACTAAACTCTAACTAACCATGTGAGAAAGAAATCCCAAACAGATAGACATAGAAAGATTGCATTCATCTGGGGGATATAAAGTAACAAAGTATGAGATTAATACCCAAGAATAGCTGAGATCAGCACCAGGAGGATTACTCCATAACTTAGAGGCCAGCCGGGTATCCTAGAGGAAAGGGCTGTTCAGATAGAGAAGGGAGCACCAAATAAAGGATGTTTGGAGGATCCTCCCAGGAGGGGAGATGCATGTGGAAAGTAGACTATGGACTGAACATGTTTGCCACTCAATGCCTCTTTTGCAGACCACAACACCCAAAAGGAGAGAGAGAACACAGGGGATTGCCCTGCCACAGAGACAGGGGGGATGGGGGGATGGGGGTGGGAGGGATATTATCCATGGTGGTGGAAAATGGGCACTGGTGGAGGGATGGGTATCTGATCATTGTATAATTGAAACCAAAGCACAAAAAATTGTAAATCTACAACTTTAAAATAAATAAAATAAAATAAAGGGGAAAAAAAAAGAAATCCCAAACAAAAATGACCCCATAAAGATTTTCACAGTTCTTGACCCATAAAACTGAAAGCAAGATAAAATACTTGTGATGTACATTTAAGTTTTTATTTATTTATTTATTTATTTACTTTTGGTTTTGGGTCACACCCGGTGATGCACAGGGGTTACTCCTGGCTTTATACTCAGGAATTACTCCTAACAGTGCTCAGGGAACTATATGGAATGCTGGGAATCGAACCCAGGTTGGCCGCCTGCAAGCAAATGCCCTACCCGCTGTACTATCACTCCAGCCCCAACATCTAAGTTTTTAATCAATTCAATGAAGCCAAATAAACTTGTATTCCAGCACATTGAAAACTAAGCTCCTCTTTCTTTTTTTATATTGAAGTAACATTGCATCCTAAATTGGGTTTCTGCGGCTGGGAGATAGTATGGAGGCAATTGACTTGGTTTGATTACCAGCACCATATGGTCCCCTGGGCATCGTCAGCTGCATCTCTGATGCTCATAGCACTCTTGGGTGGCCAGGCTATTCCCTGCAGCACAGGCCCTGAGCAGCATTTCGACCTTCTGCCCTTGAACTGGACTGAATAATGGACCTGGTTGGCTGAGAATCACCTGTGAGTCACAGATCTAATGAACATCATTTGGGATCACCACCCAACACCCTACGCCACCTCTCCCAAAAATTGAGCTTTTAATCATATGCCTCTTGATTTGTATTTTTCTCACTCACCTTCCTCATGGTAAGAAAATAATCAATGCAAAATGTATTCAAATGATGACTTTAATTTAAAGACCATGATTGAAAAATACTGAACTTAAAGGTATTGTTGATTTTAGTCCTTTGAAAATACTGCCATTTGAGGTTGTAACTTATCAAAAGCACTGAGTGAGAGCAGAGAAGTCAAATTCTTTCCCTAAAAACAAAATACAGATCCCCTTTTCTTTTATATAAAATAAAACAAACACGGCCCACTAAGCAAAGGATTTATAATGTTGTCCTTTTCCAGTAAAGATTTCCCACCTCCTCAGTTAGAGGATGGAAGAATTAAAACAAAAATATGTCTTCTGATCTCTAAGCATATTTTTATCCCAATGCTACCTGACAGAATTTTTTTAATTAATATCACTCTATGAAACTATTTTGTAACCCTAGGTGTTTAATTTGCTTCAGTACTTTTTAAATCTTATACTTCTTCACTTTGTTTTTTGACAATTTATTATTGTTGTTTGATCTTTTAATATTGTTTGTTTAAAAGAAGGGAGTTCGTCACAGGAAGAAAAAACATACATTACATACTAATGTTTTTTGTGATACCATCAATGAAGAGAAAGAAGAAAATTGTTAGATTAGGGGTGAGATGGCAAATATTTACTCTGTCAGAATATTTTTCACTTTGAAACGTTAGGGTAAATCAAAACTAGCCAATCATGCTATTTAAAGCAAAAGCACCATACACAAAGCTTTTGGACAGTGTTAGTCTGTCAAATAAGACATTAATTATAAAATAAATGGCAGGGGCTGGAGAGAGAGAACAGCAGGTAGAGTGCTTGCCTTGCAAGCATACAGTCCCATGAGCATACAGGAGTAAGCCCTGAATGCAGAGCAAACAGTAAACCCTGACCACCACTGAGCATAGACTAAAAACCAAATTGACAACACCAACAAAAGCCAATGACAAGTCAAAGATAATCTGTGTCCCCCATTTGCCAACTCCTGTTTTTCATCTTTTGGGGACACATATGAACAGCAATGTGATGCTGCTATAATAGTAGGACTGTACTTACAAATTAGACACAGAAAAGCGGGAAGTATCAAACAGGAGATTCATGTAATAATATTTTGCCTGTGTCCTACATGTTTTGTTCACTATAAAATAATATTTATATCCATTTGGGGAATAAGATTGAATTAGAGTGGAGTTAGTATAACTGAAAGACCTCATAAGCTGAATTCAGTCTGTATTATTACAGCTTGAAAGTCTTACCATTTTTATAGTTGATTTATTTCTCCAGGAAATAAAAGAAAGCTATGTTAGCTAGATTTCAATAACCAAACTAAAACATCTAACTTCTAGTATTAGGATCCAGGAATAGATATGGGGGTTGTTGGGTCTGGATTTCTTTTGGGGGGTGGAGGGAGTGTTGGGGGAATTGTTATGTTTTGTGATTGAGTTGCCAAACTTTTCTAAATAAAAAAAATAGGATCATTCACAGAACACCTAATGTTTTAGTACCTCCAAGAAAGTGTTTGGTTTAAGATTTATTCTTACCAGTTAATAAATGGCGTTTCACTTTCAAAGAATAGAAGTTCTAATATCTTTTACAGGGATATGGGTTATTATAAAATTCCTGCACATGCTGTCACCTCCATAAGGGTCCAAAGCAGCCTCAAAGCAGCCCATTTGGGGGTAAAGTGAATCAGGTAGGTGACTAGTCTCCAATACACATAATTGAAAGTGATATCATAATGGACAAGGCAGTAGTGGCAGGAGGGCATGCTTCACGGCTGCACTTAAATTTCTACTTGAACAAAAATAAAATAAATCCTTTTCAGTGCGAAAAGCAAATAAATGGATTTTCTAGGATTCAGTAAAGCAAAAGATTATCTCCTTTGTTTAAAGTATACATAGATTTCAGCAAGATTTTTAAATGCACTGATAAAATAAGCAACTAATCAATTAGAAATTCATAGTACTGTTGATTATATAAATATATAACTGTCTATATAGTTATAATTATGAAAACAAAATACAAACATTATGTTATTACTTTCAGCCATTTCAATCTAAAGAATAGGACATTTTAAAGTGTTTTATTTGAAAGCTCATACAATTATCCATGTGAAAAAAATCCAAAATTGCTGTAAAGTGTAAAAATTATCCTTTCTCCACCCACAGGTAAGTGAAAATTGCTGTGTAAATTTTTTCAAAATTTTTAAAAAGGAATTACTCAAAAGGAAAATCTCTAAAGCGACATAATAAGGCTACATAAAAACTTTAAAGGAGAAGAAAATTCTTCTCTGCACTTGATTCCATAGAGAACAATGCAAAGTAAATACTCCCCATATACACTCACACACACACACACACACACACACACACACACACTCACACACACTCAGAGTGTATATTTACCAATTCACTCAACAAAATTTTATTGAATTTCAAGTATAATAGTTTGCATGATATACATTAATCAGTATATATACTGTGAATATGACCTTGCTGGTGTGGGCAAAGTAGGAGAAGAAAGCTAAGAGGAAAGTCAAAAGAAAAGAGGATACAAGCAAGTCACGGTGCCATCCAGCCACCTAAGAGCATAGTGCTAAGATTCATCCTCCAGAGCAGTTATACACACAGGAATGCTGCAAAACGGGTGTGCAAGACTCCAGTGGGAAGGAAGGTGAGTTCAGAAGAACACTAAAGCACATAAAATGTCACTGGTGGGCAAAAATGGAGAAACACCACCCAGTCTATACAGAGGACATGGCCAGAGGTGGAAATTAACTTTGTTACATGACTGATTGAAAGCAATTACCCAAATTGGATTTCTTCATACCTCTTAATTGAAAGCGTAAAGCAAAATTATTTTTTGTTTGTTTTTATTTTTATTCTTATTTATTTATTTTAAAGAATCATCGTGAGATACAGTTACAGACTTACAAACTTTCTGATTACATTTCAGTCATACAGTGATTGAGTACCCATCCCTCCACCAGTGCCCATACTCCACCACCAATGTTCCCAGTATCCCTCCCGCCACTTCTACCGCATCTCCCCCAGCCCCTACCTCTGTGGCAGGGCATTGCCTTTCACTCTTTCTCTCTCTTTTTGGGTATTATGGTATGCAATACAGGTAGTAAGTGGCCAACACGTTTGGTCTATAGTCTACTTTCAGCATACATCTCCCATCCCCAGTGAGCCCTCCAAGCATCATTTACTTAGTGGTCCCTTCTCTGTCCCAGCTGCCTTTTCCCCCAGCATGTGAGTCTGGCTTTCTGGCCCTTTTTTCTATTATCTTCGGGTGTTATCCCCCATTCTGTTACTTTATATTTCACAAATGAGTGCAGTCATTCTATATCTGTGCTTCTTTCTGACTCATTTCACTTAGCATGGTACTATCCATGTTGATCCACTTATATGCAAATTTCATGATTTCATCTTTTTAACAACTACATAGCATTCCATTGTTTATGTACCAAAGTTTCTTTAACCAGTCATCTATTCTCAGGCACTAGAGTTTTTTCCAGATTTTTGCTATTATAAATAGTATTGCAGTAAACATAAAGTGCAGGTGTCATTTATACTGTATTTTTTTGCATCTCTTGGATATATTCACAGAAGTGATACTGTTGGGTCTAATGGGAGCTCAGTTTCTAGTTTTTTAAGAAATATCTATATTGTTTTCCAAAAAGGCTGAACCAGTCGGCATTCCCACCAGCAGTAAAGGAGAATCTCCTTCTCCCCATATCCATGCCAACATTGGTTGCTTTTGTTCTTTTGTATGTGGGTCAGTTTCTGTGGTGTGAGATGATATCTCATTGTTGTTTTGTTCTGCACTCTCTGATGATTAGTGATGGACAGCATTTTTTTATGTGCCTTTTGGCCATTTGGATTATTTTAAATCATTCAAAAGTTGCAAGATAGACTGCTCTCCTCCAACAGACTGTTAATTTGGTTGTGATTAGCAATGCAACCCTGTTTTCACAGAGAAAGTAAAGGCAAATCAATGTGCTCTCCTACTCTCAGCAGTCCTATATGTCCACTGTATTTTTAATTAAAGAGACAAGGTACAAAATTGTATAGAGATGAGATATTGCTAATATGGCAAACAGTTCACCTGGATGCCGGAGATAAGGAATACTGTTGTCATATTGATATTGAAGTTCTCTGTGTTGGGAGCCATCATGTCTATTTGAGTTAGCAGATGGATAATATCCATACTAACAGTGTGACTGAGGAAACCCAAACTGATAGATAATAACAGTTTTTTCACTCTTAGAATAGGAACTGTTGAGTGTTTCCAGAGATAAAAACATTGTTATCATTATAAACAGATTCTATATTTTCAAATTAATATAATTCCATATTTTAATTCTGATTTCAAAATATGATGCACACATATCAGGAGCTTATTAGTTTATAAGAGGAGTTACTAAGAAAAAACTCCACACTCTAAGAATCAAGAAGAATCAGTTCATTGTTTAAAGTGACAAGAATGACATCTTATATGTCATTCTAAGACATTTAAGACATTTTGCATTCAGAAGAGAGAAAATAAAAGAAAATTAGAGTATTTATCCCATTGTTTCTCCCAGAGAAACCAGAACTCTACTGATAAAAACATGTCCCACTGTGGAGAATAGGGCTTACTGTGAAGATGAAGATGCCAAAGAAAAACTGACTACAAAAAAAGAGGTCTTAAGATCCTAATAGAAGAAACATTGAGCACAACATAAATTGAATGATTGCAAAAAGTGTTGGTAAAACAAATAACACACCACACAGGGTTGGAAGCATATGTTTCCCGTTCCTTAACTGCAAACTTCTCTGTAGCATCTGACTCTTAATACCAATGTCTCTATTTCTTAACCTTTATTTTTATTTTTGGCTTTTGGCATCACACATGGCAATGCTCAGGGGTTACTCCTGGCTCTGCACTCAGCAATTACTCCTGTCATTGCTCAGAGGACCATCATGGGATGGCGGAGATCAAACCTGGGTCGGCTGCATGCAAGGCTAATGCCTTACCCACTGAACTGTTGCTCCAGGCACTATATACTAACCATTAGATTTAGCACTCCATCCAGCCTTCTCACGTAGTCATGCTGTATTCATGCCTCATATAGTATCTCACTGTAGATGATGATCAGATCAAACTGTCTTCTGGTCTCTAAAAGTGTAAGCAGGGCATGCTGTTCCCCAAATACGTTGCTATTGTATATTGACTATTTGGAACAGTAAGCAATTTAAAAAACAGCAACAAAGGTAGGGGCCTGTGATATGGCCTGTCCTTCAGACATGAGTCCTTGAATTTGATCCCTGGCACCACCTATATGTATCATGTGATGCTGGTGGCACTCTCTCTTATGATTCATAGTGCCACCATAGCAACAACAAAAGACAGGTGATCTTCAGTGCACTGCGATGATGTTTGTGCAACGACTACAGAAAGAATGTGCAATTCCCAGTGAGCAGCTTTGAACTATACTTCTATGCCAGAGATGTCAGAAGGAAATTTAATGTGGAAGAAATGACTATTGTAAGCAGAATGATACCTACTTTGGTAGGTTGTTATAATAACATGAACTATTGTAATAAGCATCTCAATGTCACATTCATTTTAGGCAGTCTTTGCAGGAAATTGATGATGATGATGACGATGACGATGGTGATGGTGGTGGTGGTTGTGGTGGTGATATTTAGAGATTTGTTCTGAAACATGAATCATTTGCTAACATAATCTCTCTCTCTCCAACTCTCCTGAGCTTCTGCAAGGTGAGTAGCCAGTTCATAGAATCTCAGACATAGTAGTTAGGGAACTGACATGTTCTTTTCCCTAATTCAGTGAGTTCTGGGAGTCCAACCCACATCTCATCTCTACCAGGTTCAGATCCCACCCTTAATACCAGAGGCTGCTGATGGAGGAGCCACCAGGCTCAGCCACCATTCTGGCCCACAGCCAAGTTTGGCTGAAATTTCCTGGCACCACACCCAAAATGGGTAAGAAGAACCTTTGTTTTCAGTATATTTAATCATCAAAATAGTATTACATTTCCTTCCAGAGAAATGCAATTTTGTCTCCATTTCAAGTAGTTTGATGTGTGGTAATCGGAGGGAGACACAAAGTTTGAACTTGAGCTTTATGTTGTGACTAACATTAATTTAAATACTCTACATCAAAGATCGAGACTGTTCCTCCAAACTGCTGTAAAACCCAGCATGATTTTGTGTTGTTTGAAAAACCCACAGTACAATCTGCAATGCATTATAAATTCTGAATAGAGACTCTTATCTATATTTTCTTGTACATTCCAAAACCCTCAAAAATACTGATCACAGACAGTGCCCACATTCCAAGACTAGTGCCACAAGTTTGCTACAAGTTGAGGGAGAAAATATTGAAAGTAACAGATGTTTGAGTTGCCTAGTGTTGTTATTTTCAAGACCTCATCAACAATGAAGTTTTTATGAGAAATGTACTATATTTCTATTGTTCCCAATGGAAATTTCTAACTAAAACCAGAGTCTTGGAATTTATTTTCAAACAAAAATGCAAGCTTTGATTTGAAGAGGGGTAAAAATCCTCTTAAAAGGGAAGAAAGCTTAGTCTGACCAACCCCCTACCACCCTCAGACAGCACCACGGTGAAAGAATTCAATGGGTGGTAACTCTCTCCCCAGATCTTGCAGACTAGGTGACTCCATGGGATGTGCTCCCTGGGAGACTTTTGCCAAAAAAAGAGAGACTGCAGAGGATGTTCAGAGTCTTCTCCAGTGAAAAATGTTTTGTGGATCTGGTCTCACCATGCTTGCAATAACTCCATATGAGGTACCATGACTGACTTCAAAGACAGACAAGCTTTAGAAGCCTGTCTAAGCTTTCCTTCATCAACTCCATCAACCATACTGTTCATCCCCCACATGGTTTTGCAAGCTTGGGAAGGAAAATTATTATCTGTCTCCTGGACTCAAAGGGAAGAATGAGCAGATTCTACTGTTTGCATCCCTGGTGGCTATTTGTTCACAGAGTAGTCTAATCCACAGGAATAGAAATACAGGACTTAAATTATATGGGAATTTAGAAAAACTGGAATGTAGGACTGTTTTAGCTAAGAATGAAAATCGGACCAAGAGAGGACTGAGGGAGTAGAGTCAGTTTTACTTAAAGAAAAACTTCTTGGAGAAAATCAATAATTTGTTGTTTTGTCTCATTGTTCCTAAAATCCCTTTATCACAATTCTTCCATGAAAGCATTTCTGACTTTCCTATCCCACAATGATCCCTTCATTTCTGAACTCTTAAAAATACATTGCAGTATTGGTTGCCAACTAAGCACTTTCTTATATACCCACCTGTATTAGTCTGTGTATTATATTTTTAAGACTGACTCTCCAAATTGATTTTGAGTGTCTTGAGTGTAGACAGAACGTCTTACACTTATTTCAAAGACCTATCAGGGGAATAATGTGGGAGGAGGAATCCAAGGGAACCATTTGGCATAAGCCTCATCTTCAAACAAGGCTCAAATTTAGATTTTTAAGCTATCTCCAAATGAGATTATACCTATACTTTCATAGACACACTGGCAAGAGTTTCTTTCAAAGAGCAATTCAGCCAACTCAAAAATCCCTCATCTTCTATCATCTTTTTATAACTTTTTAAAAAACTTTTAGGCCCTATGACTTCCCCTACTGCTGATGATAGGGTTTCATGCATACATCTTCCAATACCACATCTTCCCTTACAGCGTTTTCCCAATCTTCTCCCACCCCATCCCAACACCCAGGGAAACCTTCTTCTCTAGATCTGCCCTCTGGTTCTATTGCCTTTGGTCATCTGTGAGCTTCTTTTTATCTTCGTTATATAACATGAATGAAAAAGATCATTCTGTATCTGTCCCTCTCCTGACTTACTCCACTTGGCATGATACTTTCCAGATCCAATCACATAACAGTAAGGTAAGGTAAGGTAAAGGCCCTCCCGTTGATCGTCGATTTGCTCGAGCGGGCCCAGTAACGTCTCCATTGGAGACTTTGTTGTTACTGTGTCTGGCATATCGAATACTCTCGGTAGCTTGCCGGGCTCTCCGAGAGGGGCGGAGGAATCGAACTCGGGTCGGCCATGTTGGCTGCGTGCAAGGCAAACGCCCTACCCGCTGTGCTATCCGAGAGGGGCGGAGGAATCGAACTCGGGTCGGCCATGTTGGCTGCGTGCAAGGCAAACGCCCTACCCGCTGTGCTATCGCTCCATAGCACAGCGGTAGGGCGTTTGCCTTGCACGCAGCCAACATGGCCGACCCGAGTTCGATTCCTCCGCCCCTCTCGGAGAGCCCGGCAAGCTACCGAGAGTATCACGCCCGCACGGCAGAGCCTGGCAAGCTCCCCGTGACGTATTCGATATGCCAAACACAGTAACAACAAAGTCTCCAATGGAGACGTTACTGGGCCCACTCGAGCAAACATAACAGTAATAGCATATCTATTCTTTTCTTATAGCTAAGTAGTATTATTGTGTTTGCATGCGTGCATGCGTGTGTGCGTGTGTGTGTGTGTGTGTGTGTGTGTGTGTGTGTGTATGTGGTCACTTGCTCTTAGACACTTAGATTGTTTCCAAATTCACAGATTTTGACTACTGTGAATAGTGCTGCAAAGAACATAAGAGTGAAAATGTCTTTTCTGAATGTTTTGAGCCCTTTGGGAAATGCCAAGAACTGGAGTTGTTGGATATATGGAAGCTCAATTTCTTAGTTTTTGAGGTGTCCATTTGATTTTCAAGAAGGTTGAACCAGTTGACATTTCTACCAGCAGTGGATGAGGGTTCCTTTTTCCCCACATCCATGCTAATAATTGCTGTGTGGTAATACCACTCATGTGAGGTGGCATTGTTGTTTTGATCTGCATTTTCCTGATAATAAGTGATGCTGAGAATATTTTCTTGTATCCATTGGCCATACATGACTTGTTTTGTGGAAGTTTCTATTGATCTTCTCCTTATTTTTTGGATAGATTTAGATTTTTTCTTACTAACTTTACAAGTGCTCACTTATCTTAGATATTAATCCTTTTGTCATATGAGAGGTGAACAAATATTTTCTTCTAGTTTCTGGGATTTTTGTACTGTTTTTCATTTCTTTTCAGATTCAGAAAGTTGTTGATTTGATTTTTAACATCATTTGCTGAAGAGGCTTTTCTTTTTCTCCTTCATCCGCCTTGCTTTATTGTTGAAAGTTAGCTGTCCATAGGACTGAGGGTGTCTCTTGGGCTCTGAATCCTATTCCATTTGTCTGTGTGTTCCTATTCCAGTACCACACTATTTTGATTATTTAGCTTTAGAATATAATTTAAAGCTGTGTAAAGATGAGCCTCCAATCTTCCATTTTCATAGGATTTCTTTGACTATTTATAGGGTTTTATTGCCCCACATAATTTGAGCAGCATTTTGTCTATGTCTCTTAAAAAATGACATTGATACTTTTATAGGGACTTCTCTGAATCTCTAGAGTGCTTTGGGTAGGATTGTCACTTTGACAATATTAGTCCCTCCCTTCCATTTTCCTGTGTCTCTTTTATTTGTTTTAGCAGTGACTTATAGTTTTCTTTAATAGAAAAATTTCAGGGGAAATAAAATACAATGTCACAGCACCTCATTATGATGCATCCAAAAGTCAGAATCCTAAAGAGAGAGAGAGAGAGAGAGAGAGAGAGAGAGAGAGAGGTAAACTAGCTATAATCTGTGTCTTTTTGTGGAAAACAAAAGAGTAGATTCAAAAGAAAGGATATACTTTCTTCTTTTGATGATGATCCTGGATATAGGGGACACTTTGAAAGTTAAAGCAGTAAAATCCAGAGGCCAGATTCATTTCTATAAGACGAAGCTATATAGGAACTGCTATTTATGGAACCAATCAAGGAAGTCTGTAGAAGTGTTGTTAAGGAAACAGCAATAGAATATGACTGTAGTCTCAAAATCTCATATGCTCTTTCTTGAAACCTTTTTTATTTTGTTTTGTTATTTGGACCACACTCAGTTGTGCTCAGCGCTGACTCCTGGTTCAAGGGTCACTGCTGACTGGGCTCAAGGGTCCATAGGGGATGCCAGGGCCAAACTATGGTCAGCTGTGTGCAAGGCAAGAGACCTACCCACTCTACTGTATCTCTGGCCCCCAAATACCCTTTAAAAACTCTTTATAGTAACATTGATTTGCAAAAGTTTAAATGTCTAGTTATTGTAAATAGTGCTGCAATGAACAAACAACTGCAGATGTCACTTCGACTATACATTTTTTGCCTCTCTGGGATATATTCCCAGGATTGAATTGCTGGGTCAAATGGGAGCTCAATTTCTAATTTTTTGAGAATTGTCCATACTGTTTTCCCAAAGGGCTGAACCATTCGGCATTCCCACCAGCAATGAAGAAGGGTCCCTTTCTCGCCACGCCCGCGCCAGCACTGGTTGCTTTTGTTCCTTTGGATGTGGGCCAGTCTTTGTGGTATGAAATGATATCTTGTTGTTGTTTTGCTCCATCTGGGAAAAAACCTGAGTGCCCCCTAACAGATGACTGGTTAAAGAAACTTTGGTATATCTACACAATGGAGTACTATGTAGCTGTTAGAAAAGATGAAGTCCACAAGAAGAAAACATCCAACCCCATAAAAAAAAAATGGGGCGACGAAATGAACAGAAACTTTCTCAAAGAAGAAATTTGAATGGCTAAAAGGCACATGAGAAAATGCTCTACATCATTAATTATCAAGTAGATGCAGATCAAAACAACAATGAGATATCATTTTACACTACAGAGACTGGCCCACATCCAAAAGAACAAAAGCAATCGGTGCTGGCGCAGATGCGGCGAGAAAGGGACCCTCCTTCACTGCTGGTGGGAATGCTGACTGGTTCAGCCCTTCTGGAAAACAGTATGGACAATTCTCAAAAAATTAGAAATTGAGCTCCCATTTGACCCAGCAATACCACTCCTGGGGATATATCCCAGAGAGGCAAAAAAGTATAGCCGAAGTGACATCTGCACTTGTTTGTTCACTGCAGCACTGTTCACAATAGCCAGAATCTGGAAAAAACCTGAGTGTCTGAGAACAGATGATTGGTTAAAGAAATTTTGGTACAATGGTGTACTACGTAGCTGTTAGAAAAGATGACGTCATGAAATTTATATACAAGTGATACTACATGGAAAGTATCATGTTAAGTGAAATGAGTCAGAAAGAGAGGAATAGACATAGAAAGATTGCACTCATCTGGAGAACATAAAGTAACAAAATAGGAGACTAACACCCAAGAGTGGCCGAGATTAGTACCATGAGTTTTTCTCCATGGCTTGGAGGCCAGCCGCACATGCTAGGGAAAAAGGCAGCTCAGATAGAGAAGGGAGCACCAAATAAAGGGTGTTGGGAGGATCCTCCCAGGATGGGAGATGCAAGCTGAAAGTAGACTATAGACCAAACATGATTGCCACTCAATGCCACTTTTGCAAACCACAACACCCAAAAAGAGAGAGAGAACAAAAGGGAATACCCTGCCACAGAGGCAAGGTGGGATGGGGGGTTGGGGGGATGGGGAGGTGGGAGGGATATTGGGACCCGTGGTGGTGGAAAATGGGCACTGGTGGAGGGATGGGTGTTTTATCAGTATACAATTGAAACTCAAGCACAAAAATTTGTAAATCTACAACTGTACCTCATGGTGTTTCACTAACAAAAAGTTTTAAAAAATGTAAATGATGGAGTATTTACTGGCACTGGTGGAGGGATGGGTACTGGACCATTGTATAACTGAAACCCAAGCACAAAAATTTGTAAATCTACAACTGTACCTCATGGTGTTTCACTAATAAAAATTTTTTTTAAAAAAAAATGATGAAGTCATGAAATTTACATACAAGTGGTACTACATGGAAATAATCATGCTAAGCAAAAGAAAGGGACAGACATAAAAAGATTGCATTCATCTGGGCAACAGAAAGTAATAAAATAGAAGACTAACTAGCATGCTGAACGTTGTGTGTTCACGGGCCCTCTGGACAGCTCTTTCTCACCACTGGCATTCGGTGCTCTTGAGCCCTGTGTGTGGCCTAGATCAGGACGGCTGTTCTCTCTCTCAAGCTTGAGCCCCTCTCACTCTGACTCTGGATCTCCCCCGTCTGGGCCTACAGTCTTAGTTTATATAGCAATCATGTAAGGCAGTGACACAAAGGTGGGTTGAACATTAACAAATCAACAAAGAGAGGTAAAACCACTCCTCCAGGAGATTAAATCAAGGATAAAATCTCATCTAAAGAGATTACTCCAGATTACTAGGAGATCCGCTCAAGCATGGGATTCCAACAAGGTGTGTTCTTCTCTCTGTTAGTAATCTACTTAAATAGTTGTAATAAATCTACTTGTATAATTTCTAGCAATGTCATTCTGTATGAGCACAGTAAGAGATATAAACTTAGTTTGGTTCTTCCTGAGAACATCTCACTATACATTCCATAGTCCTCAGGCCAGGTTAATCTTCCTAGCCCCAGCAGGGTCCTAGTCTCATCATTACTTTTGGATCATGACAGCATTTGTCCATGATCATGTCCTCAACTTATATTTAAGTATTGTGGCGCTTTGGCCTGGCCCATTTCGATGCCAGGGTTGCTCACAGCTTGACCTGGGTCCATTCAGTTCTCAACGGGACCCTGATTTGGGGGTGCTAGGAACTAAGGGCAACTGAGTTAAGAAAGCAGATGCCCAGGAGTAAATATTATTTGGAGTCAATCAAATAACAAAGCAAGTTACAAAGCATAATATTAACTGTCTTCCTGTGCCCATACAGAAAGGACATTGCTTTAAGGTAAACTATTCAAAAGACATAAGGAGAGGAGAAAGGCAATATTAACTTATAATACAAGTTCAGTGCCCTGGAATGGATATGACCCGATAAACGTAAGCTACCTGAGGAAGGACAAAACAGTGTTATCCTATAACTAACACCCAGGAATAGTCAAGATAGGTACAAGGAGGTTTACTCCTTTGCTTGGAGGCCAGCCACACATGCTAGGGAAAAAGGCAGCTCAGATAAAGAAGGGAGCACCAAATAAAAGGTGTTGGGAGGATCCTCCCAGGATGGAAGATGCAGGCTGAAAGTAGAGTTTAGACTGAACATTATTTCCATACAATGCCTGTTTTGCAAACCACAGCACCCAAAAGGAGAGAGAGAACAAAAGGGAATGCCCTGCCACAGAGGCAGGGTGGGATGGGAGGGATGGGGGGTGGGAGGGATACTGGGATCCGTGGTGGTGGAGAATGGGCACTGGTGGAGGGATGGGTACTCAATCATTGTATAACTAAAAACCAAGCACAAAAATTTGTAAGTCTACAAATGTACCTAATGGTGTTTCACTAATAAAAATTAAAAATAAAAGTTTAAATGTCTATTAAGTTTTAGGTATAGGACGTTACTATATCATGGCCCTCACCGAAGTGCCAACATTTCTCTACATGGACTGCTGAAACCCTCCGTTCTCTCAGTCCACTCCCTATTCCCTGGAGCTGGAGCAATAGCACAGCAGGTAGGATGTTTGCCTTGCAAGCGGCCAACCCGATTCGATTCCCAACATCCCATATGGTCCCCTGAGCACTGCCAGGAGTAATTCCTGAGTGCAGAGTCAGGAGTAAGACCTGTGCATTGCCGGGTGTGACCCAGAAAGGGAAAGAAAGCACTCTCTGTTCCCATTGACAATCTCATTCTGTGGCCTGAACACTTGTTTTTGTTGAACATTGTCTGTTCCCATGCTTTGGTTTTTCTTAAACAAGTGAGAGAGATCATCTGGCATTTGCTTTTCTCCTTCAGACTTATTTTACCTAACATAACTTCTTCCAGATCTATCCATGATGTTATGAGCAAGGATCAGATCAAAATGTCTTAGTGCTTGTTCCAAAAACTGAAGGGCCCCACAGCTCCTTACTGTATCTTAGAGAATTATGGAAGCAGCAGGATAAGAGTTTGCCATAACATCAACAGGAGTCATCAGTCTCAAAAGTTTTTTATTTTGTTTTGTCCCACACCTGAATGTGTTCAGTCCTTTCTTCTGGCTCTGCACTCAAAGATCACTCTGGCAATGTTTGTTGCCACATGAGGTACTAGGGATCCAACTTGAGCTGGTCATATGCAAGACAAGTAACCCCATCCCACTATTTATCTCTCTAACCCATTAACTTTTGTTTTATGTTGGGGATTAGGGTAGGACTATATGTTTTTCAATGAAAATTTTCTGAGATTAAATATTAGATACACTTACCTGTCACTGTCACTGTCCTCCCGTTGTTCATCAATTTTCTTGAGCAGGCCCAGTAATGTCTCCATTGTAAGACTTTGTTGTTACTGTGTTTGGCATATCAAATACATCATAGGTAGCTTGACAAGCTTTGCCGTGTGGACGAGATACTTTCAGTAGCTTGCCGGGCTCTCCGAGAGGGGTGGAGGAATCAAACTCTGGTCGGCCATGTTGACTGCGTGCAAGGCAAACGCCTTACCCGCTGTGCTATCACTCCAGCACTTAACATCAAAAAGAAATAGTAATTATGGGACATGGTAGAGGAGATCGTTGAGCCTGTGATGTTAATTATTTTATAAAAAGTGAATGTATCAGGTAAACAAGTTGTATACGTTAGCTTACGCAGTGTTAGTTGTTCATTGTATCTCAATAAAACTAGGAGAAAACAAAATGAGTTTCTTGTGAGACATAGTTATCTTTTTATATTAAAACAGATGTGTAAAGGACAGGGAATTTTTAAGAAAATGTAGAAATAATGTAGGAAGCATAGGTTTAGTCAAAAAAATTAGGTTTTACTACATAGAAAGTGACAGTTCAGAGAGCAGCCTCAATTAACGGAAGAGAAAACTGAGGAGCAGAGAATCTACATGACCTTGTCAATGTCGCCAGCTATTTCAGGCAGTCCAGGGTGGGCAATTTCAATTCTAATTCTCCTCAGTCACACTTGGAGTGTGTAGGTTAATGACTGCCCCAATGCAAGGGGAAAGAAATTCTCATGTAAGAACCAGGCATCTCGTCTTCACTGCTCACTTCCAGGTGATTCCTCAGGTGGGTGGCAATGAGGTATCTGAGCCCTTAGCAATTACTCTGTTTTCTCCTTTCTTTTTTTCTCAGTCCATCACCTTATAAAGGTGAAACTATAGAAAATAGCTTTTTATTCCCCATCTACATACCTCCAAAATTGTCCTGCTTTAACTATTGTTATACTTTCGTCAATAATCTCCTGTTCAACATCATCAAAAATAATGAGCTATTGAAAAATATATACGCCACAGAGAAGTTTCCCAAGCCTAAACAACCTCTAATAGTTGTCTTTGGAACAAGGCATGGTTTGAACAAATAACCTTCTACAGTCAGTTTAGTTTAGTACCGTATCATTTTACAAGGATTTTTAAAAGAAAGGCTTAGAAGTCACATTTATTTCTTTTAAACTTGGAACTTAGTTTCCTTCAGATACTGGAATTTTATGAACCTAAATTTTCAAGTGGGAAAATTCAAAGCAGATGAAAAGCAACTCAATTTTCTTAAGAGGAAATACAGAAAAGATTTAAAAGTCTTAACCCACTCTCACTCTCAGCCTTTCAGGGTAATACATATTTAAGATAACTTGATCTGAATCTCTAGAGGCAACCTAGCCAACATTCTTTGTCTCTATAAAATCAGCATATGACCATTTAAGATAAATAGCTTATAAAAGTCAATATTTAAGTTCTACTTCATATAACTGAAGCCAATTTTTATTAGTGACATGAGTGAGTGCTTAACAATGTGAGACGTTTTGAGCCATGTAAAGTCTATGCCTTGCAATACCCAGGGATATTGGCACAGGCTCTTCATTCATTATTTTATGCACATCCCTGACCAAAGAGAAATTTCCAGTGCCTGTAAATAGGTTCAGTGATATAGTGCCTGCTTTACAGGAATGGAGTCGTAAGTTTGATTCCCAGCACCACCTGAGACCCTGGGTATGATCTTCGGCACTAATTGGTGTTATCTTCAGTGCTATGAGTGACAGAAGCACCTCAAACCAGTGTGCGAATGTAACAACAACTATGCTATGCCAGACACTGCAACAAGTGTGACCACAACACTACAATGACAGTAACAACAAGAGAGAAATTTTCTTCTTCACAAGTCCCGGCTCTTTCTGGAAAGCTCTCACAAGTGAGTTTTTATTTCCTTCTTGTCCTCCCAGTAAACAGATTTTTCCTGTAATGCTCTTTATATGAAATTTGTTTCTGGGAGTTCAAGTTTTACTTCTAGTATTGCATGATCCCAGAATACCATTGAGAATAGCCAAACACACCCAGAAAAAATTTTTTTCAAGCAACAACACAGCATTTCTCCTGCCTGTCCAAACATATTCCCTACTATTTCTGGTCAAAATTATTTTATCAAAATTATCAAAATATACTCAGCTACATAGCAGCATTCCACACTGATTCCATTTCCAATATTTCACTTCAACATGCACACATAAAGCATACATACACACACACATAAATATACACACACTCCACAAGTCTGTGTTATTTGCAAACTATTTCCTGCACATTTCTAAATACTGTCCAATTTAATAATCCAATCTGGGTATTTATCATATTAAACTTACTCTCAAGAGTCATAGAGTTAGTTTGGTGGTTAAGGAACTTATTTCACATGTGATTCTTCAAGCACTCCCAGGAGTAAGTCCTGAGAACCAATGGAAGTAGCCTGAACATCCCCTCAAATTCATATATTTGCTCTCATGACTAAGAATTCTGACAGCAGTTGCTAGGCTTATCATTCTTTCTGATACTTGTCTTTATCTTCAACGTATCATCACTTGACTGTTTTGTTACATTTGTCTTGCTTGGTTCTTTGATCCGATGTAAAGTAACCTGTGGTTATTTTATTTTTTTTTGGGAAACCAGAGATGAGGTTCAGTGGTAGAACACAAACTTTGCATATATTAGCTCTGGGTTTTATCTTTGGTACTTTCATGTATGATCCTTGGCATTGCAAAAATAACAAAATCAAAGAGAATAGTAAAATGAAGAATGTAAATATACTGTGACTCTGAAAGAGAACTTAGGATGTACCCAGCAAGTACCTCCAAACTTTGCTCAGAGAGAGAGAGACACACACTCTACCCAGTCCCAACCCAGGTGAAACTCACAAGAACTTGCTTCAGTCATACTGAAAATCTTCACAAGGCCTCCATAGATGCCTCAGAAGTCAGTAGTGATAGGCAATAGCTTGGTGTTGTGAATGGGAGCTTAGTTAAGTACTTAGACCATGTAAAACTCAGAGATCTACACTTCCATAAGGCACAGGTTATATGAAAAATATGAAGGTATTCATCTGCATTAACTCTAGCAACAGAAGCTCAGGGAAGTCTCCAAGTATATCAGAACTTTCTTTCTTGCCCCAAAATTTATCACAGCAGTGTAAGTTACAAAGTTATTCATACTTGAGTTTGTCACATACAATGTTCAATCACTGGTATGTCGCAACTTTCAGTGCTGCCTGAGGAAGACTTCAAATCAACAATCTTCTTAATAGTCACCAAAGTGAGGAAGTCACTGAAAGAGAGATTCATCAAATTCAAGGAAATATTGATGGAAAAAATGATATCACTCATTCAAAACAGAAACAAAACGTAGATCTACCTGAGACTGACTCAAGCTATGCTGTTTAAAACTATGTTTCAGAGCACTGAAGAGGTTGCCAAACTCCATTATACAATGAACTGCCAGCTCTCTCTCTCTCTAGATTTGCAAGTGGTCCATTAAAGTCTCATCATAACCCACTATAGAACTTCTAAGAGAAAATTGAGCTGAATAAATTATTAGGAGTTTCATAATAAACTTCAAATCATCTTCCATACATTTTCTTCAAACTGCCAAAGTAATTTATATATTAAACATTTAGATAACCATCCTTCCTTGTCAACTCATCCTTAATAGGGATTGTTAAGTAAAGAGCAAACCATTACATTCCAGGGGAGTTTAAGTTCAAAAAGTCCTAAAGGCACACTGTGAACTGGAAGACTTCTCAAAGGCCTGCCAGCCACATGATTCTGTGATTTTATGATATCCGAAAAAGAAGCTTATTGCACACTGAGAAACTTTCTCCATAACATCAAAGGAAGTCAGTGAAAACCCATCTTAGAAAATCTTGCCCTATCTTCTAACATAAAGAGTATATTTTTGAACCAAAGATGTTACCTCTTTATCTCACAACTTCTTGTAGAAGTGATTATTAGAAGATAATATTAGTTATCATTTACACTCATATCAAAATCAGCATGTAGAAGACCAAGTAAGACTTAGAAGAGATTTTCGTTTTGATTCTGGATAGAATTCCGAGGATTACCAGCAGTTTTGTCTACAGCAACAAAGCAGACCAAAGTTTATTTCTCCCTTATCTCTTCTACAGTGTGATCACACTTGCAAGCCACGAGCAGAAGAATATTGATACAGTGACTTCAGGTAGATTTCCCTTCAACTCTGAGGACATCAGAAATGTCCCCGGTATGTTCATTATTTAGCTACATATAAACTTGACTTGTTATGAAATTAAATTCATTGGAGAAATTATTTCCATTTTATTCTGTTAGCCCAAAGCTAGTATATAAAAATGCTAACTTCAGAATATATATGCGTACGTGCAAGCACACGCAAATACACAGACACACTCATTCACACACATACACAAAAAGCTCAGCTTGTCAACGGCTTTGGCAAAGTAAGATACAAATGATAATGAGAAACATGTGTCCCCAGCAAAGAGGCACAGAAACTAAAAGGTCATCTTTTTCCAAATGACCTAATTAGAAAAGCCTGAAGTGCTGGCTACAGAATAATGGTTTTACACAGCTTTTAACTCAGACTTCCTGTTTTAAAACAGTGCAATTTACGGCTCCTGTAGCAAATATGAATTGTCACTTAATGCAAACAGAATTAGGCCCCACAACACCACCTGCCTCCCGCAATCTCCTCATTGTTAGGCCCATCAGCTGAGGGTTGCTGATTTACCATCCCAGAATGACCATTTAGAACCTAGTGCCAGGACTGCTGCCAAGTGGAGAACAAGGATTTCATGTAGAAGAGAACCCACGAGATACTTTACATTAATGACGATTGAAATATGCATGAATAGACCAAAGGGAAAAGCAGTTGTTCTGAATCAGACTATCAATGAATGCTTCTTAGATTCCTTTTTTCTGGTCCCAGAGCTAAGATTTTGATGCTGAATAATTTTAATTGCCCAGAGACAACAGACACACACTGGCTGAAAAACACTGCTTGGTAGAAACTCAAACAGGCACCCAAATAGAATTGTCGTTTTAAATAGATGCCTCTGTAAATTTGTATTTAATCTCCCTCATATTTATTCAATATGTTGTGATGTTTCATTAAGTATTCATTTTGCTTGTCTGTTTCATTGCCTCAGTTCTCCCAACTGAAACACCTAACTAATGCTACCAGGAAAATGTTCATCTAAGACTGTAGAATTTAGAATGCAATAAAAGTAATGGGTGCTCAGCTACTCACAATATCCTCCAGTCTCTCTTGTAGTAAAGCTTGATCATATGATTTAGCTATGACTTAGTTTAGGCACAGGGAATGTGAATGGAAGGATTTACACAATGTCCATATTATCTTTATATAGGCAGTTTTCCTTAAATTCTCTCTCTCCCTATTGCTAGTCATGAAAGGTGGCAACTAGATCAACCTTAGAAAATAGGGCTACTCTGTCAGGCCTTGCCTTTCACCTCTAGACTTTTCCATGCAATCTCCTACCTTGTATATTTGTATATTTGGTTCCCATGTATAGTGTACTGGTTCACTTGTATGCTTGGTTCACTTTGTATTAGCAGCTTAGCTAGTGTCTTAAGCCATGCAAAGAAGCAGGTATCAGGAGGTTGCTCCCACTCATCGTGTCCTTGATCTACTCTATACTTTTTTAAATTGCTAGTTCATTAATAAATGAAAGAAAATGTAACCTTAGGTTAATCCTCATTCTTGCTAATTCTTGAATTTTAAAAAGTTGTTAAGGTCAAAATAGAGAACTGTTCTGTGAAATGCATGCAGCCAACCCGGCCGACCCAGGTTCGATTCCTCTGTCCCTCTCCGAGAGCCCGGCAAGCTACTGAGAGTATTTCGCCCGCATGGCAAAGCCTGGCAGGCAATCCGTGACGTATTCAATACCCCAAAACACAGTAACAAATGTCACAATGGAGACGGGGCCCGCTCGAGCAAATCTATGAACAATGGGAGGAGAGTGAGTGACAGTGACAGTTCTGTGAAATGAAAGGGAGGGCAAGCTGCTGGAGTTTCAGATGTTCTAAATTTCTCAACTGGAATTGAACTAGAAGTATAGCAGACCTAAATTATTTTTTCATGGTACTGTATCAGTAGAGATTAGTGTATATATACTGTTTCTAAAATTTCACAGGTAAAGTTATGATACAGGAATGCCTTCATTTAATACTTTTGTTGCAATACTTTTGTATCTACTATTCCTACTGGCACTTCCTTGCACCAATAAACACAAAAGTCTAAGCCAATCAATTTGCTCGAGCAGGACCAGTAACGTCTCCATTGTGAGACTTGTTGTTACTGTATTTGGCATATTGAATACATCATGGGGAGCTTGCCAGGCTTTGCCATGCAGGTGAGATACTCTCAGCAGCTTGCTGGGCTTTAGAGAGGGGTAGAGGAATCGAACCCAGCTCGGCAGGGCTGGCTGTGCACAAGACAAGTATCACGCCAGCCCAAGTATCTCATTTTATTATTATAAAAATTTATGGTCTAGATTGACTGTCTCTAAACCTACACTTTAATTCTCTACTCTCCTTAAACCCCTAAAGTCTGAGTTAGCTTTTTCCCAATCTACTGAAATTCTTGATAGCTACTTTATTTTCCAATTTCTATATTTTGTGGATCGTTTCTTTATACATAAAATAAATATTTGTTGAGCCTCATCCAAGTATCATAATTTTTCTAAAAAAAGAAAGATTAGGATACAAAGTATAGTTCTTTGAAATGCCCACCATTTTGTACCATGGTAGCCAGGGGGAGAGGGGATAAACATGGTTTGCCATGCTTTGTGTTTTAAGAATCTCCTTGAACTTGCCTTGATTTCCATGTAAACATACCATTCATTTCTTTTACTACTGCTCTGAAAACTTCATTCTCTTTCTTGGTCTTTCATTCTCTTTTAATACTCTGTGGGAGGCATTTTGGCCTTTGCTTAGTATCAAGCCAACTGCTCCCTCCTTTGAAAATAGTGTAAATTCTGGTTTTAATAATCATCTCCAGTGAATGATTCTTATCAAAATTAGGCATAAATTTCGGCCTATTTCACTTTTATATTCCCAATTATAAGTTGTTGTTATGTTAACCATAAAACCCCAACATGTCCAACACAAAATTAAATATTTTTTCTTAAACATACTTAAATCCCCATGCTCATATCTTACATAATACCATAATACTTTCCCCTGCCTACACGAACATTAATTTTCTCATTTCCTCTTCCTTTCCTTATTAGGTAATCCTTCTGAAACAATAGTAGAAATGGAAGTTCCAGTTGGAACAACGTATTTTCTTTGCTGCTTTAATTCTGGTCCAATAAACGTGTGCAAGCATTTACCTTTTCTCAGAGTACCATTTCTTCCATGCAGAACCAGGCAGTTGTAAAAACAAATAAGGGAACGCTAGTAAGCAATTATATAATTTACAACCTGACAAGAATTATAGGAAAAAGTAATATAAACTTTCCCTTAAGAGTTTTAAAATATTTGGGCTTAGATGAATATATTTGTAAAAGTATTATACTCTAGACTAAATTAAACAAGCTTTACTGGTTCATTTCGATCTTAATATTATTATAAGATTAGAACCTACATGTTTCTTTTTTTCCTTGACCTTAGTTGATGTTAGTTTATCTATTTTGCTTTTACTTTTTTTTTTGTTCTACTTCTTGGTAGTGACTTGTTTTTCTTAGATAACTTTTTATATATGCTTTTAAAAATCACATAAGAACTACTACTTTTGTCTTATACTATTTATAATTGGGCTGGAGCGATAACACAGCGGGTAGGGCGTTTGCCTTGCACGCAGCCAACATGGCTGACCCAAGTTCGATTCCTCCGTCCCTCTCGGAGATCCCGGCAAGCAACGGAGTGAATCTCACCCGCATGGCAAAGCCTGCCAAGCTCCTCGTGATATATTCAATATGCTAAACACAGTTAACAAGTCTCACAATGTTACTGGTCCCGCTCGAGCAAATCGATGAACCGATGAACAACGGGGTGACTGTCACCATGACCGTGACTATTTATAATCTAGAGTTCTTGGATGCAAGCAAACCAATCAATTATTAGGAATTAAAACAATTATGGAAATTATGAGTAAAATGTCTTATGAAGACACTATCAGGAATGTAAAAACCCATAAAATTTCTTCACATACACTCTCAGGAAGTTATTAAAGAATGTTCTTCAGAAAACAAAGAAAGTAATTTGGAAAAATGAGTCCCAAAAGCACATACCCCCCCCCAAAAAAAAAGCTATAGGTTCAAACAAGGAAGATAGTAATAGAAGTTCAACAGTTACTAACTCATAGAGTTTAGGTAATAATTATCCCTATTAGGAAGCAATTCATAAAAAGCATTTTAAAACTTGAAAAGAAGAGGCCAGAGAGTTAATGCAGGCACTAATGCACTTGCCTTACACTTAGTCAACCTCAGTTTCATCCCCAGCACCACATATAATCCCCAGAGCCCTATAGCAGTGATTCCTAACCATAGCGCTAGAGAAATTCCTGAATATCATGAGATGTGTCTACAAAACAAAATTAAAAGAAGCTTAGGGAAAAATGTTTGATATAGTAAACAGTTTTTTTAAATGTTATTAGAAGAATTCAATGGAGACATTACTGGGCCCGCTCGAGCAAATCGACGATCAACGGGAGGGCCTTTACCTTTTATTAGAAGAAAGCTCAGACAAGGAAAAAAAAACTGAAGATAAACAAAATTTTCAAATATAGGAACTGAGTGGTAGCTCAGGTGACAGCATTGTGCCTGCTGAGCATATAGATAAAAGACCCCTAGTTCGATCCCTAGTACCACATCCCTCTGAGTACTACAAGATGAGTGGTGCTTTTATTTAAAATTGAGGTGGCAAGACAATTCAAAATATGATAGCAGTAAATGAGAATGGTCACTTGCTCAGACTTGGAGAGAGCAATATTCACATGACCATAATAATAAGCTAATCTGATTAAATATTATACTAGAATGTTAGAGAATGTGAAGATTCTAAGAAGTCTATGTCCTGATTACTCAAAGTTCTCAACACAGAACAGGAGCACACTTTATGAAAGAACTGAAAGGGTTAAACCAGATACTTCACTCTAGAAAGTTGACCAGGAAGCTAGCAGCCAGAGAGAGCTCAGTTTTCTTTATCAGATCTGTTTGGCGGTTTTACGAGGTGACTGCTATCTGCCTATGTTAAAGTTGTTTGTTTATTTGATGTTTTAGTGAGAGCTGAGGAGGAGGAGTAGGATTTGATAAAACTGGTGGGATACAAGGACCTTTCAAAATGAAGTAAAACTTGAAAAAGCAAAAACTCAATGTCAGTCTTAGAAATAGTGAAAACCCTGGTTGACCAGAGTTGAAGTGCTTCCCTAAATGAGAACTGGAATGGAATGGCAAGGCCAGCTTACTGAGCCAGCAGTGGATGCTTTTCTGGATACCACAAAGAAGGAATGCTTTACAAAGACCTTGTTGGCTGGCATCTGTAATATAGAGCAGAAAGGGTCAGATACATCTAATCAGTCTTGGGTCCATTTATTTTCCTCACACTCCTAAAGCACAGTCATCATTGCATTGCACTTCTTTCTTTTGTGAACTGGAGCCTCATGAGGTCATACTAGCATTGAAGTTCTTCACCTTCAAGATCAGCCAGTTTCTCACTTCTAGGCCTTCGTTTGGATCATCAAGGGAAACTTTTTAGAAGTATCACTTTTCTGGCACATATAGCAAACCTGTCTCTCTGAACAATAGTTATCAAAAGGTGGGCCTCAAGTTAATCTCAGTGCTACCTGGCACTTGTTTGAAAATATTTTGGTTCCACCCCATAAGACTAATTCAGGTTGGGCTTCCATTCCCTCATATGTAAAACATGAACAGTAGCAACGGCTTCTTCATTAAATTATGTGAAGATTAAGTGAAATAGGTATATAAAATGCTCAGCAAGACATGCAGTACCTAATAACAATCAGTTCACAAATGTAATTATTTGAGTGGAAAGTTTATACATAACTCCTTTTAAACTGCTACTTTATTGTGAAAAGTATCTATCTTTTATATATTGTCTTCAGAAAGTGTTTTATGCTTACTTGTTTACCTCATTAGATTATTTCCCATACCAACCCTTACCTGTGTTATTATTTTGCTAGAAACTTTGTTACACGTATGCTCTAAGTGATTTCAAATAGTAGGACATATCATTGCATTACATGGTGTTGCCTACATTTTCCAGATTTTAATTTGTTGCTAGATAGTAGGAAATTCTGATTAAGAATTCTCCAGAGGGAAGGAACTGAATTGAAGGGGAGTAAAGTCCATATCATGGGCCATTTAGCCGAATTAAACCCAGCTTCCGTGGACTGGTACAGAGAATGATTAGAATGCTACATCTCCAGTTACTACGAACATTGAGTTGATTACCTACCAATCTACATCTCTACATTTTCACACTCACCACCCATGACTTCAGAGCATTTCAATAATGAAACTCTACAGGGAGAAAAACTGTTTTGAGTGTTTTTCCTTCACCTTGTGTAATCTCTCTCAGCTCTCTCACATTCACGATAGCTGCCCCCAGATGACACTGCTGAGAAAGATGGAGAAAACGGAGCATAATGCAAGCTTGAGAAAGGGAAGTGAGCTAGGGGGAAAGACCACAGATTGCAAATCATGTGACTTAAAAATCAATGAAAATTCATTATAAAATAATAGAGAAAAATGTTTTGCTTGGTGTACTCTGCTCTGAATCCTGCTCTCCAAAATGCTTTATTGTTCTGCTATTCAGAAGGTGCTCAGAGATTTCTACACTGGTGCTTCACTGTTTTATTAAAGATTGCTTTTAAATGAGCACTGAACAAGTTATAGAAAAATCCATGTTCTCTTTGGACCATGCAATTCAGTCCTACCTGTTAAAGGCTCAATAAACTGTTATTACTTCATATTATTGAGTAGATTCAATTATGAAAACAAAAATATAGCAGCTTCATATTCCCATTCATTCTTCACATTTCTTCTAGCCTTCTTGCTTATTTCTTCTAGAGCATTAGTTTTCTGGCTTCCCAAACCCAATGTCTTTTCTTCACTGTGGACTACAATATATATTCACATTCTTTAAGTAGTGTTTTCAAATCAAAGCCCAAGTTTTTATTTGACGTGTAAAATTTAGGCCATGGTGAGCATTTTTTTAAAAAATGCTCTGACAGGTTCATATTTTCAGTTTAGTCTAACATAGTTGGTATAACTGAGGAAATTTCAGAAGCAACAGCAGTATAAAGTATGTACATTTTTTTAATGAAAGCATACATTAATAGCATGGACTTAGTGTCAAATAAATAATCATCAATCTTTTTACATTTAAGAAGTTACTCTTTGAAGAAAGAAGTTCAAAATACTTTTCTAATTTTAGTGTTTTGCTTAGAAAACTTAAGTGAAAAGCAAAAGTATTAGGGTCTTTCATTTCTTTTAATAATTAATACAGCTAGTAGGGGTATAGATATTAGCAAAGGAACTCATCTGTTTCTTCCTACATACAGGATTATAAAAACACTTTTCAGTGTAAAAATACTTGAGATGTTAAATTATATTGCGAAGAGCTAAACTATGGGTCTTTGTAAACATACTTGTATATCTTACAAACAAGAAATTGTTTCAAATGTTATTTCTGCTTATATAATGCAGAGAAACTCACCTTTTTAAAAAAATGTGATTACGGATGCTGTCGTGATGATAATATTTATTATAAATGATGTTCAGAAATTAGAATCAGTAAAAAAGTAAAAATTAAAAAATTGGTTATTGATAACTTCCTCCAAGATTAAAAGTATCTTAATTACTGAGAAGTTAATAAAATTATTTCCAAATCTTGTGAGTTGACATAGCAGAAGAGAAAATCTTCCTCATTTAGAAATTTATTTTGTAGTCAAAATAATCCCAACAGACCTTTGGTATTTGGTGGTGGTGTTTTGATCTTTGAGAAGAAATACACAAATTACAATTGCCTGGAGACCCGCTCACCACAAAGTGACCAAGTTAGTTTTTGTGTCAACCACATTAGTGCTATCATAGCAACACCTACTGGTGCATTTTTGAAGTAATGTTAAAACCAACATGGCCATTAATGGGTACTTCCACCTTAATCAGAAAATTTACAGATTTTAATTGTTATGTCTACACATAAAAAATGCCTACTTCCAAGTGAAAGAATGGAAGAAAAACTTTAGGTAAAGTAAAAAACTACCCTTTATATGTAGAGTGCCACTAAGTGTCTTTGGATGTGATTCAGTGGTAGAGTTCATGTCTTGCATGTATGAACCCTGTGCTGATACCCAGCCACTATAGGCATGGGACTGGGGCATGTGCAATGCCACTAAATCTATTGTCATACTTCTTTATAAATTGAAGTTTCCATTCAACCTACTTCTAAAGGTTCTGTCCTGTTTATGATGGATATTGATTCTTGCTCTTCAAACATTTTTCTTCTCTTTCTTGCTCCTCCCTTTGCTCCATATCCTCTTCTTCTTTTTCCTACTCTTCATGCATTCTTTAAAGGGTGTTATGCAGTTACAGGAAGTCATTCATGAGAGTACTGAATGGACTGAAGTAAGCCGAGAGGCATCATGTTTATTTTTACCACAGATATGAAGTCTAGTCACCAAACAATGAATAATACATCATGTAACGTCATAGTCTGCCAGCTCCAACAGCTTCTAGACAACATCCTAACTTAAAGAGACATTCAGGATGAGTTAAGAACCAGAAAAAATAGTGGAATTGTAGAGATGTGGAGATGTCTAAAGTATAATAAATTCCAAAAATAAAATATACCCAAAATGATACTAATTCTAAAATTCAGTATCATTTAACTTCACCAATATTTAGAAAAGCGAGAGCTTCTGTGAAAATCCTCTGCTCTCTAACAATTCCCTGAAAAAACAGCAAAGACAATACAACAGTCCCAGAAATATAAATAAGAAACCATGCGCTGTGAGTTAACCAAATTATAAGTTGGGACACTGGCTGCTCCCTTTTCCTTGCTGGATTTCTCAGGAAAGGCGACATATAATATTTCCATTCACTGATAAGCAGTTCATGGAAGGGATTCTGGAGGTGGGCATGGCACACTCTGAACTAACCTGTGGAAATTTTGGGCCTGAAGGATAGTAAAGGGGCTCTAGGGGAGACAAATCTAATCAGTCCCCCAAGATCTGAAAACTGAGGGAGTAATTTTTTTTTAATTTTAATGAATCACCGTGAGATAGTTACAAGCTTTCATGTTTGGGTTAAGGTAAGGTAAAGGCCCTCCCGTTGATCATCAGCTTGACCGGGCCCAGTAACGTCTCCATTGGAGACTTTGTTGTTACTGTGTCTGGCATATCGAATACGTCACTCTCGGTAGCTTGCCGGGCTCTCCGAGAGGGTCGGAGGAATCGAACTCGGGTCGGCCATGTTGGCTGCATGCAAGGCAAACGCCCTACCGCTGTGCTATCGCTCCAGACCTGGGTTACAGTCACAAAATGATCAAACACCATCCCTCCACCAGTTCACCTTCCCCACCACCAGTATCCCCCATATACTCCCTCTTTCCCACCCACCCCCCGTCTCCATGGTTCCATACTCTCTCCCATACTCTCTCTCTACTTTTGGGCATTGTGATTTGCAATACAGACACTGAGAGGTTATCATGTTTGGTCCTTTATCTACTTTCTGCACACATCTCCCATCCCGACCGATTCCTCCAGCCATCATTTTCTTAGTGATCCCTTCTCTATTCCAGCTGCCTTCTCCCCTTTGCTCATGAGGCAGGCTTCCAGCTAAGGAGCAATCTACCACTCCCTTGTATCTACTATCCTTTGGTGTCAGCCTCATGTTACGTTGTTTTACACTCCACAAATGAGTGCAGTCCTTCTATGTCTGTCCCTCTCTTTCTGACTCACTTCACTTAGCATGATACTCTCCATTTATAAGCAAAGTTCATGACTTCATCTTTCCTGACAGCTGCATAGTATTCCATTGTGTATATTTACCAAAATTTCTTTAACCAGTCATCTGTTATAGGGCACTCAGGTTGTTTCCAGATTTTGGCTATTGTGAACAGTGCTGCAATGAACATATAGGTACAGGTGTCATTTCTACTGTGCTTTTTTCTTTCCTTGGGATATATTCCAAGAAGGAATTGTGGGGTCATATGGAAGCTCGGGTTGTTAGGCATTCGAATGAATCAATGCTCATGGTACTTTGACCATGAGTGTGGAAAGGTAGGACTACAGCTGAATCTTACGAAGACAATGTTTATGAGAAACAGCCTCGTTCCTGATGCCCCATTCGCTCTCAATGGAACGACCATCTCCGAATGCAACAGCTATGTGTACCTAGGTCGAGAAGTCAACATGACAAATGACCTGGCACCCGAGCTGCGCAGGAGGAAGAGAGCGGCTTGGAACGCCTTCAAGAACGTCGAAGAAATAGCTAAGAGGACGAAGAACCTCCGGCTCCGGGCACATCTCTTTGATTCCACTGTTCTTCCTGCATTAACATATGCCTCAGAGACCTGGGCCCTACGCAAACAGGATGAGAACACTATTCGGGTCTCCCAAAGAGGAATTGAAAGAGCTATGCTTGGAATATCACGTTTCACTCAAATGAGAGAAAGAATCCGGAGTTCTGACCTCCGTCGACGATCAAGAATCAGGGACGCTGTCTCATTTGCCTAGGTGTCAAAAATCAGATGGGCTGGTCACGTAATGAAATTTAAAGACGACTGCTGGACTAGAGCTGTTGCCGACTGGATTCCACGGGATGTCAAAAGACCGCGTGGCCACCCACCTACCAGATGGTCAGACTTCTTCATCAAGATCATGAACGATTGGTTTGAGGCTCTTCATGTTCCCAGAGCGAACAGATGCCATTGGGCTACACTAGCACGCGACAGGGACAAATGGAGACGTTACTGGCACCCACTCGAGCAAATCAACGACTAACGGGAAGTTAAGTGATTAAGTGAAGCTCAATTTCTAGTTTTTGAAGGACTGTCCATATTGTTTTCCAGAAAGGCTAGACTAGTGGGCATTCCCACCAACTGTGGAAGAGTGTTGAGGGAATAATTTTTACTTACACTCTTCCAAGCATATGGAAAATGAGTGACTGCTTTCCTAGTCTTTACAACTCTACACTTCAGTTCAACTGGACTCCCAAATAGTTTAACTTCTTAAGTGAAGTATAAACATTTCCATAATCCCTGTAGCAAAAAATGTTAAATGTTGAATTTAGTTTAAGTCTACTGAAACTGATAGACTCTTGAAGGAAAGTTAGGAAATTTTGTGTTCTCAAAACAGGAAAATGTGGATACACATATTTAGACACATTTAGGGTAATTCGAGGCCTTTATCACTTGATGCCTGGATTTTACCCTTCAATGCTCTCTCAAACACTAGTCTTACCCTTTTCCTGAAAGTTTTCCCAGATTTATGTGTCTAAAATATTTATTTTATTTGAATTGTGTCCCCTCTCAGAAACTAGTTGCTCATCCTGCCAAAGAGGTTTCAAAAACTATAGTTTAATGACTCTTTTCAGAGAGGCACTCCTACCTTCTATTTAAACACTGTTCTCACTAACCCTCAACATAAACCTTCCTCTCCTATGATCTCACCCATCAACCTATTCTCTAATGCACAAATTCACTAATATTTCTTCATTGTCTTTGGCATAACCTTTGCTAACTCTGTTCTCTCATCCAGTTCCTGCATCCATGCTTTCTCTATCAAAATATTTCTATCAAAGTCTTCCAGAAACTGATTTCCTTACTAAGCTTTTACTCTTTCTGACAAACACTATCGTGTAATTTATCTTTTTTCTGTGTTTAGGGCTCTTTTCCCAAACATGACAACAAATCTTAGCAGAATAAGTGTGGAACTCTTTTATATGGACTTCACAGCTCCAAAAACACAATGATGAGAGATATAAAGAAGTTAAGAAATCTTTCTAAATTTTAGAATTTCTCTCCAAGAATGCAGTCATCTACAATGAAAATAATTTACATTTCCGTCTTGAATGTATTTTCTTATTAAATATTAGTATCTGAAAATATAGCTAAGAAATTTGGAAAAGTCTTATTTTTCTAAAAGGAAAGATCAAAAGGATGGTGGGATCAGAATGTGAATTACCTATACCATCGCCTTAATGATTCAATTGACCTCACCACTTCAAGGAGGATCTCTCTCCAGAGATATTTACATGATAGATGTCCTGTATCTTAAGATCAAGTTGTTGCTTTTATTTATTCCCTCTCATGACAAAAAAAGTACCTACATAAAGTAAAGTAAAGTAAGTAAAGGCCCTCCCGTTGATCATCGATTTGCTCGAGCGGGCTCAGTAACGTCTCCATTGGAGACTTTGTTGTTACTGTGTCTGGCATATCGAAAAAATTGCCAAATATTTAAGAATTTTTTTAAAATATCTCAGTATATAATTTTTCTCCTCTGTCTATTTCCTTTGTCTTTTATATACATATGCACTTTTCCAAATTTTGCACTTAAATATATGGAAAATATATAGTGGAAACGAAGTCATTTTGAAATGCTTTAGACATTCTAGAGACCATGAATGTAAATATATGGTCTAAAACACAAGCCACTCAATAAATTCTGTTATTTTATTATTGACCTGATCTGTCTTGATTATTGTATTGATCTGAAAACCCATCAAGCTCTGAAATATTCTTCAAAGGTAAACTCTCCTTATACTACAATGCAAGGGGCTTCTCAGTAATTAAACAACCTTATTTATACCAGATAATCTCCTCATGAACCACCCTCCAGAACTCACGGCTGCTCCTCCCAGACGGGAGTTTAAAAGGAGGCCCCCATAGCCATGCCACCAGACTCTGCACAGGCTGTTTCCACTCACAGTGCCCCAGAAGGGGGCCATCGAGAGTCCTCCCTGCCCCAAGGGACCCAGCCCCGGCAGCAGATCTCTACTACCCAACCACCGTCATGCTCCAGGCCGGTTTCTGAACTGTGCGGCCACTTTGTGGCCGCACCACACATCATGGAACACTTCTTAGCCAATATTCATAATTATCACACCATGTTTAATGGAGTTCAGACAGTGGGCAACAGATCATGGAGAGAAATATATATATATATACATATATATATATGTATATATATATATGCCTCTTGGAGTGCCCAGCAAGCTACTGAGAGTATCCCGCCTACACAGGCAGAGCCTGGCAAGCTACTCACATCGTTTTCAATATGCCAAAACCAGTAACTATAAGGGATCTCTTTCCCCTGACCCTAAAAGAGCCTCCAATGGTTGGGAAAGATGTAAGGAGAGGCTGCTAAAATCTCAGGGCTGGGACGTTACTGGTGCCTGCTCGAGTAAATTGACAAATAACCGGATGACAGTGATACAGTGAATTATACTCACCCCTCCTTCAATGAATATCAAATATTATATACATTAGGTTTGTTTTTTGGACATCTAACATGACTGTCACAGTAAAGTAAACAGTTACAATAAACTGAGCTGAGGATGAACGTGCCTTAGGACGCTCTTTCATGTGTTTCCTTCCTCAGTCATCAGTGCAAAGGCAGGCACACTTGGTGTTCTCAAAGTACAAAAGATAATGAATAATCTTCAGCTCTACAGGCAGGCTGACCTTCCTACATTGTTACATTTTTATAGTAAGGAGACTTCTAAGGGGGAGTTTAAACAAAGGGATGTAGATGAGGAGAGAAACATAGTTTTCATGCCACAGAGTTTCCATATAAACTACTATATGAATTAAAGGAATATCCCAACAGTCAAACACAATCAGTACAAACTCTGTTAAAATAATTGGCATTGAGGAAGATACATAAACTACTGCCTATTGATCTGAATCTCTTTTCTGCCCTTTAGTTCTCACTTGACACTATATAATTGTATTTCCTTCCATGACCCCGGTGTCTTGATCTGAAAACCCATCCAGTCATTTCTCACTGAGGGGGCGAGAATAGTTTTGTTAACATCTGTTTTTTAGGCTCTTTTCTTTTTAAGTTCTTGTTGAAACCTCCTTGATCTGTCTGCAGGGGAATCGGGGCACGGACCATGTGTCTACTGCCTAAATCTCTTTTCTCTTTATTTGTTCTTCAGAATATTGATTTAGAATTTGGCCTATTCGCATTGCTTTAAACTTTTAAACACTGGCTCTTATAGCTAGAAGGAAACACTTCGCTAAAGTTAAAATGATCACCCAAGAGAACTTACTGGGGAACATATAGACCAAAATTAGCCCGTGGCTCTGCGTGTACAGCTCCCGTTGAAACCAGTGGAAGCTGAGCTCTTAGGATTTGAAGACACATTTTTCTTTACGCTCAATATAAAGGATTTTTGAAAGGGCTGGGTTTATTTGAGTTTCTATTAAAAAAGCTGAATTAGCTCTTTGTAATACTATTTTTAAAAAAAGGCACATCGCTTCTCCGTTTGTCTTCTAAGGTTTCTAGCAAAATTGCAGACACTCTTTTTTGTTTCTGTATACTGATTATTTAATATTACAAAGGACCAGGCATTATACCAAGCACTTTCGGTCTTCAATAGTTCCCACAACATTCTCTAATCCTTTACCCCAAAATAGCAGTAAATGAGAGTTGTGCTCGCTTCGAATCAAGATGGGTGAAGGAGAAATGATGGTAAGAAGCTAGCAGTGAGACTCAGTAACGGTAGGAAGTGGTTTTAGGTCTGATTTTAATAAGTGCTTGTTGCCATAAATTCTTCTCACACTTTAGAATCATTTATTATATTATGGATAAATGCCATTGAGAAAGATCAGATTTTCAGATTTTTTTTTTTTTTGCTTTTTGGGTCATACCCGGCGATGCTGAGGGGTTACTCCTGGCTCATGCACTCAGGAATTGCTCCTGGCGGTGCTCAGGGGACCATATGGGGGAATTGAACCTGTGTCGGTCGTGTTGGCTGCGTGCAAGGCAGACGCCCTACCCGCTGTGCTATCACTCCAGCCCCCAAGATTTTCAGATTTTTCACTTTGTCACTGGCTTCATTGCTAATCTGCCCAAAGGAAATTTGACTAGCACCAACTAACTGACTCTGTGGCTCCATACATTGTGAACGATGCTAATGGTGGGGATGGACTGATCACAGGAAATCTCTACAGCAGCAAAAGTTCTCCACAGCATGAGCTCACCTGGATAAAAACCTCTGTGATCAGATTTTTCAGCAGAGTCAGGCTCTTACTTCTCCATCTGACCACCAATATAAAACATAACATACATGCTATGAGGAAAATAGTGAGGACAACAGTCATGACTCACTTATTTTTCACAAATCCAGTCCCTTATATAATTCCTATACAGAAACAATTAACTAGTGTTTATGGAACTTAATCACTGTATCCTGTCATCTTGTTGTTCATCAATTGCCTCAAACAGGCCCCAGTAACATCTCCTTCGTCCTAGCCCTGAGATTTTAAAAAGTGCCACATTCGAGGCTCTTTCAGGGTCAGGAGAATGAGACCCATCATTGTCACTGGTTTTTGGCATATTGAATATGCCACGGGGAGTTTGCCAGACTCTGCCGTGTGGGCAGGATACTTTTGGTAGCCTGCCAGGTTCTCCAGAGTAAGAACTAGATAATAAGATGTCTGGAAACTAGGTTTTATATTCTCTGGGTCTTTGCCATTGATGGGATTGGATGGCACCGGGGGGCAGTAGGTGGGTGTAATGCCTGCATACTGGAAGATGGGGAATCTGGGTGGAGGATGCCCCAGTCCCAATCCGAGCAGGCTTGGAGATCTATGGCCCGGGTCTCACACATCTGGGTTCATCTGCCAGTTTCTTCATGGGTGAGGCTCGTCCAAACTTGTGGAGAGTGGTCTTAAGCATGGCTGTGGCTGGAACCAGAGGTCTTCAGCTGCCAGGGCTCTGCTCAGAGTGGGGAGGGAAACTCAACCACCTTCCTCCAAGGGGTCCCGGTGAGGACAGCCAGGCATGGAGGCAGGAGATGAACCCAGGTGTGCGAGACCCAGAGACTATAAAACCCTGCTCCCAGAAGAGAACAGCGCAGTCTCCTGCCTCCGCGCCTGGCTGTCCTCACCAGGGCCCCTCGGAGGAGGGTGGGTTGAGTTTCCCTCCCCACCCCGAGCAGAGCCCCGGCAGCTGAAGACCTCTGGTTCCAGCCACAGCCATACTTAAGACCACTTAAGACCACACGTTTGGACGAGCCTCACGCATGAAGGAACCAGCAAAGAAACTCAGGTGTGCAAGAACTGGGCTGTAGATCCAAGCCTGCTCGGATTGGGACTGGGTTGTCCTCCACCCAGATTCCCCATCTTCCAGTATGTAGGCGTTGTACCCACCAACTGCCTCCGGTGCCATGTAATCCCATCAACGGCCAAGAACCAGAGACTATAAAATCCTGCTCCCAGAAGAGAACAGCGCAGTGTATGGAACTTAAGTGAATGATAAATAAGACATGCCAGATGATACAAGGTGTCATAATTTCAGGAAAAAAAGTACTTTTGAGAGGTCTTAGTATAATTTAGATTAGTTATATATTTAAAAGAGCTGAAAAAAGACTATAGACTGAGCATGATGGCCACTCAGTGCCTATATTGCAAACTACAATCCAAAGCGAGAGAGAGAGCAAAAGTCACCGCAAAAGAAACATAGCAAGGAAAATGCAAGATTGTCAAATGATTTATATAGAGCAGTCTCTCTCTCTCTCTCTCTCTCTCTCTCTCTCTTTCTCTCTCTCTCTCTTAAATAAACAGTATGTATTATCTAAAGACACCAAAGTATGAACACTAGCTATTTCTGGATCATGGAATTAAAAGTATTTGTAATTCAAAAAAAATAAAAATAAAAAAATAAAAATAAAAAATAATAATAATAAAAACTAAACAACTGTAGCACTGTAGCACTGTACTCCCATTGTTTATCCATTTATTCGAGCAGGCACCAGTAACATCTCCATTGTGAGACTTGTTGTTACTGTTTTTGGCATATCGAATATGCCATCGGGAGCTTGCCAGGCTCTGCTGTGTGGGCGGGATACTCTCGGTAGCTTGCCAAGCTCTCCGAGAGGGATGGAGAAATACTGCCCGGTTCAGCCGCATGCAAGGCAAATGTCCTACCCGCTGTGCTATCGCTCCAGTTCTAAACAACAACAACAACAACAAAGTAAGACTACTTTTATGTTGCATTTTCACGTCAGGAGCAGTCTGAATGATAGAGAGTTTGGGGGAACAAGAGATACAGATAGAAAACTGAAAGAACATAGCCTAGAAGTCCTGATCCTTGTAAGGTAAAGGTAAAGGCCCTCCCGTTCTTCGTCGATTTGCTTGAGCAGGCCCAGTAACGTCTCCATTGGAGACTTTGTTGTTACTGTGTCTGGCATATTGAATACGTCACAGGGAGCTTGCCAGGCTCTGCCGTGCAGGCGAGATACTCTCGGTAGCTTGCCGGGCTCTCCGAGAGGGGCAAAAGAATCGAACTCGGGTGAGCCATGTTGGCTGCGTGCAAGGCAAACGCCCTACCGCTGTGCTATCGCTCCTTGTAACAAGTCTTAAAGTTATATAAGGAAATGTGGAGTGGGAGGGGGGGCATAAGAACATACCAAACAAATAAGTTGTTCAAGCCAGAGTACAGAGCATGAACAAAGCTATGAAGATATGATTCTGTGTAACAAATGTGATTGAAGCTGTAAAGAAGACTAGAAAGACTGGCAGAGGTCAAGCTATCCAGAAACACAGCTGACATGTTAATGGGCTTCTAATTGAGCTATAAGCAATGGTTAATCATTTCACTTTAAGCTAAAGAGACTGTGATCAAATGCATTTTGAATGGATCCCTGAGAGAATTAAAGAAAACAAGCTTGTAGTTGGGGTGGTAAATAAATGTTGGGGGTGTTACAGTGATTGAAGTAAGAGAAAATGAAGACAAAAACAAGGGAAGTGGTAGCAGGGAAGTCAACAGAATTTGGTAAGTGATTATATAGAGGAGAAAAGGAATAGGAGAAATAAGAAAGAAAAAGTTTACTAAGTCAAAGGTTTATGACTTGGATAACTAGCTAGCTAGTGACTTCAAAAAAGTAAGATTAATAACAACAATACTTTTGACTGCAGATTTTGTAAATAGACATTGGTAAAATGAGAGTGTCATGTCATCCAAATCAAGAGATAAAGCAATTTATTTGAGAGTAAAGGTAAAAGGTAAAGGTAAAGGCCCTCCCGTTGATCGTCGATTTGCTCGAGCGGGCCCAGTAACGTCTCCATTGGAGACTTTGTTGTTACTGTGTTTGGCATATTGAATACTCTCGGTAGCTTGCCGGGCTCTCCGAGAGGGGCGGAGGAATCGAACTCGGGTCGGCCATGTTGGCCACTTGTAAGGCGAACGCCCTACCCGCTGTGCTATCGCTCCAGCCCTTATTTGAGAGTGAGAGGAAAAATCAGGGGGTCAGGATGATAGTACTGGTCAAGGTCATTTGTCTTGCATGTGCAAGGACCCAAATTCCATCTTTGGTACCATATGGCCACTCTATCATCTCCAGATACATCCCCAAAGGCCCCCAAGCATCACTGAGCCCAAGTAGTACTACTCTACCAGGGCTTAGCATTAGATCACCTGACCTGATTGACCAAGTATTAGCAGCAGTGGCCCCTGAAGTTTTAATTACTGCTTGGGAGCCCCTGGCTCCCAAAAGAAAAAGTGTGTGTAATACAATGAGTGCTCTATGCAAGTACTGATGGAGTACAATCATATAAGTAAGATTATGTTTTCTCTAATTGTTCCTCTAAGGTCATTCAGTGAGATTTCCTTCTCCTTAACAACTCATGATATTTCTGGGTTTTTTTGGGGGGGGTGTATTATAAATTATAATAGCACTGTAAATCACATATCTTTTCTACTTCTTATTTGGAAAAAAAAGGTTTGTATAAATTGTAGAAAGATCCCTTGGACCCTTTCCTAGTTCCCATCGAATTGTTATCACCTGTAAAGCTCTAGTACAGTATCAAAACAAGGAAATTGCTATTGGCACAACCAGTAGATTACAGTCCTGCATCATTTTAGCACATGTATAACCACCTCTGCAACTGTTACTGTTAAATTATTTTATAACCACAAGATCTCCCTTGAGTTATACATTTTCATATACTTGCCTTTCCATCACCATTCCTGATCCCTAGCAAAAACTAATTTGCTTTTCCATCTCTGTAATTTTATAAATCACAAATTTTGGAATATGTTTAATGCTATACCATTTGAAATCATGTTTTTTTGTTTTGTTTTTGTTTTTGTTCTTTTTACCTTGCATGATGTCCTTAAGATTCATGGGATCTCATACTATTTCACTAGCTTAATTCTTCCTGCAAAGCAACTCCACAGTATAAATGTATCTGTTTCGTTAATCATTCACCTTATAGAAATCCATTTGAGTTTTTTTTAGTTTTGATTATGATGTATACACCTGTTTGGAATAGTCATGCACATGTTGCGTAAATAAAAGTTTTTATTCTTCTGAGATTACTGGGTCATATAGCAAATGCATGTTAACTTTTTTGAAAGAAGCTGACAATTTCTGAAAGTGTACAATTTTGACAATCCCACATGCAAGGTACCAGAGATATGGTTTCTCATCCTGTGAAGCTTTTATTGCTGTCACTATATCTCCTTTTTGCAATAGGTGTGTGGTAATAGCTCACTATGGTCTTACTTATATTTCCCTAATTGTTACATTGTGTTCAATTGCTTTTTATGTGCTCATTTGCAATCCATTTTGCTTCTTCAGTGAAATGCCTGTTCAAGGCTTTTTTGTCCTGTTATTTAATTGGATTGTTTAAATATTTTTTCTTCCAAGCTTTAGTAGTTTTTTGCATATTCTAGATATGAATAAGATGTATAGCTTTCATATATTTTCTCATATCTGTACCTTACTTTTAAATTCTTTAACAGTTTTTCACAAAGAAAAAAAGAAAATCATAAAATTCAATTTACATTTTTTTCTTTTGTGGGTTGAACTTGTGGTGAATCTAACCACTCTTCATCAGGCACTAGATCCTCAAATTATCTTTTATTTTGCCATCTACAAGTTTTGTGGTTTTGTATATTTTATTTTTTCATTAAACATTTTGAGTTAATTTGTGGATAACCTCGAGCGGGCCCAGTAACGTCTCCATTGGAGACTTTGTTGTTACTGTGTTTGGCATATCGAATACTCTCGGTAGCTTGCCAGGCTTACTTTGTGGATAACCAATTGGTCTAGCATAATTTCTTGAAAAGACTGTCCTTTCCATCTTGAATGGCTTCTATTTTGTTAAGTATCATAAGACTTTCTTAAATTCTGAACAATATAATAATTTGTTATTGAGGAAAACGACTCACCCCACTTTGTTTTCCTTCTTTGAAACTGTTCTCATTGCAGGAATTGAAAGGATAGTCCAGAGACTGAGATGTTTGTCTTTTATGCAGCCAACCCAAGTCTGATACCCAGTAAAGTGCTAGGCATAATTCCTGAGTGCAGAGGCAAGAAAAACTCCTAAGCACCCCCAGATGAGGTTCAAAAACAAAAATCTAAAAAAAAATTGTTTTAGCTGGTCATTTTAAATATTAGGGATGCAAATAATTTAAAATTTAAATAAAAATAATACATCTATATCTACAAAAAACTTTCTAGTATTTTGATAGCAAATGCATTAAACATGTACAACAATTCGGGAAAGATTGACATCAATACAATACATAGTACTTCAGCCCATGGATGTAACATATTCATTCATTTAGATTTTCTTTAATTTCTTTCTTCTATGTTTTGTCACATAAACATAATGCAATGAATATGATTTGTAAATTGTATAGCTAAGTAGTTCACTGTAAAAGAAATATTTTTAAATGGGATTTTATAACAAAGTTTACAAGTGTTTATTTATAGTATATGGAGATAAAATTTATTTGCATGTATAGCGTATGAATTTTGTGTGTCTTGTGACTTCAATGAATACACTGCCGAATTCTAGGGTGTTTTGTTAGGTTCCCTGAGATTTTGTATTTATCCTTCCCAAGTGATGAAAGAAGTCTCATGATGGAGACGTTACTGGGCCCGCTCGAGCAAATCGATGAACAACGGGAGGACCGTGACAGTGACAGTGAAGTGATGAAAGGGTAAAATTGATTTTTGTTTTGTTTTATATGTTTGGCTTTGTAGGGAAGTTATTGTCTTAAACTGTTCTGTCCTGTTAGATTGATCATTGGCGAGAAGTGCAAGAATATTTTTTTGTATGCTCTCATTGAAATTTCTGAATTATTGACTATTCCAGTACCAAGCCTGGGGTTTATGAGACAAAAAGAAAAGGCAAAGAATTTACTACCATCTGTCCCCTGGGTCCTAGCTGACCTGCTTTTGTCTGTTCAATGTTCAGAGTCTTATGTCTGTTTTATATACAATGCCGGGCTGGAGCGATAGCACAGCAGGTAGGGCATTTGCCTTGCACACAGCCAACATGGCCGACCCAAGTTCAATTCCTCCGCCCCTCTCAGAGAGTCCCGGCAAGCTATCAAGAATATCACCCCCACAGCAAAGCCTGGCAAGGTACTCGTGATGTATTCAACATGCCAAACACAGTAACAATTGTCATAATGGAGACGTTACTGGGCCCGCTGGAGCAAATCGATGAACAATGGGAGGACAGTGATATACAATGTCTATAAATTGTAGCTCCTCTTAACATGAGTAATCTGGTGAAATGATATTCTTTGAAGAAACAAAGCAGGTATGGTAACCCTTAGCAAAGAGTTTCAGGCAGACAAAAAAAATTAAAATCAACTCAAACCAATAAAGTATCATGGGATAATGGAAAATTCTGTAAAAATCAGTTTTGGTGATGGGAGGACAGAGATATGTATCTCTTCCTGTCTCGTCTGGGTGTGCAACCTTTTCCCGGCATTCCAACTTTCCCTGTGTCCTTTACTGTGTAATACTACCAGAGATCTTTCTGGGAAGTCTACATTTTTTTCCAGAATGGTTTCCTTCTGGTCTCTCTCTCTTCTCTCCTATTTCCAAATTACAAACCATTTGACCTCATTATCCATCTTCCCTAAAAATGTTTTTCTGCAACAATGGTCATCAAATCTGGGGAACCTCTGTCCAGTGTTTAGTGTCCTGGCAGGAAAGCCTGGAGCTCATGTGGGCTTCTGAATCCAAACAGGAGAGGAGCTACAGTCTCACCCTTCCTTGCTCCCCTCCCAACCCTCTCAGGCTCCCTAGCTTCCACCAGTAAAAAAACTTGCCAAGTCACAATCACTGGTATGTCTTGATTAAATTAAAACTCCCCCTCCCCCCCAAACACACACTTTCTGAGCTGAGACCTCTGATTTTCAGGAAAGCTAAGTGGTTCATAGTACATCTTGGGCTTGCTCTCTCCTTTTTGGGGTTTCAGTTCTGCCACCAGGGAGAAAACAGAAGTTGCTCTAGCATCACATCCTCCTGTAGTAGATATTAGAGTTGATGATTTTCTAATGGCTGCTTTTAGAGTTTCTATAGACCCTGAGTGCCACTCCCCTTTTTATGGAAAAACAAGATAAAATTTTCCTTTGGCTGGATTACACCTTGACGGAAGATTCTAGGTAACATACTTCATAGCCCTTAATACATGAACTCTGCTTTGACTGGCCTTCCTTATTTAAAAGACTTTCTTATTTAGAAGTCTCCAGCAATGATTCCTGCTGAAAGTTCCACATCTGCTCCTTAAAACTGAAATTCTTCTACCACAACAAGGTGTGGGAATCCCAAAAATCAGAACAAAGGGGAGGGGAGGGAAGGAGAGAGTAGAGGAGTGGGTGTGGGGGAGCCCTATAGGTTCTTTGGCTATGATTTAGGGGAGAGAAGTACTGTGTGGAGATCCCTACATGGAACTTCTATTTAGCTATCAAACGCTTTATTTTAATGTTTCTGATCTGCGTGAATAGTCTACCGACTCAGTTCAACTTTAAAAAGCACTTTCCTGAGAGGGATAGACATAGAAAGATTGCATTCATCTGGGGGATATAAAGCAACAAAATATGAGATTAATACCCAAGAATAGCTGAGATCAACACCAGGAGGATTACTCCATAGCTTAGAGGCCAGCCGGGTATTCTAGGGGAAAGGGCAGTTCAGATAGAGAAGGGAGCACCAAATAAAGGGTGTTTGGAGGAACCTCCCAGGAGGGGAAATGCATGTTGAAAGTAGACTATGGACTGAACATGTTTGCCACTCAATGCCTCTTTTGCAGACCACAACACCCAAAAGGAGAGAACAAAAGGGAATGCCCTGCCACAGAGGCAGGGTAGGAGGGGCGGGGGGATATTATCCATGGTGGTGGGAAATGGGCACTGGTGGAGGGATGGGTATTTGATCACTGTATGACCGAAACCCAAGCACAAAGATTTGTAAATCTACAACTGTACCTCATGGTGCTTCACTAATAAAAAAAAAAAAAAGCACTTTCCCATTTTCCTATTTTTGTGCAAGGAAGGAAAAAGGGTGAGACCAGAGGGGAGAAGTCACATCGCTCCCTTATCCAAAGAAATACTACTTACTAAATCTCAAACACTGAACTAGCTCTACCTGTCTACCTGTTCAAAATAAGCAATGATCTCAAAATGCCAAAAACAGTTATTGATATCCATGCAAAGTATGCAAAAGTCTTGTATAATTTTTCCTGGTTTCTGTAATTATAATATCTTCAGACCTGAGTTAAAATTTCCCATTGTGTTACTCAGTTACAAATAAGTACAATTTTAGTGGGTGCTCCATAAGTATTTGCTGAGATATTGTGGTATTACTGCATTCATTGAACATTTTTCTCAGTGATTAAAATAAAATAAAGGATTTTTAAGTTTTACTTATTATAAAGGAATTGGATTCATTCTAGATTACAACTAGGATATTCAGATGCAGAATAAACATAGTAGGCACTCAAATTGTAAATTGTTGAAATAAATTATACAGAAATACCTTTGATCAACCATAGCTCGTGTATCATCTAACAAGTTAGCTGCTATGCAATAATCTTGTGTTATTGCAATTGGTGAAATTTACTTATTATCTGCAATGGATTTCTGAAAAAATATTTCTCTTTCCATTAGCATTTCATTTTAAGCATTTGCTTGTCAGTAAAATCGTCAATTCACTAATGTAACTTATCATCGTAGACAAAATTGAATATTCATGCCTAACTCAAATAGCTGTTATTTTGTTATTTTGGCCCATTGCATTTCTTCCCCCAGATAGTTAACCCATCATTTGTACAGAAAATTTGTTATGAATTTTTATTTATAGTATCTATTTCAATTCAATCTTCCCTGTTATATGAACTACAAATTTCATAAGAAATGTTTGAGAATATTGCTTGGGAATAAGAGGGACATGGAAATTAGCTATGTAATAATCTTATGTTTATTTCACCCATTAAGTCACTCACCATGCTTTCTATTTCTGCTGAATGATTCTAGTAATATAACATATTTCTTTGACTACTTTATTACTCTTCCAAAGTTTAAATATCATAACAATAAAGAATTGTACTTAAAGGTCAAGGCAAATTGGTCAATGTGAGTAACTTCTATGTACACAAACAGGATAAACAGATGTGATGTCATATTACCAAAAGGAAGTGCACCCTAGGGATTGGAGAGATAGTACAGAGCTTAAGGCATTTTTCTGCATATGGTCAACCCAGATTAGATCCCTGGTTTGGACCAACTATGATCCATCAAGTACCTTAAAGAGTGAACCCTTCACGCCCTACCGAGGTCACCAGTTGCCCCCCACGAGCGGCTCTCCAGCACGGCCATGGCCCCAGAAGCACAAGGACTTAATGCAGAACCCAGCAGCTTGGAGCAGAAAAGTGAATGGACTATGCGTTGATCCAGCCCATCAAGTCTGCCGGAGGGGAAAGGGTGTTGCCCCATTCGCCCTCTCCTCTCTGGAAAGAAAGATGGTGGCCACATGGGAGCCTTGTGGACAGCAGGTATGAGCCGGGAGTGTGGGGGCGACTAAAACCTCATGGGAAGGGGGGCGTTTCGCTCCGCCCTTCACGCCCTACCGAGGCCACCAGTTGCCCCCCACGAGCGGCTCTCCAGCACGGCCACGACTCCAGAACACAGAAACCAATTTCTTAACTATCTGACTTTCAGTAGAAATACTTCCAGGGTCAATAAGTAAAATAGCAGAAATCCAAAACCAACATTTAATTCTTGAACCCAGCTGGAGAAAGCAAATCACTTCACAATGCTTTCTCAGCATGTCTGATTTGGGGGGGGGGGTAAACTCTAAATAATAGTGGTGAATCTTTTATTGAAACAATCTAATCAAAGCGGATAGAGTGTTAACTAGAATTCATCTGCCTCACAGGGACGGGGAGGGGTGGGGGGTGGGGTTTTATTGGGGTTCTTCATGGGAAAAAATAAGTATTGGTAAAGGGAAATGCGTTTGATATTTGCATGACTGAGACATAAACCTGAAAGCTTTGTAACCTTTCCCACAGTGATTCAATAAAGAAATAAAAAAAAAAAAAAAAAAGAGTGAACCCAGGCTAAAGAGTCAAGAAGACCTGAGTACTTTTGGGTAAAGGCCCAAAACTAAAAAATATAAGTTAATAAAACAAAAATAAAATGTCCACTGCTTTTTCTTTTCTTTCTCTCTTCTTCTTTTTTTTTGTTTGGGGGTGCAGGTAGGCATACCCTGTGGTACTCAGTGCTTCCTCCTGTTCTGAGCTCAGGGCTTTCTCCTGGCAAGGCTTAGAGGATGATATGGGGTGCCAGGGATCAAACCCAGGTCAGCCACATGCATGGCAAACATCTTACCCTCTATTCTATATCTCGGGTCTCTCTACTACACTTTCTACTAGATAAATTTTAATTTTCACTATATTATTTTGTAGCAAGTTAATAAAAATATACTCAAACATCTTATGCAGGTATAATAAATTCTTAGCAATATGAGATTTTATAACTCTCTCCTATTAATAACTTCACTAGGAGTAGAGAGAGATGGCTGAGGTTAGTTTAAGAATTATTGACCCTGCAGATTCATAAAATGAATGAGTCAAGTTTTACTATATCAAAAATATTATCCATAATAATTTGTATACTAAACAGTATATAATGATTCTGGCCAGCAGCAAAGGAGCCACCATTAATTCCAACAGATAACCCAGGGCTGGCATGTTCCTTTTCCAAGCAAGTTATATAAACAAGGCTAAATTATGGTTGATATTTAATATCAATTAGTCTCCTTTCCACCCTGTGGCTTCTCTAAATAACTCTCATACTAAGTTAACCATTACATGTCTAAGTATGACAGGAAATTACATGTATGTCATCAGGGTATAACACAAAAATACAAAGGGAAAATTGAATTAAATAACTCACATAAAAAATGAATTAACTAACCTATGATATGTATTCTCTATATTATTCTCTCCATGTTTAAATTCTAAAGTCTGACACTAAGTATTGATACCACACGTTTATCATAAGCACCTCCTAACTATTAATTACAAATTAACTATGTAACACTTCTATTAGGTTTTCATAGAAAGCCAAATTATGTAATCTATAATTGAAACAACTATCCTATACTTACCTAAACAAGAATGTACATAAAAATCCCTAAATTTACTCAGATTCAACTCAATCACTGATTCCACAGCATCTCTTTTAGCTACTTCACATCCAGATTTAACTCACTCCAGCCATACTTCCTCCAAAGCAGGTGGGCTGGTTTGTATTCTCTAGGCCTCCTAATTTCTGCAGAAACCTTCTTTCCCTTTCCCCTATAGTTCCTGGAACCCAGTTGCTTCATAGCAACACCAATCTTTCACCTCAGCTAATTTTCAGATATTCTCTCACTCAATTGTGGACTCTGTGAATAGTTTATGCAATTTAAGAATATTTGGTGGGACCAGGAAGATAGTTCAAATTCAGGGAACCCTGAATTTTACTTCCCTGGCACGTCATGGTTTCCTTATCACATCTAGCCTGAGCATCAAACCATCAGACCTGTAGCACCTGTCTGAATATTACTGGGAATATATCCAGACACGCACATAATAAACAGAGAGAGAGAGAGAGAGAGAAGGGGGAGAGGGGGGGAGAAAGAGAGGGGGGAGAGAGAGAGAGAGAGAGACAGAGACAGAGAGACAGAGAGACAGAGAGACCTGGAAGCAAGTAAGTGCGACTCCTGTTTTTTAAATGAAATATTTTGCCTTTTTCTTTTTGTTTCTCCTTTAGGGTTGGGAATATTCTTTTGAATAATATTAAGTAAAGCCAATTTCAATGATCATGATTTATGTGTTACCTCTTACTATGGCCCTTGCTCAAACCAAATTTGGTTTCAGGATGCAGATGACTATGTGCAAGGAAATGTATAGAAGAACAAAGGAAAACAAACTCCATCCTACCATAGTACAGATCAAGGAAAAAGTGGTCCTTTATCTAAAATTTTACTTGATAGCCAGCCTCATTAACGTCAATTCACCTAAAGTGAGATAAATCAACAGTCAAACAATAACCTAGTATCTTATGGCTGGAAGGTGTTTGACTAAGATTGAACACCTAAAAATACCCTTCAAGTGTCTTTCAGGCAAGAAAATTACTTAGGTGAAGATCAGACATTTGAGAAGAGGATCATCATTAATGGGTTTTATTTGCCATGCTTACAGTTGGGCAAGGTGCTCTGTGAAGGGTTGAAATAGCATGGCTCTAGGAACTGAAACATTGCCAAAGACTTAATAAAACAGATAATAAAGTGTGAAAGGCTAAATGACAGACCTGGACCCGGACAAGGTTAAAAGCAAAAATTACTACCCATAGAAAAATGAGCAAATGTAAACTTCACGTTACATTTAAAAATCAAAGCAGTCTCAGAAAATTTAACAATCTTCACTGTAAAGTGATGGGTTAACAATCTACACTTTCAGGGGAAAAAAAAGTAAGAGGCCAAAATAACAGTGATTTGAGCTAGGCATGAATATTCAATTTTGCCTATGATGAGAAGTTACATTAATGATGTGAGGATTTAACTGACAAGCAAATGCTGAAAATGAAATCCTTAATGGAAAGAGAAATATTTTTCAGAAACCCATTGCAGATAATAAGTAAATTATTACCAACTTCAATAAAATATGATGATGAACATGCAACCCTTTAATGTCTAACATTAGGCATTACTGAACAATAGAGGTTTCAGAAAGATGAGCACCTTTTCATGTTGCTCCTTTTATTTTTAAAGTATCCACCTTTCCTTGAGATTTCTTTCAGCTACTAATAAAAGAAGAGTTGTTAGAAGGTTTTAAAGGCATTCTTTACTTTTAAAAGGCACGGTTAAGAAGTCAACTGTTCCCTTCCCTACTAACAAATGATTTTTAAGCTAGTATATAATTATGTTTTTTGGGCATGTCAATAAACACATACAGATAATTAGTAAATTAAATTTTACCACCAAAGATGGCCTTTGAACTACTACTACTGTGAGCATAAAATAGAATTGATTTCATCATATTTCAAAACTAAGTGTCCAACTGTATCCAGTTCATAGGTACTACTTATTAAAAGTGCTAGTCAGGGAACATCTATTGAAACTGCTGTTTGAAAACTCAGGTTTTTATTTGGAATTCACAGTGAATTTAGCTTTTTTGTATGAAATGCCCTAAAAGAAGATCATTTATCAGCCAGTATGGGGAGATGATTTTTTATTTTATTCCTTATATAATATTGGCCTTTTTACTATTAGGAAACAATGTAACCTATCAAATAAAATTTAAAAGAGTCTTAATGAAGTCAAAGGAAAAGGAATTGGGGCCAGAGCAATAGTACAGTGGCAAAGGAACTTGCCTTGCACAAGACTGACCTGGGTTCAATTCCCCCCCCACATGTAGTTCCTCAGTCCCTTCAGGAGTGATTCCTGACTACAGAGTCAGGAGTAAGCCCTGGAGTATTGCCTAGTGTGGCCAAAAAAAGAAAAGAGATAAGGAATGCTGAGGTGAGGTGCTAATTTCCGACTGAACTAAGTGCAAGAAAATGAATTGGCACAAGCAGGTAGGACCTTAGCAACCCTGGGAGTCAGAATTCCCAAGAGTACTCTGACTGCACCACCACAAAAGTTCAATACGTGTCCAATCAGAATGGAATTATCTCTCCTCTAAGAGAACCACTGCTTCAATAAAGTTTAGGCAATTTAGACATGAAGAATTTCACCCTCATATTTTCACCTCAAAATACCTGGGGGAAAGTCATTTGGAAAATTATTTATCTGCCCTCGATCTCTTGTTGAGTTGTCGTGACTCTAATAGCTCTGCTAAAGTTCAAGACGTCAATAACCTCAAAAATGTTATTTCAGTACTTAACTCATTACTTATCATAATAGTTCAGATGGGGCCTGAGTTAGGAATTATCTGAGTGATGGTTTTTGTTGTTTCCAAGTGTTCCTCTGGATGCATTCTGGAAAACACAATTGAAAATGGCACTAGCCTTCTTTAAACAATATGAGACATGGCATCTGCCTGCTTGATTTCTGTCTGCTCAGAGTTTTCTCTATGTTTTCCATATATCTTAGTGATTCAAGACGAATTTAGAAAGAAAAATGAGTCTTCCCCCATCAAAAATCAACTTGGATCATTGAACAAAATTGAAAAAGAGGTTTGTAACCTTGTTTTTACAGAGATGAAAATTGAATTGAAGCAATAAATGTTCATGCAAAGGTTTATTTATTTCAACATTACACAGAATATAAGAATAGGACTACTACGCGTCTTCTTGCTTAGGACCCGTTATGTTCATTCAGCGCAGAGTTCTTCTTCCGCATTTTTCAAGCCTACTTCCACTCTTCTGCACTTCCTTACATTTGCTACTTTATTTTTCCTCTCTAAACTGCTGTCAATACAATCCACTCTCTCTTCCTGTCTATTCTTCTTTCCTAGGTAGATGGTCTGATTGTGGATTTTTTTCTCCACCTCAAATTTCAGTTACTATCACCACCACCCTATTCTTGAGTGACTTCTAGATCCAGTTCTATGAATCCATCAGAAATAAAACAGAATTCCTACTCCAAATTACTAATTTGCACAGATTTTTCCCCCGAATTCGATTCACTATCTCTTCAGTCATTGCAGGAAATTCAGTCATTTATTTTATTTAAAAAAAGTAGTCAGAATGACAAGTTCCAGGCAGAAAAGTGTTTGATATAACAAATAAGTGTCACTTCCTTGCATTTGGTCTTTGAATTAATCAAATATAGTACTAAGCCTTTGTTTTATTTTCCATTAAAATTCTTCCAAAAAATGATTAGCTGATTATAATTTAAATTTTATACTGACCAGGTTAATTCATAAGATTATCAAATACAAATAAGCAACAAACCTTCTTGTGTAGTAGAAATTCCTCCCCCCTTTTTATTGATTCATTGTGAGGTACAGTTACAAAGCTTTCAAGTTTGAGCTTCGATCATACAATCATCAAAGACCCATCCCTTCACCAGGACACGTTCTCCACCAACAATATCCCCAGTATCCCCACCACCACCACCATTCCACAACTTCTCCTGCCTGTGTGGCAGACAATTTGCACAATACTTTCTTTCTCTACTTTGATTACCTCAGATATTTCTAAACCAGTCCCACAACCACTCATACCTGCCAAAAAGGCAATGCTAGACAATGTGTTTTGTATTGCTTGTTATGAATAAAATATAATGCGCAGTTGCGAGGGTGGCCATGGAATTCTAGGAATTCTAAAATTTCAATAATTAGGTTCTGGGGAGATCGCTGCAGCAAGTTGATGGGGTCCGAGATTCATTTGTGTGTCTCTGGATGATGGCCATGTGGGAGCTTAAGTAGACAGTGGCCGTTTGTGGACATCATCTCAGGGTCCCATCATGGCAGGGAGGAAGGAGAAGGGCCGACTCCTTCCCTGTCCCATGAGGCCTGGGGATTGCCATCACTGCCACCTCATACCTGGAACTTTTGCTGGGTTCTAGCAGTCGCCGGGATTCCTAGAGGGGGGAGGCTGAGGGATGGCACCTGCCCCCATCTGGAGTGGCCCCGGTGAAAGTGGCCTATTGCAAGTCCAGAGCCATCTCTGCAGCAAGTTGCTCAGGTTCGAGATTCGTTTGTGTGTCTCTGGATCATGGCCGGGTGGGAGCTTAAGTAGACCCTGGCAATTTGTGAGTGTCATCTTAGAGTCCCATCAGGGCAGGGGGGAAGGGTGTAGTAGAAATTGAGTTTCCAGGTAGACTGAAAGGGAAAACAAAAAAACTCCTTTAGGTTTATTGATGATGCCTCAAACTAAAATGACAGAAGATATCTTAATAGGAGGAAAACAGTTCTGTTGCATGTGCTATATGCATATCTGTAGGTAAAGTTGGTATTACAAAGGCTGATTCCAATTTGAGTCTTACATCTTGACAAAGTACAATAAATTATGGGACAGTAAGAAGACAAAGAGAAAGATTTGGGCTTCTAGGTATGGTAAATTGTAGAAATTTAAATATATGAGGGGAAATTAATGGAAGATAAAGGTTATGTTAGTTAAGATTTCTTTTTACAGAGTTATCTTGGTGCCAACTTCCTGCCTCCTGTAATAAAGGTTGTTTTCTTCCTAGGAAAGAATAGAGGAAAAAGGGATTCTATCACAAAAGCAAATTTATGCTCTGATTTTAGTTAAAAAGAAGGAAGGCAGAGAGTTCATTCTGTGTCTACTAGTTCTTCATTTTCTTTTAAGATAATATAATTGCCAAATTGGTTGGCAATTTGGCAATAATTGTCAAATTATTGCCAAATTATTAGGTGTAACACATGCCTATCACTTTCAATATAAAATGCAATGAAGAGAAAGATCATGTATATTAGGAATAGAAGTATTTAAATACATCCATTCTTGAATCTAGAGAAAAAATCTTTTAAAGTAATGGCTCTTTATTTTATTTAATGTGACTATGAGCAAATGAATTATACTTGATTTTACAAAAATACCAGAAGACTTGAAACTATAAATCAAGAGATTTAAAACCACGGATAGTTCTAAAGTTGTCTATCCATAGCATATCTGCTTGACTTACAATATTTATCTTTCTAATTAAAGATTTATACAGGGGCTGGAGTAATAGCACAGTGGGTAGGGTGTTTGCCTTGCACACAGCTGACCTGGGTTTGATTCCCAGCATCTCATATGGTCCCCCGTGCACTGCCAGGAGTAATTCCTGAGTTCATGAGCCAGGAGTAACCCCTGTGCATCTCCGGGTGTGACCCAAAAAGAAAAAAAAAAGAGATACAAAGAGATACTTGGAATTGAATCCTTCAAATAAAAAAAAAAAAACTTTGCTCTATAAGTGAATATCAATTACTGCCCAGTTGTTTCTCTCATTAAATGTAGTTTTTAATGTACCTAGAAAAGGCATAAATGAATGAGTAGCTCTTTCTTAATTATGAAAAACAAGACTGCCAAATTTAGGAATGCAAAGGAATCTTTTTTAGAAGTATCAGAAGGGAAATGACACAATTTCTCATATCACGCCAGTAGAATTCTTATTATGTTTCTTCTGGTGATGAGTGTGGGGAAGTGGGAGATGACCAAACTAAAAGGACGCAAACTGGATAGTGAGAATTCAGGTCATTCTGAGCAAATTTTTAAGAGTTCAGAGCAACTACAGGAGTCTCCAAGCCTCTCTCTCATTTTTTTCTTTCCTCCCTTTTATCTCACTATCTTATTGCTATCAGTCCTCTTATATAATATACATTTCCCTATTTTAAGATTTAAGATTGGGGTAACATGAATATTTTAAATTTCAGTCCCATACTTTGTGTGTATATGATATTTCCTGTCAAATAGTTGAACTCTTAGTATTTTAGATGCAGCCTGTAACATTGTGCATGTCCTTTAGTTGACCGTCTGTTCCGATGAATGGCACTGTTGTCAAAAAGTGCCCCTTTGCCCTTGTGGTTACCATTTTACTCCAAAGGATTTCTAAGGGTGAAGCTATTATATTTCTCTAGCTACTGTATTCACCCAATTAAGTCATATTTTGGCTAAAAGCCTATTAAAAGGCAGACTCAATACTGAATTCAGATTAATTTATTCTTTGATATCTTTATAAAGAAACTTTTATAACAAGATCTTATTGGTAATTAACAGTAATACCACTGACAGTTATAAAATAAAAATAACATGGGTACAGATGCCATTTGATTTAAGTAATACATTTAATTAAAAATATTCTTATATAAAGTAGAATTTTTTTACAACAGGCCATTGCTTTTAACATGAACTCAGTTACACAGTCTCTGGCAAAAAAAAAAAATGGCCTTGTATAACATACTATTTATAAACAAGAATGTGATTATTTGTATAAAATCAACTGATTAAAATAAATAACACATCCTTAGAAAACATTAATCACACCTTCAAAATTATTTTACAAAATGAAACAAATAGTAAAAGAATATTTTAAAAAATTCTTAAAGTCCTAGTCCTGTTCATTATGTGATTGTTTTTATAGAGGAAGAGAATTCCTATATCTAAAATATTTCACTTTCCATATACTCAAAATGCATCAACATTTAAAGGAAAATTTTTATTTGCTTTTTTACCAAGTTGAAGAAATTAATCTCTTTAAACACTTGGATATAGCATCCAGAGAGAAAATACAGGAGTAAGGAAGTATTTGCCTTCCCCACCCCTTCTTCCTAAACACCGTTAGGAATGACCCCTGAGCACAAAGCCAGGAGTAAGCCCTGAGGAACTTTCAGCAATTCCTGAGGCAATTCCAGGATCTCGGCATCTTTGCCTTTGAGGTCATGGTTTCTAGGACTTAAGCTCTGCCTCACTCCATGAGAAAATCAGTCTCCTCGTTTCAGTTTTCATGCACATTCAAAGTAAAAGTGTGTTGGCAGAAGGTGATTTATATTTTTCTTTTCTGACTTTTTCTCCTACATTTTCCATCTGTCCATGCTACTCTCCAAGATTGTCCTTGTAGCTCTACAATTTTTTATTATGATAAACATCTCTTTATGTAAAATCTTACCAATAACTGTCATTTGTGTCTTTTCAAAATATTTTATTTTTATTGTAAGCTCTGTAGTTTAGAAAACTGTTAATAATGGGACTTTGTGAATTCCACATTCCAAAACTACACTTTACACCAGTCTCTAGTCCCTCCACCGTTGTTTCTGGGTCCCAGGTCACCATCGTTATATCTTGATGTAGGAAACTTATCTTCTACCTTAATACAATACCTATGCATATTTTGGCAATTAGAAGAAATATACATTTTTTGAAAGGTCTGGGCTTTGTGTTTATCTAGGCAATATTCATTCATTCAATTCCTCTCTATTCAGTAGCCATGCTTTTTATTTTATTTTTTATCGTTTGTAATCTCTTTTTAATTATTTTTAGAGTATTACAAAGTCACCCATGATTGAATTTCAGTCATGCAAGGGGCTGGAGCGATAGCACAGCGGGTAGGGCGTTCGCCTTACACGCGGCCAACATGGCCGACCCGAGTTCGATTCCTCCGCCCCTCTCGGAGAGCCCGGCAAGCTACCGAGAGTATTCGATATGCCAGACACAGTAACAACAAAGTCTCCAATGGAGACGTTACTGGGCCCGCTCGAGCAAATCGATGATCAACGGGAGGGCCTTTACCTTTACCTTTACCTTAGTATTCCAACACTCATCCCTCCACCAGTGTATATTTTCCAGCACAGTGTCCCCAGGTTTCCTCCCATCACCCCCCACCCCCACCCCCTTGCCTGCCTCTTTAGCAGATTCTCTCTCTTTCCTATCTATCTATCTATCTATCTATCTATCTATCTATCTATCTATCTGCTTATGGGCATTGTGGTTTGCGATATTTATACTGAAAGGTGACCCAAAATATTTATTACCTACTTTTAACTCTCAGTAGCACTGTAGCACTGTCCGCCCGTTGTTCATCGATTTCCTCCAGCTGGCACCAATAACATCTCCATTGTGAGACTTGTTGTTGCTGTTTTTCTCACAAATCGAATACGCCACGGGGAGCTTGCTAGGCTCTGCCATGCGAGTGGGACACTCTCCGTAGCTTGCGGGGCTCTCTGAGAGGGACAGAGGAATCGAACCCAGTTCAGCCGCATGCAAGGCAAACGCCCTACCTGCTGTGCTCTCTCTCCATCCCTAACCCTCAGTAGCCATGCTTTTTAAGTTTAGATATACCTTATTACTCAAAGTTTGACAAATATATCAGTAACTATCACCAAAAAAGCTAAAAGAAAGCAAAATATCAGGGGCTCTTTCAGATTAATGAGCTAAGAGTCACAGGTAATCTTATCTATCTTTCTAAAACTGTTTTGAGATTTCATTCAACTCAAGCCTAAGTTAATTGGTGCCATACACTATGGGAATCATACATTACAAATCTAAAGACGCATTTTAGGACGTTTAAAATATTAAGACGTTCCAACCAAAGTGATGCTCAGGATATGTGCTTTAAGATTATCAACAAATGAACAAAGAAATTTGGAATCACAGTTGTTGTGGAAGTCACATCTTAATAATGAAGAAATCTGAGAACAAATCCAGTACAAAGATTTCTGTGGATCCCAGTGGCTTCGAACTTGAACCTTAATGACCTGCACTCTGAAAGTGATTCCAATGACCTACCTTATCAAAATAAAAGAAGAAAAATCAGGTGTTCCATTTTGTTTCTTAAGATTAGGTGGGGAAACTATGATCTTCCAGTAAAATGTGGCTTGTACTGCATGGTTGGACTAACAGAAGAGGGCGAGAGACCTATACCTGACTGTGTTCAGGGTTTTTTCCTCGCTCTGCACGTAGAGATCATTCCTTGATTCTTTCCTTGTGTTCAGGGGACATTATGGGGTACCTGGGATCAAAGTCGGGTGCACTCAATGCAAAGCAAGCGCCCTACCCACTGTACAACACGCCCCTGAGTAAAGAATTTCTTCTTGTTGTTTTGAGCGACAACCAGCAGTACTCAGGGGTTATCCTTGGCTCTGGACTCAGGAAATACCACTGGCATACTCGAGGACCATATGGAATGCAAGGGACCTAATCCAGGGTTGTGGCAGGGAAGGCAAATGCACTATATGCTATACTATCATTCTGGCCCCTGATTGGTTCGTTTTAATGAAGTGTATGGAGAGAAGAGGAAGAAAAGGACAAAGAAGAGGCGATGAGGGAAGAGAAGAGAGCGGCATATATGGATTCAAAATCCTGATATATTTACTATGTATCCCTTTGCAGTAAGTTTGTCAATCCCTAAATTAACTGAAGCATTCAAACCGAAGTGGAGAGTAAGTCATTCTCCACTCGTTAAACACATTGAGGAGCTAGTAGTTCTTAAAAGGTCTAAATATTAGATTCCACCAGCATTCCTCTGCCATAGCTGTGATAATACAACTAGCAAGTGAAGTATGTAGCATTATTGAAAATCACATTTCCTTGTAAATCAAAACTGCAATGAAGTACCACCTTACACAACTGAGAATGACCTGTACCCAAAAAGACTGGAAATAAGAAGTACTGGTAAGGGTATAGAGGGGGAAAAAACTTTTATACACCATTGGTGGGAACATTAATTGTAAGACCACTATGTAAATGACATAGCAACATCCTTAAAAAAAAAGCAGATAGAGAAATAACATATGATACCACTCCTATGAATTTATTCAAAAAATATGAAAAGACTAGGGACTGGAGTAATAGCACAGTGGGTAGGGCATTTGCCTTGCACGCGGCCAACCCAGGTTTGATTCCCAGCACCCCATATGGTCCCCTGAGCACCGCCAGGAGTAATTCCTGAGTGAATGAGCCAGGAGTAGCCCCTGTGCATCACCAGGTGAGACCCAAAAGGACCCCAAAAAATGTGAAAAGACTAATTTGGAAAAATATTGCATTCACATTCATAGAGCATTATTTACCACAGCCAAAACATAGAAATGTTATAAATGCCCAGCAATAATATGTTCTATGAACACAATGGAATACTACTTGGCTGTTGATAAAGATGAAATTATTGCCTCTTTCAGCAACATGGAGGAAATTTGAAGTTATTATACTCAGTGAAGTAAATCAGAAAGTGAAAGAATATTCCTGTATGGTTTCACCATTTATAGAACATATAAAAATGCAAATAAAATTATTTTTAAATAACTCTTAAACTCCAAGAAAAATATGTCAATTATCAGAGGAAGTGGAAGAATCATCTTAAAGAAGAATGGAAAGATCTGGGTAAAAGAAACTATTTTGAGTGTGAATGCACTAGAACTTGGAGGTGGGTGTGTAAACTGTGTTCCCCATGTTTATAAATAGTATTACAAATCAATATATTCTATTGGTTTAGTCATAGCTGATGTGATACACATTTCCAAATCATTTTTTCAGCATTATGTCTTTAGTCTTTTAAGTAGATATATACTTACACACACACACACACACACACACACACACATATATATATATGTATGAGCCATAGTTGAACCTTATTTTATTTTACCATTCCAACAGCTATATTTATAACTTGCTCCTTACTGTGAATAGGTTTTTATAAGGTGCCTTAAACTGTGTATTCAGTAATTTCCTTAATTTTTTTCCCCTATAGAGTCTACCTCAGTGTGCCTGGTTGTGGGGAGAGAGGAGGGGATAGTGAGAAAAGGTCAGATTAATGATGAAGGCCTGTTGACACAGTGGGCATGCCTAGTGGTGTTTGGAGGTCTGGGTAAAGGTAAAGGTAAAGGTAAAGGCCCTCCCGTTGTTCATCGATTTGCTCGAGCGGACCCAGTAACGTCTCCATTGGAGACTTTGTTGTTACTGTGTCTGGCATATCAAATACTCTCGGTAGCTTGCCGGGCTCTCCGAGAGGGGCGGAGGAATCGAACTCGGGTCGGCCATGTTGGCCACTTGTAAGGCGAACGCCCTACCCACTGGGTAAGTGCTGGAAATCCACCTCAGTGCCTCATACATACCAGTCATGTTCTATACCATTTTAACCATCTCCATGTCCCAATTTGTTCCATTTCATAAATTTCTGTTTCTTCTTTTTCTAGTCTTCTTTGATGAACTGAGTACTTCTTTCTATCAAGTTTTATAGGTTTTTTTTACTTAATAGATATACAACTTACTTTTGTTATTTTAATTATTGTTTGGGACTTATACATTAGAACATCATCCTACCTTGAAATAAATATATAAAATAAATAATACTTTCGTTCTTAACTAATTCCATAATTCTATACATATATATGTAATAGTTTCCCTTTGTTTCAGTGATGGGATCAAACTCATTGCCTTGCATAACATATGCAAGGCAAAACTCTACTGCTGATCTAAATCCCTGGTCCTATTTGTCTTTTGATTCATCAAAAGATTATTGTGTTATATTAGTTATAATCATTAAGAGTAGAACTCTATTTTTGTAGGCCCAATCCTGATTACTTATGTAAGTTTGGGCATGTTATTTAACCTTTCCATGCATTATCATAGGACACACTGCACTGTTATAATAAAGATTAAATTTGCGTGTGTATCTGTGTATGTATGTGTGCATGTGCACATGCGTGCATACATGCATGCATGTGTGTGTCCTTCAAATAGTACCTAACACTGGAAAATCAAATTAATAAATATTACATATGTGATAGCTAAACTTTATAGCATTACAAACTATTTATTTAAATACCGATCAAGGGTCATCTTAATGTAAGCTGAGGTCAATAAGTGGTTAAAAAGTGTTGACAAATATAAAGAATAAAATATTGTTTCCAACACTATAATCTTCCACTAATTATCAATGTTTTCACTAATGCTTTTAGTACATTCTTCTTGGTGTCGGTTTGGGTCTGGTTGAAATGTTCTATGTTGTGTACAAGTTTTCAAACTGTGGGCCTAGTGAAAGGAACAATAAATACCAAAAAGGTGCATGAAAAAAAATTACTATTCTTCTCCCTGGGTTATTGGTTTAAATGCTAATCTACCACTTCTGAAAATAAGAAAAATTCCCTCAGAGCATTCTTTTTGACCTTTCTTAACGTTCTTTCGTTTCTTTCCCTCTAACTTTATTTTTAGATGAATATCAAACAGGAAATTCCACTCCCCTAAGAAATGGTAAATTTTCTAGCTAGAGATCAAAGGGTGAATAGAGTCCACTGGGAGTTCAGTAATGGGAGAATGGACCAAAAGGTTTGGCAGAACAGAGATGGATGGATAGTGGATGGGAGGGAGACCATCTCTATTTTCTTATTCTCTAGTAGGGATAAAATCAGTAGCTTCCAATTATGCCTAAGGCTCAACTGTCGTGAAATACACCAATTGATTTAAGGCAAAATTCAACTCAAAAAATGACTGGTAAAAACCTACAGAGCAGATATAGCCACAGAACTGTTCTAATGCCCCAGCACCGGAGGGATGAGGATATGTAGAGTACTGAAAGACATAACAATGATTTGCCACTTACTGTTAAGTGTTGCCAAATGTGTTTTAAGTACCTCATATACTGGAAATACACTGCAAATTGCCTTCCTTATGTTGTGAATAGGAACAGAGGCTTTTCCTTCTTTCCTGTTTATATTATTGATCGCCACATATTCAAATCCACCTCTTCTGCTTTGTAAAATAAATTGATGTATAGGATGTGTTTTATAAAAATCTGCACCTTTAGGTCTGAAACCAGAAGATGTCACACACTGTGACCTTTCTGAACAAATCTATCAGTCTAGATGTAGATTAAAGCTCTAAAACCAGGAAATACAGAACTTTATACAACTAAAGCTTCCACAAGTTATTTTTATATCTTAAAGATAGCATTATGTCATAATTGATTGAATTAAAGAATCATCTGAAAAGTTCATTTTATAGACCAATATCACTAAGGTTCTCTAGTAATGGATCCTTAAATTTGGAATTTGGGGGATTAGTATTTTTCAGAAGTTTGCACATAATGAGATAAAACTATTACAACTATTCATTTCCAAACTGTTAAGCTCAATGCCATGTTCAGAAACTATTCTACATATATATACAACATATATATTCTACATATATTAAAATTCTATCAAAATAATATCCATAACATTATTATATGATGAATACCATATAATTTTCTTGAAGATACTATGAAAACTTTCTTAAGATTTTAGTCAACTAAAAATTAAGTTATGTTTGTCTTCTTGATTATATTAAACTATGTTGTAAAAATAATAGTAAACTGATAAAGTACAAAATACTAAATTAGGACCAGAGAGACATACAACAGGCAAGTCATTTGCCTCACATTGAGTCAACTTGGGTTCAATCCCTGTAGCACTGTAGCACTGTCAACACTGTCGTCCAGTTGTTCATTGATTTGCTCAAGTGGGCACCAGTAACGTCTCCATTGTGAGCTTTGTTGTTACTGTTTTGGGCATATCAAATACGTCACAGGTAGCTTGCCAGGCTTTTGCTGTGTGGGAGGAATACTCTCAGTAGCTTTCCAGGCTCTCCAAGAGGGGTGGAAGAATCAAACCCAGGTTCAATCACTAGCCCTGTTTATATTCCCTCCCTCCTCATACCCCCAAGTTCAGCCCCTCCAGAAGTGATTCCTAACCTTTGAACTCTTAGCCAGTCCCTGAACATCACCAGGTGGTGATCCAGGTGTGGTCCAAACCAGAAATAAAATGCTATGTTTGTATAGATGACAAGAGTCAAGCAAGAGGGATGCTTGACAACCCCGTGTTCAACATTCCTCTACCCAGAATATAGGGACCTAGGCTTGGAAAACCTCCAGGGGTAGATACCACAGTAATTGCCAGGGTTTGCAGTCCATAGACTCACTACTTCCCAAATGGACTGCTATAGCAATTTCATTCTAAATGGAACATCTAGAAGATTAAGGATAAGAGCGGTTGATAGGTTATAAACAGTCGTTTGGTCAAAGAAGAGTGACTTGAAGTCTACAAACCACAAATGTATAAACTTCCTACAGGATTTGTGTGTGTGTGTGTGTGTGTGTGTGTGTGTGTGTGTGTGTGAAATGTTATCATTCTTTCCTCTCCCTTTCCCATTATCCATCATAATCTCTAGTCTGGCATTTTGGCTTGAATTTCTGAAAAACCTACATGGAATGAACTCATTCTCTTTGGAAATGGCCTTGGTTTGACTAAAGGTAACTATTTGAAAAGAAATTCATCATATAAGTATCTTTTCCTCTTAAGGAATGGGGCTGCACCAACATCACAGTGGGTAGAGAGGGCACTTGTGATTATACTGAGAAAAGGGACTAATTACTGATGGGAGAAGGAAAGGATAATTTGTCAGATTATATATATATATATACACATATATATGTATGTATATATATATATATAGACTAGGGTGATAGCACAGCGGTAGGGCATCTGCCTTGTGCACGGCCGGCCTGGCTCAGCCAGGTTCGATTCCCCCGCCCCTCTCAGAGAAACTGGTAAGCTACTGAGAGTATCTCGCCAGCATGGCGAAGCCTGGCAAGCTACCCGTGACTTGAAGTCTAAAAACCACAAATGTATAAACTTACATTTACATGTTCAATATGCCAAACACAGTAACAAGAAGTCTCACAATGGAGATGTTACTTGGCCCGCTCGAGCAAATTGATGAACAACGGGAGGACAGTCATACAGTGACACTGATGTTTGTACATGTAAACATTGACTTTCATCACAGATAATAATACAGGACAACCTAGTAATAACTAGTAGTTTATTTCATCCTTCCTAAAATTTCAGTATGATATAGGAAAATGTATTTTTAAGACAAATGGAAGCACCTTATTCATTTTTCCTTTTTTACTAAATAAAATATTTGTATCAATTAACAAATGATCTCAAATGGCATGTATTCTTTTCAATCTAATGAAAAAAATCTAATATCAAAACAGAAGCACAAAGGATTGTTTTTAGTGTATCTTCTACTTGTATGTTATGTAAAACAATGAGTGATCAGATGTGTATGAAAAATACTTGGGAAAAAAGATAGATAGTCTTTCTTTTCTCAGTTTTCTGTATTTCTAAATGTGCTGCATATGCATAGGAGCTCATTTAAAGTTCTATACTGGATGCTTCATTTCACAAAATCACTTTAGCAAGGAATGTTTTAGCAGAACAGCACCTTTTGGAATACACTTTGGGAACTACTAACCTACAGAATCTTAATTATTATTTAATCTCTGTCAAATAACTGGTATCATGATTATTTACAAAATAATGATTTGGGGGCCAGAGTGATAATACATTGGGTAGAATGCTTGCCTTCTATGTTATAAACCCAGATTCAATCCAAGGTACCACATATCTGAGCATAGTCCAGAATAAACTCAAAGCACAGAGGCTGAGTAAACCTTGATTGAACCCACGTGTGGTACAAAAAAAAAAAAAGAACAAAGCAATATAACAATTCTGAGACACAGGAAGATCAAGTGACACTTTTTTATTAATTTTTATTAGTGAAACACCATTTTTATAGCAAGTCACAGAATTGGCGTCAAACCACAAATCTCTTTTCTTCTTTTACCACAAAATTAAGGTTCATTTTTCTTTTAACTCCACTAGGCATTGCCAGTATATGTTTGGATGTCAGAAGGACCAAAAGCACATTACATTTAAAATAAGCTATAGGTTTATAGAGAAAAAGGACATGATTATGGATCATAGAAGTCCAGGAAAGATTAATCTGTATGACCAAGTCATGATGCTTGTGGCCTTCTGCACTCCATTTCTTTGCTTATAAATTGAAGATAGTGCCTTTCTAGATGCATTTCTACACAGGTAATATGAAAGGGAATTTGCACAAAACCTTCCTCTTGAAGTTGATTCTTCCCTCCATTTCCAAAATTTGTTTCCAATTTCCTTCCCTGCCAACCATTTCCAACCACTGGAAAAATTAAGCTCATGTGCAGAAAATTATATGTCCCCTTTCCAGAAAATGTCTAGCTTCCTGGAATTCAAAAATGCTCTTTTAAAAATGTTTCTCTAAGATAAAGAGTCAAAAATATTTTTGAAGATTCGTAAATCAAAAAAGTATAAATATTTTCAAAATAACTGTCAAGCCTTGTAATTTTTGCTCTCAGAGTAGAAAAATGAAAATAATAAGCTAAAACAAGTCGTATGAAATAATACAATGAGCTTACAATGATAAGTAGAAGAAAAAGTCACAGTTATGAGGTAAAGCCTGAAGGAAGTGTTAAGAAATACGTTAATCACCCTTACTCCCCTTCTTCCACTGAGCTGAGATGGAAGGTCAGAAGTGGATGGTAGAAGGTGTCTGGTGTCCTGTGGCTAGGGAAATGGTCTACAGAGTTTAATGGGGTCTCTAGGATTTTTCCTGTTTAACATCAAGATTCACCTGTAGTTAAGAGTATGTAGTTAAGAGTATGTATTCTGTCCCTTGGATGGCTGCAGAGCTAGTGGGACTGCCAACATCAATCTATTTAGATGCTAGAGAGAAAGTACTCTTCCAGGAGGCCAGGAAGATTCTGAGAAACTGCCCTTATAGTACCGGTGAGTCTCTCCAGAAAGTCACCATAGTTGCTGGCATCACAGGCCAGGAAACTAGCCTCTGGCGCACTGACAAAAGTCTCTGGAAAATCACTCTAGGCGCGTGAAGGAAACTATCTGGATGGTGAGCGGCACTGGAAGCAGGAAGGAACAAACGCACTGTAAGATGAAGCGAAGCTGTTTGACCTTGTCCTTCCTGTTCCTGCCACCAAGTTTGGCATCATGCTGACTGGTTAAGGAAAAAGGCTGAGAGGTCCCAGCCCTAAGCAGCACAAGTCAGTGCCAAAAAAATGGTTTGAGAACAAGCAGCTTGGCAATGAATGTTAACTAGCTTGCAAAGAAAACGATATTGGAGCAATAGTGGGCAAACTACATTCTTGCCCCCTGTCTTTCAGTAAAGCATGTAGTAGCCAGGACAGAGCTCAGTCAGAGACAGTATTTTTCTTTCAGGATTTGTGCTTTTCTTTTATCCTCCCCGATTGCCAGGCTCAGGAGAGTGCCTGAGCAATACTTGTTTTCATGGCTGACAATTTAAAACCTTTCTCTCTTCTATAAAATGAAGAAGGGATTGTCTAATAAGATTAGTTTGAGAATAAAAGCAAAGAAGCATTTTTTAAAAAGTCATTTGCTTACCCAGCAAATATCTATCAAGCATCTACTATATGCAAGAAATTTTGTAAAACATGGAGAAATGACATGTGTAAGTATCTGACCCACAATAGAAGTTTCACATAAAAGTCCTCTGCAGCCTGATTGGGCATATTTCATAAAGCATTTGCCTTGCGTGCAACTGAGGGTTAGACCTGGCTCTCCAAAAGGTCCCCACAGCCCTGTACCAAGTGATCCCTTAGCCCAGAGCCAAGAGTAAGCCCTGAACACTGGGTGTGCCCAACAACAAAAAGAGAATTTCATTTCTTTGTTCTTCCCTTTGCAATTGCAGAATCATGCAAAGTAAGAAAACAACACAATTTAATAGTATTTCATTTCTGTGTATTTGTGCTGGTTTAATTTGGTTTGGTTTTGCAGTGCCAGCAACTGAACCCAGTTCTCACAGGTATGCCAAAAAATTTGCACTTTTTTGCTTCTTTGTTTTATTGGGAACACAGGAGAAAATTTTTTCTAAATCATATTTCTATGCCAGTATTATTAAGATTTGTTTCTCAAGGATACTGAGGCAGGTTGTTTTCCATGAGGGACTTTCCCATATTTGTTATTGATATGAAATATGCCCAAAGAGAAAAATATCTCAGGTATACTACTATGTGTGATTAAGTTCACTGTTATTGGATAATTTTACTCTGTTCTGCCTTTTAGAAATAATAGTACATATGTCAACTATCTCTGACATTATTATTGTTTGAAAGATTTTGTAAGCATAGAACATTAGCATTTTATATGTGGGGATGGAGAGGTTGAAATCATTTGCCCAAGGTCACTCCATACATCAGTCAAATAATTACTCTCTGAACCCCGGGCTTCCAATGTCCTGCTCCTCATCCCTCTTTCTTCTCCTTGAGAAAATATTCACTCACACAAGCTCCTACTTGTCTTTTCCTCTTTCTTTAAGAAAGTACATTGAAAAAAATAGTATTACTTGCATCACCCCAATCAAATTAATCATAAAATAAAATTAAAGCACATTTATTTAGAGGAAAGCTACTCTTTTCATTAATGAGAATTTTATTAAATATAATAAAATATTTCAGGCAATTTCTTTCTTCCCGGTGTTTTTTCCTCCTTCCTTTCTCAGATTTATTGAAAAGCATTTTTATTAGTGCAATAATAGGCTCCGGGACATGCAATTATATTGAGATGCTGACACTTTCCTGTTAGTTGCAGCCTTTGGCCTGAGGCCAAACACTGAACCCAAGCATATGAGTTTCTCTGTGAGCAGTCCTGGCATGCCACTCGCCTGCATTTGTCCTTACAGCAACCTCCAATTTTCACCCACTGTAGAGAGAATTAACTAATTTTTGCCTCCCATTACAATTCATCCAAATTGATACTCCCATCTCTCTTTTAGACAAAGCCAAAAATTTCTTATGAATTTTTTTTTTTGCAGGAGTCTGTTGAGAGATCTGATTAGAAGCCATTGACCAGTTTCATGTGAGGAAATATCATAAAGGGTTTCATTACTTCACGAGTCATTTACAAACATGAAATGAAAATACTTAGACCTTTGTCATGAGTTTTCTTCATAGCTTTCACTTCTATATCTTTTTTTATTACAAATCCCCCTTCTTCCAAAGCTCCGAGTCAAGCATTTCAGAGAAAAAGTAAAAAGATTGACTGGAAATAAAATAGAGATCCAAACCTCTGGAACTTTTTAATTTCTCAGGTAGGAATAAACTACCTTCAAAATTAGGGGGAGGGGGAGGGGGAGGGAATAACACCAGGGAATGTTTCCAAATCCACTCCCAGTTTTTTCTGTAAAGACCCTAACTCTCAATAGCCAAGGAACTAAACCTCTTATCTGTGCCACATTCTGTGCCAATGAACTTCCCCCCACATATCCTAACTTTCTTCTTGGAAACACTACGTGTTTTTAGGCAACTCCCTCATAAACCTAAAAGACTTTGCTTGAAAAGTTACATGTGAAGAATGAGAATACATATGCACGTGTGTCTGTGTGTGTATATATGTGTGTATTGACCTCCAGGATAAAGAAGTCACTTGAACACCACACACCATAACACTGATGGGCTTTGTTGGAAGTCAGAGCACATACAGAGAGAGAGAGAGAGCTAGACTATACTCTCTAAGATGTCTGAGCCTGAAAGTGAATAAAAAAAGAACATAGTGGGTTCCTGCCATGCCCAGCAATGTCCTCACAACTCCAGCTCCCCACAAGTTCTCTGACTTCCAATAAATCCCATCAGTTTTATGCAGTGTTATGGTGTGTGGGGTTCAAGTGACTTCTTTATCCTGGAGGTCAATCTAGAAACACTCAATTTTTAGACCTAGAACTGGTGTGCTGGACTCTTGCAGGAGGTTCCAAACATACAAATAAGTGAAATTAGGATATTGCCTGCATGTAACTTTCATCAGCTTCTTTTGTGAGCACTAGTCATATTCCTACCCTATTTTGCTCAGATCTTTTGAAATCAGAACACTCTGTGATGAAGCTTACTACCTTGAAACACAGACACCCATTCAGACCAAACTCAGTGGGCAGAGTGTCCTGTGGAGTGACTGAATTCCTTCATATCTTCCTTTTTGTTGGCCCTGCAGCCGTGCGCTGGGCAAGTAAAACTTCAGTCCCAGCCAGACCCCTCCCTGCCACCCTTTTGATACCCCACAGGACTATGCTTCAGTCTCAGGGACAAAGATCAGAGACTAACCTTTTCCCTGGTAGAAAGGAACAAAAATTTCTATGAAACTATGGGTTCAGGATGGTGTGAGCTGGAGGGAAAATGAAGTTGTAGCCACAAAATCCTTTCTGTGAAGAAAGAAAATCAGGAGGAGGTGACTGGCGACACTTGATTGAAGTTCATATCAACTTCATTTTCACTTCACAGAGAGCTAGAGATGAGAAGAAAAGTTGTCTTAAAGACAGGAATAAGTAAGAACCTGCTTAACAAATAACATATGAGGCTTGTTAGACTCTCATCAAGAGAGCATAGGACATGGAGCCACATTCTCACACAGATGAAACAAGAGGATAGCTTATCAGTGGTTTTTAGAATACACATATTTGTTTTAACAGTCTTTCAGCGTAATAATAATGTCCAAGAATATAAATACAAAAACACCAAAATAAAAAAATAAATGAAAACTTGCACATATATTTCAGTTACTGTACCCACTAGAATTTATCAATGAAATCATTCTCATACGATCCACTTCCAGACAATACAGATACTCATCTACATATTTCTGATAGAATTCTAAATTTTTATGGTTACTTTTCCACGTGTCTGCCATTGTCCTGGTAGTGGCTAATATAGATGGATGAAGGAGGAAGAAAGAGTCAATGGAACATTCAGACATACAGAAAACTCAAGCTTTACAGAGAGAAAATCTTCTGTCACTGCACCAAGGAAGCCAAAGAGGGCCTTAACCACAGAAATGAGAAGGAATTCAAGAGACTCTGTTCTAAAATTCAGAGGTGGTTATAAGAAAGAAGTAGTTGGTCTGTCACTCCACACTATGAAAATCTCTGAGTCAGCAAATTTTCTGGGTGCCTTTATTATGTGGGGGGGGGGGGAGGGGGAGATCCAAAAGATTGAAAGCAGTCTTCCACTTTTCTAGCAAACACTGTGGAGAGTAACTGTACTTTACCTATAGAATGCGAACTCCACGCAAGAGGGAGAGTCCCCTTCTCATACAAACCCACACACTCACATAATGAGATAAATCACTCTCAGTAACTTTTAGAAAAAACATTTTGTATTCTCAAGAAATCAACCTGGGGCTGGAGCGATAACACAGTGGGTAGGGCGTTTGCCTTGAGCGCGGCCGATCAGAGTCTGATTCCCAGCATCCCATATGGTCCCCAGAGCACCGCCAGGAGTAATTCCTGAGTGCAGAGCCAGAAGTAACCCCTGAGCATCGCCGAGTGTGACTCAAAAAAAGCAAAAAAAAAAAAAAGAAGAAGAAAAAGAAAGAATAAAGAAATCAACCTTAAATGATTGCCTTGCTAAGGCAGCTAAAAGATAAGCTAGAGAAGGAAAACTAGCTTTGTGAAGAGCAGTTATAGGAGGGATACAAAGAAATGTATAGCCATGTCATGTATCCCAGGTACATATAATGCCCAGAAAAAAAAATAGCTGTGCAGAGTCAGTTACATCAAGTACAAATCCTCAAAAAGCTGTTTACTAGTAAAACTAAACTAGTAAATTTATTTGGTGTATGAGTCATACTGCACTTACCAATAATTCAGAAGCTGATAACATTTTCTTTTGCTTCAACCAGGAAGCATCTACTTTCTCCTTATTCCTTGCTGGTCCCTCCTACACTGCTGGAGGAACTAGATCCTAGCTTCTCCACAAAAAAAGAAGACATTCAAGACCCACTGTAAGCAAACTAAAAGAACAGACTCCAGTCTCTTCCTCGCTTATGGCAAACACTGTTGTAGAAGAAAGGATAGAATGTGACTCAAGTCAGCCAACATACCAAAGATTTTAGTGAAGTAAATGGAATTAAAGCAGACAGATAGAATTTTCTTAGGATGTTCCCAAGAGCTTCACAAGCCAGACAGAAAGATTTCAACTGTATCTGAAAGCAGATTTAAAGGCAGAATCCACTTGGTTGAAACTCTTTAATTAACCGGATACCTTTTTCTTTTATAAATAAACCCACCCAAGTATGAATTTGTATAGTTTGTATTTGCATTAAATTGTTAATATGTACTTTTGAGAAATGTGATGGTTTGGAATTCAAGTCTTTGTGTGTGTGTGTGTGTGTGTTTGTGTGTGTGTGTGTACGCACGCGCACGCGCGTGTGTGTATCAGTAACTACCAAGATGTCTTGAGAATGGATGTTTGTGAATCAAGTCCAATGGATACAAAGAAATCTATAGCCATGTCAGATTGCATCCCAGGTCCATATAATGTCCAAAAAAATAAAATACCTATGCAGAGCTCAGTCACATCAAGTACAAATCCTCAAAAAGCTGTTTACTAGTAAAACTAAACTAGTAAATTTATTTGATATGTGAGTCTTGCTGCATTTACCAATAATTTAAAGCTGATAACATTTAACTTTGCTTCAATCAGAAAGCAATGGTCCACTTTTTCCCTTTTGGAAATTCTAGGCCAATATCTCATCCATAATTCAACCATGAGTCAGTTTTTAAATGAACAGTGCTACAAAAGCAATCATTGTCCAGCACAAACAGGATCGCTGTGACTGCATAAACTTAACCATCTAGATTTATATCCAACTTGCTCAGCGTTCTGTAAAGAACAGAAATTCAAGCTTAATACTGATGGTGAACAAGTATTATATTTTGATTGACCCTTCTTTGCTTATGAAGAGTAAGGAGTCCATATTATTTGAACTGGAGTCCTTCATTTTCACTCATGGTAATAACATGAACACAGTCCATCAAAGCCTTCTGTAGCCGGGAACATTAAAACAATAGTGGGTCAAGCAGCAAATAGCTCCAAATTATACCAAGTGCTTTTGTCTAGGTCTTCTTTCTTGAGCAGAGATCAAAAATATGTTGATAGGATATTAGAGATTAGTATGAGTCAATATGAAAAAAAAGAAAATGAATGCTCAATTTGTTTAAATTATTTTCTTTAATTGTAATAATCACTTCACTTAATCACTTAACTTCCCGTTAGTCGTCGATTTGCTCGAGCGGGCACCAGTAACGTCTCCATTTGTCCCTGTCGCGTGCTAGTGTAGCCCAATAGCATCTGTTCACTCCGGGAACATGAAGGGCCTCAAACCGATCGTTCATGATCTTGACGAAGAAGTCTGACCATCTGGTAGGTGGGCGGCCACGCGGTTTTTTGACATCCCGTGGGATCCAGTCGGTAACAGCTCTAGTCCAGTGGTCGTCTTTAAATCTCATTACGTGACCAGCCCATCTGATTTTCGACACCTTGGCAAATGAGACAGCGTCCCTGATCCTTGATCGTCGACGGATGTCAGAACTCTGGATTCGTTCTCTCATTTGAGTGAAACGTGATATTCCAAGCATAGCTCTTTCTATTCTTCTTTGGGAGACCTGTGTATTCGATATGCCAAAACCAGTAACTACAACTGGTCTCATTCACCAATTGTAATAATAATTCATTAACCAAAATGCAAACATTCAAATTTGTATTGATAGCTATCCCTTTGTGGTTGAAAATAAATTTGAAGTACTATTGATAATTTATTTTAAAACAATAAATAAAAACTGATACAAAGTGGGTAGAGTGTTTTTGCCTTGCAAGCAGCAGACCTCGGTTCCATTCCCATCATTCCATATGGTCTAAGCTTGCCAGGTGTGATCCTTGAGCACAGAGCCAAGAGTAGCCCTGAACACAGCTAGGTATAACTCAAAAATAAAAACACAAAAAGTAACTCATAAATATAAATGGAAGTAATAAAATGTGTTAAACATTCATTTCAGTTATGCTGGAAACATGTTTTATGAAATAAATATGACTGTTTTTCCACTTTGTTCAAATAACCTAAGCTTTTGTTACATCGTTATAAGTAATATCATAGAAGCAGCCAACCAACTTCCTTTATTTGGACTACTATTCTCATTTCTTAGAGAGGAGAATGGTTTTATATAAAGAATTTAACCTCATTTTCTCTAAGTAACAAAATAAACTTTTTTTAACCTATGAAAGTCAAAGGGGAGGGGTTGGAGTGATAGCACAGTGAGTAGGGTGTTTGCCTTGCATGTGGTTGACCCGGGTTCAATTCCCAGCATCCCATATGGTCTCCTGAGCAATGCCAGTAGTAATTCCTGAATGCATGAGCCAGGAGTAACCCCCGTGATCTCTGGGTGTGACCCAGAAAAAAAAAGAAAAGTCAAAGGGGAGACTCCATGTGAGTTAATACATGCAACTGCTCCATTTGATTTCAAAATCAATAATAACGTGACTGTCTAAGTAGTTGATGACTTACGATAGAAGAAAATTTTGTTATAGTTCAGATTTTTGCTATACTGGCTCTAATTTGAATTAAAGTGAATTCTATTGTTCTGACCTGCACACACACAAGTAATTTACAATGTTCAAAAGCTAATAGTAATAGTAAAAGCAAGCACCATATTCACATTTAGTTTTCATGTATATACAGGTTTTCCTTTAAAAGAATATATGGAAAAATCTGCAATATATATTTCTCTTGTCTGTTTGAATGAAACTTAGAAATGACAGAAAACCTCTCGATTAAAAAGTCCAATGTAATATGGTTACTACTTTGATACTTAAGGAAAGGTAAGTAAAGGCTTTACATTACCTACTACTTAACCTGAATGTTCCACATTTCAAGAAAACAAGAGAAAAGAGGGAAAGAACAAATTAGGGAATGAGTTAATAAATAAAGAGACTGAACCCAAAAATAAATAAAATCTTATCTGGAAACACAAATTACACAAATTAATAAGCACAAATTAATAGGTTACTTAGTAAAAAAGTTAGTGCAAAACATCTGAAACCAAACAGATGTTGCAGAAAACTAGGAAGACTTACTATTTAAAAACTTGAGTCTTGGGCCTGGAGAGATTGAACAGCAGGTAGGGCTCTTGCTCACCCTGCATGTGCAGATTCCAGTTCTACCCCCCAGCACTGCATATGGTCCCAAAACATACTTAGGAGTCATTCCAGATATCAGGCCAGAAATAACCTCTTAGTACTGCTTAATGCAACCCCCAAACAAAACTGGGGATTTTATAAGCTTACTTTATTTATTGGCAAATATTATTTAAACACCTTCAATGTGCAAGACAGAATTCCAGATAGCCATGAAACAGCAATGAACAATGTGTGTGTGAGCATGCGCATGTGTCTAAAATCTCTTATAATAGAACTTGTGTATAACAAAGTCAGATAATGAAATATATATAACAATATATTCTTAAAACACATGTGGTCATAAGATCTATAAAATAAGCAAGGTGTGGGGTGGGGGAGAAGTGGGTGAAGACTTGTAAAGATAAGTCAAGGAAGTTGTGTACAAAAAAGTTGACCTGTTTGCTGGATCAAGGGAATGGTGAGACATGAAGGGAAGACTGGGAGAAGAGAAGAAAGAAAACCATAATAGGAAATTTTTCCTGAATATTCAGACCTTCTGATGTATGTACCTGCCTTTCCTGATTCTTAACAAAGGATTTAATTTTCATCAAATTTTTAATGATAATTTGAATATAGAAAAGTAAGAATTATGATGATTACTAAAGAATGGCTATTAGTTAAGAATGACGGTTGTACATATATATACTTATATGTACACACACGCATACACACACTTATACATATATATCAGATAGTTAGATAGATAGCTGCATCCAGTTGTACTCAGGGCTTACTCTTGGCCTGTGCTCAAGGATCACTCCAGGTGGGGCTTTGTCTGCATATGTCCATGTGTGGTGTGAGGTATCAACCAGGATCAGTGGTGTGCAAGCCAAGTTCCTTAATCACTGTACTATCTCAATTTTAATAGCAAACACTGTCTTCTTAAATAAAGCCTGGATAGTTAGGAATGACCACGTCTTCAATGAACTAAAATCTATGTCATAGCATGAGCACTACGACATATATAATAATTAAATTTAAACTTAATTTTTAAAAATTTTGTATATAATATCACATCTGAAATAACTCTAACTAGCATATAATTATATGCAATAATTCAATATTAATTTAATGTTAATTTAATAATTGCTTAGAAAGGATTCTGTTGATATCATTTCTGTTCATTTTATTTTTTTTAATTTATTCTTTATTTTTTATTTGTTTTGCTTTTGGGGTCACACCCGGCAATGCACAGGGGTTACTCCTGGCTCTGCGCTCAGGAATTACCCCTGGCGGTGCTCCGGGGACCATATGGAATGCTGGGAATCGAACCTGGGTCTGCCGCGTGCAAGGCAAACGCCCTACCCGCTGTGCTATTGCTCCAGCCCCCCCATTTCTGTTCATTTTAAAGATACAGTAAACCATAAAGTTTTTATGTTCTTCCTAATGTATACATTTAATTGAGACTAAAACAGGAGAAAGTATAAATTTTAAACTCACAATTCTTATGATCTATCCTGCACTGTCTGTCGCATTGTCCTCCTGTTGTTCATCGATTTGCTTGAGCGGACCCAGTAACGTCTCCGTCATGAGACTTGTTGTTACTGTGTTTGGCATATCGAATATGTTATGGTTAGCTTGCCAGGCTTTGCCATGCAGGCTAGATATTCTCGGTAGCTTGCAGGGCTCTCCGAGAGGGGCGGAGGAATCGAAGTCAAGTTGGCCATGTTGGCTGCATATAAGGCAAACACCCTACCTGCTGTGCTATTGTTCTAGCCCCAATCTATCCTACCTGTGTTTATTTATATTTATTTTATTTCTTCTATATGAGTCTGGGTTTTTAAGAGAAAAAGATTATCTGTTATCTACCTATTACATCTCTATCATTGATCTATTTATATTTAGTCTAATCTAGTTTAGTGTCTTTCATTAAAATGGGTGATAAATATTTCGTCAATGAAAATAGCCATTTTGGGAAAAAACACCCAGATTGCTTCAAATCCTATAGAAAACTTTTGGTAAAGATTTTTTTCACTTCTTCATGAAGTTCTTCAATATATTGGCAGGTGTCTATTTCCATTGTCTCCAACAAGTGCTGATAGAATTAAGCAAACTTCTTGCCAAATGGTTCATGGTCTAAATAATTAGAAAGCAAGATTGTACATAAACACAGTAAAATCTAGTAACATGCTCATTTTATAGCTGGATAGTCCTATTGCATAATATACAATTTTGATAGTAAGTTCTTAAAGAAGAAAGTAAATTTTACTATGGAAACAGAACACAATGTTAACAGGCAATAAGTAATCAATACTGATAACAGTCAAAACTTAGAAGATAAACTCTCAATAAAACATATTGCTCTCATGTTGGGATTAGCAAATATGCAATTAATAAACACTTTATTATATACAGTATTAGATTTACTATATTGCAATGCTGGTAATATGTATCAGCCCAAACTTAGGGCTATAAAAGCTGCCATCATTTTATCTATATAATTTGCCAATAATAAAATTTTACGTTATTAGACAGCATAGAAATATATAACTTGAGAAGCTGGCAGGCTTTTAAATTCTTCCTAAATTTATTCTCCCATTGCATAAACAATATAAAAAAGAATTAAGCTCTCGCGGAAAGACAAATGACCTGTTTTCTGTGCCCAAGTTTCCAGTACTTTACAGAGCATAAGCTTAATGTCTCAGCTTTTCCACCATGCAATTCAGGGAATGTGGTGGGAACTGAACACTAAGGCAACTCAGCTGGAAACTATCTTAGACGAAATATTTTTGTCCAGCACTTTTCTCATGTGAATTTCCCCCTAGTTGGTATCTAACCAGTCAGCAGAACATGGCATTCACTTTACCTCAGGTCTTCAAGATTTTTTTTTAATCAACAAACTGCTACATAAACCAGCATAACAAAGCAGCCATGTTTAAAAGAAGCTTTTCTTTTTTAAGGAGGTCAATAGAGAGGAATCAAATTTCAGTGTCCTCAAAGTTTCCAGTGATCAACTGACAATGAGGGAAACCCCTTTAGTCTCTTTGCCTAGTTGAGGAAAGAATACCACAAGAATTCACTTTTATTTTTTTTCATTTCTAGTTTTTAAAGATTCACATCAAGTTTGATAGTTTCTATATCCAAAGTGAAAAACAGCCTAAATATTAAAAGCATGTTTTCCCAAATGAGTTACTCTCTCAATAAGTTCTTTTTTATATCAAGGAAAACAAGGCACATTCAAATGCTTATCAGATTAACGACTTGTTTAACTGATACCTTGGGTGAAGCAGCAGTTGATCCAATAGGTGTCATCTGATCAGAAATGTTTCGAAAATAGTGCTCAGGAAGCCCAGGAAACTCAGGGGGTCCCTTCCAGGGATTCTTGGTCAACCTGCCTACAAGTAGACCCAATGCTGCTTTGAGCTCTGCAGTGTCAGCAATTACCCACGCCACCCCACGGGGAAGGTTAGCTGCATGAAAGGCATGTGCCTTATCACCAATATTATCTTTTAGTTTCTTCACTGTCTTTTAAATCTGATCACAGAGGGACGCTGTACTCTTTTTTTGATTTCCTAGGCTCTGAATAGCAATAAAAACCTTTATTTGGATCCTTATATGATAGTACGTAAGCCAAATGTCCTTCTCCAGAACCTCTCAGGTAAAGTTGGTAATAAGGCCCCTTGCCTTTAGGAATAAAATGAAATATACTCTCTCTTCTTCCCTTTTTTAATTTTCATATTTACTATGTATTCATATTGCTTCTCCCTTAATTAAAAGGTTTTTCTTTTTTCTTTAAATTCTTTCATTTGGTTGGTTGGTTTTGATTTGAGGGTCATACCAGGCAGTGCTCATGTCTTGCTTTTGACTTTGTCATCAGGTATCAGTCCTGGCAGGAATCAAACCCATTGGTCATATACAAGGCAAACACACTAACCATTGTACTACAGCTCTGGCTGCCAGCAGTTGGTTCTTAACCACCCCCCCCCCCACACACACACACACCTTCCAATCAAATGTGTGGTGAACAGGAGTAGAGTCTGATATGACTACTATTATGAAAAGTACCACATGCTCTTCCTCCTGACTGGCACACTCTCTCATGGTTGAGTTTGACACTCTTTTTTTTTTTTTGCTTATTGGGTCACACCTGGCAGTGCACAGGTGTTACTCCTGGCTCTATACTCAGAAGTTACTCCTGGCAGTGCTCCGGGGACCATATGGGATGCTGGGAACCGAACCCGGTTGGCCGTGTGCAAGGCAAACGCCCTACCTGCTATGCTATCTCTCCAGCCCCCGAGTTTGACACTCTTTAGAGTTTTCATGTTATAAGGCGGTGATTCACCTAGGGCCGGCTGCTCTTAGCCTTACTATGGTTTCCAGACTCAGTATCATACCTTTTAGCTCTTATTTTTGCATGCCCTCACCTTGATACATCATCTTCTTTGCAGACTTCCATTATTTTAATGGCTCTAGGTCAATTTTCCAGCAAATAATGTCCATATTATTATAAATGCACATTGTTTACTTACAGAAGTAGCACTGTAGCACTGTCCTTCCATTGTTCATTGATTTGCTTGAGTGGGCACCAGTAACGTCTCCATTGTGAGACTTGTTGTTACCATTTTGGGCATATTGAATACGCCACGTGGAACTTGCCAGGCTCTGCTGTGCAAGTGGGATACTCTCGGTAGCTTGCCAGGCTCTCCAAGAGGGACAGAGGAATCAAACCCGGGTCCGCTGTGTGCAGAACAAATGCCCTACCCACTCTGCTATTGCTCCAGCCCACTTACAGAAGTGTATACAGAAACTTTCTAGAATAGATCTAGAAAGTATGGCCTGCTTTAGCTTACTCTGACTTGAGTCAGGTATTGGTTCACTTTAGTTTCAACTATAAGAAACAGATAGCACAAGTTCTCTGATCCAAATCTGTTTCACAGGATTCCATGGCTGGAAGATAGTTCAAAGGGTTGGAATGTATGCTTTGCACACAGAAGCTCTGCATTCAGTTCCTGGTACTAAAAGATAACCTGAGTACCACCTGGTGTGCCAATACAATGCTCCCAAAATGTCCCCACTCCCTCTCATCTTAAGAAGAATTGATGCCCACGGAATTCAAGGTTCTTTACAAAACTTCTCTTCACAAAAACGCCTAACATCTTGTCTCTGTCCCGCTATCTTAGTCCTCAACCAGGGTTTCAAAGTCCTATCTCTCTTTCTCAGGTATGATATCATTCTCATAATGATTTTCTGAATGTCCTAACATCTTCATGGCTCCATCAAAACTGAAAAGAGTAAGTACTGTTACACATATTAAAGTAAAGTTGCCTCTCAGAGAGTAATTCTGGCATAGACTCTAAGTGGCACTAATAATGAAGAAGGAACTTTCTCTAATATCTCAATTTTTCACATATCAATTTACTCTGCATCATTCTATATCACAGTTACACTTTTTAGTGATGATCATAATTGGTTCACCTCCTTCATCAATAAAGATTATAATGATATAGGTCATATTAAAATCTTTCAAATATTTAAATATATTTGTGCTATCCTGGTATTCTAACTTTTTTCATTGCCTTTTAACTAGACAATGATATAGATCTATTCCTCACCATCCGTTTTTAGTCAAAAAGTAGAACATTTTCTTTCTGCTACTTTCAAATAAAATTGCCGGTCTCATTGCAAGTAGTAATCTTCACTTATCCAGTTGTCTTTCACAAATAGAGCAAAGCAGAATCTGCTTCTAAGTTAAACAAAAAACAGAAATCAGAATGTCAAATTATAATTGGCATATCCCAGACATAATCAATATTGCCTTTTTGCAAGTTCCTCCCACAGTTAAAGCAAACCCTGGTTAGCGCTGGCCAAATCTTGACTAATTTGGCTTCAAGTTATTACCATACTTAATATCTTTGAATCAACACTGATGACTAAGATAAAGTGAAATGATCAGTCTTCAACGCAAAAACTTTTTCACTTTATGCCAACTATTGCTGGTGCACCTGTTTTATGTTCAGTGTGGGAAGAAAATCAAAAAAAGACATGGCCAATTTTGAAAGAGACACAATGTTTTCAGTGTCTCAAAATAGCTCAAATACATAGCATTGCCGCTACTACTTATTCAAACTACAAGGCTGATTAAGCATACGTGTAAGGCAGGCATGCAAATAAAATATTACCTACTCATGTCCCACTTTCCTCTCCCAGGTTCCAGTTTCTTCTCTAATAGTTGAAATTATACCAAGCAGAGACTGAGAGAAGCAAATAATTCAAGGAATTTTCTTACGGTTCACACTTAGAAATACCCTGAGAAAAATTTTAGAATTTCTGATATTATATCTGTATATTTAAAAAAAGCTCTATAAATGGTCTAATTCAGCAGCCTACTTCTCAGAAAGAGATCACCCCTTGAGTTCTAGAAGATTTCACAGGTTATGATAATATAATTTAACAGTAAAACTTCTGTGATTCAGATTCCAGAAAATTGAGAAAAATAGAGTTTACATTAAGGGTCATATTTTTTTCGAGTTTGACTGCAATTCTCAAGCCATAAAATGTCTCAACAATTGTCAATTGGGGCTGGAGCAATAGGATAGCAGGTAGGGTGTTTGTCTTGCACGTGTCCGACCTGGGTTCTATTCCCAGCATCCCATATGGTCCCCCAAGCACTACAAGGAGTGATTCCTGAGTGCAGAGCCAGGAGTAACCCCTGAGCATTGGCTGGGTGTGACCCAAAAAGCAAAAAACAAAACAAAAAAAATTGTCAATCAACAGTTACTTTAGAGGATTTTAAATGTAAATAAACTAATATTATTTGTCAAGAAAGGCCACTCTCAAAAAATGTAAATATTAAGACTCATATGTTCCTTCAACCAATTTTGTGTCACATTCTTCGAATACCTCAGGAAAAAAATTAGGGTTGTAATAAATGAATGTTAGACTCATTTCTGTGCTTATTATTTACAGATTACATGTGACAATATGAGAATGAGGTCAACAATAAATCAACCATTGAAGGGTGTTCATGCTGTAATGAAACAGAAGGTTGACTCAAAACTAAGGAGGGATCCAGAGAGATAGTACAGCTGGTAGTGTACTTCCTTACAGAAGGCCTACCCCGGGTTCAATCTCCAGCACCCTCTCTGGTCCCCAGGCCCCTACTAGGAGTAACTCATGAACACAGCACCAGAAATAACCCCTGACTAATGCTAGGGTTGGCCCAAAAACAAACAGAAAAATAACTGAGGATAAGTCCTTAGAAGAGAACGAAGGAAAAATATTCAAAAGTTTGAACCAAATTCAATATTTAAATATATGCCAAAAATATAGACCAGAAATGCATTTCTAACAAAAATTCTAAGCACCCACTAGCAGAATACTAGACAGTGTAGTGTAGCAATATTTCCTGGAAGGAAAACTAAACTATTTTATATAAGATTTTCAGTGATTGGGGGTATGGTGTCGCCAACAGGTCAACCTGTGCCTGTGGGGTGAATGCATCAGCAGCTTGATGTTGCATTCAGGCTTCCTAATACCCCAAAATTGCTGCTGTGCCTTTGGCCAGACCCCAACAAACTTGGGAGCAAGTTTACCAAGAAATTAAAAGGCCAAAAGTTAGGTATGTGGGAGTCACACCCACAAACCATCTCCAGCTCAGCTATACAAGCTAACTCAGATTTAGGATGGGCTACCTCCCCCACCTCCCAATACACATGGAAGAACTGGCAGTTACCCCCATGAACCAACTCCAGCGCCACCCTGTAAGCTCTACTAGTGGCTTTGCCTCAGAGACTCCTAAGTAAATCTCGAAGGAGATCAAAAGCCACAGTAAACACCAGTCCAGGCTTTCTGGAAAACAATATGGACAGTCGTTCAAAAGCTAGAAATTGAGCTTCCATATGACCCCACAATACCACTTCTGGGAATATATCCCAAGAATGCAAAAAAAGCACAGTAGAAATGACATCTGTACCTATATGTTCATTGCAGCACTGTTCACAATAGCCAAAATCTGGAAACGACCCAAGTGCCCTAGAACAAATGACTGGTTCAAGAAATTTTGGTACATCTACACAATGGAATACTATGCAACTGTCAGGAGAGATGAAGTCATGAACTTTGCTTATAAATGGATAGACATGGAGAGTATAATGCTAAGTTAAATGAGTCATAAAGAGAGGCACAGACATAGAAGGACTGCACTCATTTGTGGAATATAAAACAACATAACATGAGGCTGATACCTAAGGATAGCAGATATAAGGGACACATTGATTGATCCATAGCTGGAAGCCTGCTTCCTGAGCAAAGGGGAGAAGGCAGCTGGAATAGAGAAGGGATCACTAAGAAAAAGATGGCTAGAGGAATATGTTGGGATGGGAGATGTGTGCAGAAAGTAGATAAAGGACCAAACATGATAACCTCTCAGTGTCTGTATTACAAACCATAACGCCCAGAAGTAGAGATTATGGGGAATCATGTCTGCCATGGATGCAGGGGGAGGGTGGGAAAGGGAGGGTATATGGAGGATATTGGTGGTGGGGAATGTGCACTGGTGTAGGGATGGGTGTTTGATCATTGTGTGATTGTAACCCAAACATGAAAGCTTGCAACTCTCCCACGGTGATTCAACAAAATTAAAAAATAAAAATAAAAAGCCGCAGATAAGCTCAGACCTATACACGACTGAACATTCTGGAGTAAATTGGAGGAGCAGGTTGGCCTTGCCCACCCAAGAAAAGTCCTCAGCAGCCACTTGCTTCCACAATCCAAAATTACCGCCATACCCCAAGCCTGACTCCATTGTCTCAGGATGGACCTCACCAAGATATAATCTACTGAAAATTTTGTAATGTGGATCTTAGTGCACTAACATCCTTGGCTCAGAGACACAGCAGTAAGTCCCAGAAGACACCACAGTGCCAGAGATCTCTCCGGGCCCCATACCGAGTCAACATCACTGGTACACCCCAGCTGGAGCAGGTGCAGTCTCCCCGCCTACTCCATTTGGAATCCCAGTGACCAAGAGCTTCCACAAGCATGGACCAGGTGTGCAGGTTCAGGACTAAATCTCCAGGCCGCATGGTGGCAGAGGACCTGGGATGTCCCTCCGGGTCACCACCTGCCCAGAAGACTGGCTGTTACACCCACAATCTGCCTTGGGATGCCATCTTAGCACACCAACAGCCCTGGCCCAGGACTCCCAATTGAATCCCAAAATGTATTAATACCATACAGAGATGTCTCTGGAACCCAACCATTTACAATCTAGAAAATTACATTTGCAATAACGCCCACATGAGCTCTCGTGATATTCGAAATGAGCTATGGAAAATATATTATCTAGTGTCTGCTTCTGGCAGGTAGGCTTGAATGGTGGTGGGAAATTTTGAGCACAATTAATGCCCCAAATTAGAGACAGTATTGGGCAAATTGTCTGCCATAGAGGCAGGATAAAGACTGTGATGTGTATCTATGTAACTTGGAGGGGTGATACTTGCGACTTTGGTGGTGGAAAATGTGCACTGGTGGAGGGATGGGTGTTTCATCATTATATGGTTGAATCTCAAACATGAAAGCTTTGTAACTCTATCTCACGGTGATACAATAAAATAAAAATGTAATGTGAAGTTCATACCCATTTCAATCAGCTTAATTAATGGCTGAACAAATGGCAGTAGTCCTACATTACTTAAGGGGAAAAAAAGATTTTCAGTAATCTAATGTTTTATGCCGTTAAATTTCCAGTGATTTCTAGTAATACTAGGCCTAGCAATATAGTCCTCGTGGTTAGATATTTAATTTAAATAAGACAGTGATTTTTGGTCCTGGTGGGGCTAAAGCCCCCAGAGCCATATCCAGCAGTATCCTGGGAGCCATTCCATGCCAGGGATTAAATTCACATCTCCTTTAGCTACCTTCCTAACATCCCTTCTCCACTATAATTTTTAATTTAGTTCATATACAGATCCTACTAGAACTACAAGGCAACTCTTTTTTGGTCATTGATTCACAAATTTAATTTCAAGACAACGCAAAGCAATTGATACAAAAATAGTTTTCTTAGTTTGCTCTTCAAGTCCTTGTTCTCCCTGGAACACATATCTCACTTGCTTGAAACACATATTTCTTTGCTTGCCTGTTTCCACTCTGCAGAAACCTGTTCTCTCTGCAACACACACTTCTCCTTTTGTCTCCCCTCACATCTTTATAAATAAGTTACAGTGAAAACTATCTTACTTCACACATGAACAGAATTATTTACTTAACTATCTAGGACAAGATAACTAAGATACAATGATGAACAAATGTAGGACCTGTCCTCATAGATTTCATAAGTCAGCCATGAAAATATCCAAGTATTAAAAATGAATTTAAAATTAAAAAGAATGTGAGTGCTGTGGAAGAGTACCACGAAAGGAATTCTGTCTACTCTGTGGAATTAGGAATTATATCCTTGACAAAGTTATATCTCAATTGAGATTTGCCGAGTGGGTCGAAGATTTTCAGGTAGAAATTTAATATGTCTGTGTACATTTTGGATTACAGTTGGTTGGAGAGGCAGACTGACCCTCACAAAAAAATTAATTTCCCAACAAATGATCAAATAGAGATATAAGACATATTTTTAAGACACATTTGAGGGATGTTTCATTTTATTCTTTATATGTGGCCTGGCAAGGTACCAGTGGGCTAAAAATAGTTTCTTATTTTGTTTTGTTTGGGGGCCATATCCACTAATGCTCAGGGCTTATTCCTGGATCTGTGATCACCTAGAGATCAATACTGGCTGGGTTCTGAGGATCATGTGCGTGGAGTCCAACCGTGCATTGGCTTTACCCATTGGCCCCTAAAAATGGTTATATAATTATCATGATACCACTCATATCAGAATCTCATTTTTATTTGTTTATGAGTTTTATGGGAGGGTTGGTTGGCTGATTGGCGAGTTGGTCCTGGCTTTTTGTGTCACTCTCAGCAGTTCAGGGACTATATACGGTGCCAGGAATCAAAATGAAGTTGGCCACATGCAAGGCAAGCATCTAAACCCCTGTACTATCTCTACAGCCCTTATATAATTAACATTTTGTGTTTTCACAGACAAAATAATACAAGTATCAAATGTTGGGAAAGTATTCAATGATGTGGTTGTCATACCATTGGAAGGCACAATTAAAAGTTAATACACACCTGGGGCCAAAGGATATTAGACAGCATGCACCACAAGGAACCATTCAGAAATTTTTTTTCTGCTTTTTTGGGCCACACCCAGTGATGCTCAGGGGTTATTCCTAGCTCTGCACTCCAAAATTACTCCTTGTGGTGCTTGGGAGACCAGATAGGATACTGAGGATACAACCCAGGTGGCCTGTGTGCAAAGCAAACGCCCTATCCACTATACTATCGCTCCAATCCCAGAATGATATTTGTTAATATATACAGAGATTATCTATATAGTTTATATTATTTTATATTTTATATTATATATCTATATATAATATATTATGGGGCTGGAGCAATAGCACAGCAGTAAGGCATTTGCCTTGCACGCAGCCAACATGGCCGACCCGAGTTTGATTCCTCCACCCCTCTCGGAGAGCCCAGCAAGCTACCGAGAGTATCTCACCCGCACGGCAGAGCCCGCACTGGCAAGTTACCCGTGATGTATTCAATATGCCAAACACAGTAACAACAAAGTCTCCAATGGAGACATTACTGGGCCTGCTCGAGCAAATCGATGAACAACGGGAGGACCATGACCGAATAATATATTATATTATATATAAGATATAAGATATGTAATATAATATAAAATATATAATATACTATGTATATTATATAAGATATATTATATATCTTATATATTAAAAATAAATAAAGATTATCACACTAAATATTCAGTTAGGTAAAAAACTTAAGCTTATTTCTTAAGCTTCTTTCTCATATATACATAAAGTATGCCTTATAGAGTTTAGATAGCCACAGCATTCTAAAAATATCAACTATGCAATGAAAAGTGAGAGAAGACATGCTTGATCTTTTTTGATAATATATCCATAGTTGTTCAATATTCTATAATATCACCACATTGGCAACAATGCTGTCCATGGCACAGGAAGCCCTCACTTAATGTCAGAGATTCTTAAAAACTGTGACTAAGCAAATGACGTGTACAAAACCAGGTTTTTATTTATTATTTTTTAATTTTTATTAGTGAGACACCATGAGGTACAGTTGTAGACTTACAAATTTTTGTGCTTGGGTTTCAGTTATACAATGTTGAGTACCCATCCCTCCACCAGTGCCCATTCTCCACCACCACTGATCCCAGTATCCCTCCCACCCCCCATACCCCTCATCCCACCCTGCCTCTGTGGCAGGGCATTCCCTTTTGTTCTCTCTCTCTTATTGGGTGTTGTGGTTTGCAAAAGAGGCAATGGGTGACAATCATGTTTGGTCTATAGTCTACTTTCAGCAAGCTTCTCCCAGGTTTTTAAACCTGGTTTTAAAAACCAGGTTTTTAAATAACACAGTTTTATTCTAGGTAATCTAAGAATCTTTATTTCTCATCAATATTATAACAAAACAAAATGTAATGGCTCTACCTCTTTGTTCCCAATGCTGTGCTGGTCTTCTTCCCCACCCAGGTCAGTTTATCTCCCAGTATTCGAACCCAGGACTTTGTTTTCTCCGTGCAAGTGCCCCAGACATCCTCTCGGACCCTGGGACAAAAGCAGCCCTGAGCCTCTGCCTCTTCTTCTTCATTCCCAACGTTGTGCCCATCTTCTTCCCCACCCAGCCTTTATCCTCACACACACAACAGGTTCCCGTGGGGGCGTGGCCTCTTCAGAAGTGAGCATGGCTTCAGTAGCAGTGGACGTGGTCTAATTTATGGCGGGCCGGCCCCTAACACAGGCGCAGGTAGTGTAGTCAAACAAACAGACACTGTCCTCCCATTGTTCATCGATTTGCTCGAGTGGACCCAGTAACGTCTCCATATTTTTGAGATTTGTTACTGTGTTTGGCATATTGAGTAGTTTGCCAGTTTAGTAATACCAAGAAATCTAGTGTAACATCACAGTTCTCATACCTACACATCAACTTGAAGAAACAACGCAAATCCCCACCACCTGGGGAGGACGATGAAAAGAGTCCAGAAGCCTCAGTAGGTGCTACTCACATAAAGGACCTCTCTGAGAAAGAATTCAGATATGAAGTCATGAAGATGTTTAATGAACTCATTGAAACAGTCAGACAGATATCCAGTAAATTGAAGGAGGACATGAAAGAAACAATGGATCGGACAATCGAGAAAATCCAGGAAGAAATGAGAGCAGAAATTGGAAATCTATGCACAGAAACGTCATGAATTAAAGATTCTGTAGATGAAATAAAAAACTCAGTCTGTGCCCTCAACAGTAGAATAACCACAGCAGAAGACAGAATCAGTGAGCTGGAAGATCAGCTGCACCAACCCAACAGGCAACAACAAACAATGGCAAGGGACCTCAAATTAGCTCTAGAGCAAATCAGAGTCCTAGGAAATGATTCCAAGAGGAAAAGCTTTAGAATCTTGGAGTACCAGAAGCTCAGGGAAACAATCCCAATGAAAAAGCCATGGTTAAACAAATCATTGCTGAAAAATTCCCAGAGCTCGACAATGCAGCCATTCAGATTCAAGGAGCCTGAAGGGTGCCAGCTAAAAGAGACCCTAACAAAAACACTCCAAGACATATCATAGTTAGAATGATCGATGCTGCTGATAGAGGCACAACACTGCAAGCAGCAAGGTTAAAGAAGGAAATCACATACAAAGGAGCACCCCTTAGATTCACAGCAAACCTATCAGAGGAAACCCTCCAAGCCTGAAGGCAATGGTGGGATATAGTCAAAAAACTCACAGAAATGAATGCTTCACCAAGAATACTCTATCCAGCTAAACTCTCACTCAAACTTGAAGGAACAGTATGCTATTTTCTAGATAAGCAGCAGCTCAGGAACTTCATAGACTCAAAAACAAACCTAAAAGAAGGGCTAAAGGGGCTACTATAAGACAAGAAAAACCCTACAAGCACAACAGACCCTTACAAAAAATGACATAAAACCCCATAACAATAATCTTTCTCAACGTCATGGTCTAAATTCACCAATTAAGAGAAACAGAGCAGCAAAATGGATTCAGAGACAGAACCCAACATTCTGCTGCCTACAAGAAACTCATCTAAACAGTCAAAGCAAACACAGACTCAAAGTTAAAGGATAGAAAACAATCCTGCAAGCAAATAGCTCTCTCACAAAAGCTGGGGTGACCATACTAGTATCCAATAACATTAATTTCAGGTTAAAAAATTAGAATTGACAGGGAAGGCTATTTTCTCTTCATCAAGGGAGACATACACCAGGAAGAAATCACACTCTTAAATGCATACACACCTAATGAAGGAACAGGTAAATATTTAAAACGACTGCTAACAGATCTTAAGGAGGACATTGCTAGCAACACAATAGTAGTTGGAGAATTCAACATCACCTTACCACCTCTGGATATATCAACAAGAACAAAACTCAGCAAGGAAACATTTGCTTTGAAAGAAGAAATACAAGAGAAAGGGCTTCTAGACCTATACAGGGCTCTACACCCCAAAAAGAATGAATACACATTCTTCTCCAGTGCGCATGGAACATTTTCCAAAATAGATCATGTGCTAGGCCACAAAACATACCTCAATAGATTCAGAAAGATAGAAATAGTATCAACAATCTTTTCAGACCACAATACACTGAGAATAAAAGTGAATCACACACAGACACGGAGAACCAAATCAAACATCTGGAAATTAAAGAACTCAATGCTGAACAGCAAGTGTGTCAGGAAGGAAGTCAAGATGAAATCAAAAGATATGGAAACAAATGAGAATGAAGACACAAACTACCATAACATATGGGATGCAGCTAAAGCCATGTTAAGGGGAAAATTTATAGCTCTGCGAGCATTTCTCAGGACAGAAGAAAGGGCCCACATAAACAACTTGACTTCACAGCTCAAGAACTTAGAAAAGGATCAATAGAAGGAGATCAAATCAGGTAGAACAAAGAGATCATAAAAATTAGAGCAGAAATCAATGACATGGAAACCAAAGAAACAATCCGAAAGATCAATGAAACCAAGAGCTGGTTTTTTGAGAAAATAAATAAGATAGATAAACCACTAGCAACTCTCACAAACAAAGAGAGAGAACTCTAATAAACCGAATCAGAAATGAGAATGGGGATAAAGTAAAATTAAAGGCCCTCCCGTTGATCGTCGATTTGCTCGAGCGGGCCCAGTAACGTCTCCATTGGAGACTTTGTTGTTACTGTGTCTGGCATATCGAATACTCTCGGTAGCTTACCGGGCTCTCCGAGAGGGGCGGAGGAATCGAACTCGGGTCGTCCATGTTGGCCGCTTGTAAGGCGAACGCCCTACCGCTGTGCTATCACAACAGAAACCAAAGAAATTCAAAAGATCATCAAAGACTACTTTGAAAGTCTGTATGTCACGAAAAAAGAAAACCTAGAAGAAATGGATAAATTCCTGGATTGCTATAGTCTTCCAAGGCTGAATTAAGAAGATCTAGAGTACATGAGTAGTCCTATTAACATCAAGTAAATTGAAACTGTAATCAAAAGTCTTCCCAAAAACAAAAGCCCAGGTCCAGATGGATTCACTAGCGAACTTTTCCAAGCATTTAAAGAGGACCTATTGCCAGTTCTTCTCAAGGTATTCCAGGAAATTGAAGAAACAGAAACTCTCCAAAAGAGTTTCTATGAAGCCCATATTGCTCTAGTAACAAAATGACACAAAGACACCACAAGAAAAGAAAACTACAGGCCAATATCCCTGATGAACACGGATGTGAAGATTCTCAACCAAATACTAGCAAATAGAACTCAACAACTCATCAAAAAGATCATACACCATGACCAAGTGGGATGCACCATGGGGATGCAAGGATAGCTTAGCATTCAAAAATCAATCAACATAATCCATCATATCAACAAAAGAAAAGATAAAAATCATATGATCATATCAATAGATGTAAAGAAAGCATTTGACAAGATCCAGCACCCGTTTATGATGAAAACCCTAGCCAGAATAGGGGTAGAGGGTACTTTCCTCAATATAGTTAAAGCCATCCACCACAAACATACAGCAAGCATCATCCTCAATGGGGAAAAACTGAGAGCTTTCCGTCTAGACAAGGATGCCAACTCTCTCCACTGCTGTTCAATATAGTACTGGAAGTACTTGCAATAGCCATTAGGCAAGAAAAAGATATTAAGGGCATCCAGGTAGTAAAGGAAGACATTAAGCTCTCACTATTTGCAGATGATATAATACTATCATCTAAAATGCTAAAACCCCTACCAAGAAGCTCCTAGAAACAATAGACTTGTATAGTAAACTTGCAAGCTATAAAATCAATACCCAAAAGTCCATGGCTTTTCTATGCACAAATAGTGAGAGAGAAGAAAATGACATGAAGAAAACAATCCCGTTCACAATTGAGCCCCAGAAAATCAAGTACCTAGGAATCAGCTTAATTAAGGAAGTAAAGGACCTGTACAAAGATAACTACAAAACGCTACTTCAGGAAATAAAAGAGGACATGAGGAAATAGAAAAATATACCCTGCTCATGGATCGGGAGAACTAACATTGTCAAAATGGCAATACTTCCCAAGGCATTGTACAAATTCAATGCAATCCCTATAAGGATACCCATGACATTCTTCAAAGAAATGGAGCAAACACTCCTGAAATTCATATAGAACAACAAACGCCCATGAATAGCTAAAGCAATTCTTGGGAAAAAGAAAATGGGAGGAATCAACCTCCCTAACTTCAAACTCTACTACAAAGCAGTAATAATTAAAACAGCATGGTACTGGAACAAAGGCAGAGCTGCAGACCAATGGAACAGGGTTGAATATACTGAAATCTCCCCCCAAGAATATGATAATCTAATCTTTGATAAGGGGGCAAGAAATGTGAAGTGGAGCAAGAAAAGCCTCTTTAACAAATTGTGCTGGCAAAACTGGATGGCTACGTGCAAAAAAGTGGGCTCAGATCTCTGCCTAACACCACGTACAAAAATAAGATCAAAATGGATTAAAGACCTCAACATCAGACCGGAATCCATAGGTACATTGAAAACAAAGTTGGCAAAACCCTCCATGATATTGAAGTTAATGGTATCTTCAAAGATATCATGCCACTGGCCAAGCAAATGAAAACAAGATAGACAAATGGGACTATCTTAAATTAAGAAGCTTCTGCACCTCCAAAGAAACAGTGACCAAAATACAAAGACAGTCTACAGAATGAGAAAGGATATTCGCCCAATACACATCCAACAAGGGATTGATATCAAGGACATACAAAGTACTGGTTGAACTCCACAAGAAGAAACCATCCAACCCCATTAAAAATATGAGTCAATGAAATGAACAGAAAATTTCTCAGAGAAGAAATCTGAATGGATAAAAGGCACATGAGAAAATGCTCTACATCACTAATCATCAGGGAGATGCAGATTAAAACCACAATGAGATACCATCTCACACCTCAGAGACTGGCCCACATCCAAAAGAATGAAAGCAACCAGTGCTGGCACGGATGTGGTGAGAAAGGGACTCTCCTTCACTGCTGGTAGGAATGCCGACTGGTCCAACCCTTTTGGAAAACAGTATGGACGATTCTCAAAAAATTAGAAATTGATCTCCCATTTGACCCAGCAATACCACTCCTGGGAATATATCCCAGAGAGGAAAAATGTATAGTCAAAGTGACATCTGCACTTGTTTGTTCACTGCAGCACTCTTTACAATAGCCAGAATCTGGAAAAAATCTGAGTGCCCAAGAACAGATGACTGGTTAAAGAAACTTTGATACATCTACACAATGGAGTACTATGTAGCTGTTAGAAAAGATGAAGTCATGAAATTTACATACAAGTGGTACAACATGGAAAGTATCATGCTAAGCTAAATGAGTCAGAAAGAGAGGGCTAGACATAAAAATACTGCATTTATCTGGGGGACATAAAGTAACAAAATACAAAATTAATACCCAAGAATATCTGAGATCAGTACCAGGAGGATTACTCCATGGCCAAGAGGCCAGCCAGGCATTCTAGGGGAAAGGGCAGCTCAGATAGAGAAGAGAGCACCAAATAAAGAATGTTTGGTGGATCCTCCCAGGATTGGAGATGTATGTTGAAAGTAGAATATGGACCGAACATGATTGCCACTCAATACCTCTTTTGCAGACCACAACACCCAAAAGGAGAGAAAGAACAAAAGGGAATGCCCTGCCACAGAGGCAGGGTGGAATGGGGAGATGGGGGGTGTGAGGGATACTGGGATCCATGGTGGTGGAAAATGGGCACTGGTGGAGGGATGGGTATTTGATCATTGTATAATCGAAACCCAAGCACAAAAATTTGTAAGTCTACAACTGTACCTCATGGTGTTTCACTAATAAAAATTAATAAAAAATTTGTTTCATAGTTAGCTTTGAGGCCCCATTTAAAAACCATTTTCACTGATGTAGATTATAATAGGCATGAGATCTATTCTGGGCTGATTCTCAATGTGTATTAACTTTGATAGCTTGGACATTGTAGTAGTGGAAAAAGAATAACAATTAAAAATATGGAATGTTGATAATTAAATTTGATAAAAATTATCTTGTACTAATCACATGTAGTAATTATGACATTTAATTTGAAATATAGATGTATTTTATTTACATTATTATAAAATATATATTTAAAATAACAACCTTCAGAAGCCCAGTGTTGTCACTTTGGAGGTAGAAGTGGTATGATAACATTGTACATCTAATATACAAACATGTATACTAGTGTAAAGTATGTTACGTTAATAAAAAATTTAAATATAAAAAAAGCTTTACACTCTAATTTGTTGAATTTCATTTCTGGATAATTTGGGGGAATGAGGTATAAGTTAACTTGTGCAAAATATTTATTATCAACCTTTAGAAAATCATAACGATGTTAAAATTTGTTACTGATATACAAAGTTACTGCACCATCAAGTTTCCATGACTCTCCAACTACTATATTCCCATCTTTTCTAGTTTCGTCTTCTTCCTGCACCCTTTCCCTGATTTGGTAATTAGTTTTGTATTTTTGATGACAAGAATTTGTCATTTTTTAGTGTTATGTTACTTTTTGTTTTTCTCTGTTCAACAGATGAGCAATCCCATCCTGTATTTGTACTTTGCCCAGAGTTTCAGGACTTAGTTCAATAGCCAGGGTATGGAAACAAAACAAAAATCAGAAATTGTGGCATATACACAATGGAATACTATGTAACTATAAGAAAAGATAAAGTCATACCACTAGCTGTAAATGGATGGAGCTTACATTAAGACTGCAAGTTAAATAATTAAGCTTAACTGAAGCTGTACATCTGGCTCAAAGCTTAGGTGAATTCCTCAACAGTTTATCCCTCTTTCCACTCCAACCCAAGGACAGAATTGTATATAATCTTTGGTCCTGAGTACAGCCTAGTGTTCTTCAGTCAGGGCTTTAATCAATTCTACTATTGAAAATTATCTTCTTTGAACAACTCAAGCTTGGCACACCCTCAGGACTATTTTTTCCATTTATCTTCCCTAATATCACTTTACTTTTCTTCAAGTTGTTCTATTTTCCATCACTGCTTCACCTATTGATTACTCACACAAGATTTCAAAAGATGCATTTCTTGTATTTGCAGTTTTCAATATTCCTGCACCCGTCGCCGAGTTTTCTAATTTTCCTTCTAGCCACAAAATTTCAACTCAGGAAGACTCTAAGTCAAGCTCCTATCTCCTGATATGCTTACTTCTTCCTTCACAAACAGCTGTAAACATCAGCCCACAGAAAGTTCTATTAAGCTTTATTATGCCAGAGCCTTCCATGAAAAAAAGAAGGTGGGAGGTTATGCATAAACTTGAGTTTTTGTCTGATTTAATAAAAATCACTTTACCCCTTCTCTTTTTTGTGCTGACATATAAATAAAGGTTAATAAGAGAAAATTAGCTTCAGAGTTGTGGGAATTAAATGAAGTAATACAGGTTAAGCAGTTTAAATGGTGTTTACACCTAGTAAGCACTATATTATATACATTTTATTATTACACACAATTTTAAAGTTATATTTTACAATCTAGTTCGGTGTTTAGAGGCAACAATTTTAACTATTCTTAGTAAAATACATTAATTAGAAAATTAATTAGAAAATGTACTGGTTACACAAACATAAATATACACTATAAAATTTTAGATTTCCCCAGGAAACAGAAGAATCTGGCCTATTTCCAGATGGAATCTGCTTCATCACCAGCAACCAGGAAGAGGCCGTTAGCATCAAATGCTTAATAGACACTGCTCACAGTCCTGAATATTCACTAGAGTTTTGCCTCCAATTAAGACAGGTTGAGCCCTCAAATTCGGTAGCAACATCTGAAGTTCACTCAGGTGACAGCATGTGCAAAGCCATTCACTTGACTTTCTAGAATATACAGTCTCTTGGGAAAATGGCTCCCCGTTTATGTAATTGTTCTGTGCATGCCAAGTTGCTGTAGACTTTAAAGCCCAGAGAGGGTGAGTAATCAATTTAAGTCTTACCAGCGTGAAAATTAATCAGGATGATGCCCAATCCTTCCTCCTAGCTCTCAGATCTGTGTTTAATTAGACTGTTGAGGAGGAACCAAATAATAAACTGAAGCCAGTCATGAACTTCATTTCATTAAGCCCCCGGCAAGCTTCTTTATTAATTACTTACCCAGCCTCCTATTCTTGACTGATAAGCTTACCCTTTTGTTCTCTAAATGAAAACTGCAAGTATATGGCTAAGTTTTTCTATATCATGTGTAGCATGTCAGTTTTAGATTTTCGGTACAATCCTGAGGCAGTATCAGGTATGTCCCACATCCTTGGTTGGTGTAACTGCACATGGAAAGGAAATATCAACAATGAAAAATAAAATAGACTGAAATCAGTGGGACAAGAAGAGCTTAAGGATCACTTATCACAAAACACTTAATCTCATCTTATCACAAGTGATATTGGAAGACCATTAACCATCAGAGAAAGGTGGGTTGGGGTGAGTATGGGATGTTGATTGAGGTTGTAAGTTAACAATTGAGGTTGTAAGTTTAAAATTAATGATTGAAATGGTTCACAAAGTAAAGGCAAATGATTCCATTGACTACTTAAAAATATTATCTATCTTCTTCTAATAAAAATATTATCTATCTTCTTCTCGGAGAGCCCGGCAAGCTACCGAGAGTATCTCGCCCGTACAGCAGAGCCTGGCAAGCTCCCTGTGACGTATTCGATATGTCAGACACAGTAACAACAAAGTCTCCAATGGAGACGTTACTGGGCCCGCTCGAGCAAATCGACGATCAACGGGAGGGGGCCTTCTAATACATTACTTGTTAAATGGAAGTTTTCAAAGATATCGCTTGTGTATCTATAGAATCCCACTATGTCTCGCACCATACCTTTAAAGGATATATACTTATTTTATGTATTTATGCTCATGAAGAAATCACAGCCAGCATTGCTCAGGGGTCACTCCAGGCTCTGCTTGGGAAACTGTACAGGCCTTCTGCAGGCAGAACATACAATCCAACTCACTCAACTATCTTTCCTGAATTTTAGAGATATATATTAAATACTTACAGTTATATAAGTATATATTTGTGAATGATACCTAGTTTTATAAGATGCTTGTATATTGTCCAAAATGACAATGGCATTTCTCTCAAAGAACTTTAAAACAGTATATTTTAGTGGCCAGGAAGCATTGAAGAAGGACAACTGAACCACATCCAATGGGCCTGGGGGACAATTTGGTCCAGGGGATCAAACCCAAGACTCCTGTATGTAACAAATGCCCTGAGCCTCTTATCTCCCCATGACAGAAGTCTTTTTCTGTATTTTTATTTTTTTAATTTAGTCACCATGTGATACACAGTTACAAAGATGTTCCTAACTTTTATATATAGGGAAATTAAGAGACAAAATAGGTAACACTCAAAGTACTTAAATAGTTTAATTTTGATAAGACTAAAATTTAAAGATTGAATTTTCCAAATACAAATTTCATGTGTTTTTCTATATTACAATACATTTTTTGTTAGTTAAACCAACCAGGAGAAATCACAGTTTGGGCAAATGACTCACAATTATGCCAGAGATGTGCCATACAAAACAAAACCAATCCTCAGATTATATACTTTATTATTTAAAATCAGTAAGTACAAAGCCGAGTCTCTCTCTCTGTCTCTCTCTCTACCTTTCCATCCATCCATCCCTCCCTCATTTCCTCCCCTACCTACCTCCCTTTTTCCCCTCCTTCCCTCCCTTCTTCTCTCCCTACCCCCTTCTTCCCTCCCTACCTCCCTCTCCCTACCAAACTCTCTCTCTCTCTCTGTCTAGCCCCCCTCCTATTTTGTCCAAGTTTAGACACTCACTTCAGTTGTTTCGACACTTTTATTTCAAAGAGTTTAATTAGTCTTTCAGAAAAAAAAAACAACTAAGGAATCTTTATTAGATATTTGAAATACAACATAATTAAAATATTTAACTTTAGGCTCCAACAGTCCAAAGTTGAACGGAACATCTTTTTATCCCATGGTGGTTTCTATCAGCTGTTTCCATTACTGCAGCAAAAGCACTTAGGAAGCCAGAGCCTGGATTTTCACAGCTCATCTCTTCTCCTCCCACTACTTACCCTCATCTGGTCCCAGAGATCTGTATGTTGAAACCATCTTCTTTCCTACATATTCATTACCCAATTAAGTCTGTTAGAATGATTTCTCTTAAAAGCATATTTGATTACTTCATTCCCTTGCTTAAAAGTCTTCTGTCCTATTTATTATTTTCAAATAAAATTCCAATTTCTTGGCAAGTCAGTCTAATAACAGACACCTCCAAGCTATCTATTTATCTCTTTTCATCTCCTTCATTTCCATTTCAACTACACTGAAATGTGGATTTTAATATACACCTGCTCTTTTATAATTCTAACTTTCTGGTAATCCCTCTGGCTGATTCCAAATCACAGAAACTCTGATAAGCACTCAAGCAGTTTTTCTTCCTAACTCTGTGCTTGCCTCTAACACATGATTTTACTGTATTGTCTGGTGTTGTCACCTTTTTCCATGTAGCACAAATACAGAACAGTGATTAGGAATGAGGACTTTGAATTACGCAGACCTCCTAATCAAATGTGCCACTAAGACAAGCTTTATTCCTAACAGGTATCCAAAGTGATGGATAATGGATTTTGGAAGATAATATAGGTAAAATCCATACCTGTACCTAGTTCCTGATGGTGAAACAACTGTTTATTTTCTAATACCTAGTAGCAATAGAAGTAGTTTATTCTATTTTTTATTTCTAATAATGCATGTCAATAAACATGCAAGTAAATTTTGGTTCATTCCATAAATCTTTATCAAGAAAAATTGTGATACAAATATTGAGAATAAGTTGAATTTCCTATGAGAAACTATCTGGAGTTCAAAGTAATTTGAGTATCTGTTTTTACATTGTGTTTAAAGAATGTGAATATTGAACACTCAAGAGTAGCAACAAGAAACCCTATCCCAGACTCTGCCTTGAAGTCATACCAGGTATTCCAAGGAGGCCACTTGATCACGTGATCACTTGACATCCCGTTACTCATCAATTTGCTCGAGCAGGCACCAATAATGGCTCCATTCATCCCTATCATGTGCTAGTGTAGCCCAATGGCGTCTGCTCACTCCAGGAACACAAAGAGCCTCAAACCGAGCATTCAGGGTCTTGACGAAGAAGTCTGACAATCTCATAGGTGGGTAGCTACATGATCTTCTGACGTTCCATGGAATCTAGTCGGTAATGATGTCCAGTGGTCATCTCCAAATCGCATTATGTGTCCAACCCATCTGATTTTCAACACTTTGACAAATGAGATAGCATCCCTGATTCTTGATCATTGACGGAGGTCGGAACTCCGAATTCTTTCTCTCACTTGAGTAAAGCATGATACTCCAAGCATAGCTCTTTTGATTTAAGAGATCAGAATAGTGTTCTTATCCTGTTTACATAGGGCCCAGGTCTCTGAGGCATATGTTAATTCAGGAAGAATGGTGGAGTCAAAGAGATGTGCCCGGAGCCAGAGATTCTTCGTCCTCTTAGCTATTTCTTCCATGCTCTTGAAGGTGTTCCAAGTCGCTCTCTTCCTCCTGAGCAACTCAGGTGCCAAGTCATTCATCATGCTGAGTTCTCAACCTACGTATACATAACTGTTGCATTCAGAGATGTTCGTTCCGTTGAGAAAGAATGGAGCATCAGTTCGTGAGATTCAGCTACAGCCTGACCTTTCCACACTCACAGTCGAAGTCGGCCAGCATTTGTGCCACTTGGCTAATGTTTGGTATTATTAGAATGATGTCATCAGCGAAGCGGAGGTCACAGATGAAAATTATACAAGTGAAGACTTTGGCCTGGGAATAGGGAGGCAACCAGCAAAACAAGGGCAAGAGGTACAGGAAGAAAATGAGATCAGAAGACCAAGGTTAGAAAAAGGTCAAGAAACACTGCTCTCGATTTTATAACAGATGCTTGATTTTCAAGATTAGGAAGCAAAAATTATACATGTTAACTAAACTTAATTTCAATTGTTAATGTCACCTGGAAGGCCTTTATTATTCCATAGGCTTTCAAAGATACAAAAGTACTTTTGAGAAACATTTCTTGAAGTCCCAAACATATCATGGTCTAAAAATGATTCCAAAACATTAAAGAATTCATGAATTCCCAATACATAAATTGTATACAGAAGCTATTGATTTTACCAGATGAATCAGTTGATATGTACAGATTTGAATATTATCTTCCCTTTTCTTTAACTATATGTGTATTTAACAACTATTAACATACTGAATGAGATAAGATAGTATTTTGATGTACACTGGTGAAGGGACAGGTGTTGAAACGTTTTAAATAACTGAAACCCAAACATGAACAACTTTGTAATTGTGTATCTCACTGTGGTTCAATTAAAAAAATAAAGCTTTTTAAAATATTGTATTTTGAATGAAGTTTTCATATAAACATTATTCACAACATACCTGTTTTATTATTTTTATGTATTATTACATGAAGGGCTGGAGTGATAGCACAGTGGTAGGGCGTTTGCCTTGCATGCAGCCAACATGGCCGACCCGAGTTCGATTCCTCCGCCCCTCTCGGAGAGCCCGGCAAGCTACCGAGAGTATTCGATATGCCAAACACAGTAACAACAAAGTCTCCAATGGAGACGTTACTGGGCCCGCTCGAGCAAATCGATGAACAATGGGAGGACAGTGATATACGGTGATACAGTGATTAAATGAAGTAAATCAGAAGTATAAGCAAACCTTTACATATTTTTATTTTTGAAATTTGTAGTATGCTTTTATATTATCTTATAAATATTGAGCATAAATATCTGTAAACAGAGAAAAGTTTGAGCCAAACAAAGCTGCGTTGTTAGCCACAAACAGGACTTCAAGTCTGCAGAGACTGGTGCCACCGTTGGCACTGACATTAGTGTGTCTGAACTCCGAGATTTGGAAGGGGCTGGAGCGATAGCACAGCGGGTAAGGCGTTCGCCTTACAAGCGGCCAACATGGCTGACCCGAGTTCGATTCCTCCACCCCTCTCGGAGAGCCCGGCAAGCTACCGAGAGTATTCGATATGCCAGACACAGTAACAACAAAGTCTCCAATGGAGACGTTACTGGGCCCGCTCGAGCAAATCGACGATCAACGGGAGGGCCTTTACCTTACCTTTTAGAGATTGTTGGATCTGTCAGTGTACATGATTGATGATTTTCTCTAAACCCCATTCCATGAGTCATTATCTGCTATTATTTTCCCACCATTTCCAGTTTTCAACACCCTATGCATATGAGACTTCGCCTCGCTACAATGAGTGGTCAAACTTCTTTTGAGTAAAACACTAGTTTTCTATGGTATCCATCTATGGTAGGATAACATTGGTTTGTCCTTTCTGCCTTCCCGCAGAGAGCTTAAGTTTAGTGGGTTGCTCCCATCACTATGCTCTCATTCCTCTGTGTTTACTTGTAACTTCTTTCTTTGTGCTCTGTTGACTTGTAAAGGTAAAGGTAAAGGCCCTCCCGTTGATCGTCGATTTGCTCGAGCGGGCCCAGTAATGTCTCCATTGGAGACTTTGTTGTTACTGTGTTTGGCATATCGAATACTCTCGGTAGCTTGCCGGGCTCTCCGAGAGGGGCGGAGGAATCGAACTCGGGTCGGCCATGTTGGCCGCTTGTAAGGCGAACGCCTATTGTTTTTATCTTCTTCTTAAGTACTTTGCATAGTTAATACAGAGCAATGTCCTTTTTGTATGGACACAAGAAGACAGTAAATTCTAGGCTTTGTAACTTGGGAGTTTATTGACTCTGAATGCTATTCACTCCTGGACATCTGTTCTCTCAAGCAGGGTCCCAACAAGGGATTGGATGGACCCAGGGCAAACTGTGAGCTATGTGCTACCCTGGCATTGAAATGGGTCTGGTCAAAGTGCCGTAATGCTTAACTAAAAGTTAAGAACATGATCATGGACAAATTCTGTCATGATCCAAAAATGTAATAACTAGATTCTGCTAGATTCTGTAATAACTAATAACTGCTAGGGTTAGGAATGATTAATCTGGCCTGAGCACTGCAGTTTGTGTCTGTAGCAAGATGTTCCCAGGAGAGTCTCCCTATAAGCCTCAAAGTTTCTCTTACTGTGTCCATACAAAAATAACTAATATTAAGAAGTAGAATTAAGAGGTTAATTATTGTTATTGGACTAAAGAGAAAAGGAACACCCCTAGGTGGTGTTTCTGCCCTTGAGCCTGATGGGTGATCAGGAAGGGCTTTCTTATGTTGATTTTGCTACAGGACTGGGAGTAGTGTCCAGTGAGGGGAGGGGGAGTTGGAGAGAGACGAAAGAGTTGGAGAGAGATGAGAGAGAGCAGGACAACAAGATGGGGTACAGAGAGAGTAGCAAGGGAAACAGGGAGAAAAATGTAGAAGAAGATTACAGAAACAGACACAGGGAGAGAGAGAGCCCAGACTGCGAGTTGGAGCATGGAGAGATGAGCAGAAGAGATAGGAGGAGACAGGAATGAGGGACAGTGTGAGACTAGAATGGGAGGCTCAGAGAGACTGGAACAGGTGCATAGGGAGAATGGAATGAACAGCAACTGATCAACCAACTGGCTTGGCCCTCGTTTCCTCCTTTGTCTGCCCCATGGCATAGGCTGCCCTGGCTGGGTGAGCTGCCTGAGACCACCCCCAACACTGGCAGTGAGGGAGAGTGCAGTATGTGGCTTCCCTAGACACCCAGATATTAAACATCCATCTATTTGGGTTTTTTTTATAAATTCATATTTTTCTTTTTGGTTTTGGGGCTACACTCAACTGTATTCAGGTTTACTTCTCTCTTTTTTCAGGTTTACTTCTCACTCTGTGAATTCTGAATATTGATTTTACTGATGACACTTAAGACAATATCTCCTATCAAATATGGTTATGCTGTAGAGTACAGTACATTTTCTACTTGACATTCTAGAATGTCTAAGATAAAAATCAAGACTTTTGTGTTAGAGAAAAATGGGTCAATAGAAAAGTTTTAAACATACTTCTTTTGAAAGAGAGCCTCCCTATCAATGGCTAAAAGAATAGCAGTACTCCTACATTTAAAAAAAGAAAAGAAAAGAAAGGAAGTCTCCCTTAAACAAACAACAATATTAATATTTGTGGATCAGAAGATAGGATGAGTTCTAAAAAATGAGGAAATTTTGGCTCTTTGTATAAGAATTTTTTTCCAAGAACCTCTAATGTAGGATAAAGTAGTTGAGAATAGAGAGGGAGAAACCAGCAGTTACAAGGCAGGAGAGGGTGTCTGATGAAAGTGGTCAGAGACCAGGGTCTGAAAAGAAAATAAGAAAATGTAGTGAGGCAGAATCACTTTAACACAAACATGTGTGAAATATAACTAATTTTTTGGTTTGCATACTGCCTCCCTGTATTAATTTCTATCTTCAAATACATTATGCTTAACCCATAATTAAATACTACTTCTTACACTATTTTTGAGGTAATATTGCTATAAAGAGACACAGAATGACAAGATGGATTACCTACAAGAAACACATCTAAATGGTCAGAGCAAACAAAGACTCAAAGTCAAAGGTTGAAAGATAACATTTCAAGTTAAAAGTACAGTTAAAAGGTTATGGCGAGGGCTGGAGTAATAGCACAGCGGGTAGGGTGTTTGCCTTGCACGCAGCCCGACCCAGGTTCAATTCCCAGCATCCCATATAGTCCCCTGAGTATGGCTAGGAGTAATTCCTGAGTGCATGAGCCAGGAGTGACCCCTGTGCATCGCTGGTGTGACCCAAAAATGCAAAAAAAAAAAGGTTATGGCATTGGGGCTGGAGTGATAACACAACGGGTAGGGTGTTTGCCTTGCACATGGCAAACCCAGGTTCTATTCCCAGCATCCCATATGGTCCCCCGAGCACTTCCAGGAGTGATTCCTGAGTGCAGAGCCAGGAGTAACCCCTGAGTATTGTTGGGTGTGACCCAAAAAGCAAAAAAAAAAAAGGCCAGGATGGCCATACTTATATCAGACAACATAGACTTCAAGCTACAAAAAAGTTATGAGATAGAGTTGGCCATTTCTTAGTGATCAGGGGATATGTACATTAGGAAGAACTCATACAGCCATAAAAATACCCAAAACAACTGCTAATAGGCCTGAAAGAAGATATTACTAGCAATACAATAGCAGTTGGAGGCTTCAACACCACTCTATCTCCTCTGGGTAGATCAACAGGAGCAACACTCAAAAAGGAAAGACTGGCTTTGAAAAGCCAACCTTATTTTACAAAATAGTGAGTAGAAAATTTAGTGTCAATCCACTTTTTATATAGTATCAAAAATTTCTGCAGCATTATTATTCTCCTGCACATCCTACTGACTCAGATGTGCAAAACAGTCTCTATTTCTATCAATTCTCTCCTTTATCAAATATTAGAAGTCCACAGATAAAAAGGAAGAAATGAAAGAGTGTGTCTAGTGAATATATATACATGTATACATACGGCTTTTATTCCCATAAAGTAGAATACATATTCTTTTCCAACACACATGGTACTTTCTCCAAGATAGACCACCTGCGGGTCACAAAACATCTCCATAAAGTCAAGAGGATAGATAATTGCACCAATTATCCTTTTGACCACAACACACTGAAAATGGACACTAATCACAAACCGAAATGGTGAAAATACTCAAACACTTGGAAATTAAACAGCTCACTACTGAATAACCAGTGGGTCAAAGAAAACTCGAAAGATTCCTGGAAACAAATGAGAATGAAGATACAAGTTAGCAGAACTTTTGGGGCGCAGCAAAAATAGTGCTAAGAGGAAAGTTCTTAGCAATGCAAGCATTCATTGGGAATGTAGAAAGCACCCAGATAAATAGCCTAACTTAACAGTTTATGCAACTGAAAAAGGACTAATGAATGAAACCCAAGTAAGCAGAAGGAAGAAAATCATAAAAACTGGAGCAGAAATTAATGAGTTGGAATCTTTTAAATAGTCCAAAACATCAATGAAACCAAGAGTTCATTATTTGAAAAAATAAAGAAAGCTGACAAACCACTAGCAGGACTCACAAAGAAAGAAAGAGAGAACACTAGTAAACAAATCAGAAATGCAAGGGGAGATATCACAATAGACAACACATAAATTCAAAGTATCAACAGGGATTACTTTGAAGATCTTTAGGTAATGTTGGTTCTCATGATAGAGTATAGTACACAATGTCATACTTTTTCAAAATATATTGCCATGTCACACATTTTATTCATCTGTGCCTTTTAATATTTGATATAGGAAAGAATTGATAAAAATAGAGAATGTTTTCCACATCTGAGTCAGTATGATGTGCAAGAGACTAATAATGCTGCAGAAATTGTTGAGACTATTTAAAAAGTGGATTACCATTAAATGTTCTACTCGCTACTTTGTAAAATAAAGTAGACTTTTAAAAATATTAAATGTAGATCTGGAGAAGTAACTAAATGAGCTGAACATAGTCTTTGAATGAGGCCTGGGGTCCATCTCCAGCCATACATTATCCCTTGAGCACAGAAATTGATCTCCCAGAACCACTGGATGTGGCAAAAAATAAAATAATTGGATTTAGAAGAGATTGACCCATTTGAAGAATTGAGAAAATCCAATATATTAACATTAGTCTCACTTCAAAAACCTGAATGTCCCTGGTTATGTTGGGGTATAAAATGGAGGAATTATATGACTCTTCAAATGCTGTTAAGATTTTCTGTGTGATTTGAATAGAAGAACTTCTTGTATTCTGTCAGAATTACTTTTGAAAATTAGTCTCTAGAGATGAATATAACATCTCAAAAAATCTTTTAGCAAGGAAAAAGATAGGTGATTATTTCCCCCTTTACATAGTGAGTTATTACATTACCCCTGCTTTGAGTAGAATAGCTACCCCTTCCTAAGAAGTGATACAATTTTATACCAGGGCATATTTTAATCATCACTTTAAGCATGGGCATAATGCTCATAGGATCCAAGAGCAAATAGTAACCAATAAGAAATCTTTTAGTTTGGGGGCCACACCCAAAAGTGCCCATGGATTACTCCAGCTCTATGCTCAGTGATTGCTCCTAGCAGGACTTGGGGTACAATCTAGGGTACTGGGGATCAAACCCAAGTCAGACTTGTAGAAGGCAAGTGCCCTTCCTGCTATACAACCCTTCCAGACCAACTATTCTGTAATAATTACCAGAAACAAGTGCATGTTTTCATTATGTACTTGTTCTCCTCCCCTGCATTTTCCACAAAACTTCATAGTAATCTTAGAGAGAAATTTGCTTCATATCAACTCTCTTAAAACCTGTCAATGACTGTCTAGGACTCTTAAAATACAATTCTAAATCCTTGAGTCAACAGAATGTTTGGATAGTTTTCTGTCTTTTCAGCTTCATTTTACATAAAACGTCTTTCTTTCTATCTCTGTCTCTGTCTGTGTATGTGTGTATCTCTGTGTCTCTCTTTCTCTCCACATTCTTGCAGGCACATCTTTGAATTCTTTCAGACTGCTAAGCCCTTCCTACCTTAAATGTCATATGCTATTATACTTCCCTAGACTTCTCTTTCTCTCAGCCTTCCACTGAACTAGTCTTGCTCATTCTTCAGCTTCCAACATAATTGCTACTTCCTTAGTGATGCTTCCTAATCTAATTTGGACCCCGCTGAATTGCTGATATCGACTAAAACTTAGAACCACAAACACCTATAGTATTTCTGAAACGCAACACCAGTGTTGCAAGTACTACTGAGACAGGAGCTGTGTTTGTTGTTTTGACCACTGAATCTGTTGGATCTAGCTGAGTCCTGCTCTATTTGATGGATTACAGGGTAGGTAATAGGCTCAGAGGGATCTGGGTTGAAGACATATTTTTAGAGGTTTTTGGCATTTAGGAGACATAAAATGCTACAAAATATTCATAACAAGGAGGAAAAAAGCCAAAGACTGAATTCTAGGGATCTTAAACTCCCTTATGTGTGGGTAGACTTATATACCCAAGCAGTCAGTTCCCAGCTTTCCAGATGAAAGGAGAAAATCTATGTGAAGATGATGATAGTATTGGTGGCAGTGGCATTGACAGTAGCAATGATGTTGGCAGCAATAATAAAAAGAAATTCTTATTTTTCCTATTCACCATTTTCTGCACAATTTCAATAGCTTATCTTGATGTCAAACTTTATCACAGCTGAGTTCTGCATTATACGCATATAAACTATAGAATATGAAACTCCACTCTAGGAAAAAACCATAGGCAGTTTTGACAATATATTTGAATTCATTAACCTCTTAACTCTGGTACAAGTCCATATTCACAAGTATGACAATGATTAAGTTAATGAGTTAATCATTCCCTTCTAGTTACAGCTTTCTTAATTAGTTGATTTAAATTGGGGAGTGGGAGGAGGAAGGAGAAGAATCTTCTGTGGAATCTATTTTCATAGTTCCAGATAAGATTTCTGAAGGCTCATTTTTTTCCTCTTAAAAGATTCAGAAATGTAGACAACCTTTCAATACCGTTTATGATTTTTTTAAGCTACCAAGTCCAACTAAGAAGATTATCATATTTTAGCAAAATAAATCCTTGGCAAGTACTTCCTACATGCCTGCTCTGAGGAGACCATAGTTAAACTGAACCCTCCAGGGAATACTAAGAGGCCAAGGGATATGACTTCGGCTTTTCAGGCTTCCAGATTCAACTATTGCTAGTCACCTAACCAAAAATAAAGGTCAATAGTGATCATACTTTCAGAATATGCTGCATCCCTTTATACCTATTTGACATGGAACCCTGTTTTTAAGGGTCAGAACTAACTCTAATGACCCCACATGATTCAGGTCAGGCGCCGCCAAAGCCCTCTCATTGGAGAATGCAGGCATTGTTCAAATGATAGTCTCAGCATTTTCATTGTATTTGTTGTTTGTGAATTTTAAAGGTCTCTAAAACAAACTTAAAAATGCTAGATGAAAATCTTGCTTCAATTATTCCTCCTTTTGCCAACACACTTGTTTTAAAATATCTCTATCCCTCCTCTTACATGTTGTACATGATTGAGATGATGCATACTCACTCTGAACTTTTGAGTGAAAAGGTCTTTTTAATTTTATATTCCAGTTTATGAGTGAAGGGTACAGTCAAAGGAAAGCTAAAGGGCCAAAATGATATTACAGCGAGTAGGGTTCCTGCATCCAGGTGACCCAGCTTTGATCCCTGGCACCAGATATGGTCCCCCAAGCTCTGTCAGTAGTTATCCCTGAGCACAGAGCCAGGAATAAGTCCTGAGAACTGATGGGTGTGACTTCCCCGGCAAAAAAAAATAGAAAAAAAGAAAGGGAAGAAAAGGGAAGGGAAATTGAGAGGAGGGGAAGGGAGGGGAGGGGAGAGGATAGGAGAGAAGGGGAGAGAAGGGAACTTAAATAATTTGGAAGGTGAGATAAGAGATCAGAGACTTACTGAGACACTTGAGAGAAGCAATTTCCAGGGGCCAGAGCAATAGTACAGAGAGTACGGCATTTGCCTTGCACGCGGCCGACCCGGGTTCAATCCCCAGCACCCCATATGGTCCCCAAAGCATTGCCAGAAATAATTTCTGAGTACAGAGCCAGGAGCAACCCCTAAGCATTACTGGGTGTGACCCAAAAAGAAAAAAAAGGGGGGGAAGCAATTTCTATTTACAATTCCTACTTCTTTATCCACTCTCCTTGTTTACTACTTAAAACATTTTTTTAACTTTCTCCTTCTATGAACTTTTTAATTTTAGATACCTTATGTAACTGGAATTTGTCCTTCCTTATTGAGCGTTATTCACTTATCCTAATGTTCTCTAGGTTCTCTATGTTTTTGCATAGGGCAATATTTTCTTCTTTTTTAAGGATAAGGAAAGCATACAGTAAAGTTATAGTTCTTGGATGCTGAGGAGAAGAGGACTTGGGGAATTATTGTTCACTGATGTGTAGTTTTAGTTGAACAAAACAAAGTTCTGGGTACCTGCTGTACAACAGAGTTCCTATAGCTAACAGTACTGTAAATTTGGTGTTTATTGTTTTTATCACAATATTTTCAAAGAATTTTTCATTCTCTCTCTCCCATTACTTCTCATACATATCTTCAAATCCTAAAATAAATATCTTAGCATGTGAATTTTATTATTTTCATTTCCCACAATTTCTCTATCAAACTCAAAACATCTTTCAATAAAAACTTTTAATAGATTTTTTATGATTATGCATCAGCCCCAGACTTCAAAGTATTCATAGCTGAAACACCATTACATTATTATTTGGAAGAACAAAAGAAAACATTTTCTTTAGAGAGTTTATTTATGTAATAACTAATTATTTATAAATTTATCTTTACTTACAAAATGAGAATATTAAGGCATCTCTGAAAATGAATTACCATATATCTCTTCAATAAATTTAAGCTACCATAATGAAGAAAGAAATATTTCTAACAGGAATGTATTGAAAACAGAATTATTCTCAAAAAAAGGCCAATGATAGCAGGACTTCCACCTAGTTCAGAAAAGAGGTTACATGGTTTAGTTTCTACTCGGATCAAACAAAGCTTCATCAAGGGCTGGGGAGAGGGCAGTTAGGATAGAGAAGGGACCATTATGACAACAGTGGTTGGAAAGGATTACTCTGGATGGGAGATGTGTGCTGAAAGTGGGTAAAAGACCAAACATGATGGCCTCTCAGTAACTGTAACGCAAACCAAAATGAACAAAAAGAGAGAGAAAGAGAGAGAAGAAAAGTGTCTGTCATCTAGGCAGACCAGAGGCAAGGAGAGGTGGCAGGAGGGATACAGGGAATATTGGCGGTGGGAAATGTATGCTAGTGGAGGGATGGGTGCTGGAACACTGTGTGACTGAAACCTGACCATGAAATCTTTGTAACTCTATCTCACAGTGATTACATTAAAAAGTAATAATAAAAATAAACATTGGCCAAGTCAATGAGGATTGAGTCCCAGTGTATTGCTGAGGTATTTAATGGTCCAAGAAGAAATCAGAACACTGGCAAAGAGAAACAGGCTAAGCACTGACCTCACAAGCCATTGAGTCATGTTGTTAACTAATTTTTTTATTGGTTGAATTCTAAAAAACAAAAATATAAGAATTATAAAAAAAAGTAAAGGCCCTCCCGTTGATCATCGATTTGCTCGAGCGGGCCCAGTAACGTCTCCATTGGAGACTTTGTTGTTACTGTGTTTGGCATATCGAATACGTCATGGGTAGCTTGCCAGGCTCTGCCGCGCGAGCGAGATACTCTTGGTAGCTTGCTGGGCTCTCCGAGAGGGACGGAGGAATCGAACTCGGGTCGGCCATGTTGGCTGCGTGCAAGGCAGACGCCCTACCCGCTGTGCTATCGCTCTTATTTTGGAAAGAAAATACTACCTGGCACATTTGACTTTAATGAAAAAGAATCACTTCATATTATTTGCACCTTTTATTATTAATTATTTTTATATTATATTGTTTTATCATTTTTGATATTGTTTTCATACAAAATCATAAAATTCTTGGAGACAGGTATCTTGGTATAGAGCTTTTACGTGCTGCTTAGAAATAATACATAAAATGATGAGATGAAAGATATTTGATCATTACCTAAAATTTTTAGTGAATTAAGAAAGAAATAAAGGGTTTCATAACGATTTGTAAGTCATTTAAGTTAACTATATTTCAGGAAGTATTTTTTATAACTTTACACAAGTTTTTCTTATTTATCATACTTTTAAAAAATAAAAACAAAAGAGATATCATCATTCCAATTGCAGAAATTTGCCTGGCATCTGTGAATCTGCTGGAGCCCTAGGACCCCCAAGTACCCCCATGAATGAGACTCTCAGCACAGAGTCCAAATATGACCTCCTGTGACTCAAAAAAAGCCAAATCCTTCCTTAAAAAGAGAAGAATATGACCATTACAGTTTAACCATTTAAACATGCATTTGACCAAAATGTCTATATATTTAAATGTGTGTGCATATATGCGGAAATGTGTCTGTGTGTCTATGTTGGGGGGTAGAGAGGGAAGGAGAGGGTGGGGGGAGAGAAATATGTCTACACACCTGAGCACAGATTAGTTGGTTGAAGATGACTGTAGATAATAAGGCTTCTTGCCCTTAAGATCATACACTTAATCAGTGGCTGCCTTAATACTTGACAAGCCAAATCTCTTTTAATTTTGAGCCTCGCTGTCTCAGCATGTGCTGTTGGTGCAGAGAGCATCTGGCAAGTGGGAGTACTCACAGTATGAAATACAGGGTAGAGGGTGACTCCACTTGAAACAGGTCACAGGGTTTTCAGCTCCATGCTACCCACAAGAAAGCAGTTTGTCAGAAAGGCGGCATCAGCCAAACTAGAACAGCATAATCCATCCAATCTGATCAGACAAAGAAAAATAAGTCCCTGTCAAATAAGAATATCTAGCTCCTGACTCTGACTTTCGATAGCAGAGGTTAAGGAGAGAGAAATTATTTACTCAATAGAAATAGTAATACCGACATTGAAGGTATTTCTCACACTTGTTCATGCAGTTGCATCAATTTCACTACCGATTTAAGCAGCTTGACCTATTTCCCCACCTAAATTCCTTCCACATGGCTAAAGTTTAAGAATGTTACCAGCACGTAAAAACTACTGGACACACAATCATTGTATAGATGATTGACTAAAAATGGAGTCTCTAACATGAGATCAAAAGATTGCAATGATGCAGATGGCAGTCAATGTTGTGTGTGTGTAGTTTCAAGACTGTCCTATAGCATCAGATACCTTAGATTTGTTGCTGGGTTTCCTTAAACTACTCCCAAGAAGCCCTGCTGTAAAAAGAAGGGGCACAGTATCAGAGACTCATGGAATCATCTCTGGGGGGTAAGAAAGAGACTTTCAGGCCACTGCACACTCATGAGTTCTAAGAAATCATTCCCAATGAGAGGAACCACATTCAAAGAGGATTGACAGTTTAGACTGAAAACAGCTTTCAAAGAGACTAATCTTATAAAGTATTGCAAATGAGTAAGGGCAACAGGAGTAGGTATTCACCTGCCAGTCTCTTTCCTGCAAGATGAGAGCCTGTCTGTACTCACACATGCGCTGACTTTAAAAAAAAAATCACATAAAAAAACAACATCTTTGCTACGGAGACGTTTTTAACAAGTATTACAGAAAGAGCACCAGCTACCAAAAAGAGTTGCCAGGGCCAGAAGGAGCCATCAATCGAAACAGTTTACATTTCAAAGTTTTTCCAAGAAGAGTGAAAAACATCTCTCTGCCATGGTGGAGCTCGGAGGCACTGGAGTTAGGAATCCACAGGCTACCTTCTCAATCTAGTTTTTCTCTGAAAAGTGGTCCTTTAACCCTTAAGTTGATGCCAACAGCTACAGGGAAACAGAAATCTTTGCATCTCCTGGGGCTTGTGCTCTGAGCTGTCAGATAAAAATCCTCTTTCTCGTACAAATTTCCTACGAAAAGTGCCTTCTTCCTTGCTGTGGGGCAACCTTTGAGATTAACAGAGTATGTTTATTTCCATTTACCGTATTTTTCTAACCTCATGCAACAAATGAGTATACATATTAGCCTTAGAATAATTTTCCACCCTTTGGAAATAATTTAGAAAGTAACTCCTCCTGTCTCAGCTTCTTTCACAATAGAAGAAATGAATTTAACAAGGGTGTGTGCCGGCTGGTTTGTCCCTTTAAAACCAATGATTTTTAATTTGAAGGCAAAAGCTTGCATGCTTTACTTTGGCCCAGGAGAGGAGTTGAGGAATATGTCCTTTAACTTCAGGTACAATTTCTGTTATGGGCACAATCTAGATGTATATTTTTGATTTTCGCTTTTAACTCTCTGCTTAATTTTCCATATCATTTCTAAACATCAAATTTAATTTCCCGAGTCTATTAAAATCAGTTCTACATTCTTCCATTCTTCCTTCTAGAAGCAGGTCAAATAGAAACATTAATAGAAGGAGGGAAACGTAATTTAGTAGTTAAGATTTGGAGAAAGAAAATTACCACATGCATTGGGAACTTTAGTCTCTGGCTTCCATCCCAATGAGACATTCCCTTACGCATCTCCCTCTGTACACATGACCCTATGCCAACAATCCCTCCACCAGCTCTAATTGTGCCATCACAGCTCTTTGAACCGTAGGCAATTTGTACAATCACATACACACACAAAAAAATCAGATGCTTTGATTACTCAGAAGTATTGCCATGACCTTTCTCTTCAATTGCAATAGAAAAGGTTGCATAGAAAAAGGGCAAAAAGCTGAAAGGCCCCTTCTTTCTCTTTTTGCACACAAATACAAGTGTTGTTCCATGTGACAGTAAAAGAAACAGTCACTATCTTAGATGGATCTGACGATGCCAATTGCACGGTATCACTGAAATGTATTACTAATTTTCATGCCAAGAACTTGTGAAAATGCCATTGGTTCTCAATGAACTTCCTCTGACCCGGTCTGAGTCTGTCGCCACTGCCACGCACATAATTCTCGCCGCACTGACCCATTACTTGTGCTCAGATTGGGGGGTCAGGCCAGGAGAGGCAAGTCAAAGATAATTAGCAGCCCTATCAATAACCAGCTACAGGATTTTCACCTAAGTGACAGGCAAGAAAAGCCAAGAAAAGAGGTAGCAATATAAAGTGGAAAGGGTAGAGCCAGTGCATTCTGTGGTTCGAGCAGCTGCTCCGGACTATCAGCATCACCAGGAGACCTCATTGCATTAGCATAAATTCAAATGACAAATGCACAGTGCTATTCAGAGACTCATTAATTTGCAATGGGTGCAGTGCTCATGACATATTAGTGCAAAATTCAAATGTCTTTGTAGCAACGTGAATTTAGTTGTGAGACCAAAGTCGCTAAAATGAAAATGTGTGTTTTTTTTAGCAGTTTATTAAATTATGAACTGTGATGACTATATCCGTGCATCTTTTTAAGCAGATGAGGTCCAGCGTGCTCCAGCGGCAAATCGCATAGTTTGTGTTGATATTTTCCTGTCAGACGATTTCCAAGAGGCAGATAAGATACTAGACTTGTCTGCGCCGCTTTGCGGCAAACGGACTGAGAGCTCCCCCTTCTGGATAAAAGATGCTGACACGCGAAGAGAAATCCCAGCCATTTATTGTTCTTTTTTATATTTCCAACAGGTTTTAGTGCAAAGAATTTTACCTTCTACCTATCCCCCGGAAAAAAAAATCAATAATTTTCCACAAATTATTTTAAAATATAACATGTCATTTTATGCAAATTTCAGGATCATCAACCACACTTGATGAAGATCTTATATAATCTTCTATGCAGCTATTCCAATATCTCATTTACCAGTATCTTTTAAATAATTACTTAATATATAGCTATATATATATATAACAAAATCTCATGCAAAGCAATACTAAAATTTTCATATGCATTTAGCTTTCATACTAACATAAGCAAGCTTAGGATATTAACATTCAATTGAATAGAGCAAAAAGCATAGATATACAGTGTCTTTTAAACAAAGCAACCATGTATACATACATTGCATTTGACTTAGTTGAATGAGATTGTGAACAGACACAGAAAGGAAGATTTGCATCACACTTGGGTCACAGGATCCTAATGACCTAATTTATCTTTCTAACACATGGAATCTTCTGCCCAATTACTTCAATTAAGTTAAAGCAGATTATTATATGCTGATTTTAAAACATTGTAGCATATATACAAATAATGACTCAAATGAGTACAACAATGGTATTATGGAAGCTAACTTTGTCTAAAATATTGATGCTACTAAAATATAGGAAATGTCAGTATCTGCTTTTTCCAGTATCCAGGCTTCTTAGCTCCCAAAGCAGACAATCCCATTTATGTTAAACAAATACCCAGTTTCACTTATAATGCTTATAAATCCATACATTTTTCAGTGGAGACAAAAGATTTTTAAACCATACAATAATAAACTTCTTAGTAAATTGAAAAGCAGGTCACCATTTGAAAGTTACTTTTTGGAGAAGAGACAATTCACAAATAAAAGATTTGACCTTTGGCCATTTTAACCAACTAATTTCCATCAGTTTATACAAAGTATGCTTTAGCAGACCCTTATAAAAACGTGTGTTTATCACTTTCCAAGCTTTGAATAAATTATATAACTATAAAAGAGGTTATGTCACCCCATTATTCATTCTCAACTTAATCATGTACTTTCTGGGCACTTAGTTCATGGCAAATTAGGGATAGCTATTCCCCTAAAAGTGGTGTACTTTTAAATTGCATTTTACAATATCATCGATGCTTTGTGTTTTCTTCCACAATTAAAAGTGGGATTGCTGTAATCTGTTCCACTTACTTGCAATTCAATTGGTCTTGAGTTACTTGGTAGTTTCATTTTACTTTATAGTAACTGCTACAAAAAAGTTACATTGCTAATGAGGATTGAGAAGAATCTCTGTACATTAAACATCTGGAAAGAGCATGAAACTGAGCAATATTAGATTTATCACCGTAGCTAGATGCCAAGGTATTGCCTTTCTCTAATATTGCTACTTTCGCCAAGTAATTAAAATCCAAGCTCACAGAACGTTAGAACTGGGAGGGCCATTGTTGGTTATCTCTCTCTTAATGTACACGAGAATCAAAGACTAACAAAGATCTAATGGCTAACATGTAGCAGAACTGAGATAAGAGCATTAGTCTCAAGATTAACTTTAGCATGTAAAATTTAAAAAGAATTACCCGGAGCGTTTGTGAAGATAGGTTATTGGGTTCTTTCCCGGAGTTTCTTATTCAGTTTGGGAACTAGTACAGGTACGGGTTGCCCTTCAGAGTCTTGTGACCTACGTAGCCTTTAAGCCAATTTTTCTATACACCATTTTATTTCAATGAACTTTCTTTAGAATAATAATCAAACAGCACTCAACACTTAACCACATTCCTCTGCTGTATCTAACAGAGGCTTGGGGTAAAACCCGTAGTATGAAAAATCTGGAAAGGTTCAGAAAAATAAGCAGCAAAGTACCCAGTGCTAGGATAAGGCATTGGAGGGAAATAAGTGCCTAGAGATGCACCTGAAAATATCTGGCATATCCAAATCTCAAGGCAAAAAATAATATCAAAGTATAAAAGAAAAAAAAAGAGTTTCCCCCTTTCTCTCTCCCTCTTTCCTCTTCCTGCTCCCTTTCTTCCCCATCTTTTCCCTCTTTTCCTTCTCTCCTTTCTTTTGTTCTCTCCCTTCCTTCTCTCCTCTGAAGTCGCTTATACCTGAAACATTTCCTAGAGCTGTTATCATCACACTAAAGCCAAGTTGACTTTACTTCTATAATTTCCAGTGTACTTACTCTTTCTCATTATCTCTTACCGTAACCTCTCTTCAATTTTATGAGTCTAACAATCTCTAAGCTGCAATTTTCTTAGATCATCATAGAATCTAGTTAGAAGTCAAACATAGGGAAGATGGCCTTATTCCTCCATTTCTTTTCCCCATCAGCTATCAATATTTAGAACAATATATGTCTGTCTTCCTTTTAGACTCTAAAAGAAAATAGCGCTCAAAGATTTAATGAATCAAAATGAAACTCATCGTTACTACAGAGTGTTTGCAAATTTAGGTCAGAAGAGCCAAAAGGATAGAGCTCCTGTTTAAAGGTACTTGAGATCTCTTGTGCCTGAAGAAACAGCTCAGACAGACAGAAGTAAATTCAAGAGGAATTTCACCCAGAACCTTGCCTGCTACTTAGCATACAGAATTCACAAAGCCTGTTGGTACTTTGGCGTCACAGTTGTAATTTATTCCCTTTGTACATCATTTGGAGAATATTGTGTTGAAGGTAATCACCAAAATGCAAACTACATATAAATCTTTATTGTTTTTAAAATAAGTTTGGTTTAGAAATTGAAAGTAATAGTAAAATAATATTTAAGTTTATATAGAGATGTATTTAGTAAAATATACTTAGCTTACATGTATATGTAAATATTTTATATTGTCCCATTTTATTGGCATGCAATTATCTTTTTCATAAGATTTCTAAAAGTGCATTACCTTTTATTGGTTTCTAGAAATTGACATTTAATAGTAAAAGTCCTCTACACCGGGGAGGGGGGGGCGGGGGGGGGGGAGTCCTCTACACCCTCCCAAAATAAATCTTTCTTTCTAGGACTCTGTCGTAAGATATTGCATGAATATATGCCTTAATAGTCTGCTTAAACGTCTACAGAAACCTTCAATTCCAAATAATTTTTATTCATTAAATATTTACACCATATTTTACTGTTTTGCTTTGTACTTACTTTTCTACCATTGTTCTCACGTTTCAAATTAATTAACCAGTTATCCAATAGTTAACACAGATTTTGTCATGAGAGCAGGACCAGAGCCAGGGTGCTACTGGACTTGCAACAAGCCAATACCTTGCATTCACCATCATTTCACCTGGTCCCCCTCTAGGACAGGCAGAGCCTCCTAATGCCAAAACCTTTCCCATCCTAGTTACTTCTTTTCTCCTGTTTTCTTCAAGTTCAAATAAAATAGAGTTGTTTACTCCAGTTCTTAAAGCTTCGAAATTTCTGCATAGTTGCTGGCATTTATTTTCTCTAACTTGCACTAGATTATTTAATGTTTCAAACAGCATTATAAAAGAATCATGAACAAAAAAATATGTAATTTATTTATTCAAAACAAATGCTATGGGGATATAATTCTTCTTTTCAAGACAATAGAATACTTACTATTTAAACAATATGAATTTCAAAAAAATCATTAAGTAAAATCAAGTAATTCAGAGGTTATTTGGCAAAAGGTTCATTAATATTAATAGCAAAAAGCTAGCCCCCTATGAATACTGAGGCAAATAAAGAATATCTGTTAATTCAGATTATCTGCTCTACCACTGCAGCTTTATTTATATCTTTCCATTTCAAAATACCTGCACATATACTATTTTTATCTTTCAGTAAAAATAAAGCTAGATATTTTCAGGTATAATAAACTTAGTCTCTTTTATCTGTTTCTAAAATCTCTCTCTGATATTTTTAAGACAGTTACTTTATAACACTCTAGGAATGCACAGGCAATAAAAATGAATACAGTTTGTCTGGCGAACGAATCCTTATTAATGAATATGTGAACATTCTCTGTACAATTTAATATTCTGTACCCACCAATAAAATTCTACCAGAAGTATATTTTTGTGTGTAAACCTATTGGTAATTTGATTTTAATAAGAAATCAGTATAATATGCATATTACAAATGAAGAGAGTACAGGTTCTTATCTGCCATTTATAGTAAGATTTTATATTTCAGAGCTTAATAATGAACCTCCCTTGGGAAGATTTAATAAAGCAGGTGCTCTGGTATTGCAAGCAGTTTTGCTTTTTTCTCTCTCTCCCTCCCTCTCTTCCTCTCTTCTTCCCTATCTCCCTCTCTCTCCCTCTCTCTCTCCCTCTCTGTCTCTATCTCTCCTCTCTCTTTCTCTTTCTCTCTCTCTCTCTCTCTCTCTCTCTCTCTCTCTCTCTCTCTCTCTCTCTCTCTCCCTCCTCCTACCCACAAGGGGACAAATTCTCAATAAGATTCATAACCCTGTGTATCAGGATAAATATGATATAGTTTAATCCGGACTCTACACCACCTAAACTGATTGGGATCTCCAACCCAGCCTACTGTTACCAATGGGTTTACAAAGTACAATATGCCCTGTGAAATTATAGGCTGAACATACTCGTTCAGTCCTAATCACTAGAAATATAAAGCCCCGGTTGGAGCAATTTGCGATTGCACATTATTTCAGATCTAAAGAAACACTAGTCACGTGGGGGCGGGTAGAGGTGGGGGTAGTTCTTAACTGTTCTTTTCTCCTAGAGAACACGGAATGTCTAAAATATGTTCAATCCTGTTAATGCTTGTCAAATACTTCACAGTTCAGCTTTGTTCAAATTTTTTTACTGACTATGAAAAATCAGTTTAGTGAGATTCATATTCTAGAGATGGAAGAGCTGAAAGAGACCTTAAATAACCTTTTACTACCATGAATATAAATGAGAAACTGAGTCCTAAGGAAATTACAGAACTTGGCCAATATTTCACTTAGACTTTAACTTGAAATCAAGTCTGCAGATACCCAGTTGAGCATCCTTCCCAGTACTCATGTCAACTGATTTTTTTCTTTAATAACTAAGCATTTTGAGAAGTCAAACAATGTGATTTCGCAACGAAGAGAAAGCAGTTGTATCACATCCGGATTGTGTAGAAATTCACATGTGCAGAATTTCACTGGGCACTTAGTCATTACAGTCAAATAATATCATTAGCTATCAATTACAGATATCAATTTTAGCTCATTAGCAAAATAAAACGCTTGCAGAATGTCCATGTGAATTCTTCAAAGCTACTAATTCCAAGAGTGAAGTACATTTCATAAAAAAAATTAGCAAATGAACTTGAGGTTAAGCTCCCCATGGTGTATTCGATATGCCAAAAACAGTAACAAGTCTCACAATGGAGACGCTACTGGTGCCCACTCGAGCAAATTGATGAACAACGGGAGGACAGTGCTACAGTGTGTCAGTGCTACTTGAGGTTAAACCTCAGTTGGGCAAATCTCCCTGTCCTACATTGACACAGATATACTAAAAATGAATAAAAGCATAATTTAGTCGTCTAAATAGGAAAGTAATCATCATTTATCCCTAAGTATTCTAAGTCTTATCCCTTCCCCAAAAGATTTTAGGCTCACAGGATATTTTTTACAAGAATCAATTATTATAGTTATAGATTCAAACGAAGATGAGTAAGAAACAAAACAAAAGGAAAATCAGATTAAATCTTAGGAGAATTATTACCTGTTGGTAAAAAAAAAAATAATAAATTTAAAAAATTTTTTAAAACCTAGTACAAATGAAATAGCTGTCGAGAATATTTTATCAGGCAATTTAACTAGGCTTTCTTAATTGAGTGCTTTCATTTAGTATCTCAACCAGCTAAACAGAGCTAAAGGGAAAGAAATGGTATCAAATCTCATTTTCACTGTCACTGTCACTGTTCTCCCATTGTTCATCAATGTTACTGGGCCCACTAGAGCAAATCAAATCTTATTTGATGCTAATATCACCTCAGTAAAAGATATGAGTGTATCTAGGAAGAAGTGATATACCAAAAGTATAAAAAAAAAACTATTACTCTTTCTGTGTTCAATTATTACAACATTATAGTATAAAAGTTTTCAAGATTTTTGAACATTTCAGCTTTAAACTGTTATAGTAACTTAGTAAAATTATAGAGAAAAATGTAGCCTTTGGTTTGCTTCATATTTTAAGTAGACTTTTTTCTAAAGAAGAAAATGTATGATTATTTATATTAAAATATAGACACATTAACATTGCAACCTTTGAAGCTTGTGGTACAAATCAGATTCGCAAAATATGGAGTTCTTTCCAGAAACTTCAAGCCAAAAGAGTTGGAGGCAATAAATTGTGCATTTTTATTATAAAGTCTTTACAAATACAAATGTAGCTCTTCATGAATTTTGCTACAATATTAAGTAGATCTAGAGATCATTTTTTAAAATAATTATTTGTTTATGGGTATGATCTTTAGCTCCTATAGTTTTTAAATACTATACTACTACTATAATATTTTAAAATACCATATTTTAATACTATATTTAAAATTAAAAATATAAATACTATATTTTTAATAATTTAAAACTCTAGTTTTAAATACTATACTACTACGATAATAGTATACTACCTTACACCTGAGGTGACATCAAAGCTTCTTGGATAAAAGGAGTCTAAGAAGCACTGATCTCAAGTACTAGACACTGAAAACCCAGTGTTTCATAAGATGCAAAGCAAATTTCTGGCTCACTTTATTCACCTTTTGTTGTCATTGTTCGTTAATGCAGACATTTGTACACACAGAACTCATTGATCATTGAACAGATCAGTAAAGAGAAATTAATGGTAATCAAAAGAAAAACTGATCCAGGGCTCCTGTGTACAAGGGAGATACGTTGAAGACAGTCTTCCTTTTAATTTGTGTAACAATTTGGAAGAGTGATCCTAAATTTCTTAAGCAATCCTGACACCTGATTTCCCCCTTCCCTGACTATTGAGGACTTTATTTTTAGCTATTTTGCATGTGGAAATTTGAGACAGTTCTAATTTTACCTCACAGGGGAGAAGCTATCTGACTTCTTGTTGTTTTAGTTTGTTTATTTGTTTGTGTGTTTTTATATGCAAAGCCCGGGGACTGACTTATTCCAGTTATAGAAATATGACATTGTGTTGCTTTCTCTCCTATATAAAAACTATCACTGCAGCACATGACTGCTACATGTGTAAATATAAATTAAAAGCTTCTGCAAAACACTCCATTCTGCATTTTTACCTGCAATCTTCATCTTTTGGATTATTATATTTAAACTGAAAGACATTATACATAAATGTAATGTTTCCTATCCTCCTGTACTCTAATCCATAAATAAAATCATGTCATTAGGGATACTGGTGGTCAAATAGATTCCCTTGCTGCCATTGTTCTTAAAATTTTTCAACAATGCTCTGTTTTTTCATAATCTGTTACAAAGCATTATTTATATATACATATCCTTTACAATGATATATATATATATATACATACATTGTTCATGCAAAAGTTAGTAATAGACAAGCTTTAAATGTTCAAGTTTTCTTAATTTGGCTTAAAGATAAAGAAATAATTTTAACAAGCTTTAAATGTTCAAGTTTTCTTAATTTGGCTTAAAGATAAAGAAATAATTTTAACCCTGGAGTTTAAAAAACTGAAAAGAAATATTTTGGTCCACACCATAACTTATGAATCACTTAGTATGATAGCTAAGATATGGAATCAACCTAGGTGTTAAACCGATAGGTTGATGGATGATAAAGATATAGTGCATATAGACACAATGGAATATTATGCAGCTGTAGGGAATGATGAATCATGCAATTCACTGCAACATGGATAGAACTGGAGACATAATGTTAAATGAAGTCAGAAGAACAATATGATGATCTCACTTATATGTGGTATATGTAATAACTGCATGAAAGAACACTGTGTTTTAAAAGGAGAATGCCCAGAGTATAGGGAGGGGAAAGACAGAGAGGGAAAGAAATCGAGGGGGAAGAAGAGACAGATGCAAAGCAGTGGGAAGCAGGGTCGAGGGAACTCAAGTACTTTGGTGGCGAAAAGGAGTAGTGTAGCTAAATATCCAAATCACAGATCAAAACACTGAGATCAGGAGATCCAGCTTCAACAACCAAACTTTAAAATGTATCAAGGGAGTCAGCTGAGAAGGAAGGAACCCAGAACCCAGGTAGAGGAAAGGTAACACTGATGGTGGGACTGAGCTGGAGCATTGTATGTCTAAAACTTAAGTATGAATAACATTGTAAATTGTGTTGCTTAAATAATGTTTTTGAATAAAATAAAAAGGACTGGAACAAACAAGTGCAGATGTCACTACGACTGTACTTTTTTGCCTCTCTGGAGTATATTCCTAGGAATGGTATTGCTGGGTCAAATGGGAGATCAAATTCTAATTATTTGAGAATCGTCCATACTGTTTTCCAAAAGGGTTGGACCAGTCGGCATTCCCACCAGCGGTGAAGGAGGGTCCATTTCTCGCCACATCCGCGCCAGCATCGGTTGCTTTTGTTCATTTGAATGTGGGCCAGTCTCTGTGGTGTGAAATGATATCTCATTGTTGTTTTGGTCTGCATCTCCCTGATGATTAGTGATGTAGAGCATTTTTCTCATGTGCCTTTTGCCCATTCGGATTTCTTCTTTGAGAAAGTTTCTGTTCATTTCCTCGCCCCATTTTTTGATGGGGTTGGGTGTTTTCTTCTTGTCGAGTTCAACCAGTACCTTGTATATCCTTGATATCAACCCCTTGTCGAATGTGTATTTGGCAAATATCCTTTCCCATTCTGTAGACTGTCTTTGTATTTTGGTCACTGTTTCTTTGGAGGTGCAGAAGCTTCTTAGTTTAAGATAGTCCCATTTGTCTATCTCTGTTTTCACTTGCTTGGCCAGTGGTGTGACATCTTTGAAGATACTATTAGTTTCAATATCATGGAGGGTTTTGCCAACTTTGTCTTCAATGAACTTTATGTATTCTGGTCTGATGTTGAGGTCATTAATCCATTTTGATCTTACTTTTGTGCATGGTGTTAGGCAGAAATCTGAGCCCACTTTTTTGCATGTAGCCATCCAGTTTTGCCAGCACAGTTTATTAAAGAGGGTTTCCCTGCTCCACTTCACTTTTCTTGCCTCCTTATCGAAGATTCGATGATCATATTCTTGGGAGGAGACGTCAGTATATTCAACTCTTGCAGCACTCTTTACAATAGCCAGAATCTGGGAAAAAACCTGAGTGTCCGAGAACAAATGACTGGTTAAAGAAACTTTGGTACATTTACACAATGGAGTACTACGTAGCTGTTAGAAAAGATGAAGTCATGAAATTTATATACAAGTGGTACTACATGGAAAGAATCATGTTAAGCGAAATGAGTCAGAAAGAGCGGGATAGACACAGAAAGATTGCATTTTTCTGGGGAACATAAAGTAACAAGATGGGAGACTAACACCCAGGAGTGGCCGAGATTAGTACCAGGAATTTTGCTCCATGACTTGGAGGCTAGCCACACGTGCTAGGGTGAAAGGAAGCTCAGATAGAGAAGGGAGCACCAAATAAAGGGTGTTGGGAGGAATCCTCCCAGGATGGGAGAAGCATGCTGAAAGTAGACTGTAGACCAAACATGATTGCCACGCAATGCCTCTCTTGCGAACCACAGAACCCAAAAGGAGAGAGAGAGAACAAAAGGGAATGCCCTGCCACAGAGGCAGGGTGGGATTGGGGGAATGGGGGGTGGGAGGGATGCTGGGGCCCATGGTGGTGGAGGATGGGTGCTGGTGGAGGGATGGGTACTCGATCATTGTATAACTGAAACCCAAGCACAAAAATTTGTAAGTCTATAACTGTACCTCATGGTGTTTCACTAATAAAAAAAATAAATTTTTAAAAAATGGAAAGGGCTGGAGAGGCAGTGTAGCAAGTACAGTGCTTCCTTGCATGTGGCAAATCTGGGCTCAATCCTTTGCATCACAAAAGGTGCCCCAGGAATAGAGGAAGTGTTCCTTGAAAGCAGAGCCAAGAGTAAGCCTTGAGCACCACCAGGTGTGTCCCTCCCCCCCCCCCAAAAAAAGAAAAAAAACTGGAAAGACTAGGAATAAAGGTTTTCATCAGTAATTAATAGGTTATGTTAAAGACCTAAAATCTTTGCTTATGGGTAAAACATTTTAAGAAAAAGGAGAACTTCATTTATCTTATTTTTAATTTTTCACATAATAAATTCACACTATATTTCAAATATTCCAAGAAACTTTAAGGCCCCACTTTATCATCACCCCAACCTCAATCCAAATAAACTCCCAAGAGAGATAAAACACTAGTGCTAGGGGTCCAGAGAGATAATACAGGAAATAAGGCACTTGTCTAGCACACACAGCCAACCCAGGTTCCATCTCTGCACCACATACTGGCTCCTGAACACCACCAGACGTGAACCCTGAGCAGAGTCAGGAGTAATCCCCGAGCGCCACTGTGAGCCCAAAACAAACCAAAGAACACTATTTCCAGTTACAAGTTCATTCTCTTTGGGTGGGAGTGGGGAAGTATCTCCCAAGTGGTACCTAGAAAGGCCCGAGGTGCCCCCAGCAATTCCTAGCCATCCAGGACAGAAGTTCAATGTGGGGGCCTTGTGGTGCTGGGAGGCATCCAAGGCTGCATCTGGGAAGGCCTGGGGCATACACCCTAACCCCTGGACTCTCTTTCCAGCCCACAAGAGAAAACTACTTCCTATGCATTTGCAAAGATGTACAGAAAAGGTGCATTCGTGCCTTTATTTATGTAATTAGTGCATTAAGATATATTATTTGCTTGATTTTGCATAAGCAAAAAGATTTCTTTTAATTTTAGGATTGTGTAAATAGATTAATTGTTCTGAGCAAAATAAAACATTTCCTTAAAACTATTAGCCTGGAAAAAAGCTTTTAATTTTGCTGCTTCTGAACTAACAGAAAGACTCATTGCCTAAGAAACAAAAATCTGTTTTAGTAGCCTATCATGCTTTTTGCAGCCCACATACAGACAACATATATTTAGCTTCAGTCTTGTCTACAAAACTAGCAGTTATTCACACTTAGTATCCATTATATATATGTATATATATATATATATATAGTAACTGATGAACGTCTAAACAAGTATCTATATCACAAAGCCTTTGAGCCAGTGACCTATTCTATTTGTTTTTTATTGTCATTGTTAAATTTGTAAGATAGATGCACATTCTCTCTCTCTCTCTCTCTCTCTCTCTCTCTCTCACACACACACACACACACACACACACACACACACACACACAAGTCATAGAATTGATCCCCCACAATTCTCCTTGGAAGTTACAGAGAAGGAAAGAAAAATAGAAAAATCAATATTCAATTTTTGTTGTGGTTATTTAAGTATATATGTGTGTATTTTCCCTTGGAAGTTGCTTAATGAGGATGGATTTGCAAAAAGTCTAAATAAGTGGGTCAGTTGCTCTAAGACATACAGAGACTTCATTTTTTCCAATTCTATTATTTGGGGATTGCGGGATCCCATGTTTGACTTGAAAAGGTTTAAATAAATGCTTGGAGAGTATACTACATGGCAGTATTTAGCAATCTTGTTTTCTTTACATAATGTAACACACTAATGGACTACATTTTTCTTTGCTTTAACTCTGAAAATAAGCAAGTTACTGCCCAAATGAGAGCCAAAAACACCACAGGGTTTCTGGCTGTGAAGGGACACTTCATGCATGAATGTGGGAAAGGAAAAAGTTGATAAACAGCCAGTTGGGAAGTGTGAAGAGATTTTTTTTATTTCATGGTGTTTTTAGTGTATAGTATCTCAGATGTTCAAAAATATATCATTGTATCTTAAAGTCTGCAATCCCTATAGTAGATATTCCCCCAATGTAGTAGATGTAAGACATTCTCCCTCTTCTCTCCCTCTCTCTCCCAACTCCCTCCCTCCTCTCTCCTCTACCTTTCTCTCTCCTTTCCCCTCTTTCACTTCACCCTTCCCCTTTCCTCTCCGCCTGCTTTCTCTCTCCTTTCTGTTCTCTCCTTCAAACCTAAAGGGGTTAAAATAGAGCTTCACAGAAATCAAGCATAGGCACATTGGAATTTTAATGAATGGGTGCATGAGATGAGGTTCCTAAAAAAAAGTGAAACAGATGCTGCCCCTCTGCTGCTGTTCTCTCTACTCAGTTATTTTTATTTCTTTCCCAGTCAAAAATGTCTGGTACTGCAAAGTGTTTTCTCTGCTAACCAGCCTCTTCTCAACATTGAACACCAAGGTATTAAGTTCAAACGACCTCAACGCTTACAATGATAGAGTCTGAACAAAGCTAGGGGGTGGGGGGAAATGAACAAATTATGAGTTGTTCCGTCGATCCAATAGAATGGTTATGATTAGATATAAATACATGCACATAATATCACTAGCCTGGAAATGATGAGATATTATTTAACCAAAGTGCCAACCTCCAAGCACTTTGGTAATATCTTTGCCAAGTTTCCCTTGTGTCCTATACGTTTTTATGTCCACATGTACCTTTACCCACACTGGTCTTTCCTCTCACTGTCTTTGTTTCTGATCATTCTATTAATTGTGATATTGAATTTTCAATTATTATTTGTAGACTGTGCTAGATTTATAAAACAAGAATTTAATAAAGAAATATTGCAATTGTCTTATTTAATCTATAAATGTGTTTTTGCTTGGGAACATAAATGGGGAAGTTAATTTGTTTTGCAAAATCAATGCCATAATAATGGAAGATAAAAATATTTAAAATTTTCTTAATAAAGGGCAAAATGGAGACTATTTTCATCTGACATATCGGGGGGAAATAAAAATATAATTAATCAACCTTAAGTGTAATCATAATTGTAAATTGTACTTCTAATGTGTTCAATATTTTTGATATATCCATCTCCCCAAATAGCTATTTTTAAAAAGAAATTACCATAGATGAGCTTAAAATATTCACATCTATGGAATATTTTAAGCTAATTATCATAAATATGTTGAGGAAACATTGAAGAGAATAAGAGTTTGTGAAACTGATAAACAATTTAAAACCACCATCAAATCATAAAGGGCAGCTCTAACATGGACTATAGCTCTAGGTATTCCATGCCTACCCATTAGTTGAAAACAAAAAAAAGCAGAATAAAAATTGTTTCTTGAATCTTCCATCCAAAAAACACCAAAGTAAAATTTCAGTATTTCCAATTTAATCTTGGAAGCAAGTCAATTTAAATTTTTGAAATTACATTGGTAACACAGACAAGAGCTATACATTGGATTTCCAAAATCATTGTAATTCTTCTGTTCGTATGCAAAGAAGGAGCTTCTTTCTAGTAAATAAAGTATCTCACAAGAAATAAACAAAAAAATTATTTTATAGAAACTGAAATAATACTTTTTAAAACGAGAAAAACAAGCGATGTGTATATTTTAAGATAGTTTCTTTTTATATTTAGTTTTTCACTAAAAACAAGAAAATAAACTTCTTTTAAAATGGTGAAACCCCTGAAAAATAAAAATTCTCACTAATAAATAATAAAAATCAGCGATATCTACTTATGTAATTTTTTTAAATTTTGGGACACACTTGAGACTTACTCCTGGCTCTGTACTCAGATATCATTGCGAGTGGAATAAGGATAATGCAACTGTACTATCTCTCTGGTGCCTTCTTATATAAATTTTAAAGGTTAATAAATTCAAAATAAGCTTCAGAGGGACTCAGTGGCAACCAGAGACCTGTAGGATTCAGACAAAATCCTTAACCAGAAATTTCTGACAATTTTCTTATTTAGTCTTGTTGAATAAATACACTATTGGTGAAGTAAGAGCTTGGGTACTAGTTTTCTTTTTGAATGTGCCCAGTTTTGGAGAAAGTAGACAAACCTACTTCTGTGAGGTGTTAGAAATTAATAGACATTCTGGAATCTCAGTGCTTTAAGGAAACAGTATTCATATATACAATGTTTCACTTAACATACATGCCTGGGTAACCTAACCTATTCTTTCAAATGTCCTGTCTGTAAGATGAATTCTATGGAGGAGGATGGCCCTCCCGTTGATCGTCGATTTGCTCGAGCGGGCCCAGTAACGTCTCCATTGGAGACTTTGTTGTTACTGTGTCTGGCATATCGAATACTCTGGCATATCGAATACTATCGATAGCACAGCGGGTAGGGCGTTTGCCTTGCATGCAGCCGACCCGGGTTCGAATTCTATAGTTCCTTAAAAAGCTGAAGCTGTACTCAGAGATCACTCCGAGTGGAATAAGGATAGTGCAACTGTACTATCTCATATTATGATGTGGGAAATTCACTCCCTCCGCCAAAGATATAGACCTTTCAGAGTTGAAACTAAGTGTTCAAGCAAAAACAGGTATATGAATGTTCATAAGAGCACTATTTAAATGAGTCAAAAGATGGAAAAACAACCCAAACATTCATCATCAGAGAAATGTTTAAACAAAGTATGCTATGTCAGGGCTGGAGAGATAGCACAGCGGGTAGGGCATTTGCCTTGCATGCGGTCGAACCGGGTTCGATTCCAGGCATGCCATATGGTCCCCAGAGCGCCACCAGTAGTAACTTCTGAGTGCAGAGCCAGGAGTAACCCCTGTGCATCTCCAGGTGTGACCCAAAAAAAGAAAAAAAATAACAAAGTATATTATGTCATACATACAATGGAATGCTTTTAAGCCAGGAAAAATAATCAAGTATCAGTAATAATACAAGAAGGATGACCTTAAAATGATGCTAAATGTAATAAGACAAGAAAGTCAAATAGTGTGCAATTTCATTAATCTGAAATATTTGAGATAGGCCTCTTGTTACTATGTTTGGCATATTGAATATGTCATGGCTTTGCCGTGGGGGCTGGAGCAATAGCACAGCAGGTAGGGCATTTGCCTTGCACGCAGCCAACGTGGCCGACCGGAGTTCGATTCCTCCACCCCTCTCAGAGAGCCCGGCAAGCGACCGAGAGTATCTCGCCTGCACGGCAGAGCCTGGCAAGCTACCCGTGATATATTCGATATGCCAAACACAGTAACAACAAAGTCTCCAATGGAGATGTTACTGGGCCCGCTCGAGCAAATTGATGAACAACGGGAGGACCGGAGACCGTGGATTTGGGCTAGGCAAATATATAGTCACAGAAAGGTATTTTATGATTGCCCTGAAATCATGGGGCTAGTAGAGAGGAAAGGGAAACTGATGTTCAGTTTGAGGTTTCCTTTTTGGATAAAGAAAATGCTTTGAACTAGATCACAGAAACAATTGTACAAAATGTATTAAAAGCAACAATAATTTTTGAGGTGGTTTAGGGAAAGTTTTTGTCATATAAATTTTAACCTAAAACTAAAAATCATTAACATCATCATCATCATCATCATCATCATCATTATCATCATCATCATTTCAGTACATGTGACCTAGCCCAGGAAGTCTTCAGTGTTGGCAAGCCTGACCTGAGCTGGGGGATACCTCTCTGCTACCAAGTCTTCTCCTCACAGCAGTACTAGGGTTAAGCCATGATCAAGCTGCGTCAAGTCCCCATAGCTATCCTTTAAAGCTAATTTAACCCCCTTAAAATGTGCCTCGACTCCAATCCGAGTAGGCTTGGAGGTCTTGGCCCCGGAACCCGCGTGGCTTTGTCCCTCTGCCAGTACCTTGATGTTTGCGGAGAGTGGTCTCAGCATGGTGGTGGCTGGTCCTGGAGGTCTTCGGCTGCCGGAGCCCCGGTCGGGGCGGGGAGGAAAGCTCAACCCGCTCCCCTCCAAGGGGTCCCGGCGAGGGACACCCAGGCACGGGGGCAGAAGACTGCACTGTTCTCGTCCGGGATCTGGATTTTATAGTCTCTGAGTCTTGGCTGCTGATGGGATTACACGGCGCCAGGGGGCCAGATCCGCCAAATTCCAGTAGGCGGGGGTCACACCCACCGATCCCGGAACCGCGCGGCCGCGAATGACATCTTATCAAAACTTTTTTTTTTTATGACATCTTATTATCTCATTCCTACTTTGGACAAACTTGCAGGCTATCGAATGTAGCCTGCCCACAGGGCAGAGTCTAGCAAACTCCCCGTGGCATACCAAATATGCCAAATACCAGTAACAATAATGGGTCTCATTCTCCTAAAGAGCCTTGAATATAATCTCAGGGCTAGGATGAAAGAGACGTTACTGGGGCCTGCTCGAGGCAATCGACGAATAACAGGATGATGAAATGAAAAAAAAAAAATGAAAATGTGCCAGCTATGGCTCTACAAGTAAAAATCTTGGTATTCTGTTTTCTATTATGAGATAGTTACTTGGACATTTAGATAAATTAAATTTTACAGAGGAAACAATGATTTGACTTCCTGGAAGCCAGCTTCCTGGGATACATCTACTTTATATATATACTCACCTAGGATAGCTATTTGAAATGTTCCATCCACTTTCAAAGGTCCCAATCTCATGATAAATTATATCATCATTCTCCTTCAAGAAGACCAGGAGATTTTTTTGCGCCAATTTCAATCCAGTTTTTGAAAAGTTTGATCATTTTATCATCTTTTTAAAATTGTTTTGTTTATTCTTTTGTTTATTCTTGCCACCCTGGGGTGGAGAGACTCATTTGTGAGAACCAAAATGTTAGGAATGATGACATGTCCAGTGATTTAATGTACTTTTCTATAATATATATATATTTAATAGATTAAAATAGATTAATCCAGGGTCAGAGAAAGTACTGTGGATAAGGTGCTGGTCATGCATGCAGCCAATTCCAGTTCAATTTCTGGCACCCCATGTGCTGTCCCAAACACTGCCAGAATATTTCTCTGAGCACAGAGCCAGGAGTAAGACCTGAGTACTGCCGAGTGTGGCCAAAAACACACAAAGAAAAAGATTAATCCAATGTCATTGAATTCTATTTGATAAATCTTGGTGTTATTAAATGGTAGTAGCACTGTAGCACTGTCCTCCCATTGTTTATCGATTTGCTGCAGTGGGCACCAGTGATGTCTCCATTGTGAAACCTGTTGTTACTGTTTTTGACATATCTTGGCATACGCCACAAGGAGCTTGCCAGGCTCTGCCACGTGGATGGGATACTCTCGGTAGCTGGTCGTGCTCTCCAAGAAGGTTGGAAGAATCGAACCTGGGTTGGCCACGTGCAAGGCAAACGTCCTAGCTTCTGTGTTATGAGCCAAATCTGAATGAAACTTTATACTCATCTATTTGCTAGGATCAAATAGATCTTTTGTTTTTATTTTTGGTTGGTCACCACACCCAGCTGGAGCGATAGCACAGTGGTAGGGCATTTGCCTTGTGCACAGCCAGCCCGGCCCACCCAAGTTCAATTGCTCCACTCCTCTCGAAGAGCCTGGTGAGCTACCGGGAGTATCTTGCCCACGTGGCAAAGCCTGGCAAGCTCCCCATGATGCCAAACACAGTCACAAGTCTCATGATGGAGACATTACTGGGCCTGCTCGAGCAAATTGATGAACAATGGGAGGGCAGTGTGCTATTTTACAGTGCACAGTATGCCCACATCCAGTGGTGATCAGAATTTACTCCTGGTTCTGTGCTCAGGGATCACGCTTGGTGGTACTTGGAAGACTACATGTATGTAGTGATATACAAGTATCAATGACAAATTGATATTACTCCCAGGAAATTACTTTGAAATTAGTGATCCCTCACAATTAATGGGAACTTATAGGGAGGATCAAAACTTGGCCAGCAGTGTGCAAAGCAAGTACCTTACCTGTTGCACCATCTCTCTGACCCCCAACAACTTAAATGGATTACAAGATCTTCAAACTAGATTACCATTGAGCACATCCAATTTAATGCATTAAAATAAACTTTCTGCTTCTTCTATCTAGAAATGTCAGAGAAGTCTTACTTATAGAACTTCACTTTCTTCTGAGATTTCATGATATATTGTCACATATGCCTCAGTTTTTCACCGTCGCAATACCCTAAACAAAATTTATTTAGGCAATACTGCAGCTGGGCTTCTTTGACTACAACAAAGGCCAATATAGGCTCTCCTAAGAGAAGTTAATTGTAAAGTTATCAATGGACTTGAAAAACTGGTGACCCTGGTCACTGTTTCTTTGGAGGTGCAGAAGCTTCTTAGTTTAAGATAGTCCCATTTATCTATCTCTGTTTTCACTTGCTCGGCCAGTGGCGTGGCATCTTTGAAGATACCATTAGCTTCAATGTCATGGAGGGTTTTGCCAACTTTATCTTCAATGTACCTTATGGTTTCTGGTCTGATGTTGAGGTCTTTAATCCATTTTGATCTTACTTTTGTACATGGTGTTAGGCAGAGTTCTGAGCCTATTTTTTTGCATGTAGCCGTCCAGTGATGCCAACACAATTTATTAAAGAGGCTTTCCTTACTCCACTTCACGTTACTTGCACCTTTATCAAAGATTAGATGAGCATATGATTGAGGAGAGATGTCAGTGTATTCAACCCTGTTCCATTGGTCTGCAGTTCTGCCTTTGTTCCAGTAGACAGTCTACAGAATGGGAAAGGATATTCGCCGAATACACATCTGACAAGGGGTTGATATCCAGGATATACAAAATACTGGTTAAATTCCACAAGAAGAAAACATCCAACCCCATCCAAAAATGGGGCAATGAAATGAACAGAAACTTTCTCAAAGAAGAAATCCGAATGGCAAAAAAGCACATGAGAAAATGCTCTACATCATTAATCATCAGGGAGATGCAGATCAAAACCACAATGAGATACCATCTCACACCTCAGAGACTAGCCCACATTCAAAAGAACAAAAGCAACCGATGCTGGCGTGGATGTGGCGAGAAAGGGACACTCCTTCACTGTTGGTGGGAATGTCCACTGGTTCAGCCCTTCTGGAAAACAGTATGGACCATTCTCAAAAAATTAGAAATTGAGCTCCCATTTGACCCAGCAATACCACTCCTGGGAATATATCCCAGAGAGGCAAAAATGTATAGTCGAAGTGACATCTGCACTTGTTTGTTCATTGCAGCACTCTTTACAATAGCCAGAAACTGGAAGAAACCTGAGTGCCCAAGAACAGATGACTGGTTAAAGAAACTTTGGTACATCTACACAATGGAGTACTATGTAGCTCTTAGAAAAGATGAAGTCATGAAATTTACATACAAGTGGTACAATATGGAAAGTATCATGCTAAGCGAAATGAGTCAGAAAGAGAGGGATAGACATAGAAAGATTGCATTCATCTGGGGGATATAAAGTAACAAAGTAAGAGATTAATACCCAAGAATAGCTGAGATCAGCACCAGGAGGATTACTCCATAACTTAGAGGCCAGCCGGGTATCCTAGAGGAAAGGGCAGTTCAGATAGAGAAGGGAGCACCAAATAAAGGATGTTTGGAGGATCCTCCCAGGAGGGGAGATGCATGTCGAAAGTAGACTATGGACTGAACATGTTTGCCACTCAATGCCTCTTTTGCAGACCACAACACCCAAAAGGAGAGAGAGAACACAGGGGATTGCCCTGCCACAGAGACAGGGGGGATGGGGGGATGGGGGTGGTAGGGATATTATCCATGGTGGTGGAAAATGGGCACTGGTGGAGGGATGGGTATCTGATCATTGTATAATTGAAACCAAAGCACAAAAAATTGTAATAATAAAAAAAAATTAAAAAAAAAGAATTGCATTGCGGTAAATGTAATTTACAAGCATAAAGAAAATTAAAAAAATATAAAAGTTCCTCAATAAATTTTGATATATATTTTATTGGGCATCAAAAAAAAAACTGGTGACCCTGCATCATCCTCCTTTTAAACTGTCTTATTTTCATGACTGCAAATGTTAAGTTCTTAAACCACTGGTTCACTATGAACCACTGTTGGGCCAACTTTATCCTCCCATTTCCACCTCCCATCAATTTAGATAAAAGAACTTAAAAAAAGAGTCTAATTGATCTAAGTTATCCTCTAGTCCCTGACTATGCTATAAGTCTCCAGACCCTCTATATACTCACTCCTTTGCTTATCTCCCAATTATGATGAAATGTTTGGGCCAGAGGTAAAAGGCCTTACTCTTAATGGAATATCAAAACTTTTATCATCAAATATCAATAACAAATTGATATTACTCTCAGGAAATTACTTTGAAATTAGTGATCCCTCACAATTAATGGGAGCATATTGGGAATCTGTGTGCACTTTTAGGGAAATATTTAGAAATAAGACACTTCCGCCAAGCTTCTCCCTGGCAATCAATTCTATCATATTAACTTGACCAGCTCATGATTTTCTTGCTTTTTCATTTAATTCAAATCAATACCAAATAGAATTTTATTTGGGCTTATGTTTATATTCCCATTACATTATTTCAAAGCACAAAATTCATTCAATAAAGAGTTTTTTTTTAAAACCTTTTTTTACCTTTTAATTATAAAGTAAGATGTATTTGAAACACTTTTCTTCAGAAATAAAGTTTTGCAAGCAAGGGTAAAATAACTGCAATCTTTGTGCACAGTCTTCAAACCCATTTCTATGGAATTTTTCTTTATTATAAATTTAACTAAAAGTCAACCTAAGTAAAAATATAGTATAGCAAAATAATGTATTTATTTAATAAAATCTGTCATCACCTTGCCCTCACTAATGCTACAGTCCGTTGATTATTTCCTTGATAGTTCTGAACTTGCTCAGTTTCATAAATTTTCAAATGAAAACCTGGTTCAGAGATTTGGTAAGAACAAGTGAACAAGGTGGGTAAGCTGGTCTGAGCAGAAAAAAATTCCATGAAATAAAATGAATTAAGGAAAATAGCTCTTATTTTAACAGTTCTCCAAGTGAGTCTACTTGCCTGTTCGGGGCCAATCAGGGTCAGGAGAATGATACATAACAAGCAGAGGAAAGCATCAAGAGTCAAAAGGAAGACAAAGGCACCTCTGCTCATTAAAGGCTTGTGTTTGACTATCTTTTGTTCTCTTCCTGTGTTCCCAGGACATGGCTTAGAAGGTGAGGGTGTTAGAAACAGGGGAGAGATGAAAGACATCTGTTAAAGGAAGAGGAGGAGAAATAGATAAACAGTCTGCCTCTCAGGATATGAGGATTTTTCCTTTGCTAGTGAGCAAAAAGACTGTCTTCTTGGGAAAATTTAACAATTTCCTACATATGGTTAAAATATTAGAACATTCAAAAAAAACAGCATAGAGATAAACTTGGCTGATTCTGTACTGAAGATACTGTTCACACTTAGAGATCAAGTAAATTGTCCTTAAACTTATAATGGCAATCCAGGAAGAAGAGCTATATAGAGTGCTCCTTTCTCTTTCTTTTGAGAGGCACACCCAGTGATGCTCAGGGATTACTCCTGGCTCTGCACTCAGGAGCAACTCCAGGTGAACTTGAGGGACTATCTGAGATGCTAGGGATCCAACCCTGGCCAGTTGCAAGCAAGACAAGTGCCCTAGCCACTGTACTATCTCTCCAGTCTCCCTATTCTTATTTTTGTCCCTGTATTAGTTCAGTCATTTCTCCCCCTGACCTGAATCTAGCCCCTGACTCCCAGTAGTTCAATGCACCTTCTTTGGCTCCAAGCCCACTAGTGACCCCCTGACATTTAGTTGTGACAGTTTTGGAATTCATCTGTTTTAATTATTGGTGAGTCATGAACCAAAAAACACAACTTAGTGAGAAACAGGCATAAGAAAAGCTTATCACTCAGTCAGAAATGAGGACAGAGAAACTTGAATTCAAAGTACTGTCTCCCCAAACCTACCCCTAGGGGAGAATTTATAGGCATCATATGTTTAGAGTGTTTGATAAGCAAGGTAATTAGGGAGACTGCTGTTGACCAGATGGCTATGTGCCAGTGTGAGGACCAGAACATGGGGATAAGTTCCTTGGTGGGGATGGGATTAAGTTTTCAGTCATAGACGTTCAGCTCCTCTGGGTTCTGCACATGCTTTATGTATGGCACTTGAAATATCTGGCAGTATCTTTCTGCTTCTGGATCTAAAAAATATGGTTTGTTTCAGGAAGCTCTGAAGCAAGATCAGACAAGTTATTCTACCACCAAGTAGACTTGGAGAGCAAGGGTGTTTTGGTAGACCCATGACTTAATGGCAATATTAACTGTACTGGTTATTAACTGTACTGCTCTGTCCATGTTAGCTATGATCCCGCACATACATGTCAGCCTCATCACCTCAGTGCAAAAGTGTAGATCACCATAATCATCTAAATTATATTTAGTATAATTAAATGTAAATTATATTTCATATAATCCAGAGTAATCTATAAAGTAGGTCATCATAATTCTCCCTCTAATTTAATTGAGTTCACCAAAAACCTTTCCTTTCCACGACCTCTTTGTCTCGGTAAAAAGCCCACCCATTATTTTAAAATTTCCAGATACTTATTACATTCATTTTCCACTGCTAAAATTCATTTCTTCAGTATTTTCTATCATTGCAATTTGAAAGACATTGTTAATGTTTCTTCTTTTGTTTCCATTTTTAATGCCTCTGTCCACTGAAGAATCAGCCCTCATGACCTAGAACTTTTTATTTTAATTGAAAAACCGTGAGATTGTTACAAAGCTTTCCTTCCTGGTTGAGTTTCAATCATACCCCTAGAACTTATTAACCACTTCTCAGTTCCTATCTCAGATGAGGCCTACCCCTGACGGGGAGAAAAGACCAATTTAACAGACCTTTTTCAGGATTTTGATGAGCACTTCAGTCTGACAATCACTGCTTCCACTAAAATCCCTGTCAATACTCAAGGTCTATAAGTGGTATTATCATAACAGATTTCTGATTTAGCTTCCTTCTTCTACTCATGTTCCTCTATAATATTTTTCCATGTAGCAGCAAAATAATATATTTTAAACTTCTCCAATCTTTTACTATGTTCATCAAACTAGATTTTGTGTCCATTTTTTTCTGACATACAAATACCCCCATGACTTAACTACATCCTACTTTACAAAACATCTCTCTCTCCATCATTTATGCTATAGGAACACGGTTCTCTATATCCAGTGCTTGAACTTTGTAAAAGCTGTTCGTCATCCGGAATCCTTCTTGTCACTCAGATCTCAGATTCAGTATTTTCACCTGTGTATAAAGTCAATAATCAGTTACCATTAGAGAACTGGAATTTACTCTTAACCTGCGTGTCAAGAATGCTCTTGACAACTAGCCTTCATATAGTGTCCTCAGGGATTTTTTTATTTGCTAATTTGAGTTTATCATTTTCTTCTATGAGCATGGCCTGAGAGTTAGGACCTTTTCCTCATTGTGTTAACCCAACACCAGAATAATCACAGGTATACGACAAATGTTTGTTCAACTTTTATTGAAATAATTAACACAAGATAGCAGAGGAAGAAATTATTTTAGCAGTCTCAGTGAATCTGGAAAGGAGATCTGAGTAAAAGATGGAAGAATATGGCTAGAGAAAGAGCACAAGGGTTAAGGTGTTTTGCCTTCCATGCTCTCAAACCCGGCTGGAGTGATAGTACAGTGGGTAGGGTGTTTGCCTTGCACGCCGCTGACCTGGGTTTGATTCTTCCATCCCTCTCAGAGAGCCCGGCAAGCTACTGAAAGTATCCCGCCCACACGGCAGAGCCTGGCAAGCTCCCCGTGGCACATTCGATATGCCAAAAATAGTAACAACAAGTCTCACAATGGAGACGTTACTGGTGCCCACTCCAGCAAATAGATGAACAAAGGGAGGACAGTGCTACAGTGCTCTCAAGCCCAGTTCTGTTCTTGCCACTGCATACTTCCTAAGCATCACTGGGCATAGTCAGGAGTAGTCCCCAAACAGCACTGGACGTGACAAAAAAAAAATCCATTCCCTTCCCCCACAAAAGAAGGTAGAATTGGTCAAAATTAAGCTAGGAGGTCACTCAGAATTCAAATCTCAGGTGTTCCTCTTGGCATGATTCAAGTCTTATAACTTATAGCAATTTTTAAAAATCTATTCAATATCTTCCTAATAGAACTATCACTTGGGTTAATAAAAGCATCATGACAAAGACCTTAGCACATAAGAGTTGCACAGTATATATAACTTAGAACTTTACAAATGATTTGGAGTTCCTTGAAAAATACATTATATTATGTATCACAAAATTAGTTTAAAAAGAAATTAAAGAAAATAATTAAAATTTCCCCTTATTTCTATACAGATATGTAGAATATTTTTTTTTACATAATGGAAATTCTGACATGGATTCAATTTTATATATTTTTTTATTTTTGAAAACCAATTCAATATTGTCTCCTTTCTTGATTCTTTTTAAAATTTCCCTCAAGCAGAGAGTTTGGCACAAAGTCTCACAATGGAGACGTTACTGGGTCCACTCGAGAAAATTGATGAACAACAGGAGGACAGTGACAGTGACAAAGTTTGGAACAGAGCTCAAAGGATAAGAACACATACTTTGCATGCAGTATCTCCTGGTTCAGAGAGCACTGAATGATATCCCAAGCATGACGAAGAGGATCCCTTAGCATCAGTTCAGGAGTAGTCCCTGAGCACTGCCCTAAAAAATAAAAAGTAAAAATAAATTCCCCTCAAGTAGGCAGAAGGGGTCAAGTTGCTGATTTACCCTGCCTTTGAAAGCAAAACTTTTCCTGCCTTCTTGAATGGTGAACTCTATGTTAACAACTCATCTAAAATAATATGAATGCCATGCTTTTAAAATGCAAGACTAAAACCCTTATTTGCACTAAAATTTTCCAGCCTTTGATCATTTTGTCCCCAAAATAACTGTTTCAGGTTTTTAATTCAGTAACAGTAAGCTCAAAGGACTATGTCTGTGTTTGATTATTATTCTACAAATTCCAAAGACTTTGTTCTCATTGAAGCAGTGTTAGTAACAGAGGGAAGAGTGAATTCAGGAGGCAGATGGAAATTGGAAGTCACAGGAGCATGATGTCTGTGTTTTTCAGAAAGAAAAACACCCCTGAATGTTGTTAGGTTTGGAGGTATTTACTATAAGAGCTGAGAAGAGTTGACATAGGGGTAGTGAGACATGAATTGTAAATTGGTGGACTTTCAAAAGTAAATATGAGAAAGTAGAAGTCTCCATCCAACCACACAACTGATTCAAACAATATCCACTGAATACTCTCTATTCCGCTTTGACAAATACTAAAAAAATAAAGATCAAGTATAAACAAATAGAGGGGGGTCTAGGTAGTGGCTCAGTGGCATGGAGTGCCTAGCTGGCAAGTTAGAGGCTATGAATTCAACACCTGATGCCACCTGCATGCACCAAGCACAGTGCTAGTGATGTAGGCAGGTAGATAGGGAAAGGCTCTCTGCAATGAAACAAAGTCTCATAGAAGAATTCTAGGACCAACCCACCCTGTGGAGACAGAGAATAAGGACTTGATAAGACCATCCCCAGACCCTGAAGATATGGGCCTCCTCCCCATGAAATTCCTCCTTTCCGAGAACCCCCCTTTCAATCCGGTTGACTCCAGTGACCCAGCCCCAAGGTGATTCTAGGACATTCCAAGTCAGATGATTCTCGAACCCCCTTTCAATCCGGTTGACTCCAGCGACCCAGCCCCAAGGTGATTCCAGGACATTCCAAGTCAAATGATTCTCGAACCCCCTTTCAATCCGGTTAACTCCAGCGACCCAGCCCCAAGGAGATTCCAGGACATTCCAAGTCAGAAGGATCTATAAGAACCAGCTCGAGAGCCCACTTGGCGCTCTCTCCACCCTCGGAGAAGCCCGCGTTCCCTCTGGACGCGTTACTCTCTCTCTCTCTCCCCCGCTTATCTGCTTATTCCTTTCTCTCCCTCTCCAAAAGCCTCCAAATAAAACCTGTTTCTTCACTGCTCGTCTACTCCTGAAATTCTTTTCTGCGAGCGAGACAAGAACCCCAGAAACCTCGGGTAAGGCTTGGGACTGGTCTCTCCTTTCCTGCAAAGAGCGAATTCTCGCCCCAACTTGAGTCCGTGGCTCCCCGAGCAATCGGGTGGCGGGGATTAACTCCCGTGCCGAGAAGATCAAGCGGACTTCAGGTGTGGCTTGACGGCCACCTTGTGGGGCTTAGGCCCATGCCGAGCAGGTGCTCACTGCAGACTTTACCAGTCCTAGCCCACCCAGGGTCCCGGGTGGCAGAGGCGGGTGGGGAGAAAGTGACCGTCTTTCTCCTCCCCACTTCACATAAGTCACCCGTGGGGCCCACCGACATCACTAGCAAGTCTCTTGTCTGAGACACCCAGTGACTCAACAGAGTGTATGGCCTTGAAAGCATTGCAGAGAGCACGACAACCCTCTTTGGGATCCCTGACCATTGCAGCAACATCAGCAGCAAAAAGGAGACATGGAGGGGGAGGAAATAAATAAATGCATAGAACTGAAATATGCAGAATGGAACTAGACATAGTTCTGAGCCCCATAAATGTACGGACTGCTGTTGAGAATGGCAATAAGCCACTTAATACACAAATCCACACAAATTTATACTGGAGAATCCTGCTGGAAAGAATGATTGATAATATTATAAGAATATAAAATAACTGGATTTCAGCGAGGTTTGGAGAACAAGAATATTGTCTCTGAAAAGGGAGTATTTGAACTGAGGTCTAACTAGAACATGAACTAGTTGATTCCTTTGACATGTTGACGTGGGTACTTACCACCAATGGCTCACATGATATGATTTAATTAACATCCACATGATATGGTTTAATTGACAGAAATTGCAGAACTGGCATCGACATGTTGAATTAGGGATGAGGGAGGAATAGGTATGCAAAACATTCAGGAGAGAATGTGTTCACCAAGAGCCTGCGTCCCAAAAAACACGGTATGCTGATGGAATGGACCGAAAACTAACGTAATAACCAAATCTGCTGGTGTACCTGCATGCCAAGTATAACTGAGTAAGTGGTGGCGTTCTCACTCACCAAGTCTTTTATGAAGATTAAATAAGTCAAATAAGGTAATCTGGTGAGACCACAGTTTCATGCTTTGTACAAAACAAAGTAGTATGCAAGTATTCTCTATAATTACTAGCATCGTTTACCTTAAGTACTGAGGAATGGACTATTTTCCTGCTTTCTATTATATTTAGTCAGGTTTGCCATGGTTTTTCTTCATGTGCATCACTGCAGTAACTTCCTTCAAATCCATTCTTCCCACTGTGTCTCCCCGTTCCCAAATGGAAAGCATTGAGATACTCCATTCCTCATTAGTTCTGAACAATGTTGGTTTGGGGTATAGAGAATTAGAGATAATTATAAGATCAAAACCAAGGGAATGGCTGGAGATGTCCTTGGGACATTGGTGATAGGAAGTGGCACTCTGGTGGGAGCGGTGTTGAAACAGTATATGCATTAAGCTACACTAAGTGAATTATAGACCATGGTACCTCAACAATAAATTGGGGGTACATCATTTATAATAGCCAAAAATAAATAGAAAATACAATCTTATTGTTACTTATGAAATGTTCAGAGAGAATTGAAATAATATGAATTTGATACATAGGGTAGGATTAATGTATATCCCGTAAGAATTCATTATAGTGTTAGTTAAGAGTGACCTATCAACAGGGGCTGGAGTGATAGCACAATGGGTAGTGTGTTTGCCTTGCATGCGGCTCACCCGTGTTCAATTCCCAGCATCTAATATGGTCCCCTGAGCAACTCCAGGAGTAATTCCTGAGTGCATGAGCCAGGATTAACTCCTGTGCATCACTGGGTGTGACCCAAAGAGAAAAAAAAGTGACCTATCAAGCAGGAGCTCCAAAAAACCAAAAGGTCAGATAGGGTCTACATGTGTTGAATGGCACAGCTCTCACAAGTAAGAGGCCTTGAGTTTGATCCCTGGCACCAAAAGTCACATGTTATGGAGCTCTAGAGAGACTTGGACGCACTAGCTGGCATCTCTCTCCACTTCCAAGTAAGTCTCTCTCCTGTAAACTCTCCAGAGTTAAGTTCCAATACTCTTCTCCTAACAGCAAATTCATTGAACACCCAGATGCCTCATTTTCATCCTTACCCAGAGCTACCACTTCCTATTCCTGAATACTTTAAAAGTGACTGTGGAAGGAGACCAGAAGCAATAGCACTTCTAGGTAAAGGCCTTCAAGTCTCCTTTTTGTATGTTCACTTCATTCCTGACTGCCCTCCAGGTCGATGGCTACTATAACAAGGACTCCAAATGGAGGACTCTTCAAATCAGAAGTACAAATATAACAAAGTCACTCTTCCCATCTAAAAGCCCTCTAATTCTCTAACTCCTCAAGATGCAATCCAAACTCCATAGCACTGTCAGTAGAGTCTTTGATCATCTGTACCATCATACCTGCTATTTTATGTCTCTTTACAACTGCATCCTCCTACCCTTCCAAACAAATTTAACCGCAAGTTTTGAAGTATTTTGAATAGATAACAGTTCTCTGTTAGGGCTCTTGTGTACATGAATTATTATTTTTGCCTGGAATTTGTTTTTCCTCTACTGACCAGTTCAGGACTTGGAAAGTATCTAGGGGTGAAGCAAAAGAATTGCGGCATCTTATAAGGTCCCCCAAGCACTGTGTGGTGTGATTCCTGAATGCAGACCTAGGAGTAACCCCTCTGAGAATCATCTCCCCTAAGTACCATGTTCTGGTTTTCTGCCCTATACAAATATTCCACAGCATCTTTTTTTCCTATGTGTTTCATGCTCTTTTATTGTCTTAAACTCCAACTAAAATGTGCTTCCATTAGAACAATTATGTTATTTTTTTAATTCATTCATCAAATTGAAATCTTCCTTTAAGTGGTGAATTAAGTTCCTGTCCTTAAGAAGTTTTACCCCTTATTTATTTATTAAAGGAGTTCAAGAAGGAAAAAAATATTTTTCTCATCATATATTTTCAACCTGTGACAGAAAGCAAATAGCAAATCTTTTCTATAAATGAGTGGAGAGGAATGTCTGCATAGAAAGGCATTGTTTTTATTTCTATTGATTGAGAGACTTCAGAGAGTAACACTGGGGAAAAATAATTCAGATTATGTACCTTACCATATTTATTTGCGTTCTGGTGAATTAAAATTATACTCAATATATAAATTTAGGAAAACATATTTAAAAGGATAAAGAAGCAAGTAGAAAATCAGCTTTCTGTATCTGTATTGCAAACCATAATGTCCAAAATTAGAGAGAGAGAGAGAGTAAGAGAGAAAGAGAGAGAGATAGATTGGGGAGGGAGAGAGTTGGGAGGGGAGGGAAACCAAGGATATTGGTGTTGGGAAGTGTACACTGGTGGAGGGATGGGTATTGGAACATTGTATGATTGAAACCCAATCATGAACAGCTTTGCAATGCTCTATCTCAGGGTCAGTTAAAAAAAGAAAAGAAAAGAAAATTAACTGAAAACACCCAATAAACTTTTGTTTGATATTTTTCTTTGCAATATTTCCATATAGTACTTCTGTGTATGTGTGTGCGAGTATATATATATATATATATATATATACATATATATATGTATATATATATATGAGATAGATGCTTTGGGGAGGTTGAACCACATCTGGCAGTATTCAGGGGCTACTCCTGTCTCAGTACTCAGGAGAATGTGAGTGCCAGGGATTGACCCTGAGACTCCATGTGCAATGTATGTGCTCTTGACCTTCAAACTATTCCCTGTTCCCATGTTTATATATATTTTAAATAACTTTATTGACATATCATTTACATATCATGAAATTTTCCTGGTTAGGATATATACTTTATATTTTTTATGCTTACAGGGAAATGTAAACATCAATACAACCTAATTTTAGAACATTTTCATTCTTCCCCAAAGAAATACCACACTATTAAGTAACAATCTCCCCCATAATCTCTGTGGTAACCAACCTTCTAGCCCCAGGAAACTATTTATTTTTCTGTCTCAATTAATGTGCCTACTTGGGGAATTTTATATATATTGAATCATAAATTATAAAGATTTTCTGATTTGCTTCTCATTTAGCATAATGCCAAGTTCATTCATTTTTTATTTAATCACCATGATATACACAGTTGCAAAGTTATTCATGATTGGGTTTCTGTCATAGAATATTCCAATATGCTTCACCCAAAATGAATAAACTTACAAAACTCTTAGAAATTTCATTCACTTTGGTATTTTATTTAAACTTTATATTTTACTGTAAGGTTTTGTGGATTAAATATTGAGGTTCTGTTACTTACAATACTGTCAATGATGGTTTCCCATACACATAATTTCAGTACCACACCTATCACCAGAGTACTAATCTCCTTTGCCAAGGACTAAATGATCCCCCTCCTACCAATTTAGTTTTGTGGATCAATTCTCCTATTCTGTTGACTTTGATCATCTTTGCAATCTCTTTGTATATCTTTAAGACCTACATATAAGAAAGATCATTCAGTACCTATCACTTTTCTTCTGATTCAATATTGGAAGGTTGGGCTCTCTCAATATGGTATCACTTGGTTCCATTCATATTTCAGCAAGTTGAATGATTTTGTTCTTTCTTAGAGCTGCATATAAGTGTGGGGATGAACAGAGGTGTGTATATCTCCTTCCGAATTAAAGTTCATTCATTTTTGTAACATACACCCATATCTCATTTCTTTCAGTAGTCAAATGATATTTTATTATTTTTCCACTTATCATTTCTTGGATATTTGAGTTGCTACCACTTTTTGTCAAAGTATTAATAATAATGTTGCTATAAAAAGTCATGTCGAAGTTTTGTGGGGGTATATATTGCCTTTTTTTTAGTAGAATTGCTAGATCATATAACTCAATGTAAGTTGTTTTGCTGACCTGTTTTTCAAACAACAATAAGACTTTAAATTCTCAATAACAATGTACAAAGTTTCCATTTCGTACTTTTAAAATGGAGATCTTGAGATATATAGTTTTATGTTCTCTACATAATTCTCTATAAAAGAATTACTTTTTTCCTAGTATCATTTGGTTTGAACAACAAAAAAATCCTTGGATACCGGCATACAAGTGAACCGAGCTGGTTGCTGGAGTGGATTAGGTAAAGGTAAAGGTAAAGGCCCTCCCGTTGATCGTCGATTTGCTCGAGCGGGCCCAGTAACGTCTCCATTGGAGACTTTGTTGTTACTGTGTCTGGCATATCGAATACTCTCGGTAGCTTGCCGGGCTCTCCGAGAGGGGCAGAGGAATCGAACTCGGGTCGGCCATGTTGGCCGCGTGCAAGGCAGACGCCCTACCCACTGTGCTCAAAGTCTCCAATGGAGACGTTACTGGGCCCGCTCGAGCAAATCGATGATCAACGGGAGGGAGTGGATTAGGGTCACTAGAAAATTTTTTAGGAAGCCCTTGACCCAAAAATTATTTTTAATTGCTTTATTAGTATGATAAGTTATCGTAGTAGACTGTCACAGACTGATTTACTTGCAATGATTCCATTAAAATCTGGAAACTGAATACTCCAGAATCAAGGTTTGATTTCAGGCAAGGATTCTTCCTGCTTTACAAACAGCCACCTTTTCATTTTGCCCTCATATGACCTTTCCTCTGAGCAAGTACAAGAGAGAGAGAAAGAGAGAGAGAGAGAGAGAGAGAGAGAGAGAGAGAGATCTGGTCTCTTCCCTCTTCTTGAAATTACAACAGATCTGTCAATTAGGGTTCCACTGTATATTAGAAAGTTATAAAGCTATTCATGATTAAGATTCATGCTTATGACGTTCCAACACTTAACCCTTCACAAATGTCCACTTTCTTCCACCAGAATCCCCAGCTTCCCTCCTGCCCTCCAACCTGCTTCCATGGCAGAAGGCCTTCCTCTTCTGACCTCAGTTAACCTTAATCACTGCCTTTTGCCTCCTGTCTGAAGACTGTCACTTGAGTTTGACTTTTCACATGCAGTTTGGGGATGGGAAATACCATTTTATCCATGGCAGTAGCTAAACAATAGCCCACTGAAAAATCTATATGAAAATAAATCTTTAGGACCAAGATACTTAAGTTTAGAAACTTTTTCCTAAAAACACATTATTTGCAAATTTCCTTTAAAATTCATTTTGTTGTGTTAGCTACATACCCTTCACGTCCAAGTGTGGATAAAAGTGTCTTTCTGAAATTTCTCACCTGCATCGACTTGCAATCTGGAAGAACAGACTTCACACTCTTTCAAAAGATATTTAAATTTTCTGAGTAGCTCAACTGTTGTCTCTAACTCCATTTCAATGCTAGAGAAATTGATGCCTTTTACACCACTGAGAGTCTGTATAATCTTGAAAGTTTTCACTTAAGTCTATGAAGGAAAAGAGGTCATCCTAGAGTTAGCCTCAATGGTAGCTTCTACTAAGCAAAAAAAAAAAAAAAAAAAAGACAACTTTAGAATTCCAAAGAAACTAATTGGAACCCTGAAGCAGATGGGAAAAGCAGAAATTTCAGAGCACCTCCTTGACCTCATTACAAGCATAATGAAGGAGGCAACGATGGAGTTAATTAGAATAGAGGCAAGAAAAAAAAGATTAAATGAGAGTACAAAAACAACAAAATGTAAGTCAGAGAAAGGGAGGCATTCAGCAAGAAATAGAAAATGCTGATCTTTGCAAAACTATTCAGAACCAAGGGAGATGGAAGCTAGAATCAAACAAAAGGAATAGAAACCAGGTGGCCACTGAGGATGAAAAGTCTGTAGAAAACACAAAGAGCAGGCACCTGGGAAGGAATTACCAGATATCTGCATCAAGCAGAAAATATAGGCCCAGGAGCCAGCAGACTTTAACTGGTTACACAAGATGAGAGCTTCTCAGTTGGGAAGCTCTAATTGTGTGCCTGGGTAGTGATAAATGAAATTCTAAGGTGTCCTTTTTTTTTTTGAACCATACCTGGCAGTGCTCAGGGTTTACTCCTGGATATGCACTCAGGGATCACTCCTGGGGATGCTCAGGAAATCATATGGGGTGCCAGAGACCAAACCCCAATCAACAGTATGCAAGGCAAGCATCCTGTCTACCCTAACCATTGGACTCTATCTCAGATCCCAGTGGTGTCTTAATGTCATAAAAGATATGAGTTCAAATCATTGTCTTGCTAATTAAGAATAACTTAAACTTTGGATATCTTTATGACTTTCTTTTTCTTTTTCTTTTTTTTTTAATTTCTTTTTGGTGGGGAGAGGTGTCACACCTGACGATGTTCAGGAGTTACTCCTGGCTTTGCACTCAGGAATCCCTCCTGGCAGTGCTCAGGAGTTACTCCTGGCTTTGCACCCATGAATCATTCCTGGCGGTGCTCAGGAGACTATATGGGATGCTGGGAATTGAACCTGGATTGGCCGCATGCAAGGCTAATGCCCTACCCATGGTACTATTGTTCTAGTCCCATCTTTATGACTTTCTAACCAAAGAACTATTATTACCCCACTTAATATGCATAAACCAAAAATGGCCTTTAAAGATCAATGATTTTTCCACAAAAAAAAACTTGTCCTTCAGCAACAGGATGCTTAAAACACATTTTAACACTGTTCATTAAATAGTATTTTGCTTAATATGCAATTTGTCTGTCTGTGGCTCACCCAGGAAGCAGCAGTTCTTTTCCTAGTTCCAAAATTCACTATTATAAGTTTGTGACAAAGCTTCTCATGCTTTCTAATCCAAATATAATTATGATACTTGTGTAGATTGGTGGGCTGGAGTGATAGCACAGAGGGTAGGGCATTTTGCCTTGCATGCGGCCGACACAGCCGACCGGGTTCGATTCCTTTGCCCCTCTCCGAGAGCCCAGCAAGCTACCAAGAGTATCTTGCCCGCATGACAAAGCCTGGCAAGCTACCTGTGACGTATTCGATAAACCAAACACAGTAACAAGAAGTCTCACAATGGAGACATTACTGGGCCCACTCGAGCAAATCGATGAACAACAGGAAGACAGTGCAGACAGTGTAGATTGATGGATATAAGTTATGACACCTTAAAATTGGAGAAAAGTTCAGAAGACTTCAGAATACAAACACACTTTTAGCAAGTTCCGTTCGAAATCTCGTTTCTGAACTGTGTAGCTAAGCTTACTGCAATGATAAATAAACTAGAAATTTTCCAAACACTTTCTTGGTGTTTACAATAATCTACGTTGGTGTACTGCGGTTGAGTGGAAGCCATAACTCATAGAATCCACCAAAACCAAGATGATTTTCTATGGTTCACCTTTATACTCCCATGGAACTAGATAAATTTTAAGGTCCAGGTTCTCACACAGGCATCTCCAGAGAAGAGCGCTAAATAGTCACAGCACTGACCATTTTGCTGGACTCGTGCTGTGCTCAGCGTACCAAAAATGCAAGATTTCTTCTAGCTCATGATTGTTGCATGAATATGTCAAAGGCATATTTCTCACATGCACCAGTCTTTAGGGCTCTCATATTGTCTTATTAAATTCAGAAGCAAGTGACATTCTTAATGCAGCAAATTCCCTTTATAGCAAAAAAGGAAATAAAAATTTGAAATATAAATAATTAGAAGGTTCAAATTACTTTGAATGTGATAATTTTTGGCATTGATAGCAAATGATTAGAAGGTAAGACCTCATTGGGAAAAATTAAATGAGCGCACATCATCTACCTGCCTCACGACAATTATTTTCTAGTAATTACCCTCTCCTAGAAAGTCAGAACCTTATATTATCAATCATAGTCTTCTAGATTAATAACCCCTTCTAAATATTTGCCAGGCTAATTCCAAAGCCTAATATTTCTAACTGTTCACATCTATTTCTTCTGTCCTGAGACTGTAGAACATTTCTAAGTCAGATAACCACATTGGCTGGTTTTTACAAATGCCTACACACATCTTTTCCAAATTGCTTTTAACTTCCAAGGCTGCCATCTGTAAATTAACAGTTGTGCCGTGATTCTGCCTCAGGAATACCCTCTCCTCCAGTTCTCTTCACGATGATTCGTGTTTCTTAATAACCTTAAAGATTCCTTCTCTTGTCTGACAACTTGGAGTTCAACTGCATTGTGAACTGTAGTTACTTGCTCTTGGCTTTTCTTTTGGATGACGCTCCTTCCATGTAAAATACTACACCATTTACTCTTCCATGATAGGTGTTTGTCATTTTGATTCCCCCATAAAATTATACAATGGCAACTACTGACATATATCCTGTCTAGATTACCTACCAAAAAGTTTGTATCTAACCAGCTGCTCCTCTTGGCTCCTTCCACGTGGGGATCAATTTGAAACATTTGTCAACCATATTCAGGCCGCAACACTGTTTGATAATGCTTTTTCCAATTCCTCATTTAATTTTATCACATTTCCTTCTGTGTTCTTCCCACCTTCTATCATTCCTCAGAAAGCTGCCAAACACTCCCACCCTTCATTTGCAATAGATGTCCTACTTTATAAATCAACCCAAAGGCATTTGCAATATTAAGAATTTTATGTTTGTAACCTCCTGGGGCAAGTAGCACTTTCTGGAAATCTGAAATTGGAAATGCCCAAACACATACCCATCTGTAGTTCTAACAATTAAAACCATTCACAAGATTCTAATAAATGTTGCAGGATCGAATTGGTTTCCAAATCTATCCTCATCTGTAAATTTGATGGTTACACTAGTACAAAGCATGGGGCTGGGGGGAGGATAATGAGTTAAGGAAAGAATGTTAGATATCAAAGGCAAACAGAAGAAAAAATAAGTTAATGACATCAAACTGAGCTTCAGAGGATCCTGGAAAACATTTGAAGTGCTATTAAAGAAGGTGTGAAAGCCAGAATCAGCTACTAGGAAAACATGAGAGTAGATAAGTTGAAGTGGGCAGAAGACACATACCAGAGTGAGCAAGCAAAACATGGTGAGCGAAGGCATGCTGCATCAAGCAGAAAACATTGGCCTAGGTGCCAGCAGACTTTAACTGGTTATACAAGAGGAGAGCTTAGATGGGTCACAGACACACGCCCAGTAAAATGACAGGGAGAATAAAGCACCTGACTGAACTGACGACCAGGAACCAAGGGCTCTGCTCTGGCAGCAGAAAGAGATGTCACGAGAACATGTGGATGGCAGATCTTGATCCTATTTAAAAATAAATCCAGAGGCCCCAGGAGATAACTCAGAGGTGGAGCATCTGCCTGGCCTGTGTGAGGTTGTGAATCCCTAACACTAACCCACACCACCGAGTGTGATCCCTACAACTGCTAGTATGATCACCAGAAACACAACCAGTATTATTGCTGTATCACATCACCTTAACCAAGCATCTCACAACGCCTTGAGGTACCACAACACCTTAGCCATACAAGCACTAGAAGCACCAACAAGCAAGCTCCACTGACATTGCAATAAACAACAAAAAAGGATGGGAAAAGTGAAAAACAACAAAACAGATGGATGACAAAATATATCTAAAATTTATTTTTTTAGAATTCCATTGCTATATATTGCCACATACTCTTGCATGACTAGGGACTGCCCCATTTTGAACCTGAAATACATGCATGAGGCAAATATATCCCAAAAGTTTCCCATGTACAATTGACTGCAAAGAAAAGGCATCTTAGTAAAATAATAATACATTCATTACAGCATATAAAGGTTTATCCTAATGCCTTTGGACAAAATATTTAATTTCATAATAATGACAGTATTCTTATTACATAGTGTGAGAATAAGTACTATATAACATATAGTATGATATGATATAATAATCAATATCATAAAATACTTGTCTCTAAGCTTACACCCATTCACCTTTCTCCTTTTATCCTCTCCTGCCTGAGTCCTAAATTGCTCACCTTGTCCTTTCTATGACTGGCTTATGAGAATCCTTCCACATGATGAAGGTCTTGCTTTGTTCTTGCCTCTATCGACCTCTGAGGGGAAAAAAATCAGTCCTATAGCCACTGAGGCATCCCTGATTTCTGCTTCCCCAGTTTCAATATTACCCAAGCCTCAGTGTTAGGAACACATCTCCTCCAAAACCCTTTCCAATGGGATCCAAGCTTCTATCACAGTTGTCTCAATGTGACCTGATAAACATTAGTTCACATTTCTAAATCTGAAAAAAAAATGCAATTTAGTAAATAGAGACTAAGTACCTGCTTATTTCAGCTTCCCCAGAAACTCTTCGCAAAGAAAACCATGGAGCCTGGGATGTAGCCCTGTGCTATAGGATTTGATCCCTGATATCACCCAAAATATCCCATCCCACCAGCCAAAAAATAGGAAAACATATTTTACATGGAAATACAAGTCATTTCAGTTAAATTTCTAAGTAGGGGTGGAGTAGAAAGCACTTTCCCTTTACACAGCCTACTCAGGTTCTGGCTCAGGTACCATATATGGGTCTCCACTACCACCAGGAGTAAACCCTGAGCAAAGAGCCAGTAGTAAGCCCTTAGCACTGCTTGATGTGGCCCCACAAATCCCCATTAATTAAAAAAAATAGTTCCTAGGTAGATAGATAAAGGGAAATTTTCTGAAATGTAATGCCAAACAATAGCCAGAGGAAAACAACCTACTGGGGGCACTTTCAAGTTCAAACCCTGTGGAAGAGAGATAAAAGTATGACAGATAACTATGTAAAAAATATATATTGCAGTGAACAAAAGCAGCATGCTGGAGTGACTGTCTGAATAAAATGCTCCTCATTCACTTCTGGTATGAATGCTGACTGGTCCAACCTCTTAGGGAAACAATACGGACAGTTCTCAAAAAGCTAGGAATTGGGCTTCCACATGAACCAGTAATTCTACTTCTGGGCATCTACCCCAGGGCCCAAACACTGTATTCAGAAAAGACATTTGCACTATATTCCTTGCAGGATTTTTCAAAATGGCAAAAATCTGGGAAAAAAAAAAAACATTCCCATGAACAGATTACTAGATAAAGAAAAAAAAGATACGACAATGGAATATTATTTGGCTATAAGAAAAAATGAAATCATGCAATATATTTCTATGCAAGTGGATCTGAAGAGTGAAATTATTCGGAAGGAGAAAGACAGACAGAGACAGAACAGTTTCTCTCATACACAGTTTATAAAGAAAAACAAGTACCCAAAGGCAAGAGAAACTGAGAACGTGTCTTCCTTAGGAGCTTAGCACAGGGATGAGTGTCAAGGGAGGAACTGTAGGGAGAAGGGGTAGTGCTGGAATATTCCATGTATGAAACATTACTAATAATAGTTTGTAAACCATGGTGTCTAAAATAGAATTAATATTTTTAATAATAATAAAACAAGCTTAGCAGAAAATTCATTAAAGTTGGAATGTCACAGAGAAAATTGGCATGACTTCTTCACAAGACTAACACAAATTTGTGTTAGCATTCCATGTTTTATAGAGATGTCAAAGTATAATGCTGTATATCTGACACATAATGCTACAAACCCAGTGCATTTTCAATAAAAATTAGAAAGAAAAATTTTGAAACATAGTGAAAAAGAGAAAGGAGAAAAAGAGGAGGGAAGAAAGAAAATAATTATATTCTTACTGGGACCAGAGTGATGCCACAACAAATAAGGCATTTGCCTTTCTTTCATGCAGCTGACCTGAGTTAAATCCCTAGCAAGCCGTGTGGTCCTCCGAGCACCACCAAGAGTGATCCCTGACCATAGAGTATGGCCAGGTGTGCACTCCCCCCCAATAAAAGGAAACCAAAATTATATTTTACCTGAAATAATATGACATTACATGCATTTAAACGACCTTTACAATAAAATTGTGCTAGGGAAATGCCCTCAACTTACTTTGATTCTAGAAAATACCTATTTCAGTAACTTCCTTTATTCTCAGAGACATGGTAATGTAGGTTGCTCATTAATAGAGAGTGTAAGTTTATGAACACATCATGTAAGCGTTCCATCATGTAGAAAGAGTTAGCTGAGCTACTTTCACTTTCAAGACTATGGTGTTTAATCAAACCTTGGCCTTCTGAGGAAAACCAGTCATGTTGCGCTACTGAGAAAAACTAGTGTTTAACAAGCATTAAAGATTACAGAGTCAGTGACACTTCAGGATAAGTAATACAATGATGACTCTTCATATGATTTAACACTCCCCTTTCTGAGACTATAGAGGATAGTTTCTGTTCTACAAATATTTAGAATATGTAACTTTTGAAAGATTGTTGTTGGTATTTTAAGTTATTAATTAATCCTAAGAATGAATTCATTTTAAATAATACTATTCTTTTGATTCTGTTCTTAACACCTAAATGCTACATGAGTGCAATTCAAACTGAAGTAGACTAGATAATACGGTATGATATAATAAGACAATTCTTGTATTATTATAATAACATCTCTGAGATAGTTCATATAATGTATCAAATTCTAATCTAGGGCCCATATGAAAGCCATAAGAAAAACAGTTCTATAGTATATTTTGATCTGCGAAATTCAAAGCAAAAGTTCCCCACTGGAGCTATAGACCCAATCTAGGTATTCCTGGAACCAATGTCTGTAGTTCAGACAAATTTACCAGAGATCCAGCAGAATAACTTTTAACCAAATTACTTCGAACATGGTTTAGATACAGATTCATCAAGTACCAAGGTACTAATAGACCTTAACCTTTCTATACTATGCCTCTCTGCTGTGAAATGCTGAGATATACTCCAGCAGTCAGGTAAATAATCAGCAACATTTAATACAAGCAAACCAATTTAATATTTTGATTCACTTTCATTTCCCAAATATAGCAGCAGAGATGTAAAGTTAGGATTTTAATTGTTCATTTCCTCTGACCAAGCTCATTCTAGCACTAAAACAGTGCCTCCTACAATTTTGTCACTCCCACCTGTCACTACTAATGTTGTAGTTGTGTAGGCATAACCCATGTGCAGTCAAGTCCAAATTTAAAATACTCTGGAAGTGAGTGTTCCTTTTCAATGTACTTTTCTATATCCAAACAGGAAGAAGTTAAATCTAGACAAAATCTGTATCTCTTAGGACATTTTGTCTTAAGCACTTCACTCACACTTTTAAGTATTCTTCATAAAATTAGTTGGTTAAATTTAACAGTTAAATTCTTAAGTAAAAATAGCAGAGGATTTGAAATAAATAAAGAACAGTGTAGACAGTTCCTTGTTCCAAATTAATGCCTTTTCTACTACGTCTTCCTGTGTAGTTATAGTTTTTAAAGATATAAAGGAAGTGTTCAAGGCAGCCATGTAAATAATAAATATACCTAGAAATGAACACACTTTATTATCTACTGAGAATTTTGGTATATTTGGACTAATGTGAATATTTCAAATTTTATATTGGTTGATGAATCATAAATCCATCACAGAGCATAATTTCCCTAAATCCCAACTTCCAAAACATATGGAAAATTGCCTTAAGGTAGAGAAAGTTGTTGCCTTTTTCACACTGTGCATCTAGATTCCCAAGATGATTGATTTAACGAGGTTTGCACATTAGAAGCCCTTTCCATTGTTCCAATAAGAGGAAATCACAAGAAAGATTAATGCCCTCTGCATGGTGCCACTGTATTAAAATGTCTTTGAAATGTCTTCACTCCAGGAGCTCTTCCTACTCATGCCCATGCAAAATAAAGTTGGTCTCAATGTAAAGAATGTATTAGTTATGGCCCATGAAATCATGCTGGAAATAAACACCTACTGCACGCTTACATTCAAAGGGACATATAAGCCAGTTGGTTTCCAAGAAAAAAATTAATTTCAGGGCTTAGTACAAGGACAGTGCATTGCTGAAGCACTTGCAAGAGAGACCACCCACAGGTCCAGCATGCTATCTGGCATCTTGTCACAACACTGTAATGGTAATGTTAGCAAATGGGAAGCAAGCCCTGCACTCAGATCCCTTAAAGGCGCCTCATACTTAGGGACTTTTTTGTGTTTTCTCATAGGTGCCAAAATGTTTTCTTGACCTCACCTCCCCTGCTTCTTCACTGTCACTGGAGAGAAGCAGAACATGTAAGCCCCTGTTACAAATTGCTAAGATGGTGAGAGAATTCTGCCTGAGTCTTTTCTCATATCCCTCTGATTTTATAAAAGAGAAAAGTTCAGAGAGTAACTTTGTTCCTTGTTTGGGGGGGGGGGGGGTCACACCCTGTGGTACTCGGAGTTGACTCCTGGCTTTGCACTCAAAAAAAGAGAACTCTCTGGATTGCTTGGAGGATGATATGGGGTGCTGGGATAGAGCCTGGGTAGACCTTGTGTGAGGCAAGCTTCGTACCTGTTGTTCTTACCTTCTTACCTCTTTCCAGCACCAAGAGAATAAATTAAAAAAAAAACTAATCAATCTCATTTGGTGTTCAAATATTAAATGTAATCAAATATTGTGAACAGCTTTATAAAAATAAAATTAACAATAAATAAATAGGGAAAAGAAATAAAAAGAATTTCAGGTAATTTTGAATATCTCTGAATTTTCCTTTTTTTTCTTTTTAATTAAAAAAACTGTTTTGTTTTGTTTTAATTTTTATTAGTGAGACACCATGAGGTACATTTTATTTGGTCAAGATTTGATAGCAATTAAGAAGCGAAAGGCTTTCTTTAAAGATAAGGTTTGTGACTCCCTAGTAAAAATGAATAAATAAATAAGGTTTAAGGGCCTCACATGTGGGTGGAAAAGGCAGATGAGATAGAGAAGACAGACCAAGCAAAGGATGCTTGGAGGGCTCCCTTGGGATGGGAGATGGTGCTGAAAGTAGACTATAGACTGAACGTGATGACCACTTAATATCTGTATTGCTAACCATAACAACCAGAAGGAGAGAGAGAGTAAAAGGAATATGCCTGCCACAGAGGAGGGGCTGGGGAGTCAATTGGTGGGGATGAGGGAGGGGTACTGGGAACACTGGTGGTGGAGAATGGTCACTGGTGGAGGGATGGGTACTTGACCATTGTATGACTGAAACGTGATCACTGAAATGTATGTAACTGTATCTCAGTGTGTTTCATTAAAAAAATTTTTAAAAAAGTCATAAAACTTAGTTTATTGTATAGATAATTATTTGTTCATCATCAATAAAAATCTTTTTAGAAGTATTAAAAGGTAATGTAATGGAAGAGATAGCATACTTGATAAAATTTTTTTTAAATTTGAAAACCAAGCTCAGTAGCTAGCTCAGGTTCTGAAGCATAAGATTAGCATTTTATTTTTCAATTTAGACAAATTTTCTAAAACATAATAAGGTGTTAGAGATAAATTATCTAGTGTTATGTTAGATTATGCCACTACCTTGAATTTATAATTTTAAAATTATAAATATATATCTTGTAATGAGTCTTTGAAAAAAAATAAAAGAAAAAGTCATTTAGAATATCTGTGCAAGGCCAGTAAGAAATGGATTTCGAGCCTTAGAAATATTAAATCATTGAATTAAGCAGTCATAACCCCTGTTAATCTAGAATCCTCTTTAAAAGACCTAGGTAAAAGACTTTAGAATCTGATCCCCCCAGTCCCTCATCACCACTGTATATGGTCCTGATGGCTCTGAGCACTGCTCAGCTCAGAACTGAATTGTTAAGAGACCAGAGAGCTAGTACAGTGGGCAGGATCTGATCTTACATGTGGCCAACCTGGGTTCAATCAACGCTATTCCAATGGTCCCCACAATCCCGCAGGAGTGATCCATTAGTGCAGAGCCAGGACTAAGACCTAAGCACCGCTGGGTGTGACCCACCACTACCCCCAAAACAATGAAGAGAAAGAAAAACTAAACTGTTAGGTACATGTCATAATTGACAAGCCTACATTGATTCATCTTGATCACCCAGAGTTCAGAGCTTATATTAAAGTTCACTCTTGGAGTTGTACATTCTATCTATAAACAGATAACGACATGAGTTCACAAGGTAGTATCATACAGAGAAATTTCACTGATGTTTTAACAAATGTGCAATGACTTGATTACATTATAACATCATTCAAAGTAGTTTCACTGTCCAAAAAATCCTCTGTGCTCTGCTTCTTCCTTCGTCCCCCGAACTGATCTAATTTTACTGTGTCCAATGTTTTGCCTTTTTAGAATGTCATGTTATTGGAATCTTACAGTATTTGACCTTAAAATTTACTTTAGTAATTGAAAATAATATATCTGCATCATATGTCGTATGAATAGTTACATAAAGTAAATATATTTAAAATTCCTAGGACATGACTTGGACATGATAATGCTTAATTAAAATTATTATTATTATTATTATTATTGTTATTTTCTTGGATCACTGTGAGATATTATTACAAACTTTCATGATTACATTTCAATCATACAATGACGGAGCACACATCCCTCCACCAGTGCACATTTTCCACCTCCATTATTCCCAGTGCCCCTCTTGCCACACCCACCTCATCCCATCCCCTGCCTCTGTGGCAGGTACATTCCTTCTTACTCTCTCTCTAATTTGGGGCACTATGATTTGCAACACAGATAGTAAGAGGCCATCATGTTTGGTCCTTAGTTTATTTTCAGCACACATTTCCCATCCCGAGCAATCCCTCCAACCACCATTTACTTAGTGGTGCCTTCTCCATCCTAGCTGTCTTTTCCCCCAGCACATGAGGCCAGCTTCCACTTCACCAAGGAGAGATCCTTCTGGCCCTTATCTCCACTGTCCTCAGGTCACTATCACTATCACCTTTTTGTTCATCAATTTGCTCGAGCGGGCACAAGTAACATCTTCATTCGTCCCTGCCACGTGTTAGTGTAGCCTGATGGCATATTGGGGGCTCTTTCAGGATCAGGGTAATAAGGACCATCATTGTTACTGATTTGGGCACATCGAGTATGCCACGGGTAGCTTGCCAGGCTCTGCCGTGTGGGCAGGATACTCTCGGTAGCTTGCCAGTCACTCCAAGAGGGATGAAGGCTTTTGGGGCAGCCTCTAATCACCTTTACAGGTGTTCCCAGTCAGGCATGTATATGGGCAAGATACTCTCAGTAGCCTGCCAGGTTCTCTGAGAGTGAGAACTAGACAATAAGAGGTCCGGAAGCTTGGTTTTATAGTCTCTGGATCCTAGCAATTGATGGGGTTACACGGAAGTTGGTGGGTGTAACTGTCTAGCTACTGGAAGATGGGGGATCTGGGTGGAGGAGGCCCAGTCCCAAACCGAGCAGGCTTGGAGATCTCAGTCCCGGGACCCGCACACCTGGGTTCCTCTGCCAGTTTCTTCCCGGAGGTTTTCAGCTGCCAGGGCTCTGCTCAGGTCGGAGAGGGAAACTCAACCCATCCTCCTCCAAGGGGCCCCGTCATGGACAGCCAGGCATGGAGGTATATCTATCCTTAGGTATTAGTCTCAAATTATGCTACTTTATGTTCCACAAGTAAGTGCAGTCATTCTATGTCTGTCTCTCTCTTTCTGACTCATTTCATTTACCATAGTAGTCTCCATGTGCATCCACTTACATGCAAATTTCATGACTTCATCTTTCCTAACAGCTGCATAGTTTTCTATTGTGTAGATGTACCAAAGTTTCTTTAACCAGTCATCTGTTCTCAGGTGCTCAGGTTGTTTCCAGATTCTGGCTATTGAGAACAGTGGGGCAATGAACATACAGGTGCAGATGATATTTCTATTGTGCTTTTTTGCACCTTCGGGATATATTCCCAGAAGTGGTATTACAGAGTCATATGGAAGCTCAATTTCTAGGTTTTGAAAGAATGCCCATAGTGTTTTTCCAAAAGGCTGGATCAGTTGGTATTCCTATCAACAGTCAAAAAGAATCCCTTTCTCTCCACATGCGCAGCAGCATTAGTTGTTCTTGTTCTTATTCATGTGTACCAATTTCTATGGTTTAAGATGATACCTCATTGTTGTTTTGATTTACATCTCCCTGATGATTAGCGAATATGTCACTAGTTTCAATGTCATGGAGGGTTATGCCTACATTTCCCTCCATGTTCCTTATGAATTCAGGTGTGATATTGAGGTCTTTAGTCCATTTTGATCTGACTTTTTTGCTTGGCATTAAAGGTCTAAGTTCATTCTTTTGCATGTAGCTGTCCATTTTTCCCAGCACCACTTGTTGAAGAGGCTTTCCTTGCTCCACTTCACATTTCTTGCTCCTTTGTCAAAGATTAAGTGATTGTATGCTTGAGAGGTTGTGTCAGAACATTCAACTCTGTTCCATTGGTCTGCAGGTCTGTTTCTATTCCAATACCATGCTGTTTTAATTACTACTGCTTTGTAGTACAGTTTGAGATTGGAGAAAGTGATGCCACCCATCTTCTTTTTCCCAAGGATTGTTTTGGCTATTCATGGGGGTTTATTACTCCATATGAATTTCAGGAGTCATTTGTCTATATTTTTGAAAAATGTAATGGATATTCTTATAGGGACTGCATTAAATCTGTACAATGCTTTGGGGAGTATTGCCACTAAATTAAAATTAGCTACATATTAATCCTCAAAGACAGTACAGAATTGTTAATTTTACTAATGTACATATTCCTCTTCCTTTCAGCTGGTACATACAACTGTTAGTTGTACTTAAATATTTTCTCCGGACTATTACCATGGGTGACTCCAATCTCTTTTTGTCTCACTCTTAGAAAAACCAACAAAGAGCATTTCTTTTGGATCTTAATTCCTTCCTGCCCACATATTTCCTGCATAAACAAATTCTATCTGATCCCTTATGACTTCAAATAGTAGATTAAAGAAAATTTGACACTAGATATTCAATACATCCTGCTTATATTTTATAGAAAAGGAAATCACAGTAATAAATAGTAACTTTAATAGGAGGGCCATCAACTTGGTAATTAAATCACAAGTCCCTTGGGGTTAGAATATAACTAATTAGGAATTAGATTCTATATTCTAAGGACCCGAAAGATAGTTCAAGTGGAAAAACGAAGGCCCAGCTAAAGAGAGTTTTTGTCACTGAAAATTGTAGTGGTTTTGGCTAAGATAAAAAAAAGTTTCACGACTGAATAAATAGTATAAAGCAGTAACAAACCCTTGGCCTCACTTGCAGAACTGATTCTGGCAAGTAAAGAGGAGTGGTAGGAGGGAGTAGGAATTGGGTGATGATGAGGTAAAACCGAAAATAGAAAGGGTGTATTGGTGGAGTGTCTCAGGCACTTTGGTGGTAATGAGATGAACAAACAGGGTACATCAACACCATAAAGTCTAACACCACTGTAAATATGTAACCGAAGCTGTCATTAAAGATTTATTCATTTTGAATAAAATAGGTGTCTTACCCAAAAAATTAACTTTCAAGGAAATTAATGAGTACTTAATTAAGTTAACAGTAAGGCTTATTTTAGTACACCTGGTTAACTTGCTTAGGATTAAAAATAAGATGATAAATACATGCATATATATATCATAATGTTCTACCAAGCATCGTATTTTCTATCTACGAACAATTTCTCTGCCTTTTCATTAAGAAGAATGTGCCAATTCATTCAATTATAGATCAGTTATGTTCTTGCCAAGAGATGAAGTTTGTACTAAAGTCCCAAAAGTATCATTTTTGGTCCATAGATTTTGATAAGTCTATTTCCCTTGCAAAATATCTTAGGAATTGGGACATGTTACATTACTATCAAATCAAACTAAAAAGAAAATTCTTCAAAGGAGTGAATGGGCAAATCCTGTGTCTATTACAAAAGGCTGAAAGAGAACTCAGGGATGTAGTCAGCGGGGAAAGCACCTCCTCCCTCATGTGTGTGAGGCTGCCTGAGTTCCATCTCCAGCACTGACCATGGAGTATAATCTTCCCAGCATGCTCTGGTACACCACAGCCAAATGTGAAACACTTTCTGCTAATACTACAACAACCAAAACAAATAAAGTGGCAGGGGCAGGAAGGTGGGGCTGGGGGATCCAGTAGTAATTAATAAATAAGGAAAAAAACATAACAGAATTTATTATCTTTATTGTATTTTTAGTAAACAAATATTGAAAGAGAAAGTTTTCTTCTTAATTGTTTTTGGTGGTGGTGCTCAGACCTGACTTCTGCCTCTGCACTTTGGCATCACTACTGGCAGGGCTCAGGTGGCCCTGTGGGGTTCTGGGCATAGAACCTGGGTCTGCCACATGGAAGGAAAGTGTCCTATCCACTGTACTATATCTGCAGACTAAAAATTCTCTTTTTCATCCAAGAATTCCTAGTGAAAACTGAAGCCCCTCAGAGATAAAATTAATCTATGCTTAGCAAAATAAATCAGGAAAAGATAAATGCCAGATGACCTCACTCACAGTAGTACAAAAATAAACAAAGCAAGGAAATAGGCAGCATCCAATGAAAAAAAATCCTTAGACATTGACAATAGAATGAAAGTTACCTAAGAAAGGTGAGGGTGTGGAAGAAAATTCCTATATAATGTAACGTAGGAATAGTGATGTGTTGGTGACAAATGTTGCGTGGTAATATCGTACTCCTAAAACACATAGACATTTAAACAAACCATTGTAAACTAGTATCACATCAATGATTATTAATAAATTTTTAATTTAATAAATAGGTACCAAGATATAGAATGACTGACTGGGCACATGTTTTATATACAGGAAAGCTGAGTTCAATTCCCTGTACTGCATAAATCCCTGAATACTGCCTGAAGCTACCCCTATACACAGAGCCAGAAGTAGCTCCTGTCTGCTGTGACCCAATATTCACCATAAAAGTAAAATAAAGGAATAATTTTAAGGTTTATGTGCAAATAACTAATCAGTAGATATTAAAACACTGTGCAAAAATTAGTGTGGAACTTTATGAAGAATGGATCTAATTGGCAAATTCCAAATCCACTGATAAACCTTAGTATTACAAAGAATAGAACAACTAAACATTACCTGACCTCTGATTTTGTACTTTTAGAAGGCACAAAACACCACTTATGAAATATGTTTGCAAAGTAAACAGAATGACATAAAATCTGTATTTATTCTGGTCTCTGTAATTAAATATCTAGTTTGGATAAAGGAAGAAGAGGATCAAGTAAAATGTGTTACAAGTAAGCCATCATCTAAATCTAGAATGTAAATCACTTACAGGATAAATGACTCAGTTTCTTCAACAAAACAAATGCAGAGAAACTGTTGTAATTTAAAAGAAACTTGAAGAAGCATAACAACCAAATGTAGGACACAGATCCTATTTGAAATCTTTTCATTAGAAGTGTTAAATTGAACAGACATTAGTACACAAATGATTTTAAGTAATTATTATTGTTTATTTGTGACAAAAACACTACGGTTAAGGAAAAACATCTGTATTTGATAAAATTTTATATGGAAATACATGATAAAATACATGATGTCTGCATTAATAGTCTCAAGGAAAAATTAGTGGAGGAAAGGAAAAACTAAAACAGATTGGCAAAATGTCAACAATTGCTAAATCTTGCTAAAAATCGCATGCTCAAAATTTTACAAAAGCAAGATAGTTTAGAACCATTAAAAATACATATGACAAAAGAAAGAAGTACCGTCTTTCCATCTCTGAGCTTTATGGTGACCATGAAAGGTAACTCAGATGGCAGATCAGAGAAAGAGAAAGAAAAAAAATCAGTCATTGGTAACATCAGAGAATAGCTAGAATTAGACAGCCCTAAAATCATTTCATCTGTGACTTTACTGTCAGGTGACAAATGTTTTATCATATCAGCTCATTTTTAGATGAGTTTTCTATTAATTTGAAACCAAAATTATCTGAATTGACACAATATAAGATAAAACCACTTTATTACAATCTTTTTAATTATTTATTTTTAATTAAACAAGTACTACGTGTTCATTGATACAAGTTATTATATGCTCATTGGGGGAACCAGAATAGAAAACAATAAGCGACAATAAGCAACACAGAGTGATTTTCTTCTTCCTATGTTCCACATCTCCCTCTGCCTCTCAAAGGCACACCCTACTAACACCTTTTCATTTTAAAACTATTGAAGTATCTCTAACTATGTTTGCCCAGAGGATAATCTAAAAGCAATGCTATCATTGCTTTTTGAGTCCACATGCCTGTGTAGCTGTGTATATTCTCATGTGGGTCCAAATTCAATAGGGACAAAAAAGTTTGTCTTTTCATTCACCTGTGATAACCTTCCCACATGGTTAATGTAACACTGAAATTTCCCCAATCTCAGCAAACAGTTATTTGTAAGTGTTATTGATGTTCAGAAGAAGGGCTGGGTTCACAAGAATCATTTGTAAACAGCACACAAAATGAGCTCCAAGTCTGCAAAGATAGTAGTCCACCTTCCCCACCCCCACAGAAAAATAACAATAGATCATAACCACAGACACCAGCAGGTGTGCAACATGCAAATGGCAAGCAAGGAAGCCGAAGTGACTGACATTCTGAAGACATTTTCCAGCAAGATAAATTGTCAAAGCTGAGAACAGTTGAACAGCAGGGCACAGCAAAGAGGCATTACATCTTCACATTTCAAGTCATTTGGCTGTGCACAGCAGAGTTACTTATAAAACTTAGTGAAGAGAAATCTACATTAACTCTTGAGCCATCCACAGGACTGCATTTGGTAAGGAGAGAGGGCATATGTGCCCATCTGTTCCGGATCTAGCTACCTTCCCAACCTTCCCTCTCTTGTCATTTTTAGAATGTAAACATTTTGAATGTAGGGAGGAACCGGGTTCTGTGGTATGTTCTGAACAGTTTCCAGCACTGTGAGCACTTAGAACATTTTTAAGGAATAAAAACATTTTGAATTGAACTGGAGGGAATAGAACTTCCCCTTCATTTGCTAAAATGAGAATATCTTTTATTCACCAAAAGCTGTTCTTTGGCTGACCAATTTAGTAAAAGAATAAAGAACTCCTCTTCTCATACTCAGAAGAGACCTGTTCTTAACAATGAAATGGTAATTCAAGGAGACATGTCGCAGCAGAGAGTCAGTTTGTAAAAGTATTTCTACTGAACAAGATAGATAGTTTCAGGAAGTAGAAGCTCAATCGTATATAGCCAGGGGTTCTGCTATGTGGGATCCAAAGTCTGCCATGCAGCTATAAAAGAATAGAGTACAGGATTAGTCCTTTTTAAAGGGGAAGTAAAGATTTGTAAAAGGGAAATAAAGGTTTCTGAGTACATATTCATACGTTTGAAAAATGGGGAAGGACCCGGTGTCAATCTTGTGGAGTCTTTATGAAGTAATAGTAACTTGTATCTTAAAAAGTGAATCAAAAATATTTTAAGTTCCCTTTGCCATTCCTCCGACAGGTATCATTACTTAAGGGTAAAATGGGTATTATAATAAAGGGAGTCCATGATGCAGTAATAGCGAAATATTGGAAACAATACAATATCCATCAATAAGAAGACTGGTAATAGTGCCATTTCTAACATGTCAATCTAGGAGAATACGATCTAACTTTAAAAAGTGGGGGAGAGTATCCTACATAGTCATAGATCTGAATGATACACAGCTAAATTTTTTAAATACATAGTTGAGTATATCACATCAGTCAGCTTTATAAAAAGAAAGAATAAGTATATGTGTCAGAAATATATACATAAGGCAACTCAGAGAGGACATATTTGAAACTTACAGTTACATAGGGAAGAGTGGGAACCACTAATGTATAAGAAAATAATTAGAAAAATAGGGGTGGTGGAACAAAAGATTGGGGCACATGCTTTACAAGCTGGATCACTGGCTTCAATCTCTGGCACCACATAGTCTGTCAACAGCTGAGCTGAGAGTATCCAGCCCGAAAGCCCGAAGAAAAAACTAATTAGAATGTTTCTCATTGTGTGTTTCCTCAGAGTTTTGCATTTTGAATCATGTAATTCATATAAACATCTATTTTAAAATACTAAATATTGTGTTATTTGTCAGCCCTTCTTAAAGTGGAAATCAATTAACCAGTCCAAATTTTATCTTTTAAATAATTTTTAAAGTGCACTTATCTAAGTATTGCAAAAGAAAAACCATGATTGCTTCAAAAATAAGTAAGAAAATAATTAGAGTCAGTAAAAAGGATGTTAGTGTATAATACACTATTTTTCCTTAGACAGCTGATAACTGGAATATATAAATACTTGAAATGGTGAGTTGCTAATGCAAAATGAAAGATGTAACCTCAGGGGTAGAAATGAATTCACATGGGAATGGCTACAATTTAGAGGAAGAAAAATACATATAGTCAGACTCATGCTAAAACCTCAATTGTGTCCACAGAGACTGTAAACTAGAAGCCTAGGTGAGTGACAAACATGATACGATCTCCAACAATGAAGGCTAGTTTATATGTGCCACTCCATTTATGTCAGTAACAGTTATATTTATGGAATTTATAGATGATTTCACCCAGAGGCCCTATTTCCAGAGGAAATAAAAGTATGGGATAAAGGGCAACTCTGCCGATGGCCCCTGGTAAAAATAAATTTTTGAGAATATGATCCAATCCAAGAATGAATGCCTATAGGCCACTGCTAAAATTTTTAACCTTATTCCTAAAACTATTTGTTGTATCCTTATTTTCTGCTATTTTCCAATTTAAAAAAAAAAAAAAACATTTCAAATAGAGAGGGAAATAAACTCCGCGTTCACTTCTTTGTCAAGATAATATGGATATTTCTCCCTTAATTATATTGTTAAAAGTTTTCATATTATTATTGTGTTAATTTTACTCTTTCCTTAGTAAAATGTTTTAAGTAAATTGTAATTGCCACCAGGAATTACCACAGAACCAGGAGTAGTCCCTGAACACCTCTGCATGTGGTCAAAATAAAACATCTTTCCAAAACATGTTAACAGATTTTTATGAGAATCAAATGAGAAATAAGGCAATATTACACTAAAAATGCCATGAACATAAGTGATAAGCCAGCTAACATTATATTTGCTACTTAATATATATATGCATTGATTATAAATGCAAATCAATATAACGTAAGCATAATGTTTTCTTATAGTGATAAATAATTCCACATTGTAATTCACATAAAAATTTTTCACTTGAAAATGAAGTCACTTTTTATAATCAGAGAAAATTCACTTGGGAAAATTGGTGTTTCTCCAAATAACCCACAGAGACTTAAGCATGAGTTAATAATCTAAATGTCATTTCAGCTGAGTATGAGGTATCAGATGTATAAAAAAAACCTATGGTGATAAACAAGAAAAAATATGTCTCAAAGAATCATTATTATAAGATGCTTTATTTCTGTATGTGATTTTTAAATCACTGTTTATACCTAAGATTCACGATACAGAATATTATTAAGGAGATTATTTCATTTGTCTATCATCATTAAATTTTACGATCAAGTGTCTGTAGTCATCACCTTTTTGGTGGGGGTTGGAGGGGGGCACACTCAGCAATGCTCAAGGCATATTCCTAGCTCTGCACTCAAAAATTACTCCTGGCAGTATTCAGGGACTGTAAGGGATGCCGAGGATCAAATTCAGGTCAGTTGCATGAAAGGTAAGCGTCCTACCTACTGTACTATTGCTCCAGCCCTGCAATCACTATGTTTAAAATATTTTAAGATCCTATTTAATAGTTTATTATGATATACTTGGGAAAAAATTCAAATGCAATGGTAAGAGTATAATCACTCACTGTGACAATTTGCTTGTACATTCCTAAATATCCGAAACCAGAAGTTAAAAGCTCTTAGGGCTGGAAGACTCTTGGAGAAAGTAAGGCATAAAGAGGATTTTATCTACAATCATTCATCTGGGACAAAGAAGAACTGAGCAATGAAAAATTAATAGCCAACAGTTCTTCTTTAGTACGTTTAATTGGAAAGATTTCGCTGGTTCCAAGCACTAGCCACACCACCACGTACTAATTACTCAAAAGCAAAAAAAGAAACAAAGCAGAAAATAAAAACAAATAAACTTTCTTTTTTTTAAAATTTTATTGAATCACCATGAGATAGTTATAAGCTTTCATGTTTGGGTTACAATCACACAATGACCAAACACCCATCCCTCCACCAGTGCACATTCCCCATCACCAATATTCCCAGTATAACCCCCCTTTCCCACCCTCCCTCTGCCTCCGTGGCAGACATGATTCCCCATAAAACAAACTTTCTCCAACTTGGCTACCTTTCAAAAATCATAGTACTGCCAAGCAATGTACTTATATTCTTTTGATTTCATACCAAACAAACAAATAATTCAAATATTTTCTTATACTATTCAGATGTCCACCTTCCACTTTTCCCACCCTTTTGATTTCAAATCAAACAAACAAATAATTCAAATATTTTCTTATACTTTTCAGATGTCCACCTTCCACTTTTCCCACCTCTCTTTGATAATTTCAGATGCCAGTGCTCCTCTGAGAATTTGACAACAAGAAATGAATATAACATAAGTTTAATATAACCAGCAAAAACTGCCTAAGAACTGTCTCTCAGTTGGAATAACATCTTGCTTCAACTAATACTTGATGTGATCATATGATTTAGCAGTCCTGTTACACTTTCAGTCACATATTCAGTTAGAATTAAGCATAAGAGTTTTTTCAGTATTTTGTTTTATTTTCTAATTATTTTAATACACACAGAACTACCATTAATATTTTTAAAAATTCATTTGGTTGTGTTCAATCTATCCTTCCAATGACAGAATGTGGACTCCATTTTCCAATTGATCAGTTATCCAGTGTTTATGTTAATAATAATTTAAATCAGTTTGAGTACCCTTTTCATGGCAACTTCACTAGAGAACGTCTAAAAAATTATCAGCAGTGATTGAACCCAGTACTTGTGTTTAGTTTGCACAATGATACACAACTCCGGTTAACTGTTATCATGAATCCAACTGCTTTTATAATTTAGTTGATATCACAAATATCACTGACACATCTATAATTTTTCAAAATGTAGATGAAAAATATTTTCAAATTACCAAGCCCATCTGCATCATGGAGTATTGCATCAACTTAGCAATCTATTAAAAAAAAAGATGTACATGGCATTATTTATGAAGTATTTTAGCTATCACCCAAAGATTTTATTTCACACTTCCAGGTATCATGTCACAATTTATTTCCTCACACACATACAGAAATTCATTAAAATATGTGGCCTAAAAACTTGTAACTCAATCATTATAATGGGCAAAATGTTTAAAAGTTTAAGTACTAAGGAAATCACTGAACCTTCAAAGCAAAAGGCAGAAACCTTTTGAGTATGAGTCAGCTTCAGTGGAATCTATCTTCTTAGAGACATAGTTATATCTCTGGAATAATAATAAGGTAACCCATAAAGACAAGCTTCTTTGAAACATGTACCTTATTTAAGTTACCCAAAATTACAAGTGTATTTGATTGAAAGCGTCAATGCACATTGGTGGTATTAAGGAATGATAGATCTAAATATCCAAACCACAGAGTCAACAACTCTGAAGTTATGAGACCTACTACACATGAAAAGGTTCCTGTCAAGATGGCAGGCTAGGGTGGAGGTGGAACAGAAGAGGGCACCTGGGAACACTGGTGAAGGGACGATGAACTTGATGTGGGGGGGAGGGCAGGTAGTTGATTTTAATGAGAAATGAAGGAAGAAAGGTAGAAGGAAAGGGATCGAGGGAGGGAGGAAGAAAAGAGAAAGAGAAGCAATATGCCAAGAGATGCCTCCATACCTCATGCCAGGCTGTCTTATCAGGGGCAACCCTGAGAGGGGGCAGGTGAATCCTCAGACCCATCCCAGTAGACCCCCAATAGGCGAAAACCTCCAGAACTCAATTGTTGCCATGCTCATGGCAGACTTTCACAGGCTCTGACAAGCCTCATCTATGAATGAATCTGCTGAAAAGCCCAGGTATAAAGAACTTGTGACCAAAACCTCCAGGCTCTCAAGAAGTCTGGAATGGGTGGCCTGCCCCCATCTCCCTGTGCTTCCTCTAGCCTGGCAGTCATGCCTAAGAATTGCCTCTGGCACCATATAAGCTCACTAATGGCCATGATCCAGAGACACATAAATCTCTAGGAAGAGAGCGACACACCGCAAAGATGTCTCCAGACCCCAAAGTCACCATCTAGTTTTAGCACTGTAACACTGTCCTCCCATTGTTCATCGATTTCCTCAAGCGGGCACCAGTAACGTCTCTATTGTAAAACTTGTTGTTACTGTTTTTGGCATGCCGAACACGTCACGGGTAGTTTGACGGGCTTTGCGATGTGGATGGAATACTCTCGGTAGCTTGCCAGGCTCCCCAAGAGGGGCGGAGGAATCGAACCCAGGTTGGCTGCATGCAAGGCAAATGCCCTACCTGCTATGCTATCGCTCCAGTTTTAAAAAAATTAAATTAACTTCAGCTGTTTAATCATATTTAAAAGCTTAGAATTCCTGGATTCAAAACATTCTTAGCATTTGCAGCCACACAACATCTCATACTCTCTACCACTGATGTACCAAGACAAGGACTTAATGACTTCAGGATGAAATACAACAATCTTCACACACTTTTCTCTAAGAATATGTTTGGGTCATTATTCATAACAAGCAATACAAAATAAATTATTTATGTCCTGCTTTGGAGGCTGGCTTTGGGGGTCAGGGTGAAAACATTCAAAATATGGTGGTGCTAAGGTGTAATGGTGGTGCTGGAATATTAAATGTAATATTATATTGTGAACAAATTAATAAGAATAAAATAAATTTTAAATAAATAAAAAGAGAAAAAGGAAGGAAGGAAGCAAGGAAGGAAGGAAGGAAGGAGAGAAGAAAGGAAGGGAGGGAGGGAGGAAGCTAGGGAGGAAGGAAGAGAGGAAAATAAAGAAGGAAGAAAGGAAAGACAGACTGATCTGATACGGGGTAAGGTGTTTGCCTTGCATGAGGCTGATGCAGGTCAGGCTCTGCATATATAGTCTGGGGAGCATTGCAAGTAGTGACCCCTGAGCAAGGAGCCAGGAGCAGTCCAGACCACTGCAGAGCATGACCGAACCTCCCCCTTCCCAACCCCTATGGAAAAAAGGAGAGCACTGGAAATTGTCTGCTAATAAACTGGTAGGGTAAAAATGCTTTCTTCAGTGGCTTAAGGTGGGAAGGTTAAGCGACGTGGGAAAACACTTAACCAGTGTTGTGGGAGATAGGTACAGTAAATAACTTGAGACCCAAATAATTTCGCCAAAATTTTCTCACAGTTCTGGAATAGACATGAAACTTATACAAAAAGAATTTTTAATTGTAATAGAGATAAACTTCTTGAAACCCAACATTGGAACATAAAATAAAAGTGATCTGCCTAACTGAAGGACTATGGAAAAGCTAGTCGAAATGGTAAAAATGCCATAAAATATTTCTTCAATAATTAAAATATATTTTCTCATTAAATATTATTTTAACTTAATGTCTCCAAAGGATCAAAATAAACTTGAGATAAATACATTTCTGGAAAAATCTAATAGAGTTAATGTATCTATCAAGAAACATTTTGTCTATATAATATAGTAGGTATAAGTACACTCTCAAAGATAACTGTTCTAAAATGCTTAGCACAACATAGACAAAGATTAACTTGGTATCACAAAGTTTGATTATCTATGATGCTAAGTTATGAGGCTACCCAAAATTTTTAAGGATAGTCCCAAATTTGGAGAGCTTATTCTATAAGATTACTCACTAATGCTTATTCTTTTTCTAAGACTTTTCCCCTTAATATTAACAAATCATGAATAATATTTTTATTTCACAGTGACTAAGGACCTTTCTGTCCTTGTCCCATATCACTTACCTTCCCTCTGCAAGTCACTAAAGAAAGCATCAATACCCTACTATAGAGGGCTACAATACCAGTTTATTAGCAGACAAATTCCAGCTCTCTCTCCTTCTTCCATCGGGGTCATGAAGGGGAGATTAGGTCACCTTCTGCAGTGCTCATGGCAATTCCTGGCTCTTTGTTCAGAAGTCACTATTGGTGGCACTCACTGAATTCTGTCTTGATTGTTACCAAATTCTTTCCAGAGAACTTGTACTAGTTTTTATTGCTTATTTCCCCAAAAACATAAGAAATGTTCTCTTTTCTCAGTTTTCCCAAATTTCTGGCTATTGATCACGTGCAGATGAGAAGGGCCCCATGTGGTTGATATCCAGGATATACAAAATACTGGTTAAACTCCACAAGAAGAAAACATCCAACCCCATCCAAAAATAGGGCAATGAAATGAATAGAAACTTTCTCAAAGAAGAAATCCGAATGGCAAAAAAGCACATGAGAAAATGCTCTACATCATTAATCATCAGGGAGATGCAGATCAAAACCACAATGAGATACCATCTCACACCTCAGAGACTGGCCCACATTCAAAAGAACAAAAGCAACCGATGCTGGCGTGGATGTGGCGAGAAAGGGACACTCCTTCACTGTTGGTGGGAATGTCCACTGGTTCAGCCCTTCTGGAAAACAGTATGGACGATTCTCAAAAAATTAGAAATTGAGCTCCCATTTGACCCAGCAATACCACTCCTGGGAATATATCCCAGAGAGGCAAAAATGTATAGTCGAAGTGACATCTGCACTTGTTTGTTCATTGCAGCACTCTTTACAATAGCCAGAAACTGGAAGAAACCTGAATGCCCAAGAACAGATGACTGGTTAAAGAAACTTTGGTACATCTACACAATGGAGTACTATGTAGCTCTTAGAAAAGATGAAGTCATGAAATTTACATACAAGTGGTACAATATGGAAAGTATCATGCTAAGCGAAATGAGTCAGAAAGAGAGGGATAGACATAGAAAGATTGCATTCATCTGGGGGATATAAAGTAACAAAGTATGAGATTAATACCCAAGAATAGCTGAGATCAGCACCAGGAGGATTACTCCATAACTTAGAGGCCAGCCGGGTATCCTAGAGGAAAGGGCTGTTCAGATAGAGAAGGGAGCACCAAATAAAGGATGTTTGGAGGATCCTCCCAGGAGGGGAGATGCATGTGGAAAGTAGACTATGGACTGAACATGTTTGCCACTCAATGCCTCTTTTGCAGACCACAACACCCAAAAGGAGAGAGAGAACACAGGGGATTGCCCTGCCACAGAGACAGGGGGGATGGGGGGATGGGGGTGGGAGGGATATTATCCATGGTGGTGGAAAATGGGCACTGGTGGAGGGATGGGTATCTGATCATTGTATAATTGAAACCAAAGCACAAAAAATTGTAAATCTACAACTTTAAAATAAATAAAATAAAATAAAGGGGAAAAAAAAAAAGAAAAAAAAATTATTTAAAAAAAAAAAAAAGAAGGGCCCCATGTGTCATTTTAACTCATCAATGAGTATGACCAAACATGCTCTCACAGGTCTCTTGATTACATGTATTTTTCTATCGCTTGCTCACAATTTTTTTTCTTTTATTTATTTATTTATTTATTTTTTATTTATTGAATCACCTTGGGAAAGGTTACAAAGCTTTCAGGTTTAGGTCTCAGTCATGCAAATATCAAACACATTTTCCTTTACCAATACTTTTTTTTTTACCATGAAGAACCCCAATGAAACCCCACCCCCCACCCCTCCCAGTCCCTGTGGAGCAGATGAATTCTAGTTAACACTCTATCTGCTTTGATTAGATTCATTGTTTCAATAAAAGATTCACCACTATTATTTAGAGTTTACCCCCCCCCCCAAATCAGACATGCTGAAAAAGCATTGTGACGTGATTTGCTTTCTACAGCTGGGTTCAAGAATTAAATGTTGGTTTTGGATTTCTGCTATTTTACTTATTGACCCTGGAAGTATTTATACTGAAAGTCAGATAGTTAAGAAATTGGTTTCTGTACTCTGGAGTCGTGGCCATGCTGGAGAGCCGCTAGTGGGGGGCAACTGGTGGCCTCGGTAGGGCGTGAAGGGCGGACCGAAACGCCCCCTTCCCATGAGGTTTTAGTCGCCCCCACTCCCCCGGCTCATACCTGCTGTCCACAAGGCTCCCATGCGGCCGCCATCTTTCTTTCCAGAGAGGAGAAGGCGACTGGGGCAACACCTTTTCCCCTCCGGGCAGACATGATGGCCTGGATTAACGCATAGTCCTTTCACTTTTCTGCTCCAAGCTGCCAGGTTCTGCATTAAGTCCCTGTGCTTCTGGGGCTGTGGCCGTGCTGGAGAGCCGCTCGCGGGGGGCAACTGGTGACCTCGGTAGGGCGTGAAGGACGGACCGGAACGCCCCCCTTCCCATGAGGTTTTAGTCACCCCCACACCCCCGGCTCATACCTGCTGTCCACAAGGCTCCCATGCGGCCGCCATCCTTCTTTCCAGAGAAGAGAGGGCGAATGGGGCAACACCCTTTCCCCTCTGGCAGACTTGATGGCCTGGATTAACGCATAGTCCGTTCACTTTTCTGCTCCAAGCTGCTGGGTTCTGCATTAAGTCCTTGTGCTTCTGGGGCTGTGGCCGTGCTGGAGAGCCGCTCGTGGGGGGCAACTGGTGGCCTCGGTAGGGTGTGAAGGACGGACCGGAATGCCCCCCTTCCCATGAGGTTTTAGTCGCCCCCGCTCCCCCGGCTCATGCCTGCTGTCCACAAGGCTCCCATGTGGCCGCCATCTTTCTTTCCAGAGAGGAGAGGGCGAATGGGGCAACACCCTTTCCCCTCCAGCAGATTTGATGGCCTGGATTAACGCATAGTCCGTTCACTTTTCTGCTCCAAGCTGTTGGGTTCTGCATTAAATCCTTGTGTTTCTGGGGCTGTGGCCGTGCTGGAGAGCCGCTCGTGGGGGGCAACTGGTGGCCTCGGTAGGGCGTGAAGGACGGACCGGAACGCCCCCCTTCCCATGAGGTTTTAGTCGCCCCCACACCCCCGGCTCATACCTGCTGTCCACAAGGCTCCCATGGCTCACAATTTTTGATTATTTTTTTTCTATTTGATTTTTGGTTTTGCTCTTTTTGTGTTGTTTTTGTTTTGTTTTGTTTTGTTTTGGGAGGGACATACTTGGCAGTGCTTGGATATTACTTCTGGTGGTGCTGGGTGACCACCAGAAGATTACACTCAATTCATAAGTGAATTTGGACATTTTCTTATGTTTTCTTTATTAAACTTAGGACAGCTTAAATAGCACAGAAAACATTTAGTCATCCAAGCGAGTGCACATTGAACGAATTCTGTTTCCTTATATACATACTTTACAAGAATACGCACAACTATTTTCCCCTAATTGTACTGGTGTTTTCCTCTAGGTTTGACTTCATTACCATGCGCTAGTTTTTTCAACATTTCATATGGGAGTAATATTTTTACTTTATTCATAACTGTAAGAGTTCTTTTCTGTCTTACTGTTATCCAGGGAAACTGTTGGCTGGAAGGAGAGACACAAGGGGTTTCCAGTTCAAGGGCTCTTCCTTCTGACATTACTGTGACAAGTTTTCTCTTTCCTAGCTGCTGCTGCCACCATGCAGTTAGTCACACTGCTTCCCGAGCCCAAATACCCTATCCCACATTCTGCGTCTGCCATTCTCACTCAGGTAAGACCCCCTCCTTTGGGAGTGAATATTTGCCAATATTTTGTGTTCTGCATCTGCTAGAAAATCTCACTTTCCTGTTCTTTCCCATAGCACCTGCCGCCCTGCAACACCATTTGGTATCTCCTTGTAGTCTCCAATTTCATATGTTCTTCCCCCCAAGTTGTATTCTATTTGGATCTTGTACATTTATTTCTAGAGTTATTGAAAGAGGAGAGTGAGGGAAGTATTATGTTTTGGTTATTGTCTTTCGTTATTTTTACTAAAACCCAAAATTTCTCTAGAATAAATTTCAAACAATTCTTTCTGTCTTCTCACCTTTTATTATCTAGGAACCTTTAGTTAATTTTGATAATACTGGGGCCAAAACGATAGTACAGCAGGTGAAGTTCTGGCCTTGCATTCAGCCTACCCAAGGTCGATCTCTGGCATTCCATACAGTCCCCTAAGTACCACCAGGAGTAATTTCTGAGTGCAGAATCATGAGTAATACCTGAGCATTGCCAGGTGTGGTCCCGAAATCAAAAATAATAATAATTAACATAAAACCTGGTCTTTGGAAGACTGTAGAAAAGTTAAGTGAATCATCTGCATTCTGCGTTCAATTAAAGACCACAGAGAGAAGGGCTCTGAACAGTCTGAGGTTTGCCAGTCATTTGACACTAGCAAACGTATTTTAGTGACGAAAGAATATGTGCCATATTATTCATAAAAGTAATATTCATCAACAAGTAATTTGTGTTTGGGGGGGCGAGAAGCAAAAATAGCACTATAGCAAAAGCTAATACAGAGTGAGTAAGTTTCAAAAGCCATTCAATTGATGAGTGTTAGAGCTTATTCGAAAAAATCACCTCCAAAGTCCTTGCTCTTGACCAGAAGAAGGTCAAGTGCAAGGATATATATTTGCAAGGTCTATATTTGTCTATAAATATATAATCTATATTTGTCAAACTTTTGGAAAAAAAATAAGGCATCTTCAGAAAGGCTAACTTTTAAGATGTCCCATATAGAAAACTCTAATTCCTTCAATTCTTGGGATACATATACATACTCAAAATAACTGTGATTTGAGCAGCGGTGTTAATGTGATTGCATGTAAAATCACAAGCCAAGAGATCAGGTTAATTTAACTTTGAGCAGACATATGAACAAATACTACTCCACTACTTTAGAACCGGGATAAAAATTCAACTCTGGAAGACACTAATTTGAGAAAGTAAATAGTTAGCTTCATGACAATAATGATTTCATGTGCTCCATACTTTTAAAAGAACATGAATTAGGATCAGAGAGTAGCTCAAAGAATTGAGCCCAGCTTTACTTACAGGAGGCCTGAGTTCCTCCCAGCACTGCCTGGTACCTGGAGTCTGCTTGACGTGCACCCAGGCATGGAGTCTGAGCACCAGTGACGGTTACTTACATTTGAAAGAAAGACACTATTTTTTGAAAAAGTGTCTGGAGCTGGAACAAAAGTACAGTAGGTAAGGCACTTTTTTGCACATCATCAACCCGGGTTCAATCCCCCACATCCCAACACCACCAGGAATAATTCCTGAGTATAGAGCCATAAATAACCCCTAAACATTCCCAGGTGTGCACCCCCCAAAAATAATTAAAAATTAAGTATTTATAAATAATAATACCTGTTCTATTTGCTAGTATGACATCCGTAATTTATATTCCGTATAAGCATAATATCTTCCTTGAATGTGACCTCATGACTGAAAATAAAGAATTTTTTTCTTTTTTATGGTTTTGGGTCCACACTTACCTAGTGCTCAAGACTTACTCCTGGCTTTGCACTCAGGTGTCATTCCTGGTGGGGCTCAAGATACATGTGAGGTGCCAGGTCGGCCACATGTAAGGAGAGTGACATACTTGCTGTATTGTCGCTCTAAAAACTTTTTTCTATAGTCACTTTGTTGTTGTTGTTGTTATTCTTGATCAGATGCCGTTCGTTCCATTCTCCCCACGCGCCTGTCCCAGTCTCTCTGAGCCCCCATTCTACTCTCACACTGCCCCCCATTCCTGTCTCCTTCTGTCTCTCCCGCTCATCTCTCCGTGCTCCATCTCGCAGCCTGGGATTTCTCTCTCCATGTGCCTGCTCTTGTATTCTTCTACATTCTTCTCTCTCTGTCTCCCTTGCTATCTCTCCGTGGTCCATCTGGCCACCCTGCTCTCTCTCTTATCTCTCCAACTCTCTTGTCTCTCCAACTCTCTATAGTCACTTTTCACGGTTCACGGTCCTCCCATTGCTCATCGATTTGCTCGAGCGGGCCCAGTAACGTCTCCATTGGAGACTTTTGTTACTGTGTTCGGCATACGAATACATCACGGGTAGCTTGCCAGGCTCTGCCATGTGGGCGAGATACTCTCGGTAGCTTGCCAGGCTCTCCGAGAGGGGCAGAGGACTCGAACTCGGGTCGATCATGTTGGCTGCGTGCAAGGCAAACGCCCTACCGCTGTGCTATCCACCAGTTTATTCATCACAATCTTTTGAAAGTATAACACACAGGTAATTCATGTTCTTGATACCAAAGCACTGATTGGCCACTGATCAGAGAATACGCGCCCAAGGTATTTCCCTGGCGCAGGAACAATCCCAGTTTGATCCCCTGCACTGAACCTAGACCACCAGGGGTCACTTCTGAGCACAGTGCCAAGGATAACTGCTGGGCATGAGCACCACTGGGCATGGCCCAGCTCCCCTCCTAAAGGAAAGAAATTAATAAAAAGTAAAACCTGCCTCCAAAAAAGACTTACACCGGCATATTTATAGACAAAAGCTGGGAAATAACCCAAATATCTATCAGCAGGAGAAATACTAACAAATTATGTTACAATGGAGTACTTTTCAGTTAGACAAGGAATGACAGCTGAAACATTATGTGGAAGAGTTTCAAAACATGGTGAGAAAACGAAGCAGGATGAGCAAGAATATTTAGTGTATGAATATTTTATCTGAAAAATAGTAATCTATGAAGATTGGTATCAGAAAGGTATTCATCTATTTGACCAGAGGGGAGCATAGGGAACTGTTGAGGGTGATGGCATTTTTATTTCTTGGTTGTAATAGAACATACATATGTGCACCAAATTATCAAAGTCATCAAACCAACCACTTAAAAATCTGTTCTTGGAGCATCCTTAAAATTCACAGCTGATTTTTCTGATGAAACCCTCATGGCCCGAAAACAGTGGTGGGACATAGTAAAAAAACTCAATGAAATAAATGCCTCCCCCAAAATACTTTTCCCAGCAAGACTCTCATTCATAATAGAAGGAACAACACACAGTTTCACAGACAAACAACAGCTCAGGAACTTCATAGACTCAAAACCATGGTTACAAGAACAACTAAATGGGCTACTTTAAGGCAAGAAAGGCCCCTCAAATACACCAAATTTTAACAGAACAATGGGACAAAATCCCATAACAATAATCTCTCTCAATGTCAATGGGCTAAACGCACCAATTAAAAGACATAGAGTGGCAGGATGGATTAGAAAATTGAACCCAACTTTCTGCTGCCTGCAAGAAAAGCATCTCAATAGTCAAAGCAAACACAGACTCAGAGTCAAAGGCTGGAAAACAATCCTACAGTCAAACAGCTCCCATAAAAAAGCTGGGGTAGCCATCCTTATATCAGACCACATCGATTTCAGAGTGAGGAAGGTCATAAGAGACAGTGAAGGCCATTTCTTATTGATCAGAGGATCTGTACAACAGGAAGAACTTACAATAATAAATGTATATGCACCTAATGAGAGACCAGCAAAGTACTTAAAACAACTACTCATAGATTTGGAAAAAGACATCAATAGCAGCACAATACTAGTGGGAGACTTCAACACTGCTTTGTCACCTCTTGATAGATCAACCAGACTCAAGCTTAGCAAGGACATACTTCATTTGAGGGAAACAATGGAAGAAAGGGACTTAGTAGATATATACAGGACACTTCATCCACAAAAAGCTGAATACACATTCTTCTCAAGCGTACATGGAACATTCTCCAAGATAGACCACATGCTGAGCCACAAAACATGCCTCCATAAAATTAAGAAGGTAGAGATTGTATCAACAATCTTCTCAGACCATAATGCTCTGAAATTAGAAGTAAATCACACACAAAAACAGAAAACTAAATCAAACACCTGGAAATTAAACAGTGCAATATTGAACAACGAGTGGATTAGACAGGAAATCAAAGAGGAAATCAAAAGATTCCTAGAAACGAATGAAAATGAGAACACGAGTTACCAAAACTTATGGGACACAGCAAAGGCTGTGTTAAGAGGAAAGTTTATAGCTCTACAAGCATTCCTCAGGAAGGAGGAGCGAGCACACATAAGTAACCTAACCTCACAGCTTAAGAGCTTGGAGAAGGACCAAAAAAAGGAGCACAACCCGAACAGGAGAAAGGAAATAATAAAACTCAGAGCAGAGATTAATGAGATGGAAACCCAAAAAACAATCCGAAAGATCAATGAAACCAAGAGCTGGTTCTTCGAGAAAATTAACAAGATCGATAAGCCTCTAGCAAAACTCACAAAGAAAGGGAGAGAGAAAACCCTAATAAACCGAATCAGAAATGAAAAGGGGGTCATTACAACAGAAACCACAGAAATTCAGAGGATCCTCAGGGAGTACTTTGAGAAGCTTTATGCCACGGAACATCAAAACCTCGAGGAAATGGATAAATTCCTAGACTCCTACAGACTCCCAAGGCTGAACCAAGAAGACCTGGAATACCTGAACAGACCTATCACCATCAAGGAAATTGAAATGGTAATAAAAAGTCTCCCCAAGCACAAAAGTCCTGGCCCGGATGGATTCACTAGTGAATTCTTCCAAATCTTTAAAGAGGACTTACTCCCAATGCTCTTTAAGCTTTTCCACGAAATTGAAATATCAAAAACACTTCCAAACAGTTTCTACGAAGCAAATATCACACTGATACCAAAAGCAGACAGAGATACCACAAAGAAAGAGAATTACAGGCCGATATCCCTGATGAACACAGATGCAAAGATCCTCAACAAACTACTAGCAAATAGAATCCAACTACTCATTAAAAAGATCATACACCATGACCAAGTAGGATTCATCCCAGGGATGCAAGGATGGTTTAACATTCGGAAATCAATCAACATAATCCACCATATCAACAAAAGAAAAGATAAAAAGCATATGATCATATCAATAGATGCAGAGAAAGCATTTGATAAGATCCAGCACCCCTTTATGATGAAAACCCTAGCCAAAATGGGTATAGAGGGGACCTTCCTCAACATAATTAAAGCCATCTACCACAAGCCTACAGCAAGCATCATCCTCAATGGGGAAAAACTGAGAGCCTTCCCTCTAAGATCAGGGACGAGACAGGGATGCCCACTCTCTCCACTGCTGTTCAATATAGTACTGGAAGTACTTGCAATAGCGATTAGGCAGGAAAAAGATATTAAGGGCATTCAGGTAGGAAAGGAAGAAATCAAGCTCTCACTATTCGCAGATGATATGATACTCTACTTAGAGAACCCAATAACTTCCACCAAAAAACTCCTAGAAACAATAGACTCGTATAGTAAAGTTGCAGGTTATAAAATCAATACCCAAAAGTCCATGGCTTTCCTATACGCAAACAGTGAGAGAGAAGAAAGCAACATGAAAAAAACAATCCCATTCACAATTGTGCCCCAGAAAATCAAGTACCTAGGAATCAGCTTAACTAAGGAAGTAAAGGACCTGTACAAAGAAAACTACAAAACGCTACTTCAGGAAATAAAAGAGGACATGAGGAAATGGAAAGATATCCCCTGCTCATGGGTCGGGAGACTTAACATTGTCAAAATGGCAATACTACCGAAAGCATTGTATAAATTCAATGCAATCCCTATAAGGATACCCATGACATTCTTCAAAGAAATGGAGCAAACACTCTTGAAATTTATATGGAACAATAAGCCCCCACGAATAGCTAAAGCAATTCTTGGGAAAAAGAAAATGGGAGGAATCAACCTCCCGAACTTCAAACTGTACTACAAAGCAGTAATAATTAAAACAGCATGGTACTGGAACAAAGGCAGAACTGCAGACCAATGGAACAGGGTTGAATACACTGACATCTCTCCTCAATCATATGCTCATCTAATCTTTGATAAAGGTGCAAGTAATGTGAAGTGGAGTAAGGAAAGCCTCTTTAATAAATTGTGTTGGCATCACTGGACGGCTACATGCAAAAAAATAGGCTCAGAACTCTGCCTAACACCATGTACAAAAGTAAGATCAAAATGGATTAAAGACCTCAACATCAGACCAGAAACCATAAGGTACATTGAAGATAAAGTTGGCAAAACCCTCCATGACATTGAAGCTAATGGTATCTTCAAAGATGCCACGCCACTGGCCGAGCAAGTGAAAACAGAGATAGATAAATGGGACTATCTTAAACTAAGAAGCTTCTGCACCTCCAAAGAAACAGTGACCAAAATACAAAGACAGTCTACAGAATGGGAAAGGATATTCACCGAATACACATCTGACAAGGGGTTGATATCCAGGATATACAAAATACTGGTTAAACTCCACAAGAAGAAAACATCCAACCCCATCCAAAAATGGGGCAATGAAATGAACAGAAACTTTCTCAAAGAAGAAATCCGAATGGCAAAAAAGCACATGAGAAAATGTTCTAAATCATTAATCATCAGGGAGATGCAGATCAAAACCACAATGAGATACCATCTCACACCTCAGAGACTGGCCCACATTCAAAAGAACAAAAGCAACCGATGCTGGCGTGGATGTGGCGAGAAAGGGACACTCCTTCACTGTTGGTGGGAATGTCCACTGGTTCAGCCCTTCTGGAAAACAGTATGGACGATTCTCAAAAAATTAGAAATTGAGCTCCCATTTGACCCAGCAATACCACTCCTGGGAATATATCCCAGAGAGGCAAAAATGTATAGTCGAAGTGACATCTGCACTTGTTTGTTCATTGCAGCACTCTTTACAATAGCCAGAAACTGGAAGAAACCTGAATGCCCAAGAACAGATGACTGGTTAAAGAAACTTTGGTACATCTACACAATGGAGTACTATGTAGCTCTTAGAAAAGATGAAGTCATGAAATTTACATACAAGTGGTACAATATGGAAAGTATCATGCTAAGCGAAATGAGTCAGAAAGAGAGGGATAGACATAGAAAGATTGCATTCATCTGGGGGATATAAAATAACAAAGTATGAGATTAATACCCAAGAATAGCTGATATCAGCACCAGGAGGATTACTCCATAACTTAGAGGCCAGCCGGGTATCCTAGAGGAAAGGGCTGTTCAGATAGAGAAGGGAGCACCAAATAAAGGATGTTTGGAGGATCCTCCCAGGAGGGGAGATGCATGTCGAAAGTAGACTATGGACTGAACATGTTTGCCACTCAATGCCTCTTTTGCAGACCACAACACCCAAAAGGAGAGAGAGAACACAGGGGATTGCCCTGCCACAGAGACAGGGGGGATGGGGGGATGGGGGTGGGAGGGATATTATCCATGGTGGTGGAAAATGGGCACTGGTGGAGGGATGGGTATCTGATCATTGTATAATTGAAACCAAAGCACAAAAAATTGTAAATCTACAACTTTAAAAAAAATAAAATAAAATAAAGGGGAAAAAAAAATCTGTTCTTTTTATCCTATGAAAACTGTACTTCAGTGAAAACAAAGGATAAATTATCAGCATTCATCTTTATCTATTTAGCAATATTTCTTGAGTATAATGTAATTTTTTATTTGAAATCAATATTTGATTTAAAATGAACAAATCAAATGGGTGCTGAAATAATAATACATTCAGGGAGGCACTTAACTTTCATACAGGAAGCCTGGGTTGGATTCTCTGGCACCCCATAAGGTCCTCTATACCCTGCGAGGTGTGATTCTTGAGTTCAGAGGCAGGAGTAATACCTGAGTAACACTGGGTACAAACTCTGAAAAAAAAAAAGAAAATTTTAAAGGGGCTAAAGAGATAGTCCAGTGGATAGAATGCTTTTGCTGCATGTGACAAACCCAAGTTCATTCCCCAGCACCCCCTATGGTTTCCTGAGCCCACCAAGTATGATCCTTGAGCTCAGAGCCAAAAGTGAGCCTTGAGCATCACTAGGTGAGGCCCACACACCAAAAATATATGAACAAACAAAATTTTGAACATATAATAATAAATATGATATAGTTTATACCACCAAGAGTCTTAAAGTCATTATACTCCCTTCTATAAAAAAGAGGAAAAATTACATAGCACTGCATTGATCATTAAAATCTTTGGCTACTAAGAAGTACAGCCTCACTCAACCACCTCAGATAATAAGGGTATTTTGTAAGCATTCACATTGACATAATCTGCAGAAAACCCAGAGACACCTTCAGGTAGACTAGAAATGAAAAAAGCTAGAGATTCTAAGTCTCAGATCAGGTATGGTTGCTAGTTGGTCTATCACCCCACCAACAGAAGGACTCTGTCAAGCACCCTCTGCTGCCAACTCCTCTGCTTCTTCTGCTCCAGCCTCTACCAAGCCAACTAACTCTCTGTTCGGAACATCTTTTGCCTTCTGCTTCTGCATGGTTTATGCTGGCTCACAACTTACACTCTAAGTGACGACTGCTTACTCGCCGAACTTCAGCTCACTCAGCTCTTCTGATGCTAATAAAATAACTCCCGCTTTCCCTGTATATCTTTAGTAAGATGTCCTCAAATAGAACATCTGAGTTGCCCTAAATAGTCAACATCATCCACATTTTGACAGAACTTTTATGTAAAGTCACCTCATAAACTATTCATTGCACAGTCTAAAAACTAGCTGCACCTACACAAACGTCCTTAGACAAATGTTCAACCAGCTGTGAAAAAAAAGGAGTAGGTAATGCCGTAGTAGCAATATATGGGTGAGAAATGATATGAGACTTTCCCTGAACAGAGGACTGCCTCTGAGCAAAGCCATCTCCCTTCAATACGGCAATAGCTGGTAATAACTGTGATCGGCCTGTTTGCATGCTGTTTTTCCTAAAAAGATTTTTAAAATGTAACTGAAATCCATGGTGGCATTTTGAAGGCAGAGGGGAATCTGGCAGAAGAGTATCACTCCCTCAGGGTGGTGCTTATTTGGCATGAAATCTTCCCTAAAGTCATGGAAGGGAAATAAAGCACAATCAGTATATTGTTAATGTGTCCTTCCAAATCAATACAAGAAACCAGGCTGGAGCAAGGTTTCGGTCACCCCATGTAAGTGAGGGTTTTATAAAAGTAATAAAATATTAGGGCTGGAGCGATAGCACAGCAGGTAGGGTGTTTGTCTTGCACTCAGCCAACCCCGGTTAAATTCCTTTGTCCCTCTCGGAGAGCCCAGCAAGCTATCGAGAGTATCGCATCCCTACAGCAGACTGGCAAGCTCCCCGTGGCATATTTGATATGCCATAAACAGTAACAATAAGTCTCACCATGAAGATGTTACTGGTGCCTGCTCGAGCAAATCGATGAACAACAGGAGGACAGTGCTACGGTACAATAAAATATTAGTAACATAATAATTACTGATATTTCCTACATACCAAGTACAGTTTCCCTTATTAACCCCTTCAATTCTCATATTACGGATCAAACACATGTCTAATAAGCTATGTGTTTAGTCCCTAAAATCTGATAAATGGTAGAGATAGGATTAAATCATAAGCAGCTTAGCTCCAGAGTCTACTTAAACCACTACTTTATCTTGGCCTCTTTGTAACTCCAAGTTGCCAAAATAGAATCTAGTTTGAGAATGGAGATTAGCATCTATTTTTAAAAAGAAAAACTTCCAGTAGGCAACCTGCTTTGATAGGAGATATGGTGCCTCCAGCAGGTCAAACTGTATCTGTGGGGCGAGTGCATCAGCAGCCTGATGGTGCCTTCAGACTTCCTGATACTCCAAAATTGCCACTGTGCCTTTGGCCGGATTCCAACAACTTGAGACCAAGTTTACTAAGAAATTAAATGGCCAAAAGTTAAGTATGTAGGAGCCATACCCACAAGCCACCTCCAGCTCAGATACACAAGATCATTTATTGGCTTTATTGCAGAGACCCATAAATCTTGAAAGAGATCAAAAGCCACAGGGCCAGTGGCACAGCACACTGCAAGGGAGTGGGCACACCCTACAGGGCATATGCCAATAGTTTATATCTCTGGAGAAGATGGAAACAAGGGCCATGATCCAGAGACACACAAAAGAATCTCTGAACCAACAAGAGATGCCTCCGGGATTTAAGCCAGGCCAACTTCACGGGAGTGCCTCAGACAGGGGCAGGCATCTTCCCTCCACCTGTCCCCCCAAGAACCCCAGTGACCGCCAACTCCCAGAATCCAAAGAGAAGAGCAGGTGTGCAGGTTCAGTGATGACAAACTCTAGGCCTCAAGGGATGGGCTGGTCCCTCTCATCGCCCCATCCCTATGGGACCCTAGAGGTCACACCCACAAACTGCCTCCAGCTGCCAGTTAAGCTCCTTAACGGCAATGATGCAGAGACACAGGAAAGAATCTCCGAACTGAGCAACTTGCTGCAAAGGTTTCTCCAGAGATGCTAATTATCTAAATTTTTAGAATTCCAGAAGCACACGGCCGCTCTGCAGCCTCATGACATCTTATGCTATTCATAACAAGCAATACAAAAGAGAGTTAGGGGAGATTGTCTGCCATAGAGGCAGGGGGAGGGGTGGGTGGGAGGTATACTGGGGACCTTGGTGGTGGAATATGTGCACTGATAGAGGGCTGGGTGATCAATCATTGTGTGACTGAAACTCAAAAATAAAGGCTTTGTAACTGTATTTCACAGTGATTAAAAAATTATAATAATGGGGCTGGGGCGTTTGCCTTGCACACAGCTGACCTGGGTTTGAATCCCATCATCCCATATGGTCCCTTGAGTACCACCAGGGGTAATTCCTGAGTGCAGAGCCAGGAGTAACCCTTGAGCATTGCCGGGTGTGACCCAAAAAGCAAAAAAAATTATAATAATAATAATAATAAAACTAAATTAACATTCTTAATTTTTAAAAAGTAATGTGGAGTTATGCCCAATTCAATCAGTTTAGCCAATAGTTGAGTAAATAGCAGTACTCCTACATTAGAAAAAAAAGCTGCTTTGATAAAAGTGACTTGGTTAAAATTGTAAAAAGTCTATCAGATAACTGGAGCGATAGCACAGCGGTAGGGCGTTCGCCTTACAAGCGGCCAACATGGCTGACCCGAGTTCGATTCCTCTGCCCCTCTTGGAGAGCCCGGCAAGCTACCGAGAGTATTCGATATGCCAAACACAGTAACAACAAAGTCTCCAATGGAGATGTTACTGGGCCTGCTCGAGCAAATCGACGATCAACGGGAGGGCCTTTACCTTTACCTTTACCTATCAGATAAATAGCTCAAATAAATAGCTCCGCAATCATATACCTTAAGAACAAAATATAAATAACTCTCTGGTTTTGTGGATTTGTGGGGTGTGGGGGGTATACACCGTGCTCAGGATCACTCCTAGCAGCGTTCAAGGGGATCGTATGAGGTGTGAGGGATCAAACCAGGATCATCCAAGTGCAATCCTTTAACTCCTGTTCTATCTCTCTGGCTCCAACTCTCTAGATTTGAAGGCAATTCTTTTAAAAATGAAAAAAATGACGAATATACTCTATTCCTGTTACTATGAATCAATGCAGGGAGGGAGAATCTTCATCAGTGAACTGGAGAAGAGGTTGAAACTAAGGATGAGCACAAGCATGTAGCAGTGGCTGCTTATCAATTGTAGCACATACACACAAGGAAAATCTCACCGGGCTCCCCATCAAACTCACCTGAGGTGGTGGTGCAGTACCTACTAATGTCCCACTCCTATTTTAAGAAGCCTGGTAAAGTTGGTGGTAATTTAAAGATTATGAATTGCAGTATCTTGGGGGTCAAGTGGATATCCAAGGCCACATGGAAAGTTAAATAGTGAGAAGCAATGAAAACCCAGGGTATCCTCTCCACACTCAGTGTTCTCTCCATCTATCTCCCAATATAAAACAACCCAAGCATTTTCTTTTATTTTCTTTCCCCCCTTTTTATTGATTCACCATGAGATACAGTTACAAAGCTTTCATGCTTGAGTTTCGGTTATACAATCATCAAACACCCATCCCTTCACCAGTGCACATTTTCCACCACCAAAATCCCCAGTATTCCCTCCAACCCCACCCTGTTCCAACCCTTCCCCTGCCTATGTGGTAGACAATTTCCTTCAAACTCTCACTCTACTTTGGTTACATTCAATATTTCACCACTCAAACCTGCTGAAAAGGCAATGCTAGACAATTTGTTTTGTATTGCTTGTTATAGATAGAATATAATGTCCAGAAAATTCTGGGTCGTTCTCTTCTGGGAGCTATAGTTCATAGTCTCTGGGTTTTGGTTGATGAGATTACACAGCGCCAGGGGCAGTTTGTGGGTGCAACTGCCAAGCTACTGGAAGACTGGGGACCTGCAGGAAGGAGGCCCAGTACTGATCGAAGCAGGCTTGAAGATCTCAGTCACAGGTTCCCGCTTACCTCTGCACCACCAGCCCTAATTGTGTCTTTTGATCTCTTTTGAGATTTATGGGTCTCTGAAATAAGGCCAATAAATGAACTTATATAGCTGAGCTGGAGGTGGTTTGTGGGTGTGGCTCCCACATAACTAACTTTTGGCCGTTTAATTTCTTGGTAAAATTGGTTCCAAGTTGTTGGATTCCGGCCAAAGGCACAGCAGCAATTTTGAGGTACCTGGAAGTCTGAAGGCATCATCAGGCTGCTGATGCACTTGCCCCATAGGTATAGGTGGCAGCACCATACCCCGCCCCCCCCCCCAACATTTACAAATGATTGTTTAATGGGAGAACTTGACCAGGATTTCCAGGTCTGAGATAATATCCAACTATGTCACCTTAAGACTATGGAAGTTCATGACTTCTGATTTCTTGACTAATACTAGAATCCATTTGCCTTTGAAGTCTTTCATCCATTCACCTACCCATTAATATCTAAATTCTAAGAGAAGTGTCTGTTAATGGGAGATGAATTTTTGTTGATTATACATTTGACTAAGTTTTCACAGGGGGAAACAATGTACATTGATTAAAAGGAACTAAATTTCCATTTCCAAATACATTTCAATAAATTAAAATTTGTTGACCTAAACCTACACAAATGATCCACCAACATAATACCTATAGTAGTAATGCTTCATTACAAGACTTACAAGATTTGTTACAAGACTGCCTTGTAATAAAAACTTATTTTAAGATGAATTAAAGAATTCTTTGATTTTAAGTTATAAACAGCCATTGTTTAAATTTCTCCAAAAAATTAGTAATCATTAGGAAATAATGGTATAACTTTGAAAGTGAAAGCACATTTGATCAAAACTTTACAGTTTTAATAATTTTCTTTTATTAAAAATATAAAAAAGTAAAGTATTTTACTGGAAAACACAGTTCCCATTATAGCTTTTTATATATGATTAATGCTTTCCAAATTTCTGACTCATGAATTTCTTTGTCCATTCAAAACATGAGTACATAATCTGAACCATAGTGAACACTAGGGGTACAATAATTGCTTAAACAAAAACTTTTTTTTAAATCCTTGCTCTCAGTTTTGGAAGTGGAAGTTCCATTAGATAGTCTCTGTCAGCCACCTCGACCCCCCACACCTGATCTACCTGACCTGGCTGTTCGTCACATAAAATCAGGTACTTTAGACCCTCTCACAGAACTTTGGCAGGCAACTTGGACTCATCTCTCAACTCTCACTTCAATTTTCTGGTGAGCCAGTAACAGAGGTCAGGAAGAAATTCTAACTTGTGAATCCAGAAATTTCTGATATCTCAAGAGGGGTGGAGGAGGGAAGGAGAGAAAAAGAGGAGGAGGGAGAAAGGGAGGGAGAGAGAGTAGATTAATGGTTCAGAAATCAGAGCCGGTTATCAAGGATATCAAAGCAATTGTCTGTGAATTAAGGGATAAATTACAGTGGAAAGGCACTCTGGTCTAGAAGCACCTGACAAGGCAGGTATTAGCAGCATGTTCTGAGAAGCATCCGTGTCAGCACAAAAAAAAAAAAATGAAGAAGAACAACTGGCCTGATTCCCACAGGGCTCCTCAGTCTACCTGCAGCAGGTGTCTGCCGAGATCCCTGCACCTACAGAGTAAACCCCACACGCCTTTGTACCCACTCACATTCAGGCTCTCGTGTACCTAAACACTGAAACTGGGCACGTTAGGGTCTCTCTTACCAACCTCGGTTCTCTGTGAGTTAGTGGGCTCAGCTTATGTCTATCATGAGAATTTGATATGATTTCCCTCCGCATATACAGGGACCACATTTTTGATGCCTATTGGGTATTACTCATCTGTACTTGTGTGTGTGTGTGTGTGTGTGTGTGTGTGTGTGTGTGTGTGTGTTGGTACAGCTTAAGAACAACAAATTCCCTCAGTCAGAAGGTGCTTACAGGTTAAACAAAGCTCTTCTAAATTGTTTTCACTCAGTGTCTGACTTCAGGGCTGCCTTCTGGTTACAGCTTTTTATGTCTTGATTAAAAACTTATATAAACTGAATGCTAAGTAAACACTCAAAAATAAAGAGATTTTTATAAATAACTGAGAAGCCTGCTCTTTGGTCCTTAGTGAAAGTATTTTGCATCTATTCTGTAGGTATCCCCCATTACTGTCTTTTTATTATCATTATTAAATTTACGTGTTTTCTGTCAAATAATTGACACATTTTAAATCCTGAAAAAATTAAAAATAAAAACCCTTGTCCTTCTGGAGACAGAACTGGGGATGGAAGCAAAGCTCCACGCAATAAACAGGATATGAAGATAAAATTATGATGCAATAGGTAATAAAGGAAGCTTCAGGTTAAATGCTTGCAAGTGCCTGTATGTTTATCCTTTTCTCCCCCATTTCTTCCTTTCTAATCTTCTTCAACTAGGTTCCTTCTGTTTGTTGACAACTCAGGGTTTTAAAGTTAGTACTACCACCAGGCATTCCTGCTAATGGAAGAAGTCCAAATTCTATTTGGCCACGAATACAATTACACCCACAGAAGTATATTTTTGCTCCCAGCTTCAGTCTTTTTGCCAGGTAGATAATTTATACAGAGCTAGAAAAAGACTGCTCGGGGGCAAATGACACAATACACTTACAGCAGATAGACACAGCCTCCGTTTCTGAGACTAAGGCACTGAGCTGTTTGCTCAACTTCTCAACACTCCTTTCAGCATCTTTTTTGATTTAAGTGAAGTTGATATTTCTTTACCAACTACTAGAACCAGGAGGGTGCATGAGGACACTTGTAAAATGCTTTCAACCACCCAAGTGACTGCGAAAGGTACTTGGTGAGATTTATGCAATGCCGTCACCAAATCTTCATTCTCACTAGCCCTATTTATGTCTCTTTTTTATTTGCAACAAACATAATCATACAGTCCACCCATTGTCTGCATACTTGGCAAATTCGCTAACTAGGCATTTGTGTGCACCTTCAGGTGTTTCATCCATATTTATTGATATTCATCAAATAAACGTGAGTAGCAATGTAGCCTGTTTGCTTTTTTATTTTCTGCTACTCTAGTTGAGACGAATTAAATTGTCTCTCAGATGTTATCAGCAGCTGTCAAAAAAAGCATCCCTAACACAAAGATCTATTTTGTATTCAGAAAACAGGAAATCATGCAACACATTTTCTCCAGCAGCAAACTCAATAGCTTTCGCTAGCTGTTTATCGAGGGCCATTTGGGTGTCAATCATCAAATTCTAAAGTTTATCTGGGGATATTCCCAGGAATGGATAACCGCCATGTGACATGTATTATACACAAAGATGCATAGCAATAATCCTTCCCTTTAGTGTATTTCCCCTAACAAAGTCTTCTAAATAAATTGAGAGGCCTTTGAATGGAAGCTTCACATGTAACTTGAGCCCCAAACACCATGAAAACCGATACATTTAGGTGTAAGGGAAAAGTAAAGAAGAGGGTACTAATAGAACAATTAGTGCTGTGGTTGTGAGTGGCTAAGCAAGTGTGTGGCCTTGAGATCATTCCCCAGGACAGCCACATTCACGAGTATGATCTTAACTGATGCACTGATGTTTTGAGACTGGCAGTTTTGCTGTCTCTGATCCCTGGCACTGCAAACAATTTCAGGGCAGGTGTGAACACCACAACTAAAAATATGTGTGATGAATATAAACACTACAAATAAAAGGAGCATGGCCTCCAGCAAATACCGCCCCCAAGTGTGCAAGTACAACAACCAATCACATGTGGGGCTCCCAGTCACTGTGCCATCAACAAAGGAAAAGGAAGAAGAAATAAAAGAAATTAAATAAGAAATGCACCTTAGGAGAGTGAGCTGGGTTTGTGAGATTCCTGCGTAACAGGAAAATGATGATACTTGGGATAGTATATGTCAGTGGCTGAGCACATATTTTGCACATATGAAGCCCTGGATTCAATCCCCAGCAGAAGGAGAGGAGGGAGGAATAGAGAGTGGGGAGGAAGAGAAGCAAGATAGGAAGGAAGGAAGGAAGGAAGGAAGGAAGGAAGGAAGGAAGGAAGGAAGGAAGGAAGGAAGGAAGGAGACTTGAGGGGGCTAAAGGAAAGAATAAAACAGTGTATTTCAAGTGATATTTTTAAAAGTATTTTACAATATTTAATTCCTTCAAATTCACAATCTTGCAAGAGTACATATTGCTGCAAATATGTATTTTTTTAGAAATTTATTATTTTGAGTCAACATAGGGAATTTCTTTGCTCAATTCTTTTTTTTTTTTACTTTTTCTGTATTTTGATTTGTTCCATTTTTTTTAAGGATTCAAAATACAATTTTGAAAAGATGTTTATAGTTCTGTGTTCACTACTGCACTATTCATAATAGCCAATATCTGGAAATAACCTCACTGTCCAAGAAAATGACTGGATAAATAAAGTAGGGTACATAAACATGACGGAATAATACTATAAGGAAAAATAACAAGAATATGGGGCTGGAGTGCTAGCACAGTGGGTAGGGCATTTGCCTTGCACACAGCAGACTCGAGTTTGATTCCCAGCTTCCCATCTGGTCCCCTGAGCACCGCCAGTAGTAATTCCTGAGTGCAAGGCCAGGAGTAACCCCTGTACATCTCCAGGTATGACCCAAAAAGCAAAAAGTAAAAAGCAAGATCATGTAATTTTTCACTATATAGACGAAACTGGAGGGGACCATGCTGAGTGATATTGGTCAAAAAGAGGGGGATAGAAATAGAATGATGTTCCTCATATATGGGATAGAAGGAAACATAGTATGGCAATAGCAATTGGTCAAAGTCAAGAGAACTTGCCTACAGAATTGAGCTGCAGAGGGGTCAGAGTTGTGCATCAGAGGGAACACTCTGGTGGGGTGTGTGGTGTTAGGACACTGCATGCCTAAAAACCCTGCTGTTAACAGTATTTTAAATCACGGTGCTTCAAATAAAAATAAAATATATTTTAAAAGCAAGAGTAAATGTTTTACTAGACTATGCACACTCCAAAAGAAGCAAAAAGGTTGAGTTTCTGATCTTATTTTCAACTTGATGTTATGGATATTTCACTTAAACTTGATGTATGTTGACCTCCTAAATTTCAAAATAGCTGTAATAGTACCATCCTTCTGTTATTACTGGATCACTCCGTCATGTCAGATAATGTATACCAAAACAGCCTGAAAAATATGTAACTATACAAATATTAGATTGAAATCATTGTTTTTCAATTATTTGAATTATTAATTTCATTGTCTCTTCTATCCTTCAAAGGTAGCCCCAGACAAACTTGCAAAAAGAACCTTTTGCATTTGTCTATGTAGTGACATTCTGGTACTTCCAAAGGAGATTGTTTATCTTTTTCCAGCCTCTGGCAAGTACATCACTGCCTTCTGTGTAGCCAGAGGGGAAAAATAGTCCTGAATAAAAGATACAGGTCAATCATTCAATTGACATAAACTTCCTCTTGTTTCATTATCTATTTGTCTTGATTAGAATCCATTATATGTATATGCATAGGAAGTATGGAGATAAAATATACAGAAGAAAATTCTGAATAATCATTACATATATTTTCCTTTGAGGAAACATTCCTGTCTGTGTTTTGAGAAAGCATATTTGTTAAGAATTTTTTTGTAGATTTCCTATTGTGTAATATTGTAATAATGTAACCTATATATCTATCAATTATATATAGCATTTGAATCAGATTCTCTTAAAATATTATTAAAAGTTGCTAAATATATTTTGCAGATTCCTCCATAACTCTGCTATATGGTAATTAATACACAAGTCACAAATCATCTAAAAATACTTTTAGAGCAATATAAATGCCTGTAATTTCTTTCTACTCTATAGCAATACAAACCCACAAAAACCAATGTAGAAACTCAAAAGTACAATTCAGGAAGTAAAGAAAGGAAAGGTGAAACAGTGGTCTCCATGATGTACTTTTTCTCTTCCTAATTACCAATCCACACATAGTTCAAGGAGGTAGAATCCATTATAATCATGCCCCTTTCCAGTAATGATGTGGAAATATTCTTTTCTTTGTCAGGAGACAATTTGAAATGAAGAATTGTGAAGAAGCAGGGAATAATTTGACTGAAAGCACTGCTGTTTGTCTCTCTCACATCCAAGCAACATTCTTTCCCTCATAGAATATGATGTTCCAAAGACAGTCCTGCCTCATCTCCAGGACTCAAGGAAGGACGCCCTAATTCCTCACCCTCTCTAATGACACCTGTCCTCTGAAAAAATGTAATATTGTGGAACTCTTACATCTGCTTTTGATGCAGAATAGGAACTTCCCTAAGTTACGACAATTAGACTTAAAACAATTGCTCGTTTCCATAGTTGAATTAAAGAAGTTCATTCTCTTCTGTTAAATGCAAACAAGATAACATGGACCATGGAGAAAGCTCAAAGGTCAAATGTACATGCTTTGCATGTTCAGAACTGTGACTTCAATTTCTTGCATACTTCTCCTCCACTTATGTACCATTAGGTGTGGCCCTGCTGACCACTCCACAAGCAAGAGAGAGAGAAAGAAAAGTCATACGGCCTGATGGCCCTTATAGTAACCACAAGGGATGAATAGCAAAGGATGTAACTGTTGCTGTGAATGCCATTGCAGAGTGGCAGAAAGAACCTGGGTATCCAGTAACTTTACAGACTTTAAATAACAAGAAGTCTGCCTTATCCCTGAAGTGCTAATTGTATGGATTGACTTCGATTGTTTAACCAATTTTTGTTGCTTGCAGCCAAACAAATTTTAACTTGTGAGTAGCTTTATTCCTTTAATTTTGTGCAGTTTGTCAATGAGTGGATTTGCTGACTACAAGCGACTTCACACGTAGAGGTTTTCCTTCATTGTATTGTATTCAAGTGATTAGTACAGCAATTGTGTGCTCCAGGAGTCGGGAGGGATGCAGTCAGGAGAAGAGCCATCACTGGTGACAGAGCTTCATGCTTCTCCTTAGGAATTGTTAGTACCAACACAAAGCAAAACCAGCAGGACTGTACTACTGTACAAGAAGGGAGGCATCCATGACATTGGCAACTATCACCCAATCTGCCTATTGTCTGTCATCTACAAGCTGTTCACTCGAGTCATCCTGAATAGGATTGGCAGAACACTAGATGAAGGACAACCATGAGAGCAAGCCGGTTTTTAAAAATGATTCAGCACGATTGACTATAACCACACGATAACCAAGCTCATTGAGGTTTCTCTGGAGTTCAAGATGCCGCTCTGTCTAACGTTCATTGATTTAAAGAAGGCCTTTGATTCTGTTGAGAATCCAATGACAGAAGAAGTCATTGGATCCCTAGCCAATCAGGGCATTCAAACTCAATACATCAGGATCCTCTGTGAGCTGTATTACGGATTCACTATCAGGATCTCACCATTCTACAAAGAAGTGATCATCGGTGTCAAGAGAGGGGTTCGGCAGGGTGATACCATTTCACCGAAACTCTTCAGTGCCACCCTCGAGAACGTCATGCGATGACTGGAATGGGAAGGAATGGGAGTGAAGATAGACGGTTGACAACTACACAACCTCCACTTTGCTGATGACATTGTTCTAATAACACCAAACATTAGCCAAGCAGCAAAAATAATGGCCAATTTCGACCGTGAGTGTGGAAAGGTAGGACTCTAGCTGAATCTCACGAAGACAATGTTTATGAGAAATGGTCTCATTCCTGACTTTCCATTCACTCTCGATGGGACAAACGTTTCTGAATGCAACAGTTATGTGTACGTAGGTCTAGAAGTCAACATGACAAATGACCTGGCACCTGAGTTGCTCAGGAGAAAGAGAGCAGCTTGAAATGCCTTCAAGAGCGTCAAAGAAATAGCTAAGAGGACGAAGAACCTCCGGCTCTGGGAACATCTCTTTGATTCCACTGTTCTTCCTGCATTAACATACACCTCAGAGACCTGGGCCCTACACAAACAGGATGAGAACGCTATTCGGGTCTCCCAAAGAGGAATCAAAAGAGCTTTGCTTGGAGTATCACGTTTCACTCAAATGAGAGAAAGAATCGGGAGTTCTGACCTCCAAGGACAATCAAGAATCAAGGACGCTGTCTCGTTTGCCAAGGCATCAAAAATCAGATGGGCTGGACACGTAATGAGATTTGGAGACAACCGCTGGTTAGAGCCGTTACCAACTGGATTCCATGGGATGTCAAAAAACCGCATGGCTGCCCACCTACCAGATGGTCAGACTTCTTCGTCAAGACCCTGAACGATCAGTTTGAGGCTCTTCGTGTTCCTAGAACGAACAGACACCATTGGGCTACACTAGCACGCAACAGTGACAAATGGAGACCTTACTGGTGCCCGCTCGAGCAAATCAACGATTAACGGGAAGTCAAGTGATCAAGTGAAGTGAACACAAAGCAAGCAGCAGCCCTTCCCTGGCAGTAATCTAAAATGCCAACCTACAGTAGAAACAGGGCCAGGTAGACTGGTCCACAGTTGTAACTATGCCTCAAGTGGTGGAGAGGGCAGTTAGGATAGAAGAGGGACCACTTTGACAATGATAGTTGGCAATGGTGGTTCTGGACTTTGTGCTAAAAGTGGGTGACAGAACAAGCATAATAACCTTTCAGTATCTATATTGAAAACCATAATGCCCAAAAGGAAGGAGAGAGACAGACAGACAGACAGACAAACAGACAGATAGAGACAGAGAGACACACAGAGAGACACACACAGAGAGAGAAAAGTGCCTGCCATGGAGGCTGGAGTGGATAGAGCATTTGCTGCACATACAGTCAATGTGAGTTCCATCCCAGGCATCCCATATGGTCCCCAGAGCATCGCCAGGAATAATTTCTGAGTGCAGAGCCAGGAGTAACCTCTGAGCATCTCCAGGTGTGATCAAGAAAGAAAAAAAAAGAATCTGTCATAGAGGCAGCCTTGGGGGGAGGCTGGGAAGGAAACTGGAGTTATTGGTGGTGGGAAAAGTATATTGGTGAAGGGACAGGTGTTGGCACACTGTATGACTAAAACCCAATCATGAACAGTTTTGTAACTGTGTATCTCACGGTGATTCAATAAAATAAATCAATTTAAAACATTTTTAAAGTACATAGAATACCATCATGACTTGGTGAGATTGTGATTCTTAAACAAATGCAGAGGTATGAAGCTAGACCACAGAAATTCCAGAATATCGTTCAACCACGGTAAGTTAATGAAAAAAATTCTATTAAAAGGAAGTTTCAAAATATTCTTCCCTGGGTCTGAGGGTGTGACTCAGATGATAAAACAATGCCTTGCCTAATGTGATGTCAACATGACAAGTGTAACCACTAGTATCACAAAATAAATAAATAAATAATAAAATATAATGTCCATACCACCGAGTACAAAACAATATGTTTTTAAGAAAGAACCTGGTCGGTTTATGTGTGCACTTGCTAATTCACTCTCTTAAGTCTTTTCTTCCTCATGTGATCTGATGAAGTTCCTGCTCACAATTTGACTCAACGTCACTGGATCTTCTCTTGGAAAGTTTTTGATGACCTTGTAAATGAAATTGAGTTCCTTTCAATATGTTAAATATGTTCCCATAAAATTTTCTATTGTTCCCTAACCCACCTTTTTACTTCAAGGCAATTACCTTTTCGTTATTGTTCTTTGTGATTTACTTTGGAGTTTTAAGATGGTATCAAATTCATTATTACATTTATAGTATCCAGTAAAATATAGCCAGTCTATCATAGGTGTTCAGTAAATATTTTCAGAATGAACCCAGGCTCAGAACATTTTCGATTAAACAAGAGTTTCAACATCACAAAACAAATCACAAATCATCCTGTTATTCGTCGATTGCCTTGAGCAGGCCCCAGTAACGTCTCCTTCATCCTGGCCCTGAGGTTATATTCAAGGCTCTTTAGAAGAATGAGACCCATCATTGTTACTGGTATTTGGCATATTGGGTATGCCACGGGGAGTTTGCCAGACTCTGCCGTGTGGACAGGCTACATTCGGCAGCCTGCCAATTTGTCAAAGTAGGAATGAGATGTCATAATAAGATGTTCGGCCGCGCAGTTCCGGGAGCTGGTTTTTATAGTCTCAGAGTCTTGGCCGCTGATGGGATTACAACATAAAATATTCAATTTTCTTTTTTGCTTTTTGGGTCAAACCTGGCATTGCACAGGGGTTACTCCTGACTCATGCTCATGCACTCAGAAATTACTCCTGGCAGTGCTTGGGGGACCATATGGGATGCTGGGAATCCAACCCGGGTCGGCTGCGTGTGAGGCAAATGCCCTACCCGCTGTGCTATTGCTCCAGCCCCAATATCTCTTTCTTTTAGGAAGTTAAATAGGAATTATTTTTTAAAGAATCCAAGACTTTCTTACAAGTGAATTCTGAGTACCTGTAATTGTGTATTTCAAATATCTTATTTAATATAGGCAAAATGAAAGAAAAAAATATGCTAGTCAAGATGTTTTAAGATATATATAGACATAAAGAAAGATATATGCATACATACATACATACATGCTTAGACAAACAAACATGGATTTTCTTAACTGGAAAAAAAAACCATCTGAACTTAGAGCAGAGGTCTAGTGGCCTTAGCCTAATTATCAAATAGTACCATCAATTTCTTAGTAATAAACAGCTGTGGATATATATCATACATTTTATGACCTTTTTAGTTTGTTGTTCTTAAATGTAATTAAACTACTTAGCTCACTATTTCTCAACAATGTCATAGTGTACATAATGTCCTAGATTTAATAATTTATTAAGGTAATTTTGATATAGGTTAAAGTTACTTGTTTTACCCTGAAGATGTTTTTGTCCAGAAATGACAATTTCTATTTTATATGTAGTGTTGGTGATCATAATCTTTTAAAAATGTAATCACTAGTCATATTATTGTGCAATCATGTAAGTCCAGAGGCCAATTACTATTTAAACTAAAATAAGGGATACCAAAATTATTTTATACCATCATTTTTATCAAACAATAATTACAAAAACTCAAGCATCCCTAGAACTTGGAAATCTCCTTAGAGCTCTTTTCCAATATAGGACTTCATTAAAAATAGAACTTGTTTTAAGCCATTAGAAAATGTCAAAATTTTAATAATATAAATTGTAACAGAAGGCTTTCATTTTTGCTAATTAGAGCAAAGAAATTTGTTTTGCTTTTTAAAGTAATATTTTTATTCATGAACACCAACTCCCCAAAGAGACCATAAAGTGTAAAAAGAGCAGATTTTATGGTAGATAAAGCAAAAACTACACTACATCTCCAGAGTATTGACATTTGTTTTTTTATTTTTATGCCCATTTTCACTTTTAGTTTTCTGGTAATAACAGGATTTTCCAATTTTATTTCTTTTGAAAATAATTATTTTGGTCGTGTACTTCAGATGACACCTCGGGATTTTATAGGCTCATGAAGATGTCCTTAAGAAGGATTCTCTGGGTAAAATTTATTTAGACAACCAAAGAGACAAACTATATCAACTACATTGCTTCTTCTTTATTTTATATTTTTTGCTATTTATTCCTCTTCATAGTTAAAAACCTACAGTTGTATGTAGCACATAAAGAAACACAATATAGAAACTACAAAACGCCAAAGGCAGCTTATGCTTTGTAATGTGAGTACCGGGGTTCAGAACTGTACCAAGAGCAGAGGTGGATGGGATGGGACTCTGAGACAGCAGTGAAGGGAAATGAACTGGATACTCAGGGGAAAGGTGTGGTGTTAGAATGTTGTATTCATGAAACCCTATTGTTAACTATACTGTAAAGCCACAATGCTTCAAATTAAATAAAATAAAATTTAAAATTATGGTGGTTATGACTCAGTCCTTTTATGAGTTAGGAAAAAAAGGGATGAAGAAGTGATAGTTGAAGACTTCCATCTTCCATCCCAGCCTCTGGGGCCTTGGGTTTATGCCAACAAAATTTCTACCAAGGGGAGAAAATAGACCAAACCAATTCTATACATACAAAGACTTTGTGTCTCTCAAAGCCACCGTAAAGGGCCTTGGCTTGTTTTAATTGAGAATATATCCAAGTGAAACTTTAGATTGGTTGGCTGATTGGCTGACTGGGTTTTTTGTTTATGGAGAGAAAGTAGTTTCCCAGTTCTCCAGACTATGCTAATAAAACGTGTTGCTTTATTAGCATTAATTCATTGTTACATTTCTTACATGCCTCAGTAATGTTCCCACCGAAGTATCTTACACTACATTTGTCTCTGATTCTCATGATTGTATCCTAACTCTTGCCTCTCTTCCAGTTCCGGTCTCTAACTGGCAAGTTGCTTAAAAAGAAAATGCTGAAAATTTTGCTGGAAAAGATTGTTAAATATGAAATAATATACCCTATAATTATATGCAGCATCCTACTCTAGGAAATAACTCTGCATGGGAGAGAAATTTAAAAAGCATTAGAAGAGAGGAATAGACATAGAAGGATTACATTCATCTGGGAAATATAAAGTAACAAAATGGGAGACTAACACCCAAGAATAGCTGAGATAAGTACCAGGAGGTTCACTCCATGGCTTGGAGGCTAGCCGCACATGCTGGGGGAGAAGGCAGCTCAGATAGAGAGGGGAGCACCAAGTAAAGGGTAATGGAAGGATCCTCTCAGGATGAGAGATGCATGCTGAAAGTAGACTATAGACGAAACATGATTGCCACTCAATGCCTCTTTTGCAAACCACAGCACACAAAAGGAGAGAGAGAGAACAAAAGGGAATTCCCTGCCACAGGGGTGGGGTGTGATGGGGGTGAGGGATGCTGGGAGCATTGGAGGTGGGGAATGGGCACTGGTGGAGGGATGGGAACTCAAACATTGTATAATTGAAACCCAACCACAAAAATTTGTAAGTCTCCAACTGTACCTCATGGTGTTTCACTAATAAAAAAAATTATTTTAAAAAAGCATTAGAATATTAGACCTACATAATAGATTAGATAAAAAAGATTATCAAGATGACCAAACAAAGACATTAGGCAATGTTACAAGAATAACAGCATTAGGGACCTAATATTTATTAAAATGTATTAATAGGGGGTATGGTGTTGCCAGCAGGTCAATGTGTACCTATGAGGCGAGTACATCAGTAGCCTGATGGCGTCTTCAGACTTTCAGATACCCCAAAATTGCTGCCGTTCCTTTGGCCAGGCCCCAACAACTTGGGGAAAAGTTTACCAAGAAAGTAAACGGCCAAAAGTTAGGTATGTGGGAAACACACCCACAAACCACCTCTAGCTCAGCTATATAATTGGAGGCAAGGCCTCTTTGGTTCCTGATTGAACTGCTTAATGGCCATGATCCCAGAGACTCTGAAACAAATCTCTAAACCCAGCAGCTTTTGGCAGAAATGCATTAGTGCATTCGGTCCCTGCAGTAGGTTACCAGTGATGGGTCAACCCAGGTGGGAATAGGTTTCATGCCTTGGCCTGTTCCCCCTGGCGGCCCCGTGGCCACCATCCTCCAGAAGCCACTGGACAGTCAGGTTTGGGCCCGCAGTGACGAGACACGCAGGGCCTCATGAGATGGAGGTGGAGCCGGTCCTGTCCTCCCCACCCCAACGAGACCCAACTCATCACCCACAAGTGGCCTTTTTGGCTCCTAATCAAGTTGCTTAACAGCCATAATCCCAGAGACTCAGAAACAAAACTTGAAACCCAGTGGCTTTTGGCAGAAATGTGTCCAGGCACCACAGTAGGTTACTGTTGCCAGGCCACCCCAGGGGGGAAAGGGTGTTGTCCCTCCGCCTGCTTCCCCCTGGCAGCTCGGTGGCCATCATCCTCCAGAGGCCATTGGACAGTCAGGTTTGGGCCCACAGTGACGAGACATTTTGGGCCTCATGGGATGGGGGTGGAGCCGGTCCTGTCCTCCCCACCACAAAGAGACCCCAAGTCATCGCCCACAAACGGCCTTTCTGGCTCCTGATCAAGCTGCTTAACAGACATGATCCCAGAGACTCAGGAGCAAATCTCGGAACCCAGAAGGTTTGGGCAGAAATCCCTCCAGATTTAAGTGTTAAATTTCAGAATTTTAAAATCACGCGGCCACTACTGCAGCCACGTGACATCATACGTTATTCATAACCAGCAATAGAAAACAAATTGTCTACTGTTGCCTTTTCAACATATCTGAGTTTTGGGGTAAAATCTCAAATAATAATGGTGGGTCTAGTGTCAAAATATTGAATGTGATCAAAGTACAGAGAGAGTAATGTGGAAATCATCTGCCCCACAGGTAGGCAGAGGGTGTGGGATGGGGGTATACTGGGGTTGTTGGGGGTGGAGAATGGGCACTGGTGAAGGTACGGGTGCTTCATTGTATGATCGAGACTTAGACCCGAAAGCTTTGTAACTGCTCTCACGGTGATTCAATAAATAAAATTATAAAAAATGAAAAAAATGTATTTAATAATGCACAAGGCAAACGAAAAGCTCATGTTATGCGAAGGAATAAAAGAATAAAAATCTGACACTTGAAAGGGAAAGAGGTAAAAGTTTGTGGCAGTCCAGCTATTAAATGCTAGGATGGAGGGTGCACCACGAATAGTGAAAGGACTCAGAAATTCTGAAAAAGCTCCATCCTACTTTGCATAAAGCAGAAGTAGAGGAAAAAGTTAGCCACTACCTCCCCCTAGAAAAAAGAAAAGGAGAAAAACTGTATCTTAGAAAAGAGTAATTTTCTCATCAAAGTAAAAAAAGGGGGGGGAGTTTAGATAGGAAGTGCAAATTAGAGGAAAAATTGGATTGGATGTTGAATTTTTTACATACATATACATACATGAAATGTCTGTTTAACAGACTGAATGAGGAAGAGTGGAGGAGAGATACAGCTTGGAGCCCTTCTCCTGAATGGAACTGAGTCTTTGGACCACTCCTCCCTATTCTTGCTAAGACATTAATGTCAAAACCTAGTATTGATATTAAATAAATCACTAAATTTATGTTAAAATCTGTAATATAAAGCAATAATTCTCTAAAGATGTCTGGATAAATGTGAATACTCATAATAGTGTGCTGAGAGTACTACTATAAGCACTTTTTCCTTTTTTTATATTTCATATCCAGCAGTGTGTAATTATATAATGTCAACCTGTTATGTCTGAAAATAATGCCCCCACAGGGGTTGGCTTATATCACAAGATCTTTGAATATACCATGGTTATAAGAAATTTTCTTTTGATTATACCTATGTTGAGGTAGTTTGTTGCTATAGGTTATGGGTGATATTACTTTAGATTTTATAGCCCTTTCAATCAAGGATTTATGCAGGTGCTACCGAAAATAAGAGAACTAAAATTTAGTAACTAAAAAACCTGAAGTTATGCTTCTTTCTCTACTCGCTGTGGAGCATTTTGTAGGTAAGCTTCCTTGGCTATTTTTCAAATTTTTCTTTGGTAACACAGAGGAAGATTATGCTAATATGAATGTAGAAGCAATTACAAGAAGCATACAATTGCATAATGAACTAGGGTATATATAATTGAAGAAAAATTTATACTTAGAGCAAAGAAAAGACAGGCAGTTAACGATTGCTTTGAACTCTAATGAAAACATGCTATATTTAAAAATGAGATGACACTAGTGTGCTTCCTTTTGAATTGCTTTCTTAGTAATATAACTGGACCCATGTTTGCAAAAGTGAAGAAAATATGTGGAGTGCTAGGCTATAAAACTCTGGGGAGTAAATCTACAGCTAGTTCAGAAATATATTCCACTAACCTATATATATATATATATATATATATATATACACACACACAAACATATATATAAATATTCCATTATGCACAAAGGCAGCCCATCTTCAAAACAAAGGGTAGTTTAAGGGGAGGAGATCATTAAAACAAGCAGAGAAAGGACATGATTCATCTGTCAAAATAACAAAACCACTGTGAAAGGTTGGTCTGTTTATAGATTTGTAAAAAAAAAAAAAAATGACGGTGTGTGATTTCCTAACCATGTGCAATGCTCAACAAACATGACCACCATGCATGCATGACCTCTGATCATTGGAAGCAGCAGCAACAATGAAAAGAAGGAAAAGAATGCTTGATTCTATCCTGAAAACAATGAAAAAATCTTTGAAAAATCAAGTTCTAAGAGGGAAGTAAAACAGCCAGAAAGATGAAAATATGTGTTATATGCTAATAGCACAGCAGGTAGGGCATTTTCCTTGCACTTAACCAACCTGGGTTCGATTTCTCCATCCCTCTTAAAGAACCCGGCAAGGTACCGAGAGTATCCCGCCGGCACAGCAGAGCCTGGCAAACTCCCCATGGTGTATTCGATATGCCAAAAATAGTAACAAGTCTCACAATGGAGATGTTACTGGTGCCCGCTCGAGCAAATCAATGAACAACAGGATGACAGTGCTACATATATATGTATGTACTTGGTTTGGGGGCTACACCCGGCAGTGCTCAGAGGCTACTCCAAGATTAGTGTCTGGGGTTGTCGCCAGTGAAGCTTGGGGACTATGTGGTGCTAAGACTCAAACCCATACCTCATGCCTGCAAAGCATGCATCCACCTACTGCACTGTTTTTCCATCTGTCCTGTTACACTTTACAATGCCAGGATATATATTGACTATCAAGTGCACCTGCATTTCCTATAAAAGGTAAAGGCCCTCCCGTTGATCGTCGATTTGCTCGAGCGGGCCCAGTAACGTCTCCATTGGAGACTTTGTTGTTACTGTGTCTGGCATATCGAATACTCTCGGTAGCTTGCCGGGCTCTCCAAGAGGGACGGAGGAATCGAACTCGGGTTGGCCATGTTGGCCGCTTGTAAGGCGAACGCCCTACCTGCTGTGCTATCGCTCCATTTCCTATGATGTTAAAAATTAATAGTCTAGGGGCTGGAACAATAGCACAGTGGGTAGGGTGTTTGCCTTGCATGCGGTCAACCCGGGTTCGATTCCCAGCATCCCATATGGTCCCCTGAGCACTGCCAGGGGTGATTCCTGAGTGCAGAACCAGGAGTAACTTCTGTGCATCACTGGGTGTGACTCAAAAAGCAAAAAAAAAAAAAATTAATAGTCTAGAGAGAGGTTAAGGCTTATGTCTTGCCTGCTGCTGACCTTGGTGTGATCCCTAGCACAACATGACCCCTTGGGCCCCAAGCAGCACCAAGTGACACAGGTTATCAGTCCCTGGTCTAAACAGCACCAACAGGGCCTAAGTAGCTCAGTCTACAGAGGCTTTCACATGAACATCTGACCTGGTTTTCTGGGAGTCACTGAAAGGGGCTCCAGACCTTCTGATCACTGACTAGGAAGACCCGCATTCCCCCAAAATAACTTTAGTGATACTAAATAATAGATGCTAATCAACTGTCAGCGCCCTGATATGAGAAGTTAAAATGTGTGCGTCTTATACATTTCAGAGTACATGCGAAGTGGGAAACCTCTAGTATAGAAGGTGAGAAGGGTGTTATCATGGCTTCCTTAGTGGCTCTGGCTCAGGCAGAGTGAGGCTGGGTCACCACAGCGGGGCCATTAAGCTCGAAAAACTTGAACAGAAACAAGAACTATTCGAAGATTAGGACTGCAAAAACCTGTTATTGGCATGCATTACAGTTAAAAAAAAAGTATAAACTTAAAAAATGGAAAATGGTATTTAGTAAGGAAATTCCAGAGAGAAATGTGTACCAGACATAAATTTGTAAGTTAACAGCACACAGATAGTAAAGCCATGGGAGTTGTAAAAGAGTTTTCTTTACCCCGGAACACTTTCAAACCAGGGACAATGAGTCTTGTAGCATTGCTGAGGTCGAGTAAGAAAGGGTAGTGATCAGAGGCAGGAAAATTAACTGAAGCATTTTTTATTTGTATATTCTACGGAATGTCAAAAGAAAGCCTGGCTGCCCATCTATGAGATGGTCAGACTTCTTCATCAAGATCCTGAATGAACGGTTTGAGGCTCATCGTGTTCCCAGAGTGAGCAGATGCCATTGGGCTACACTAGGGACGAATGGAGATATTACTGGCTCCCGCTCGAGCAAATCAATGAGCAATGGGATGACAAGTGATACAAGATTTTAATTTAGGCACCATGGTTTAAAATGCTGTTAATGATAGGTTTCATGCATAACATTCCAACACTGCACCCTGCATAGACTGTATGTCCTAAAATAATTGTGTATGTCCCTCTTCTTCTGACTAACTCAGCGTAATACTCTCCAGATCCATCCACAAGCAGCAAATTTATGGTTTCATCTTTTCTTCAAGTCCAGTTGTATACCATTTATCAAGTCATCTGTTCTTGGACACTTGTGTTGTTTTTAGATTTGGGCTGTTGTGAATAGTGTTGCATAAACATAGGAGTGCAAACGTCTTCTCTAAATAGAGTTTTTGGACCCTTGGGGGAAATGTCAAGTAGTAGAATCACTGGTGCATAAGGAAACTCAATTCATAGTTTTTTTTTAAGACACGTTTCATATTATTTTCCAAGAAGTCTGGTGAGTTGACTTTTTCACCAACAGTAAATGAGTGTCCATTTTTCCCTACATCCTCATCAACACTGGTTGTTTTTGCTCTTTATGGTATGTACCAATCTAACGAGTATGAGATGATCTTATTGTTGTTTTGATAAGCATTTCCCTGATGATAAATGATGTGGAGCATAAATAATGCAGTGGAACAAAAAAAAGATGCAGATTCTATAGATATTGTAGAGATGAGAGCCCTCAACTTAGTGATTAACATTGGAGGCCATAAGTACAAAATTATTTACAGACTCCTGGGTATATAATGCTGTAATTAACTATAATGTGAAATTATTTAAGGAAGATGAGATTTGCAGGGAAGACAATAAGTTCTGATTTAGGTCCTATATCTGAATGAAGAAAGCAAATTTTTTTTGAAGAAAGAAATTTTATACAACTATTTTGGATTTCTAATTCTTTTTTTAAAAGTTTCTATTTGTTTTCAGTATAATACTGAATAGTGATGATTTCTCATGGACATAATTCCAATACCACAGCCATCGCCAGTTTACTTATTTTCTTAAAATGGAAGAAGAAAGAAAACTCAGCTCTATATCATGCTATAAAGGAACTCAGTTCATGCAGTAGGATAAGACAGAAACAATTCTGCCCCTGCTAATTTTATTAGCAGGAACTGTAGAAGTATTGGAGAAATCAAGCTTCAGAGTCAGATATATTTGAATTCTAATGGTGCACCAAGGGCTACAGGATGATAAATCTTAGCTAGACACTTCCCATCTCTGAACCATTTGTTTTCTTGGGAGAAATTTGAAGATGTTTAACTTTCAAAGGAGTTTTACAAATTAAATAAGATACAAAACTATCTAGAACAGTGTGTGACATGTGGAAAACATATAATAAATGGTAACTATTTTTATTAACAGGTGTGGGACAATTTCTTCCAGTGTTCATAATTGTATTTTTTAACTCTTACATCAAACATTTATAGTATCCTGCATGTGAGAAGTACTGATAACCATTTTCTTGCACAATATTTCTCTTGCACAAAATTTTCTTTTATTCTAATCATCGTAGTTAATAGTTGCTATTCCTCAATATCTCATGTTCCCTGTAGTTTTGATGTATAAAACTACATGATGTTTAACCCTTTAGTCTGAGCCAAAATATCAGCAAGTTCTCAAAGTCGACAGGGAGTAGTATAAGCTTTTTTCCTAATGAAACAAATTTAAAGAACAAGGTAGGGATGATCCAACATTTAGCCAAAAATGTTTATTTCTGCAGTACTACGTATTAAAAGGGAAAGGTAACTTCTATATCAGAGAAAATCAGTTCTTCAAAATTATAAGTCATTTTTATCCTAGCATAAGGGTAAATTGTATCATAAATTCATTATTCTCTTTTTGTAATATTTGCAATTTTAGTCCTTAATGATACCTTCCTTCTTTCAGGAGTTTATTTCTTTATGTTACTATTTTGTTATTATTTTTGTTGGTGTTTTGGGGCCACATTTCAGCAGTGCTCAGGAGCTACTCCTGGCTCTGGACTCAGGAATCACTCTTGGCATGGTTGGGGGATCATATGGGATGCTCGGGGTCAAGTCCAGGTTGGCTACTTGCAAGGCAAGCACCCTACTCACTGTACTATCATTCCAGTTTCTATTTTGCTATTGTAAAAAGACTGAAACAGAGTTGTTTTGATTCTATTCTTTTTATGCTTTTATTTTTCAACGTTTGACTTAAACACCAATTTTTTTCATCCTTACCATGATTAGACTGTTGGAAACCATTCTTGTTCTAGAATAGGTGACCATTTACTACAATAGAGGAGTAAGCCCTCAGCACAGAGCCAAGAGTAAGCCCTGAGTAATGCTGGATGTGGCCCCCAAAAATAAATAAATGAACAAGAAATATTATCTATGAAAAAAATGGGTATAGTCTATTGAGAAGACTAATCTTGATTTTGGGAAGTCACAATAGAAAAGACTTTCTATTGAGTTTGGTTGAGTAATTTCAAATACATTTATTTGTTTTAAATACAATGAGAAATGTGTTTGTCACATTAGATTTTAATTTGAAATTTGTTAATTCGTTTTAGTACAAGAGACATGAGAGTTCACTGCTAAGAAGAAAAGCAAAGATTTGTGGTGAAATTCCCTATTTGACAAATAACTTTACTTTGAAAAGTATTTCATTTCTTTATACTTTTGATAAAATCTAAAATTCCAAAGTAGGAAAGAAAATTTATTCTGAAATGAAGGCTTTGATGACAGACTGAGTTTTAATTCTAACTTTGTCATTTATTATGTTCCGTTAGCATTTTCTTTATATATATGTATATTAATACCTGCTGTGGAAATTTGTTGTGATGTATATAAAGCACCTAAGACTTCCTGTTAAGTATGGTGGATTAAACACACCTGCTCTCTGTTTCTTCCCCCAAAGTGCCAGAATTTAAAACGAACAAGAAAATAAGGGGGAAAGGAAGACTTGTAAGTATAAATCCATAAGGACACCAAAAATGGGAGAGAAGGACGTAGGGGACAACAGATGACAAGATAATTTTAGAAACTGAAAAGCAAACGGGTGAAAGGTGAGAATCTTAATACATCAGAAAAAAAAGCTAAAACCCACCTTTATAATCTAAGAGTGTCAAAGAGACTTCAACAATCTCCAAGATTTTCGGGACCAAATACTCCGAAATCTAAGTGAGGCATAAGACTGGAAACAAAATTATGCATGAATCTATTTCCTCCTTCGGTGCTAAAGACTGACATTTACTTGGTGCAGGGGCTGAGACAAAGTAGTTCTGGATTCACTTAGAACAAGTCCAAACTAAAAACAGGGCCCCACCCCCACCCCCAAATGGAAATTTACATTTGGAACAAACTTTTCCCCAGCCCCTCCCATATCTGCAGAACACCACCAACCATACTTATCTCAAACCTCAAAATCTAACATGAAATATTTTCTGAGTAAATTGACCCGAGGAAAAAGGTATGAAAATGAAACAGAGGTCTAAGATTAAGAGGTCCATAGGTAAAAAAAAAAAAAAAAATCCAATGATCAGGAATTGCAGAAAGGGGGAAAAATGAACAGTAGGAAGACACTTGTTATTAAAGAACTACTACAATAAATATTTTAAATTCTAAATAACCTATCAAAAATTGATAAGTTTCCATATTAAAAGTGGATAAAACAGCCTGTTTAAGCTTTGCAAACAAGTAAGTCAGACTTTGCGGAGCTAACATCATAAAGAAAAGGGAGATGCTTTCTGTAAAAATTGTATTGAATCACTGTGAATTACAAAGTTACAAATTAATTCAAGACTGAGTTTTAGACTTGAAATATTTCAACACCAATCCCTTTACCAGGGTTCACTTCCCTCCGCCAATGTCTTTGATTTTTTTGGTTGGTTAGGTTGTTTTGCGGGGGTTTTGTAGGGGATTGGGGGGAGTGCATACCTGGCTCTGCACTCAGGGATTAGTTCTGGAGAGCTCAGGGGACCATATGGAGCATTGGGGCTCCAACCAGGGACAGACCCACTAAAGGCAAATGCCCGAGGCACTGTACTATAGCTCTAGTCCCTCCCACAATGTCTCCGAAGTAAGTCTTAGACTCATTCTCATTTCTCCTCCTCCACAGATTCCCCATAGAGAATTTGTTAATTTTTTTTCCTGGGCCGTTAAAGCTAAACAGAAACTTTGACCAAGGGTTTGGATCAGTCTCCCTGCCTTGTAGATACCCAGATTCAAGATCAGGGATACCTGAGCTTCCAAAATCAAGGGTCCAACATCATAATTAAAAGAAAACTACTACTAGGGAGAAATAAATTGACATTCTATGGCAATATTTCTTAAGGTTTCGGCAGATTCTCATCATTTGTAGGATTAAGAACAAGAAGAAGCCAAGGGGAAAAAACTGCATTTTAATGTTGAAATAAAGCAGAATCTTGAGCTGACCATAGTATTAAGACAAAAATTGGAGTTAAAACACCTACCAACAGCAAAAAAAAAAAAAACTTGGTAAACACATTCTAGACTTTAGCCCCATATTCCCAAAGAAAATAGTCTAGAACTAAGAACAAACTAGAAACAGGTTTTCACTCTCAAACAGACCAGTGTAATCCATCTCCAACTGCCTGCTGTATTAAAAACATTGTCTCTTTACCAAAAATAGTAGCAGGCAGCAATGCGGCTCAATAGTAGAGCTCTCTTTGTATGTGTGAAGCCTTGGGCTTGATTTGTGGCACCATGTGTTTCCGCTAAGTACCTCCATGAGCAACTCTGAAGCATTGAGCCCCGATAAGCATCAATGGTTATGGCCCCCAAGCAAACAAACAAACAAAACAAAGATAGTGTCATCATCCAGAGCCTCTAGATTTGTTACATAAACCCAAAATGATCGGTCATTCCAGGAAGACAACAGTGATTAAAAACAAAGAGGAACATTAGGAAATAAAAACAGGTTCACAGCTACTCTAAGCTTCAACTTTATCATAAGGACTTTAGAATAGCTGTTCAAGTGTTCTGGAGATAGTGCACAGGGTTATGGCGCTTGCTTTGTTTCCTGCCAAGCCCGGCTTTTCTCTCCCAAAATGCATAAATTCACCCCTAATCCCAGAGCTGGAAGCAGCTCCCAAGCACTGCCAGGTGTGACCCACAACCCCACCAAAGAAAAAAAAAAACCCAAAGATTTATTCCCAAAAATACATGACAAGATTTTAAAAATAATTATCATAACTGTAACATATGCATAAAAAAGAAACTAATAAAAATTCCAGAACTGAAAAATAACTCAGATTAAGAAATCAACTGATGGATAAAGCAACAGCAAAAGAGCGAAAAATTTAGAGAATTTGAAAATAGGTCATTTGAAATTAGAAAAAAATCCAAACTGAAATGTTAATGAATGGAAAATTTGCCCAAAAATTCATCATAGTAAATGCGGGTACAATAATATGGTAGGTGCAGCAGGAGTCAGCATAGAAAGTTCAGGACAATTATGCAGTGGTTCAAGAATAATCAGTACAGACTTAAAAAAGAGAACAGAGGCCTCTGGAAGGATGTCCTAGTGGAGATGATCACGCAACCTGTTAGAATTCATGTTTTGTTAGAAATTTGGAGATGAGGGGCTGGAGCGATAGCACAGCAGGTAGGACGTTTGCCTTGCACGCGAACAACTCGTGTTCAATTCTCAGCATCCCATATGGTTCCCTGAGCACCGCCAGGAGTGATTCCTGAGTGCAAAGCCAGGAGTAACTCCTGTGCATCGCCGAGTGTGACCCAAAAAGAAAAAAAAAATAGAAGTCTGGAGATGAACTGGTAATATTTACACAGAAATGTAAGACACTGGAAGTGTGGCTCGGCAGTAAAGCATTTGCCTTGCTTGTATGAAGCCCAGGTTTGATTTCAAACATTGCATGATTTCCCTCCCTACCTTTACTATTATTGAGGAATGGGGAGGTCACATCTGGCTGCTACAGAGAATTGCTTATTAGAGCCCCATGACCCTATACACCAACAACCTCAAATCGATCGTTGAGGTTTGAGGCTGTTCCTGTTCCTAAAAAGAGCAGATGCCATTGGGCTCCATAGCATACAACAGGGATGAATGGAGACGTTACTGGCATCCGCTTGAGCAAATCAATGAGTAACGGGATGTCAAGTGATCAGGTGACCCTATACAGTCTCAGTGATCAAAAGCATCAAGTGAAGTACTTTGTACGAGGATTAAAGGAGATACATAGGAGAGAAATACAGGTGGAAACAGTTCTTCCTTCATACCTGCCATGGCCTAGATCTATTTAATTATTTAAGATCATCGTGTCTACCAACCCAACAATAAGCCTAACTGGCTAATTGTTAAATCCAAGAGACTGGGCCTGCTTCATTTGGCCAGAAGATCCAGACTATAATGGCAGGCAAGAAATTGGATCTTGGGGGCTGGAGCAATAGTATAACAGGTAGGGCATTTGCCTTGCACACCAGGGTTAGATTCCCAGCATCCCATAAGGTACTTTGAGCACCTCCAGGAATAATTCCTGAGTGCAAAGCCAGGTGTAACCCCTGTTCATCGCTGGGTGTGACTCAAAAAGTAAACTAGGAAAAGGAAAAAAAAGAAATTGAGTTTTAAATGAAACAGTTTATTCTGCTCAGACACATACACACAGACACACACATAGCACACAAAGACACAAAATAACCTTCAAATTATAGTCAAGCCAACTTAGGTGATCATGTATCTGAAAAATAACATTTACAGCATAACCAGTCTTCAAATAGCACAGCAAACCAGAAAAGGATCTAGAGAAATAAAGCTAGTCTAGTTCACAGCAGAGGTTCGGTGTTTGTTACTAGGATGGATGAATGTAAGAGGACAAAATATAATCACGGGGCACACACATGATCTTAGACATGCAGAAACTGAAGGAAAGAGTGCAACAATCTCTCACATATCCTTCCTTCACAGTTTGGCATCCAAATAGAGTTACCTTATACAGTTTCAGATTTTAGAAGTACAAGGAATAGTAGGACATTACTCAGAACAATCTGGAGAAACTAAAGCATTAAATATCAAGGTGAGGGAAAATCTAGGAAGATGGTGAAGGCAGTGTGGTAGGTACTCTTTGAATCTCCCTAAATTCTATCATTAAAAAAAATTGTGTCACCAAATCCACAACACCACAAACTAATATCTAAAACAAAATAAGTGATAAGTGTTTCCAGCGAACCCCAAAATTAAGCAGATAGGGACAAAGTATCAATAGCTATATAAGGCCTTTGTGGATCCACATTTGCCCAAGGGGCAGAGGGGGTTTGTGACAGAGATGGGTTCAGCCATAGCTTAGGATCATTAAAAGAAAGTATTGCAGGCTTAGACTTAAGACTGCTTCCTGGGTCTGGAGCAATAGCACAGCGGGTAGGGCATTTGCCTTGCATGAGGCCAATCTGGGTTTGATTCCCAGTATCCCATATGGTCCCCCAAGCACCGCCAGGAGTAATTCCTGAGTGCGTGAGCCAGGAGTAACCCCTGTGCAACGCCAGGTGTGACCCAAAAAGACTGCTTCCTGATAAATATAAAATTGTTGTTTGATAGGTCAATTAACATCAGTTGGTTCTCGAAAACCTATTTTAAGCAAACCAACTTATCACAAAGCTAGATCCTTGAATAACATTTGTCTGTTAGAAAAATTTTTCCCCTCTCTCTCATCAATGTTAAAAGGAAACAAGGTGCAATGAAATTCCTTGTCTGTTACTCACGGCTCTGCTAGAATGTTGGCTTAACTATATCTCAAAAGATCAGAAAGGTATTCATGTTATGAGAAAATCACTATCGTTCACTGGGCATTCATTTTGACATGAAAAGGATTATATATAAAACGTTGGGACTCACATAGGTAGCTTATTGTGTCAATGCAAGTGGAAGGCATTTGAGAGGGAGAATCCTAGACTTCAAAGACAACAAGGGATCCTGAGAACTGAGACTGATTCTGAGCGTGGGAAGCTTCCTTCCAGATCCGCATGTGATAATGAGTTTGGCACCTTGTCCTTATGAAGGACACGGGGTAGACTATAGCACTGTAGCACAGTAATCCTGTTCCTCATAGATTTCTTCGAGTGGGCACCGGTAACGTCTCCATTCATCTCATTGTTCATAGATTTGCTCAAGCGGGCACCAGTAACATCTCCATTTGTCCCTGTCATGTACTAGTGCAGCCCAATGGCATCTACTCGCTCCAGAAACACGAAGTGAAACTTGTTGTTACAGTTTTTTGGCATATCAAATACAGCACGGGTGGCTTTCCAGGCTCTGCCATGCGGGTGGGATACTCTCAATAGATTGCCAGGCATTCCGAGAGGGACAGAGGAATCAAACCCAGGTTGGCCATGTGCAAGGCAAATGTCCTACCCACTGTGCTATCGCTCCAGCCCACTTGGTCAACAGACTTTAGAATTCACAGTTCAACTGCATAGTTGTAGGTGGGTAAGGGGAGATGTCCAAGGTTTGGAAAGATTTTGTTTTTGCCCTGCACCCTACCTGGCTGGTGCAGTCTGAGGGCCAATGCAGGAAGCCTCACTCCAATCCAAAAACTTTGCACTTACGCTTCCTAAATAGCAGAGGGTATTAAAACAATCATAATAACACTAACATTCTTTCGTTCTAATCCAAAGGTGACATGACCCCAAAGCTGCATTTTATTAAGTCTTCAGACAGTAACAATTTATCAGCTGTTTTTTTTTTAGAAAACTGATAATATGTATGCTGAACAACTACTTATGTATAACCTTATCTATCAAAATATCAATTTTTATATCTTTTTTCAAACACTAGTTTTATGGAATGTGGATATGGTTCAAACATATCATGAGCATGTGAGAGGCCCTGAGTTGGATCCTTGGTACCTCAAAGACCCCAGCATGTAGGCACTTAGGGTGTGACCCTAGTGTCTTTCAACTACTGCAAGAAAGAATCCTTATATATTAAAAAAAAATGTATATTCATTCTGTTTTCTTTTTTGGCACAAAAGAATGACTCTCCCTAAAATCTCTATATTTAGTTTTTAATTGTGTGAATCTGAAAGTTTAAAGTGTTACTGTCCCATATTTGAAGAACTCAAAAAAAATTTTTATTAAAATTACTAGTGTTTCACAGCTAAGTGTTGAAATATTCTTTTAGTATTCAGAATGCTTGCTCTCATCTTAAGGGTATCAAAATTATGGGGTTTTTTTCCCTCAAAATGCATGAGACGACCCTCCTGTATACATTGATATGGTACCCTGAGGATGTCTCTATTTTTATGTGGGATAACTCATGAACAATTCTGGTTCTAGGCAAAGTGCTCCAAGGCAGAACTGAGTGGCCTGTCCCAGGTGAATTTTGTAGGTGGCCCCCTATGATGCAAATTAGGTTGCCCTCAAGGCACCCTATAAATTTATTATAAAAATCTAAAATACAATAAAAAAAACACAAAATAACAAAAAAGTTTGTCTACATGAAAATGTTTCTCTGGAACTTAGGGCAACTTGAAAATAGAGCAGAGCAACAGTTACTACAAGAAACTAGCATGCCATGAAACACTTGTGTGTATAACTCTGAAAGAAGCCATAAAATTTTCTAATTTTAAGTTGCTGAAAGGTTATGGTGTCTTGTGAGCATCATTAAATTGCATTGTGGGTAGATAATGAGCATTAACAATGACTACAGTTGATTGTGCCCAGAATTTGTTTTTGAAAACCTTTTTATCACTTACTTTGCTATCTCTAGAAATTAATCCTGGCAAGAACTACTGAATAAATCATCAAATATAAATCTTTAAATTGCCTTTTAAACTCTAGTGACTTGAGATATCTGCTTTTGTATGCAATAGAATAGCAGAGACTTCTGCCTTAAAAAAAAGTGGGGGGGGGATTTGATAAACACAGGAAAAAGGGTTTTAGACATAGAACAATATAGGCATGGGATTTTCTACGGGAAACAATATGAGTTCAACTATGGCAAGCTTCACCTGTTTCAGTTACCTGAAAGCATTTTCCGGTTGAAAGGAATTCTGAGCCCTGAGCTGTCATGCCCTGAGCTGAAGAAACAGATGCTGGAATTTAGGGAAATCAGGACACCTGGGATTTCTGGGGTACATATATCAGAGATTTCCAGAATTAAGCAGGAGTTCTTCCAGTCTTTGGTTGAGTACTGATCTGAACATGTAAGAGATCAGATGGTAACTGGCCAATAAAAGAAGGAGTAAGTCCATTTCTACAGGTCCTATAGAACTTTTTCCTGTCCACCAGAATGGGAAGACCTCTTATTATAGTAAGAGTCTTAAGAAGGCGGTGGTCCTTCTGCCTCAGGCTGAAGGCATCATACAGGAAGTGGGGCACTTGCCTTATACTGGCTGGCCCTGGCTCAGTAGTAACCCACACCACATGGCCCAAAATCCAAAAAATAAGAAAGCTTTAACAATGGGGACAAACTTGACGGAGATTAAAGGCTTTTCTGAGTCAGCCTAAGAAAATTTAAGACACAGTCACGAAGAGAATCAGATTTCTGAAAACTTTTGCCAGAACAACATCCAGCACTATATTTTTTTATTGTTATTATTATTTCACCGTGAGGGACAGTAACAAAAATTTTTATGTTTGAACTTTGATCATATGGTCATTAAACACCCATCCCTTCACCAATGCACATTTTCCACCACCGAAATCCCCAGTATTACAACCCCTGCCCCCATTCCACACTTCCCCCTGCCTGTGTGGCAGACAATTTGCAAAGTATTCTTTCTCTACTTTAGTTACCTTTGATATTTTGAGGCCAGTCCTACCACCCCAATTACCTGCCAAAAATACAATTGCTAGACAATGTGTTTTGTATTGCTTGTTATGGTTATAATATAATGTCACGCGGCTGCTCTTGCTCTAGGAATTCTAAGACTTTAATAATTAGGGTCTGAAGAAATGGCTGCCACAAGTTGCTCAGGTCTGAGATTCCTGTGTGTGTCTCTGGATCGTGGCATGGGAGCTGGTGCCTCTTGCTGGCTTCTAGAAAATGGTGACCACTGGAGCTCTTAGAGGGCAGGCAGAGGGACAGCGCCTGCCCCTGTCTGGAGTAGCCCAGTGGAGAAGGCCTATTGCAAAGTCCGGGCCATCTCTGCCTCAAGTTGCTCGGGTCCGAGATTTCTGTGTGTGTCTCTCCAGCACTGTGTTTTAAAATTCAGAAAACTTCCGCTACCTTTCAGGGAGAAAAGAACTTTCCCCTGTTTCATTGATTGTTTTGGCTAGTCCATAACTAAATTGACACAAGACAAATTAACAGGAGATAGGGGCAATTTAAGGGAGTGCATGAGGACGCCATAGAAATATAGTACTCCACATTGCCTAAAATAAGTATGTAGGCATATGTAATATTACATGCTTTTTTGTTTGTGTGTGTATGTGTGTGTGTGTGTATATGTAATATGCCTACATACTTACTTTAGGCAATGAGACAATAAACTTGTGAGGGATTGATAGCACACACACAGACACACAGACACACAAGTACACACACAACACACACACACACACACACAAACCCCACGTATTTTTGGATTAGATGCTAATTTTTAGAAGGCAATTTTGCAGAGTTAAATCTTTGCATAATCTGTTACAGAAGTTCCTTTACTCAGAGATTGAATTCCTACTTTTAGAAAAAAGAAAATTTAAGGTATCACTTGTTTATGAACTATTTAATTTAAAATAAGCAATATATCACTCTGACATACTGTGAACTGCCCTGTATTACGTTCCTGCTCCAACCAGACACACACACACACATACAAACACATACACACACACACACACACACATACACACACACAAACAAAAAAGCATGTAATATCCAACCATCACTAGGCAGGGAGAGATATATGCCAGCAGGATAAAGATGGCAAGCATGAATGTGATGAGGAGAAAAATTGGAGAATTTTTAAATAGAGCTTCTAGAGATAAAAATGCTAGTAACTGAAATGAAATATATATGTATATATGTGTATATATATATATATATATATGGGTGTGATTAAAAGCAGATTAGGCACTGCAGGAGATAGGGAAGTGTTTGTGAAGACATGTAACAGAAACCCTGAAATCAAGGAAGAAAAAAAAATACTAGGGTAACTGAGGGAGAATCAGTGACCTCTAAGCAATATAAAATTGTCTTATATATGTGTGTTATGAAAATGTATAAAACACCTTGAAAGGAGAAGAAAGAAATGTATTTGAAGAAATAATAGCTAAAATGTCCCAAAGTTACCAAATTTCAGGGGGGGGGCATTAAATTCATAATAGCACCCAAAAATTCACACTCTCATGATTAATAAGCCTGACAATTAACTGGGGCAGATAAAAAAAAACCCAAATTCAAAATTGTTACTGAGAAATTCAATATAACATGTTAATTATTTTACCAGAAGGAAGAAAAAGAAATAAAAACAACCATAAGAAGTGAATTAAGGTTGAAATGGCATGTGATATTTTAACCTTAATTCTGAATTTCCTTGTTCTCATCGATCTAAATCAGGCCTTAATGATATTTAAATGAAGCTACTTGTAATTTCCATAATAGGCAAACAGAGGGAGGTTTAAAAAATTCCATTATTTCACAATGATGAAACAGATTGAATATTTCAATTATTCTACTTATTATAGTACACATAGAACAATGCTCTGTAATCTGCTTCGATATATATAGGCTCTTTAACCACACAACGGTGGGACGAATACAGTCAATTTGGTTGAGCTTCACGCGCTGATTCAGTGTTGGAATAAAGTACTTCACAGATTAGCTTAGTCTGCAGCACTTAAAGGTCAGGATTTATTGTAATGTAAATCACAAAGCAATTTTATCTTGACAGAGATTACATACTGTTACAATATTTCTCGCTGAATCTAGTGATGCGTTTGCTTTTTCTTTGCAACTGCTGTGCAAATTGGACCGTAGCCCAGAAAAGAAAAAGAGATGGCAGACTGCTTTGGCTTTTCAGAAACAACTTAATTCTCTTCATTTTTCAACGTTCCACAAGAAAAAAATTCCAAAAATACACATAAAATCGTACATAAATACTTGTAAACCTTTACAAACCTGGCGTTCAAGTACACACAGATAACTGTGAATGACCATCTCTCAAATATTTTGGTGTGTTTAGGGAAAGAATATTATTGTTAATGGGTGACTTTTAATCCTAATCGCTCATACCCAAGATTCTGGAAACATCATCTAAATTGTCTCCGTTTAAGCAAATAAACCCAAATCACTATGAAGCATTCATATTTTCTGCTGATGGGAATCACAAACAAACAATAAAAACTGTAAACAAAGGTGAGGATTAGTAGATCCAAGACTGTTGGTGTCTTTCTAAAAAATTTAAATAAGGGAAAAAGAATGAAATGTCTCTTGACTTTTCTGTCTGTCTGTTTGTAGATTGAATTCAGATTCAAAAGACTGAGACTAATCTCAAGAATATCAGGGAAGGAAGAGAACTAATGAAAATGTGTGAGGAGTCTTAATTCCTGAAATTCTCAAGACAAAACTTTTTATCCTAAATCTAGTCTCCAGAGTATAAACATGAACAAAATACCCTCACCAAGTTTAAGCCAGGATATGTATTGAATTTTGCCAGGCTTTACCAAACCTTCATACACAGTTTTACTTATTACTCTGTTTCTGCGTTTGCCAAAAAATGCATTCAAGTCTAAATTTCAAATGTAATCATTACATTTCTATTCTCCTCTCCTGGACCACAACTGAATCTTTATCCCCAAATCTTGCTAATCATTTTTCATTGAAAGTTGATATTAGAATGCAGTTTATTTAAATATTGGTTAGTTAATTCTTTGTTTTTGTGGGGGTTTTTTTGTTTGTTTGTTTGGGGCCACATTTGGTGCAGCTCAGGGCTTACTCCTGGTTCTGTGCTCACAAATCCCTCCTGGCAGGGTTCAGGGTAACATATGGGGTGCTGGAAATTGAACCCAAGTTAGTCATGAACAAGGCCAGTGCCCTACCCACTGTCGTATCTCTCTAGCCCTAGGTAGCTAATTTTTTTTATTCTACTCATTGCAACTTATCAAGCATGCAAGCTTATCAAGCTTCAATTATATTTACCATTCCAGATCAAACTTCCTTTATCTATAAGCCAACTGTAATGTAAATTACTTGCTTTCTTTGAGCCGACTCAAAATTTGTTCTAAATAATGAATCTTAAAATAAAACTTTTTATTTTTTATTAACATAACTTTATTTTATTAAAGCACTATGATTTACAAAGTTATTTGTAGTTGAGTTTTAGAAGTACAATATTGCATCACATGACCAACCTCAACTTCCCTCCACCAGTGTTCCCAGATTCCCTTCCACATCCCTCCTAACCCCTACAGTCTACCCTCTTGACAAGCACCTTTCTACGCTCAGTTGTAAACCTCTGGGTCTCTTGGTTTCAGTGTTACTCACTCTGTGGTTGGGAAATTTGGCTCCATCATCCCTTAACCTCACCTTCATACTTTAGTCCCCTGAACTGCCCCCATTTTCTTTCATCCTTCCCTTCACCCCTCCCCTTTACTCTTTCTTATCTTTTCCTCCTTACACTCTAGAGCCAAGTTTGACCTGGGCATCGCCCCCCGCCTTTAAATATTGCATTCTATATTATTTTGACATGTGCTTTAAGAAAATTAATGTTTGCCATTTATCACCTAGAATGGTACCATATATAAGCTATTATTCACATAGCACATTTTGGGAATACAAAAGTGATACAAAGAACCATGAAGGTAAGAGGTGAGTACAAGTTCAACTTGCATGTGGACAATGAGTGATCCCCTTACCACAAAACGCAGACACTCCTTATCACATTAACTTACAGGCAGCACAGTTACTTTCCATCTGAAAGGGTCTAGTGTGCAAACCGATCACACATCTTGGTTTGCAAGAGACAGTCCCAGGGTGTTTTTTTTCCCTTTTTGGGTCACACCCGGCGATGCTCAGGGTTATTCCTGGCTCTGCACTCGGGAATTACTCCTGGCAGTGCTCGGGGCACCATATGGGATGCTGGGAATGGAACCTGGGTCAGCCATATGCAAGGCAAACACTATTACTCCAGCCCTGACAGTCCCAGTTTTTGTCTGCTGTTCTGGAGTTTCCTCTTTCATTGTCCAAAATTGTTCTGATTTGAATCATACCCAAGTAGGTGACTGGAGTGATAGTACAGCGGGTAGGGCATTTGCCTTTCACAAGGCTGGTCCGGGTTCAATTCCCAGCATCCCATATGGTCCACCGAGCAGCGCCGGAGGTAATTCCTGAGTGCATGAGCCAGGAGTAAGCCCTGTGCAACACCAGGTGTGACCTAAAAAGAAAGAAAAAAAGGTGGAGTAAAACATACCCAGATAACTGAATAGTCTAAATGTTTCTCATTGCCCTTATTCTCTTTCTACTGATAATAACACATTCCATCTGGTGACACTTTAGAATTATCTTCCATATACATTATCATCTCTAATCTTTATAACAACTCTGAGCATAATCTATATATAACAGATGAAGAAACAAGTTTACATATGTTTTAATAGACAAATTAATATCTCGATAATGAAGGAGACATTTAATAACTCAGACTTAATACAGTTGTTATAGGCCACTCCTGAGACTCACATTAGGTCTCTGCTCAATACTAAGAAATCTTTTTTTGGGAGGCCTAAGGACTGTTCCCTTTTACAGTGGATTTGGTGAGATTATAGGAATATTTGCAATACTGTCACATCCCCATTTTATAAAATTCATTTACCATTAAAACTGTATTCGTCAGATTGACCGGATTATAATCCACAGGCTTTGTCAGTTAAATGTACTTCTACGTTCTGTTCTGAAACCTAACCAAACTCTTAATTGCAAGTCAACTTTTCTAACTCAGTTTACTTTTTTGATGCTGCAGGCAAGGAGGTGGGGCGTGGGATCTTAAAAAATGGCTAGTCCAGAAGGAGGCTCTCCTGTGTAGAGATGTGGAGGGATGGGGAGGGACGCGTACCAGAATAGTCAGTCTGCCTTTTCCTTCCCTCCAGCACCACTGTGTGCTGCCAAACACATCTCCCCTCCCAGCTCGCGTGGGGGACAGCCAAAAACTTTACACCACTGGCTTACACCCTGAGAAACGTCGCGTGAGCTGCAAAATACACTTTGAAGCAACTTTCTAAAAGGCACATCTATATTTACCAATGTGTTCCACATGATTAAACTGTGAAATTTGTCTCCAGTTTGGCAATACCTTAGAGATGTTGTGAGGTTTAGAAAGAAAATGCCTGTGAAATGCCTTAATCTCTGTGGAAGGAAAGCATGATGTACATTCAAGGTGCTGTTAGACGCCGTGATGCTATATTGGTGCAACAGCAAATAAAATAGCGTAAGTGATGATGTCACAATGTTGTCATGCAACATCATCCACAGTGGGAGCAAAAAGAAATGAAAAAACCTGTTTTTCAAATGCCTCTCTAGCCCTTCTCCTTCAGCATGTTTAAGCATATGGTCTCCCAAACTAGTTCACAGTGAACTTCATTTCTGCCTCTGCTGGAAATGAAGTTTTCTCTCAGGCAGATGTCAGTGCTAAAAGTTTGGTGCTCATAAATACCAAATTTACATAAAAATCTATATAGCTTTTTTCAAGTCTTTCGGGAGGACAGTGCTACAGTGCGTAGTTGATGTAGGTTGATTAGCTGAGACACATAACTTATTTATTTATTTCATAAGTTATTTTAGTATCAGAGCCACTGATTTAAAAGACAATAATTATGACAGAACTACAAATAAGATCCCTTTAATTCTCTCTGTCTGTACATATCTTTTTGAGATGGTTAAAAAGATAAAAATGTGAAGTTACCTGAGTTATTATTGGGTTATTAATTCTGGTCTATGGATTCAATCTATGGGTCAACATTTGTGTGAAAAATATCATTTATAGACAGAAGAAGAAACAAATCTTCTTTATACCCTGAAAATATCATCAAATTGCCTATTGATATTGTTTATTGAACTATATGTTTATATCACTGCAATTTGAATTCCTCCAATGAAATTATATCATAGTTATATGCAGTTGATTTCAATCATTAAGTTTTCCATTTAAAGGTAGAAGTTAGCACTCTTCAGATCTGAAATCTATATTACATTCTCCTACCTTGACAAAAATGTTAGTGCTTCAGAAGAAAAAAGACAAAAATAGGGTATATGAAAATTCAGGGCAGTCTGCTTTTTATATAATAAAGACATTTTTTATATAATATGGGGGGCTTTGTTATAATTGAGCAAATTGATGATCATATAATTCAGAATTGGTAGACACAGAGAGGCAAATGTTATCAGTGCTTTGGATCAACCCATGCTCAAGGCCTTCTCTATGTAAAATCCCCAGTCCAAGAGTAGAAAGTTTTGAAGAACAGAATTTAAAACAGTTCTTGGAGAATCAAAGTTTATAGGCCATTTTATTCGAAAAATCTAATACAGGTTTAAATAATTTTTAGGAACTTTCTGAAATTAGAAATTAGATTATTAGTAACTTTATATTCCTAGAAGAGTAGCTTCTAAAATAGTAAATTCAAATTGATAATAGTGGTCAAATAGCTAGGTGACACTACTGAAGCATATGGGTAGCAAAGTTATGTCCGTGTTAACCACAAGCTGTTGTGGGTATAGATGGTTTGGTTCCCCGCACATATAGGTACCTGTCTTATTCAAATTTCACTGGAAAAGCCCATCACACCAAAAGAGACTTCTTTCCGCAAAAGGGAATGAAGTCTTCCTCCCAGCTAGCATCCATTAACCTTGTAATTGCTAACAACATTCAGATGTCTTCACTCTTCTAAAGGGTTTACTACCTACTATAAGTCCATAGTGAATTCTTGGCCCAAGGATTACTACTTTCTTTCATATGACAAAATTTTCTAGGTATGCACATTAATTTAGCACTATGTGGATGGACCTAAAGTTTTTTAGAAATACTTCATTATCATTGCATAATAAAATCCAGATCATATCTTTAGTCTGCTTTCTAAAATTCATCATTTCCTTAGTTTGCTTGAAATGCTCCTCTCTCATTTCAATGAGTGGATATATAGATTCTCTATGCCAGTCACAACAAAACAATAACAATTACAGAATATAGTTGGCTCTCTTTTCCCTCACTGAACTCTTATTCATACAGAGGTATGTCAATATGGAAAGCTCACCAACACTCTTTTTCGTTTCCTTTCCACTGGTTAATTCCTACTGATGTTGAGATTTACTCAATTAAGGAGTCCCAACAGCAAGATGAAACTCAGGAACTCCCAACAGCAAGATGAAAATGGTAATTATTTAGTACTTCCATTTTAGCCCCACCTTCAACAAGTACTTTTTACTGAAAATGTTTGCTTATCTTCTCCTCCCTGTCTGTAAATTCTCAGAAGACAGTCCTGTGTCTTATTTATTACATTGCCTAGGAACTAGAAAGTATTCAAGATATTTGTTGATTAGGTAGTAAGTGATTGAATACACAAAACATGATTACTGTGGCCTCAAAGTCATAAAATGGTAAGATCTCTGGACTGGAGAGATAGTACAGCAAGTAGGGCATTTGCCCTGTATGCTGCCACTTGATTTTGATACCCAGAAACCCAGGTGGACCCCTGAGCATCACCAGATAGGATCCCAAACACAGAGCCAGGAGAAAGCCCTGAGCACTGATAGGTGTGGCCCAGAAGCAAACAAGTAAAAAAATAGAATGACAAGATCTCAAAAAAACAAATTTTAGATTATCAAAGAAACATTAAACACACATAGTATAAAAATATTTAAAAGAATTCAGTAAATAACAAAATTTTTAAAGTTTAAATTTAACATAAAGAGAATTTTTGGTTAGTTCCAAATCATGAATAAAATAATTTTTAATTATTTATTGCATAAACCAGAGTAATTCAAATGTTAAAGTATAAAAATGGATCTAGTTGGTGAGATAATGAACAAGCTACACTTTCATAACTTTTGGGAAAGTAATTTGACAATACCTAAAAAAAATACATTATGAATTTACCTCTTTTTTTTTTTAATGTAGAACTGTAGCACTTTCCTCCCGTTGTTCATCGATTTGCTCGAGCAGGCACCAGTAATGTCTCCACTGTGAGACTTGTTGTTACTATGTTTGGCATATGGAATAAGTCACGGGTAGCTTGCCAGGCTTTGCCGTATGGGCGAGATACTCTAGGTAGCTTGCCGGGCTCTCCAAGAGGGACGGAGGAATGGAACCCGGGTCACCCAGGTCACATAACATTTAAAAAACAATTTTTTTTATCACCTTGAGGTACCATTACAGGCTTAAAAACTTTCATGTTTACGTTTCAGTCATACAATAATTGAGTACCCATCCCTCCACCAGTGCTCATTCTCCACCACCAATGACCCAGTATCCCTCCTACCATCCCCAATCCTTCCCTTGTCCCCTCCCCCCTCCCCTCCTACCCCCTCCCCCCTAACCACCTCTGTGGCAGGCACATTCCCTTTTGCTCTCTCTCTCTCTCTCTCTCATTTTGGGTATTGTGGTTTGCAATACAGGTATTAAGTGCCCATCATGTCCTGTCTATAGTCTACTTTCAGCACGCATCACCCATCCCAAGCAGGCTCTCCAAGCATCCTTTACTTGGTGGTCCCTTCTCTATCTGAGCTGTCTTTTCCCCCAGCATGTGAGGTCGGCTTCCAAGCCATGAAACAATCCTCCTGGTCCTTATCTCTACTATCCTTGGGTTACATTATGAATTTACCTCTTGACCAAATCCTGGGAATTTACAATAGAAAACACACATGTGTACCATTGTTTATACTTGAAAGAAATTAGAAAATTTTCCATAAAAAGAATAGGGATGAATAGACAAGTCTTTGCCCATAATTTTACCACTCAAAAAACTTAGTAATGAGAAATATCTCTATGAAATGAAATAGAGTGACTTTCAAAAGCACACACACACACACACACACACACACACACACACACACACACACGTGTATGCTAAGAGGAAATAGTTAAACATGAAAGGACCTTGGTATATATGAAAATATCACTTTTTTTTACACAAGTGCCATTGTGTAAAAAAGAGGAACATACAAGAAAATATACACATACCTGTTTTTTTTCCACAAGAGACACACTAAGGGACGTAACTAAAAACTGATGAAATTTCACACTAATGTAGGAGTAGGAATAGCAAATGGGAGGAATAGAGAAACAGGAATAGGGAAAAATAAATGAAGGGACTTTATCTAAGTATATCTTCTTGTATAGTTTCTGATTTTTAGATCAATGACAATGTTTTATACACACACACACACACACACACACACACACACACACACCAGATAAGGCAGGAGCGAGTAGGGCATTTTGCCTTGTGCTGGCTGACCCTGGTTCAATCTCTAATATCCATGTGCGCCCCTGAGCACCGCCAAAATTAACTCCTGAGCACAGAGCCAAGAGTAACCCCTGAGCACCTGAACATTGCCAGGTGTGACCAAAAAAAAAAAACCCTGATAATTAAAATCAACCAGAATTTGGGGAAAATCCAAGTGGAATATAATCATCAACAAATGAATATGATTTGGAAAGAAAAAGCAAACCCTATTTATGGAGACACAGAAAAATGAACTTAAGTAATTATGTTTAAATTTTTTTTAATATTAGAGAGCTGGAGCCCTAATATTAAAAAAAAAACTAACTTAAGTAATTGTGGCTATTTTTTTTTAATTTTGGGGGATAGAATCAAAGAGGGCTGGAGGAACAGAACAGCAGGTAAGGTGTTTGCCTTGCACATGGTCAACCTGGGTTCTATTCCTCCGCCCTTCTCGGAGAGGCCGGCAAGCTACTGAGAGTATCTCACCCATATGGCAAAGCCTGGCAAGCTCTCCATGACATATTCATGGGGAGCTTGCCAGGCTTTGCCATATGCAAAAACAGTAACAACAAGTCTCACACTTTGTTGTGAGACGTTAGTGGTGCCCGCTGGAGCAAATCAATCAACAACAAGAGAACAGTGCTACAGGACAGTGCTACACTACAGAACATCATGTGATACAAGAAATCACAGGTCACCATAATGCTGATCCCATACGTGCCACATAAGCAAATCTTCAAGAACCTTGATGAAATAAAGAAAATGGAAAACAGGAGAAAAACAAAAATCACTGCTGTCAAGTAAATGTGGTGAAAATATCTGAAATATTCAAATTAAGTGCTTAAAGTTAAATAATGCATTTTTCTCATGTTCGACTTTTTTTTTAAATTGTCAGAGAAGCTAGATCCAGCTTTCCCTCCCACCTTTTGAAGAGAGGTGAAGATGAAGTACGAGCAATTATTTTATATCTAATGTTCTAATATCTTAAAAGGGAAAAAGAAGCATTCTCTCCACTTGATCATTTTAATATTTCTTTTTTTCCTACTTTAGTCAGTGCAAATAAAAAAATGAATACAGCACATTTTAATTCAACTTTCCAGAAAAATTTCTAACACTAAGAAGAAGGTCCAGTTTCATAGTTCAAGAATTTACAATAGAGATTGTTAAATAAAACTCAAGGCATCATTCTCCTGGCCTACTTGGGTTGTCCTAGAGGGGAGAAGGATAGGAGGGTAGCTGGGGTTGAGGGGTAAGAACTTCAAATGGATGATTTTACTTCATATAAAAGTTGACCTTTTTGTTGGGAGGACCCTCCCAGGATGGGATAAGCATGCTGAAAGTAGACTATAGACCAAACATGATTGCCATTCAATGTTTCTTTTGCAAACCACAACACCCAAAAGGAGAGAGAGAACAGAGGGGAATGCCCTGCCACAGAGTCAGGGTGGGATCGGGGGGATGGGGGGTGGGTGGGATACTGGGATGCATGGTGGTAGGAAGTGGGCACTGGTGGAGGGATGGTATTTAATCATTATATAATTGAAACCCAAGCACAAAAATGTGTAAGTCTGCAACTGTACCTCATGATGTCTCACTATTAAAAAATTTTTTTAATAAAATAAATAAGTAAAAAAAAATTGACCTTTTTTTTTTGACAATGTCAAGGATCATATCCAGGGCCTCACATGCAAGGCAGATACTCAACCACTAAGCCACAAGTTACCTGTGCTTTAGAGATTTGCATTAACATTTACTTATATTGATCACTATTTACTCAGATTCTACCTAAGACAGCATTTATCAAGGTATTTTAAATGGTATATAAATTGTCTGTTTTATTTATTTTCTGTTTATGGTGAGCCCCACCAGTGAATTCAAGATACCTGAGGACACAGATTGTATTTTATAATTCTCTTCTTTGCATGTACTGGAGCCTATATTATGTTGCTTATAAAAGGAGTTGGATTTGAGTAAGAAAATATTTTTTTTGCTGTAATATTGATCATACATTCCTTAGAATGGAAGATTAATTTATCATTATCACTGTTATCATTGTCATCCCGTTGATCATCAAATTACTAGAGTGGGCATCAGTAACTTCTCTATTTCTCCCATTCCTGAGATTTTAGCAGCCTCTTCTTAATAGTCTTCTTACTTTGCACCAGGCTATGGGGCAGGTGAGAGCCCTCCCCACCCCAAGGAACCCAGACCCAGCAGCCGACCTCCACTACCCAACCACCGCCATGCTCCAGGCCAGTTTCCGGATGCTCAGTCCAAGCCTCACTCATGAATGAAGTACCACATAACCCAAATAATGCAGAACTTCGTGACCTTGGACTCTGGACTCAAGGGGATCCCAGAACAGAGATCCTCTGCCTGCTTCCCCCAGTCTCCGGTGACTCAGGGATTATTCCCAAAGCCACACCCTGCCGGCACAAGATAAGCTCCTCATCGGCCACCCTCCAGAACTCAGGATACTCCTCCCAGACGGGAGTATAAAATGAGCTCCCAGAATCATGCAGCCGGACTCTGCACCAGGCTGTGGGGCGAGTGAGAACACTCCCCATCCAAAGGGACCCATCCCCTGCAGCCAACATCCACGACCCAACTGCCGCCACACTCCAGGCCACTTTCTGGACCGCGGACCCTCAAAGCAGCCGCATAATACATTGTAAGACACTTCCTACCCATTTTCCACAATTACTACACCATATCTTATGGGGTTCAGACAGTAGGCAACAAATCATAGAGAGGTAAAGGTAAAGGTAAAGGCCCTCCCGTTGATCGTCGATTTGCTCGAGCGGGCCCAGTAACGTCTCCATTGGAGACTTTGTTGTTACTGTGTCTGGCATATCGAATACTCTCGGTAGCTTGCCGGGCTCTCCGAGAGGGGCGGAGGAATCGAACTCGGGTCGGCCATGTTGGCCGCTTGTAAGGCGAACGCCCTACCCGCTGTGCTATATGTCTCTCAGAAAGCCCAGCAAGCTACCGAGAGTATCCCACCCACACAGGCTTCCCGTGGTGTATTCAATATGCCAAATATAGTAACGTCAACAGGTCTCATCAGTACAACTAACTATAAATAAAAAAGATAGCCATTAATCACAAAAATACACTTTAATCATCTTCAAACTGCCTATAAGAAAGCTATAAAAACAAACAATAATTTTAAAAAGATGAATACATTCAATCAAGTTAAATTAATCTAAATGTATTCGATATGCCAAACACAGTAACAGTAACAACAAATCTAAACAATTAAACAAAAATTGACTAGAAGTTCTCTAAGCAGGGGCAGGAACAATAGTACAGCACTGATGTGGTCAACTCAAATTTGAGCCTCAGCATCACACATGATACCCCCGAGTACCACCAGGAACAATTCCTGAATGCAGAGCCAGGAGTAACCCCTAAGCATCCCCAGTGTGGCCCCAAAACAAAAAAAAAAACAAAAAAATAATTTATAAGCAAAGTGTTAACAAAACTTTATAGAATATAAGATATATGCTTGATTCTATATATATAGAATATAAGCATATGCTTGATTCATTTTTTATAATTAAGGAATTATTATTCCTAACTCATAGATGAGGAAATTGAGGCCCCAAAACTTACTGCATTTGGTTATATTAGTTCAGCTAGCAAATAAAATAAATTACATTAAAGTTTGATTTTAAAGCCAGTCGTATATTATTATACCACCAAAGAAATTCCACTAACAAAGTTTCAAATGGTTAAATCAGAATAATTATAGTTTTAGCCTATTAAAACTGAAACCAGAATCTGAGAGAAAAAAAAAACAACAGCAATCTTGATGCTGGAGCAATAGTACAGTGGGCAAACTTTACCTTGCACGTGGCTGACCTAGGTTTAATCCTGGCTTCCCAAGAAGCGCCAGGAGTAATTCCCAAGTGTAGAGCCAGGAGTAACCCCTGAGCATTGCCAGAAGTGGGACGTGACCCAAAAAGCAGAAGGGGAAAAAAAAACAAAAACAAACAACAATCTTACTAAGACAAACAGCACTACCCTGAAGGCAAGAAGACCTTTATCAGAGACATTTTCTTACCTTAAACCTCCCTATTTTTATAATATCTGGCTCATCAAAACTAGTGCTTAGGTATTCATTCTTCTTAGTACAAAATCAGCTGAGGTCAAAGAGATACAGGGGTCAAGACACTTGCCTTGTTGGCATCTGACCCAGCGTTTAATTCCCCAGTACTCCTTATGATTCCATAGCCCCACCAGGTTTCACTCCTGAGCACAGATCCAGGAATGGCTCTTGACCACTTGCTGGGTATGACCCAAACCCGCAGCCTTCATCCCCAAATGAACCACACACACAAAAAAACACGAAGTGGGGTAGTGGTACAACACAAACTTTGCTTATATGGACCCTCAGATTATTGCCCCCAGCTCACGCACACATACACACATACAAAATGAAGAACTCTATTGACAAACATTGTTACTAATCAGAGAAATTTTTATAGTACAGAAAAAATCAGTAGATGACTTGCTACAAGGCATATTTTCAGATCCACCTCAAAATATTTCACTCAAATTTGGTACAAATGTCTAGAATAGAACCCAGAAGTGATTCTGATTCAGATCTTAAAATGAAACAGAAAAAACATCAAGGATACAGAGCTACTAAAACCTTTAATTAAAGTGGTTATAATAAATTTATTTCAGTATTTCAAAATATCCGTGTGTATAAAATTCATCAAATCCACCAACAAAGTTCCAGTGCTATTGTTGTTTAACAAAACCTATTTAGGGGGGGAAGGGGGTGTGCCTGGCTTACTCCTGGTTCTGTGCTCAGCGCTCACTCCTGGCGTGCTTAAGGGACCATTTTGAGGTGTTAGAGAAGCCTCCTACCCATTGTACTACTACTCCTGACCCTGACAAAACCTTTTTTGTTGGAATACAGGGAGTTTAGGGTTATCAGGTTGCATCCATCACAGTGCTCCTGAGTCATTCCCATTACTTTGTTCTTCTCTATGCTCTCTTCCCCAACCAGTTAATCAGCTTTTCCCCTAATCAGAATCTGTTAATTTGTAAGGTCTGATCCTTCTAGGACACTGAACTTGTATCGTAAGTTAATATTGCCTTTCTCCTCTCCGTATGTCTTTTGAATAGTTTACTTTAATGCAATGTCTTTTTTGTATAGATACAGGAAGACAATTAATATTATCCTTTGTAACTTAGGATTTAATTGGCTTTGAATATTATTCACTCCCAGGCATCTGCTTTCTCGACTTAAGCCTCAGTGGTCCTCAGTTCCTAGTGCCCCCAAAAGCAGAGTCCCGACAAGGGACTGGATGGAACCAGGGCAAGCAGGTAAGCTATGTGCTACCCTGGCATTGCAATGGGCCAGGCCAACGTGCCACGATTCTTAACTATAAGTTAGGAGTTCGATCATAGACAAATGCTGTCATGATCCAAAAGTAACAGCTAGACTAAGACTCTGCTAGGGATAGGAAAGACTATCTGGTCTGAGCACTGTAGTCTGAGATCGAGATGGCCCTAGGGGAGCAATTCTATTGTTAGGGCATGGATCAAAATCTCCCTTTAACGACAAAGAGACTCCAGAGACTGCAAACAGCAAGCAGGGTTTATTGTAAGACTGGCTAGTCAGGGTCCAACCGCCTACACAGACACTCAGGCCCAGCAAGTTGGGTAAAGGAGATCTTATATAGGCCTTCACCGACCGTTACAGCAGGGCCCGTGCATTTCAAAAATAGCCAATAGATTTGTAATAACAAATACTTTCCTAACCAATCCAATTAAGGGTACATCACTTCTTAGCCTATAGTTTAAAAATCAGCATTTGCATCAGTGCTTAGGAACATCCTGGTTTTTAGGGCAGTCCTGGGTCTTGTAACATGGGTCTTGTGAGAGACATCTGGTTATCTGGTCTGACCCCCACCCTTCTCGTGACTTGCAACTCGAGTACCTATATCTGAATTCCTTGCTCAGGGGCAGAAAAAACAATTATTTTGCAATGCGGGTTCCTGTTAAACTAAGCTAAATTAATTCTGGTGGTGGTCCATTTTGGGCCTGTCCCTCACACTTTGGGGCTGTCTTTGGGATGTAGATTCCACCTCCCCCCCCCCCCTTCTGCACACTATGGGCCTGTCTTTGGCATGTAGATTCCAAGCTCTAGCAGACTGGTCTTTGGAGTGCAAATCCAAGTGCTTGTGGCTTGTGAAAGTGCTTGTGAAAGGTTTCAGTCTTGGTTTTGTATCTTCTTTCTGGAGGCCAAAATTACTAGGCTGCAGATATAAAGAAACAATGTATGTTTTGCCGCCTCAATGTTCTTTCTGTAACTCCTTTTGATGACATCACTGTATTGGGTTCTTTAGAGGTACCATGATCTATATAAGGAATTTTTCGGAGCTCTCTAGAGAACACGTGCTTTAGAGAACCTGGGAAGATGGTGCTGAGAGAACCCAAGAGACAGATCCGAGAGAATGGGGACAGAAGCTGAGAGAACAGGAAAACACGGGCTTGAGAGATCTTGGGCCCTCCATGACATAAATTTCTTCCATGTAATAAACTGCTACTAAGAACAACCAGCCTGGCCCTCGTTTCCTTCCTTCACCTGCCCATCGCCATTGAACTCCCTGGAGTGGGGAAATGGCCTGAGACCACCGAACGCGCGTGGCGGGAGAGATAGGCCGCTGCCGTCCCTTTAGCCTCTCTTTTTGCTTTTACACACTTTTTCTCTTCTTTCTTAAACTTGGTTTAACACTTGATTTACAAGATCTGAGAATTTCAGGAGCAGTTTAGCACCTTTCTATATATAAAGGTTCCACCACAAGGGCCACCCACCCAAGTTTCAGTGCCATCCTACCGCCACAAAGACTCTTCAGGATCTGGAAAAACAGCTCAGCAGTCAGGAGCACACGCTTCGCATACTCTGGGATCCATGTTTTGATTTGGAATTCTGCCCCTTTATTGGCGTCATTATTTCTAGTAATTTTTGTGGAATTTTTAAGGGTTTTTCAATGTGTTTCAAAATATCCTTCACAAATAGTGACTGTTAAGCTGCTTCTATCACAATCTATATTCCTTTATTTCTTTTTCTTGCAAATGCATGGGGATACCCGCATAAAATTATATTGAAAAATAGTCTGGATAGTGGACATCTATATCTATTCCAAATATGAGGGTTAAACTTTTATTTATTTATTTATTTTTGCTTTTTGGGTCACACCCAGCAATGCACAGGGTTTACTCCTGGATCTTCACTCAGGAATCACCCCTGGCGGTGCTCAGGGGACCATATGGGATGCTGGGAATCGGACCCAGGTTGGTCGCGTGCAAGACAAATGCCCTACCCGTTGTGCTATTGCTCCAGCCCCATAAACTTTTACTTTTTCACCATTTCCTATATTAGTTGTGGATGTGTCACATGTACCCTTTATTTATGCCAAGGAATATTCCTTCTACTCCCAATTCATTGAATGATTTTTATCATAAATAGATGTTGAATTTTTTCAAATGCTTTTTCAGCACCTAACTATGTGATCATGTGATTTCTTTTTTCTCCTTGAGAAAAAATTAAGAAAACTTTATTCTTTTTATCTTTTATCATTTTTTATCCTTCAATATTTTATCTTTTTATAAGAAAATGATTCTCTTTACCTTTTCTTCTTTCTTTTTCTGATATGAATTTATTTGTATATGGGGAACCATCCTTAAAGCCTTGAATGAATCCCATTTGGTCACAGTGATGATTCTCTTGAAGTGTGTATATTTAATTTTCCGAGTTTGTTAAGAATTTTTGCATCAATATTTATCAGAAACACTATTAAGGATTTGCAAGTATCAGAGCCTTCGGCACAAAAACACATCCCATAGCTCAAGTCCTTCAGAGGAAAACCTGGTAAAGCTTTGAAAACTTAGGCCACTTTACTGGAAATACAGACAAGGATACCAGCAGCACACAGCATCCATGGCAGCAGACTGAAGGCTGGGCATCCGGGAAAACTGTATTGAGCTCAGAATGGATACAGTAACAAGAGAGCTAGGAGCAGTAAATTATTTCATCCCCAATCTGCTCCTCCCATGGCAGCCAGCTATCAAAGGAGTCCCCTGACAAAGAGATCGATCCTCTCTACCACACACCTGAGGTCCTAAAACACAAAATTGATCTTCCAACTAAGAGCTACAATCTTAGTTTTCTACTAATAGAAAAACCAAAGCAAACACTAAAACGTTGAAATCCATTGACAATAAAGGAAGTGGGCATCTCTTCCTTCCGAAATGAACTTGAACATCGCAGAAATACAAAGTTTAACAGTCAGTAGTTTAAAAAACTATAATGAAGAAAAGAAATTAAATGCATCAAATGTATCACTGTATCACTGTCATCCTGTTGTTCATTGATTTATTCAAGCGGGCACCAGTAATGTCTCCATTTGTTCCAGCCCTGAGATTTTAACAGCCTCTCCTTATTCATCTTTCCCAATGCTGCCGTACTGGAGGATCAAATGTATACTAACACAGAATTTAAAAAATCTAATGAATTAGAAAGGAAAAGTAAGAGTAGAGGCAGTTCTTTATCTCAGGCTGCATGCTTCAACCTGCAGACAACAGAAATTGGAGAAATGTTTTAAGGATCAGCTGACACGCAGCCTACACACAGCAGAGTAACACCTGAAATTTCCAAACACACCAGCACTGGTCTTCAGACCACAGGTTAAAGAATTGGGACTGAGCACTCGAAGCAATTTTTTTTTTAATCCAACCAGTGGCCAGGCAGCTAGCTCAAAGTGTTGAAAAAAATGGAAATGTGGAGGTCGAGTTTCGATCCCTGGTGCTGCGTGGTCTCTGGACCACTGACAAGAGCCACCTCAAGCAAGGAACCAAGAGAGTCACCCCTGAGCAACACTAGGTGTGATGCCCAAATGGGAAAATAGCACTGTCCTCCCGTTGTTCATCAATTTGCTTGAGCTGTCCCAGTAACGTCTCCATCATGAGACTTGTTGTCACTGTGTTTGGTGTATTGAATACGTCATGGGTAGCTTGCCAGGCTTTGCCATGTGGGCGAAATACTCACAGTAGCTTACAGGGCTCTCCGAGAGGGGCGGAGGAATCGAACTCGGGTCAGCCGCTTGGGCCGCATGGGCCACATACAAGCCTACCTGCTATGCTATCGCTCCAGCCTGGAATACAAAACATAATGAATGAAATGTTTTGAATAAAACAAGAGCATAATGAACAGGCCTAAACTTTTAGAGGAAAGAATAGGTGAAATTTCAGATAAAAAGGCCAGTGATGACTTGAATGGAAGATAGATAATTAAGATTTAGAAAATGTGGGCAAGATGGGAGGTAAATTGTGAATATTGCTCATGGGAAATGTACACGGGTGGAGGGAGATGTGTTGGAACATTGTACAACTGAAACCTGACCATAAACAGCTCTGTATCTGTGTATCTCGTGGTGATTCAATTATTATTTTAATTCTTTTTAAAAGATTTAGAAAATGTGAAGATGCCCTTCAAGAACAATCAGTCTTGGGGCTGAAGCGATAGCACAGTGGGTAGGGTGTTTGCTTTGCTCATGGCCAGCCGAGGCTCAATTTCCAGCATCTCCATATGGTCCCCCAAGCACCGCCAGAAGTAATTCCTGAGTGCATGAGCCAGAAGTAACCCCTATGCATCGCTGGGTGTGACCCAAAAGCAAAAAAATAAATAGTCTTCATTAGAAGAGGGAAATAGGATAATAAGAATACCAGAAAGTAAAGAGAGACAGAGGGCAACAGTACACCTGGTCAAAGAATAATAACTGAGAGTTTCCTGAATTCAAGGAAAGAATTAATAGTATAAATCCAAAAGGTTGAGGGAACACTCAAATTTCTAAGACACAGAATTGTTAAATAAATAAAAGTCATCAAAAAAAGGGGGAAATATCAAAAACTGCTAAAGGGGGAAGAGTATTGAACAAAAGTACCACAATTAGGTTTTCATCAGACTTCTCAACAGGAAATCTTTCAGGCTAGGAGAGTGTAAACAAAAAACTCACAATTCTAAAAGATAAAACTTTCCAGACAAGTGATTCTCCATCCTGCAAAGTTATCATTCCAACAGAGTGGAAAAATAAAGGATTTCCCAGGTAAACAAAACGAATGTAGCTTACCAGCAACTGGCTACAGGTCAAGAAGTACTGAAAAGAGTCCAGGTACAAAAGAGAAAGTGAAAGAACGCTGCAGCTTGATCCTGGGAATGTGGAGTAACACAGAATCAGGAACATAAAGAAAATGAGTCAGAGCTAAAACATCAAAAAAGGAAGATTAAGACAAACAGAATCTGTTTACTCTAATCAATCCCAGCACACAAAAAGAGTCATAGCTAATATAACTTTTATTTTTCCATGATAAGACTTGACAGTACCTCAACCACCATCCAGATCACTGGTCATTTCCCCAACTCTCTGAAATCAGATGCTAAAAGACAGATACCTGAACCAGAATCTTAGAAACTAAAAGTTGCTGACTTTTCATTTTGCCCTCTAAGTTTCCCACGTTTGAAAACATCAAACTAAAGTTACCTGCCTTTAGGGGTAAGAGAGATATTACAGAAGGGAGGGCCCTTGCCTTACATCCCTGAGCACAGAGCCAGGAGTAACCACTGGCTAAGGGTTTGAGCACGACTAAGTGTGGCCCAAAAGCCAAAAGAAAAAAAATAATAAATTAGTTGCCTTTTAAGAAATGGAGATTTGGGATTTTTCTTTTAGTCAGATTTAGATGACATAAAACACAGAGCGTCAGATGTGGAGCAAAGGAGGGAGGTATTGGGTGGGGAAGTGGACCCTGAGACAATGGTGGAGGCAAACAGACATTCTGGTGGTGGGGGTGTGGTTGTAAACATGAAATCCCATCATCAACAACATTGTAGAATTGCAAATCATGTTGAGTAAATTAAAATTTTAAATAAATAGATAAAATACAAGTATGGAAAACACATTTCCACACTCAAAGGAAACCAACAAGAAAACAATGAATAAAAGCACAGCATCAATTTCAGCTATGAAAAACAGCATTCATGATACAATGTTCCTCAGACATTATCATGAACATGAAGTCAGGACCCTAGGGGATTGTTTTGTTGCTAACGCTATGTGCTTTGCAAGCTGGAGACCATGAGCTGGCTCCCTGGTGCTGCCCCCATAGCGCTGCTGTCTGAGACCCCCCGCCCAACCAGAACAGTGTGTGATCTCTCCAGTACACATCCACGTATGTGTGGGAGCACTACTGCTAGTGCATGTGACCCTCCAGAAATCACTACAAATAAAAGGTGTGTGAACTCTGCATCTAGGACTTTAACTTCCCATGAGCACTGTATGAGCACAACTACAGTCCCCAGCAAGCACCACAACCCAGAGTGTGACCATCACAAGCAAACAAGCGTCAGATGATTCTCCTCATCACAGCAACAAGAGCAGCAAACGGAAGGGAAGGGAAGGCAACGAAAGGACGACGTGATCAACACACAAGTTGCGCACAAATTTATTGTTTCATGCCTTTCTAGTTGAGTAGCGTTCACAGTTACATCACACAAAGCTAAGAGCATGGTCAGGAGCCAGAGGTTACTGATGGTGATTATAAGAATTAATCGACAGGCAACAAAATTTTAGAACCATGTGAAATGGATGATATCAGAATTCTTTGAGAGAAAACTATCTTTGTTTTAAGACTCTATTCTGATGAATTATTTGGATGGGAAAAAATAAACTAGAAGAAAAATTGAAAAAGAGAAGCTTAAATTGTTCTTCATGAAAGATATAAAATAAAGGGATGTTTCTTAAGACTGGAGGCAAAATAAAGAATAATAAAGTAAGGCAATATGGTAAGAGCTTGAACGGAAATTCCAAAAAATTACCTGAAGTTTTCAATTTTCTTTAAGAACAGCAAGGTTAATTAAATTTCAAGTTATGACAAGATTGAAATATAAACTTTTTCCATCTCTAATTGTACACTCATTTTTTTATGTTATCCAGCCTATACTTTTTTTTTAATTTTTATTGAAGCACTGTGATTTCCGATAGCATTAACAATAGAGTTTCATGATAGAATGTTCCAACTCTAAATTCTCCAAGTGTCAGCAAGTCTCCACCAATATCTCAATTCCCATCGCACCCCTTGAAAAAAAATTTTTTAATTAAGTTACTACAGTCTGAGTCACATATGTTGTTTACAATAGTGTTTACATATGGTTTTTTTTAAATGTATTCTTTTATTTATTTTTTAACCTAGTTTCCAGAATCTTTTTTCTTTTAAATTTACTTATTTATTTATTTATTTTTAATTTTTATTAGCGAAACACCATAAGGTACAGTTGTAGACTTACAAATTTTTGTGCTTGGGTTTCAGTTATACATATGGTTTTGAGGTACTTGGAAGCTTACCTCACCTGTCTACCACAGAGTGTCTCAGACCTTCAAACAATGTCTCTATGTCATCTCTGGTTCACCTCATCATTACCTCTTCCCTCCCTCCTTTACTTGACCTTCACAGTTTTGTCATCCACAGTTAAGGGCTTGTGATCATTTGATGACTTCCATTCTCTTGTCTCATTTCTCTAAATGCCATAGGTGAGGGAGATATTCTGATATTTGTCCTTTTCCCTCTGGTTTACATTGCTTAACACCATACTTTCCAGTTTTATCTAAATTTTCAGCTGACTGCAAGATGGCATCTTTCTTAGTTTGCATAATACTCCATTGTGTAAACATACCACAATTCCTTTATCCATTCTCTGTCCCTGGATGGTTTCCATATCCTGGCTATTATACTAAGCACTGCAATTAACATAGGTGTGTAATTGTATCTTGAAATTAATTGACTTTAATTAATTTTTATTAATTTAACTTTTTATTTTAGTCTCTTATGAACTGTTCTATTTTAATACATACATTATTTAAGTTTTTACCAATAGTATTCAAATATTTTATAAACTCTTTAACGTTTATTAGATAACATTTATCTAATCCTCGGTGTAAGTCTATAAGATAGTTACTATTACGAGGTATATTTTATAAATGAAGAAGCGGAGTCCCAGGAGAATAAAAACTTAATCCAGATCACATGGTTTATTCTAAGTGATGAAACTGGGAAACTCATGCTCTTAACCCTCACTGGGTCAGACTTAGTGCTAAATAGGTCTAAGCATCATAAATAAAAAATCATCTATTATCTACATTTAAGAAAAATATATTTGGGGAAAAAGGGTTGTAGCTGAGGGGTAGAACTCATGTCTGGCATGTATAAGGCCCAGGGATCACTCCCAGTATAACAAAAATTTTTTTTAAAAAAGAGGTAAGTACATTGTTATTAAATACTCAAGAAATTCAAGTAATGAATTCGTCGATTGCCTCGAGCAGGCCCCAGTAACGTCTCTTTCATCCTAGCCCTGAGATTATATTCACGGCTCTTTAGGAGAATGAGACCCATCATTGTTACTGGTATTTGGCATATTTGGTACGCCACGGGGAGTTTGCCAGACTCTGCCCTGTGGGCAGGCTACATTCGATAGCCTGCAAGTTTGTCCAAAGTAGGAATGAGACAATAAGATGTCATAAAAAAAAAGTTCTGATAAGATGTCGCGCGGCCGCAAATGCGGCCGCGCCGTTCCGGGATCTGGATTTTATAGTCTCTGAGTCTTGGCCGCTGATGGGATTACACGGCGCCAGGGGGCCAAGTGGTGGGTGTGACCCCCGCCTACTGGAATTTGGAGGATCTGGGTGGAAGATGCTCGACTCCAATTCGAGTAGGCTTGGAGGTCTCGGGCCCGGAACCCGCGTGGCTTTGTCCCTCTGCCAGTACCTTCATGTGTGCGGAGAGTGGTCTCAGCATGGTGGTGGCTGGTCCTGGAGGTCTTTGGCTGCCGTAGCCCTGGCAGTCTCTGCCCCCGCGCCTGGGTGTTCCTTCCCGGAGCCCCTTGGAGGGGAGCGGGTTGAGCTTTCCTCCCCGCCCCGACCAGGGCTACGGCAGCCGAAGACCTCCAGGACCAGCCACCACCATGCTGAGACCTCTCTCCGCACACATGAAGGTACTGGCAGAGGGACAAAGCCACGCGGGTTCCGGGGCCGAGACCTCCAAGCCTACTCAGATTGGAGTCGAGCGTCTTCCACCCAGATCCTCCAAATTCCAGTAGGCGGGGGTCACACCCACCACCTGGCCCCCTGGCGCCGTGTAATGCCATCAGCGGCCAAGACTCAGAGACTATAAAATCCAGATCCCGGGCAAGAACAGTGCAAGAAATGAATAATATTCAAAATATGAATGATAGTGTTGTGCTATTCCTCTCTCTCTTCCTTTCTTGTTCCCACTGCTATTGCTGACACAAATAACCAAGGATCATACACACACACACTTGATTTCGGTAGCTCGTACACTACAGTGCTCACCTTGAGTCACACACTTTAGTCTCAGTTCTCATACTTGATTGTGTTTCATCGAAGATAACACACTTCATGATAACACAGAGGATCACAAGATAACTAACTAGTAACTAACAAGATACTATGAGAGACCATGACATGAGAGATGGTGCCAGGGGTCAAAATCAGGGCAACATACCTGCAAGACAGTCACTCTACCCCTGAGTCACATCCTTAGGCCACCAATTCTCAAAGTAATTTTAATTCAAAAGTGAAAATATAATATAGCCGATTCCAGCTATTGGATTTGGACTAGTTAGCTGAATGATATTTCTCATTTCTACTTGTAATCATATCATTGCTGAAGAGTTAATAATCACTAAATAAATCAATTAGCTGAATATTAATTATAAAGCATAATCTCTGTATTTCCTTTAAAATACTTCCATAAAATTTTCACATGACTCCCTCCAAAATAGAGATCCTAGATTTTCTCCTCCCAAGTGTGGGCCAGACACACTTGTTTTTCATGGGTATCATGTGGCAGAAGTGATGGTAAGTGACTAGATCACAGAAGTTTTTGTAGCTGCCGCCTTTCTTTCTCCCTGATTTGGATCACTTGGTTTGGGAGAACTCAGCTGGCATAAGAACAAATAAGCAACCCTAAGAAAAAATCTGTGTGAGAAGGAACTGAATCTTCCTGCCAACACTCCTGTGAATAAGCCCCTATGGAAATGAATCTTCCACTGCAGTGGACCCCTCAGATGAATACAGCCCTAATCTACGTTTATTAACTCCATAAAGTAAAGGCTGATGACCTCAAGTCAGCAATAAAGATTTCACAGATTTTTGGATCCACATAAATTGCATAAAATAGTCATACTTGTTTTAATTCATCTACGTCTAGGATAGTTAGTTTGCAATAGTAACAATAGTTAACTAAGACACTCCTTAGCTCAGAGAATTCAAACATGTATTCTCAGCAACAATAATTCCTGGTACTTGTTAGAAATGCAGATTCTCAGACTTTACTTCAGCCTGATTCAGGAACTGATTCTAGAGTTGTGGGTGTAGCAATTTGTGTTTTTAATAAACCCTGTTCCTAAAGCACACTAAAGGTTGAGAACCACCATGCGAAGTTTTCAATATCACAGTTAAGAAACCTCAACAGCCTCCTAAGAATTCCATCTACTCTAGCTCTTAAGACATCTGTACTTAATCTTGTAGTACTGTAACACTGTCCTCCCATTGTTCATCGATTTGCTCGAGCGGGCCCAGTAACGTCTCCATTGTGAAACTTGTTGTTCCTGTTTTTGGCACATCGAATACATCACGGGTAGCTTGCCAGGCTTTGCTTTGCAGGCGAGATACTCTTGGTAGCTTGCCGGGCTCTCTGAGAGGGGCAGAGGAATCAAACCCGGGTCGGCCAGGTTGGCTGTGTGCAAGGCAAACGTCCTACTCACTGTGCTAATATGGTATAATATTCCAGTATAGATATACCTATCTTCACATGTGTCTATCATGAAGTAAATAAATGTTTTGTGGGTATTTGAATAAATACATGAATGATTAAATACATAACTATTGTTTGGTGAAGATTAAAATAAAGTCTTTTCTTTTTACCATGTGTCATTGCTTGAGCATTTTCAAAGTGTCTTCAGCCAAAAACATCTGTTTGTTATGGTATCCTTGGAGATGAGATCTTGGGAGATTATAAAAGAAGAGATTAAAATAACCACATTTGGCTTAACAACAGACACTTCAGTGACTTATGGAGTTGTCAACTGACAGACATCAATTATCAATAATATCCAATATGTTCCCTGAGCAATATGGTCCATTATGAGGAAAATATGCTGGAACTGGTCCTGGTTGGACCAGTCACCACCATGCTGAGACCTCTCTCCGCACACATGAAGGTACTGGCAGAGGGACAAAGCCACGTGGGTTCCGGGGCCGAGATCTCCAAGCCTACTCGGATTGGGGTTGAGCATCCTCCATCCAGATCCTCCAAATCCCAGTAGGCGGGGGTCACACCCACCAACTGGCCCCCTGGCGCCGTGTAATCCCATCAATGGCCAAGACTCAGAGACTATAAAAACCAGCTCCCGGAGGAGAACAGTGCAGTCTCCTGCCCCCGCGCCTGGCTATTCCTCGCCGGGGCCCCTTGGAGGGGAGCGGGTTGAGCTTTCCTCCCCGCCCTGACCAGGGCCCCGGCAGCCGAAGACCTCCAGGACCAGCCACCACCATGCTGAGACCACTCTCCGCACACCTGAAGGTACCGGCAGAGGGACAAAGCCACGTGGGTTCCAGGGCCGAGATCTCCAAGCCTACCCGGATTGGAGTGGAGCATCCTCCACCCAGATCCTCCAAATTCCAGTAGGCGGGGGTCACACCCACCAACTGGCCCCCTGGCGCCGTGTAATCCCATCAGCGGCCAAGACTCAGAGACTATAAAAACCAGATCCCGCGGCCGCGCCACATCTTATTATGACATCTCATTCCTACTTTGACAGAGTGGCAGGCTACCGAATGTAGCCTGCTCACACAGCAGAGTCTGGCAAACTCCCCGTGGCGTACCAAATATGCCAAATACCAGTAACAATGATGGGTCTCATTCTCCTAAAGAGCCTTGAATATAATCTCAGGGCTAGGATGAAGGAGACGTTACTGGGGCCTGCTCGAGGCAATCGACGAATAACAGGATGATTTGTGTGATTTGTGATGCTGGAACTGGACAAATGCTGGGGGGTGGAGGGTGACACACCCTGTAGTGTTCAGAGTTTACTCCTGGTTCTATAATTGGGGATGGCTCCTGGCAGTGCTGGAAATCAAACCTGGTTTGCCATTTGTAAGACAAGTACTGTAACCTCTGAACTATCTCGCAGGTCCTAAAAATGTCAATATTTGCCAGATCATTTATGTATGTATCATTTCTTTCTAAAACACATATTATTGGCAAGCTACCCGTGATGTATTCGATATGCCAAACACAGTAACAACAAAGTCTCCAATGGAGACGTTACTGGGCCCGCTTGAGCAAATCGATGAACAACGGGAGGACAGTGACAGTGATTGTGTATAATCTCCGGGCAGCTATGGAAAGTCCCAGCGGCTCTTCCTATCGCTGTCTGTGTTCGGTGGACTAGGGCTGCTACCCCATCCGGGGTGGCCCAGGCCATGGGGCGAATGAAGGAGGAAATGAGGGTCAAGCTGGTTGATGATCATTTGCCATTTATTCCATTCTCCCCACGTGCCTGTTCCAGTTTCACCAAGCCCCTCATTCTAGTCTCCTGCCCCTCCTTCCCATCTCCTCCTGTCTCTTCCACTCATCTCTCTGCACTTCCTCTCCCAGCCTCATCTCTCATCTCTCTACGCACCTACTCCTGAATTCTTCCCCTTCATTCTTCTCCCTCTGTCCCCCTTGCTAGTCTCTCTGTGCTCCATCTTGCTGCCCTGGTCTCTCTCTCTGGTGTCTCTCCAACTCTTTGTATTGGGGGTAGTCACCATATCCCATAGATAGCAAAATCAATATAAGAAAGCCCTTCCTTGAATGCCCTCCCACAGAGGCGAGGTGGGGGGTGAGGCAGAGATACTGGGATCATTGGTGGTGGAGAATGGGCACTGGTAGAGGGATGGGTACTTGATCATTGTATGACTGAAACATAAGGATGAAAATTTGTAAGTCTGTAACTGTACCTCACAGTGATTCATTTAAAAAATAATAAAAAAAGAAAGCCCTTCCTTTGCCTAGGGGCAAAATACCACTTAAGGTGTTTTTTTCCTTTCCTTAGTCCAATAACTTAATTAATATCTTAATTCTACTTAATATTAGTTATTTTGTATGGACAAAGTAAGAGATACATTGAGTTTGTAGGGTGGCTGTCCTGGGACATCTCGCCACAGACTCAGACATCAGTGCTGAGACCGGATCAATCATTCCTAACCCTAGCAGGGTCCGAATCTAGTTATTAGTTTTTGGATCATGACAGCATTTGTCCATGACCATGCTCTTAACATACAGTTAAGCATTATGGCACTTTGGCCAGGCCCATTTCGATGCCAGGGTAGCACATAGCTCACAGCTTGCCCTGGGTCCATCCAATCCCTTGTTGGGACCCTGCTTTTGGGTGCTAGGAAGTAAGGGCAACTAAGGCTTAGGTGGAGAGAACAGATGCTCCGGAGGTAATATTATCTGGAATCAATTAACTCCCAAGTTACAAAAGCATAGCATTAGCTGTCTTCTTGTGTCCGAACAAAAAGGAGATTGCTCTGAATTAACTATGCAAAGGACTTACACAGAGAAGAGACAAACAATATTTACAAGTCAAGAGAGCACAAAGAAGTTACAAGTAAACACAGAGGAATGGGAGCACTGTGATGGGAGTAATCCAATAAACGCAAGCTCCCTGTGGCAAGGCAGAAAGGACAAACCAATGTTATCCTACATTATTGTTTATATTTTATTTTCTACTGAGCATATCAACCAGTCATAAAGATACTAATGTGAAATATAACTTTCCAAAGGTAAAATAAAGAAGCAGTTTCCAAATACATTCAAAGCAAAGAAACCTGGAAGTTGGAAACTTGGAAATCTTACCCTTTGGAGAATACAGCCTTACTGTAAAGCTTTTGAAAGTTCTTTACTTCTTTAAATTTTAAATTCTAGTATTTGCTTCATTCATAAGACATAGCATTTCTTTCACTCAAGAAAGTACAAAGGTAGAGCTGGGGAAATGACTCCATGGAAGGCGTGTGCTTTGCATGCATGAGACCCGGGTTCAAATCCTTAGTGTTACTGAAGAAAAGAAAAAAAGAAAGAAAATAAAATAGAAAAGGAAAGGAAAGGGAACGGTCTTAAGAGCTCTGTGTTAGGAATTAGAGGTCAGAGAAAAAATGTTAGAAGAAAAGTTTCTTCTAGTATTTAAATATTCCTATATACAAGGACCTTAAGAGTTTTGTGTCAGGAACCAGATCAAGGCAAACAAATTATTTATATATTTCACATATTAAATATTGCATATTAACATGTTTTATACATTAAATGTTATTTCAAAATGCATTTGCATTTCCAAAGTCCTTCAGAACAACTGTCCACAATTTTTGAACTGCCTCTGACCACTGTGACCCACAGAAAAAGCTAAAAGTTATTTTATCTTTAGAAACTGAAATTAAATTTTAGCAGCACTACTTGCCCTAGGAAGAGTAGACAGTGAAAGGATAGGACCAGAGAATGAGCCTAGAAGTTATGGTTAAATTCAAAGCCCAGCACCACATGGTCCCAGGCACTGCCAGATGTGGTCCTGGAGGTCCCCGAGCACTGTAGGGTGCGAGCAGTGCCACATCCCCATATGGGTCCTAGCATGGAACAGACAAATCCAGTGGGCAGAGTATCCATGGGAATGTCCTTTCTCCTAAGCACTGCTTGGGAGGCTTCCCATCTGCCAAAGAGAAAGTATAAACTGTGTAATGTTTGAGATTTCAACTCTTCCTGACATTAGTACAACATCATCACGGCCTTAAAACAGCAACTATTTCTTTGAAAGACCGACTCCAGTTGAGAGAAATCTGTGTTGACTAGGAGATCTAAAACCATCATCTGCTATAGAGACTTGAGTGAGAAGATGGTCAGAGTAGGGTTGTTTCCTTTTTTCTTACTCAGAAATGTGAATTGTCAGGTGCTGAAATGAAAAACATCACAATTTACTCGCAAGTGTTGCTTGCTACTTCCAGGTATATGAAAGTGTTGAATTATTTTTATTGGTCCAGTAAGACTGGATCACAATATTAAAAAAAGCAATCTCTAAAACACAGAAGCGTAACACAGCCAGATTAATTATTTCCATTCTAAATATTAAGAGGATTAAAAGGAACTCAGACTTTTTCAATCTTGTCTCCCAAGTCACGGAGAAACTCAAGCTGTATTGAAAGAGCATATGAAATTCTGCAATTCACTGATATGTGCATGGTACTAGAGGCTTATTTGCTGAATGAAGTGAGTTAGAAGGAGAGGGCCAAATTAGGAATCAATTTTCTTGTATGGGGGAATATGAAAAATATATCATAAGTAACGGGCTGGAGCTATGGTGCAGTGAATAGGATACTCATCTTGCACAAGGCAGACCCAGGTTGGATACCCTGTATCTCATATGCTCCCACAAACCATCAGAATAAATTTCTCAGAGGAGTGGGAGTTCGATTTCTCCGCCCCTCTCGGAGAGCCCGGCAAGCTACCGAGAGTATCTCGCTCGCACAGCAGAGCCTGGCAAGCTCCCCGTGATGTATTCGATATGCCAAACACAGTAACAACAAAGTCTCCAATGGAGACGTTACTGGGCCCGCTCGAGCAAATCGATGATCAACGGGAGGGCCTTTACCTTTTACCTTTATGCTTGCACCATTATTATTAATGATATTGTGAATCTCGGACCCCAAATAAAAACTGAGGAGGGGTGCAGAGTGAAGAAACTCAAGCTGTGGAAATTTCGTTTCAACATAAAGCTTCATTATCATTACAGGCAAATGTGGACTGTACACACACCATTAACCTTTAACCTTTAACCATACCCATCTCTGATTTTTCCAGCTGACACGTTTCCATCCAGCTGACACATTTCACTTCTGTTCCAAACTTATCAGATGAAGTATGTTTACCCTACCTAACCTCAGAAGAGGTGTTCAATTTTTCATGCTCTAGAAAATAGAGAGCAGTACTTGCGAACATATTCGTGACATAATTTGCACTTGACTATCTGAAAATTCACATTTCTTGGTAAGAAGTTGGAAAATATTTCTGTATCTTTCACAGTTAGTTTTCTCTTAAGGTTGATGTTGGTCCAAATGGTTCTACTCAAACCAGTGTCTCAGACATGTCTGAGTTAGTTTCTTATGACGTAGAACAATCTACTATGGGACTCCAGCACAGGAACTAGCAATCTTTCAGAACTCCAGTGAAGGCAAAATGCATTAGAAAGAACTTACTTTTCACAAATATCTTCTACCTCCAACGTCATTACAGTTCTGCATACTTAACTTAAAATAACCTTTAAAACCTTTTTCTATATCAAAAACAAGTCATGTTCAGAAATTTTGGAAAGGGCAAGAAAGAATCAAATTAATTAAAGTATTTGGATTTTACTAGTATTCCAGCTACCTGTTTCTTATTATAGTGAATTTCAAACTATGTGCATAAGTGTCCACAGTTGATGCCAGGTTTTTATTGTTGAGCATTTTATTCTTTATTATTGAACATTATTCTTTATTGTTGAACTTGTAAGATCAGTTTTTCCACATTGTAAATGATTCAATAGGATTCCATCAACTTCCATCTTTGTTTAAATTTCCATTTATCAGATCATAAATGGATAAAACATAATAATTCGATTGAAATATGTGGACAAGTTTTAAGTTCCAAATGCTTATACTTGTAAACACAAGGTCAGAAACTCCATCTTACTTACCTCTGGGTCAGCAGAGTCAGAGGAGTGAATAACTGGCATATATTACCAAGGAATACTTTAAATGAACGAACAGTTATGCCCAGAAGCTTTCTAGAATAAACTATTTTTAAATACAGTAATTCCTAAAGAATGTTTATTCTCTTACTTATCTCTATCTTATCTGAGTCATTTAGCTAATTTATTTCTTCCAGGACTAAAAGAATCAGTATAGCTTATTTAAGCCATTGCTAAATAGTTGTAGATGGAAGAACAGTACAAATTTACTTCTACCTCCAACCTGCCCCCCACACTCTCAAATGTCCTTGAGACCTTTAGAATTTAATCATTTATTTTATAATATGTAGCAAAAAATGTACTCAATGAACCAAAGATACTTAGATTTTTTTGAAGACTGGATAAGTAACACTTGGCTAAGGCAATACAAGTGATATAAGTAACTGATAGGTGGATGTGGCTGAGTGCAGGCAATAAAAATCAATAACATTTGTCCTAGTTTAAAGACCATTCATATTCCTCAAATTAGCCCACCTCTAAAATGCATGCATTGTTTCCATTTATTCACAGTACCATAATCTCAGAATAGCCTTTAACAACTCCTTTAGCTTGCCTAGATCATTTCTCTAATAATATAAAACGAAAGTTAACATGTAGTAGTTTGATATAGAACTTTTATATCTTAGTTCCTAAATTAAGGTCTTTCACGGAGGTTTTAATAATACAATCCCACGCTTCTGGAATTACAGGCAAAGTTAAATATCATTTCTCCTTTGCCTTTCAACAAATTTCAGTTCTCTCCTCGAACTGTGTGCATGTAAATTCTATTAATGTTAATGGAGGCAACGCACGTGCATACAGAGTGGAATATATCTCTAAATCACACTTTAATCTTTTGCTACATAACTCTGGCGTCTGTTCAAATGATACATGTGCCTCAAATACACACTCTATGTCTGTTGTTTCCTGTCTGGATATTGAAATTTATTCATGTATTTTTAGTAGCTATTACATTTTGGTCAACAAATTTTCTTATTATTGCCATGCATGTGTTGAGTTTTAACTGGGTGCTAGATGTGACCATAAACATTCCTGATTTATTATAATGCAATTAGACTGTAAATTCAATACTTGACCAGGTTATATTTGTTTTTAAAAATGGAAATTTTCTGTTGTTTACACCTGGTTAGACATATGTAGTACAGAGAAAGCATAATGCAAACAAAATAAATATAAGTAACCTGGTTAGTTATTTCTGTACAGAATTGTGATTATTGTTACAAAATAAACCCCATTTTAAAGCATGCATTTTTTAAAACCTAGTTATATAGTACCACAATTGATTTAAATTTATTAAAAATATTTTGTTAATCCTATTGATTTTTAGAGGAAAATAGTTAGATAAATGATTTTACATTGCTTTTACACAATCCTAATTTTTGTTTTCTAAAGCCATGAATATGTGACATTGGCCATTTAGCAAAAGAGCTCTGTGTCCTCCCCCCAGTGCCATCTTACAGCGCAACAAAGAAGAAAACCGGCTGGGGGGGGGGGGAGGGGGCGCCACAGCTCTTGGAGAATGTTCCAGGTCCCAAACAGAGCCGATATCACCGGGAGGTCCCAGATGGGGTAGGTGCTGCATCCCGCCTTCTCCAGATGGAATCCCGATGACCATGAGCCTGCAAGTGGGCACCAGGACATTCTTTCCCCCCAAACCGTGTGATCACTTACACGGCAGCACGACATCTCCTTATATACAAAGTGATCAATGGAAAGTAAATCATCCAACGTTTCTCCCTGAAAATCAGACTTAACTCTTTTGTAAACCACAACACCCAAAAGGAGAGAGAGAACAGAGGGGAATGCCCTATCACAGAGGCAGGGTGGGATGGGGGTTGGGGGGTGAGAGGGATACTGGGATCCGTGGTGGTGGGAAATGGGCGCTGGTGGAGGGATGGGTATTCAAAATAAATAAATAAATAATACAAAAATAAAAAGAAATGGATTAGAAAATTTTAAAAAAAGAGAGCTCTGTGTTCTTTTCTCCATCTTTACATTCCCTCTTTTCTTTTTCACTTCCCAGAATGATTCTCCCCAGTAATGAAGAAAAGAAGAGATAGTCTGAAATATGTAAAATATGGTAAGGACAAATTTCTTATCATTTGAGTTAAGAAAAATAGTAAGTTTTCTATATATTGTCCTCTTATTCTGGAGCCCTATTCCAGTAAATGGAAGAAATTTTCCAATTAAATGTAATCCTGTCTATTGAACTTTTTAAAAAGGCTTTTTTATTGGGGTGCCATTATTTACAGTGCCAATAATAGTAATGCTTCAGGCATACAATATTGCTACACTACACCCACTACCATTCTCAATGTCCCTAGACCACTAAGATTCCTCTCTCCATATATACCTCTTGCAAAATCAGATCTCAGAGATTCTCGGAGTCTGATATTATTAGCTATTTAGTTCCCTACTATGTTTCTTTATATAATATAGAGAGATGTATTTGTTCCTCTCCTTCCAACTCACTTTACTCACATACCCTCCAATTTTATCCACATCACAATGAGCTGCAAGATTTCATTTTTCCCTATGACTGAGTAATATTCCATCTGCATATATACCACAACTTCTTCGTCAGTTTATCTGCTCTTGAGCACTTGAGTAGCTTCCAAGTGATTTAGATATATTCCACTCAGTATGCACATGCATTTCCTCCGTTAACATTAAATAGTTTTGTTATTGTGAATGTCACAGCAATGATATGGAGTGCAAATATTTTATCAAACAATATTTATGAGATCTTGGGATAAATGCCAAGAGGTGAAATTGTTCGATCATATGGAAACCCAATTCTTAATTTTTTTAAGACATCTCCATAGAGGTCATCCCCACCAAAAGTGGATGAGGGTTCCTAACCAGGTCAACACTGGCTATTTCTGTGCTTTTTGATGCAAGCCAGTCTTATGGTGTGAGATGATGTTTGGTTTTGATTTAGGGACAGGCAATGCTTAGGGATTACTCCTGACTCTGTGCTCAGGGATCATGCCTGGCAGTGCTCAAGGAAACACTTGGGTGCCTGGGAATGAACCCGGAACAGCCACATGCTAAGCAAGTGCTCTGGCCTCTGTACTGTCTCTCTAGCCCCTCACTTCATTGTTGCTTTGATTTGCCTTTCCCTTATAATAAATGATAAAGAGCACCTTTTCACAAATACCTACCGGCTATCCATATGTCTTCTTCGAGAAAGTGTCTGTTCATCCACCCTCCCCATTTCTGGATAGTGTTGTTTAGTTTTTACTGTTAAATTTTTGAGTGCTTTATAAATCTTGAATATTAGTCCTATGTCAGATGTGTGCTGAGTGAATATTTTTTCCCAATCAGTAGGTTGTCCTTTTATTCTTGTCATGGTTTCTTTCACAATACAGAAACTTCTCAATTTCATGTAGCCTCATTTATCTATTTTTTATTCCATTTTCTTGGCTAATGGCATCAAGTAACTGAAGATGAACAAACTGTAAATATTCAGTCAATGCAAAGTCCAGGGTCAGTCAAGGTGTTTCTCACCTTTTCCCCTTACTCCTCTCTTTACTCCTTTTCTTCCCCCTTTTGAGGATAGTAAAGCAGATTGAAGCAACCATAACCCTTGGGTGATGATTGGGGCATTTCACAAATGCCAATTTTTATTGTACACACACTTGAGATGATTTGAGCTTACACCAACACTTGATCACTTGATCACTTGACATCCCATTACTCATCAATTTGCTCGGGCAGGCACCAGTGACGTCTCCATTCATCCCTGTAGCATGCTAGTGTAGCCCAATGGCATCTGCTCACTCCAGGAACACGAAGAGCCTCAAACCAATTGTTCAGGGTCTTGATAAAGAAGTCTGACCATCTCATAGGTGGGTGGCCACGCGATCTTTTGACATCCCATGGAATCCAGTTGGTAACAGCAATCATCTCCAAATTGCATTACATGTCCAGCCCATCTGATTTTCGACGCCTTGGCAAATGAGACAGCATCCCTGATTCTCAATGTCGATGGAGGTCAGAACTCCGATTCTTTCACTTGAGTGAAGCGTGATACTCCAAGCATAGCTCTTTCGATTCCTCTTTGGTAGATCAAATAGCATTCTCATCCTCTTTTCGTAGGCCCCAGGACTCTGAGGTGTATGTTAATGCAGGAAGAACAGTGGAATCGAAGAAATGTGTCCGGTAATACTCCACTACCTCCACTACCAGCCGCCGCCACGCTCCAGGCCTCTTTCCTGACGCTCAAGCCGAGACTCATGCACAAGTAAAGCCCTATAGAACAAGGTAAGCGGAACTCTGCAGCCTTGGACTCCAGGCTCAATGGGACCTGTGAAGAGAGATCCTCTGCCTGCTCCCACCAATCTCAGCGTCCCAAGGATTAAACCCAGAAGCCCACCCTACCCTGCCCTGCCTGCTTCCACTAATCTCCTGTGACCCAGGGATTACACCCAGAAGACCCACCTTACCAGTGCCAGATAAATACCACTTCGGCAGACCTCCACTACCTCCACTACCTCCACCACCCAACCACTGCCACGCTCTAGGCCGCTTTCTGGACTGCGTGGCCACTTTGCAGCCATGTGACACATCATAAGACACTTAATACCCATCTTCCAAGATTACCACACCATATGTGATGGGGTTCAAATAGAGGAAACACCTGCAAGGGCTATTAGAGGTCGCTCCAAAAGCCTCTATCCATCTCGGAGAGCGTGGCAAGCTACCAAGAGTATCCCACCCACACGGCAGAGCCTGGCAAGCTATCCGTGGCGTATTCGATATGCCAAAGCCAGTAAATACAATGGACTTACACCATAAGATACACTTTCTGCAGGAACTTCAGATTATACAGAATCCACAAATGATGGTACCTATACTCATTCTTCAGTAATTACAGTTCTTAGACTATAACATGTTGGGTGTGGCCTTGTTAAGATTCCAGGACTTTCATAAGACTTGCAATTTCTTATACTATGTCTTAAGAAGTCAGAACAAGGCTTACTCTTCAAGCTCATATTCTCTCTCAAACATGCATCTCATTTGCTCCGCTATTTCTTTGTTGCTCATGTTCTTTCTTGAATACATTTCCTCTCTTTCTCTCATCTCACATATTCCTAAATGTAGCACTGTTTTCCATTGTTCATTGATTTTCTTGAGCGGGTCCAGTAATGTCACCATTGTGACACTTCTTGTTACTGTGTTTGGCATATTAAATACACCAAGGATAGCTTGCCAGGCTCTGCTGTGAGGGCGGGATACTCTCGGTAGCTTGCCGGGCTCTCCAAGAGGAGCGGAGGAGGGGCGGAGGAATCGAACTCTGCGCTGCCCATTGGCCGCGTGCAAGGCGAACACCCTACCGCTGTGCTATCACTCCAGCCCTAAATAATTTTCAATTAAAACTACCCTGATAGAAAGAGGAGGAGGAGGAGGAGGAAGAAGAAGAGGAGGAGGAGGAGGAGGAGGAGGAGGAGGAGGAGGAGGAGGAGAAGGAAGAGGAAGAGGAGGAGGTGGAGGAAGAAGAAGAAGAAGAAGAAGAAGAAGAAGAAGAAGAAGAAGAAGAAGAAGAAGAAGAAGAAGAAGAAGAAGAAGAAGAAGGAGAAGAAAAAGGAGGAGGAGGAGAGGAAGAGGAAGAAGAGGAAGAGGAAGAAAAGAAAGAGGAAGTCTTTGGATATTGTTTATGAAGATTTGAGGTCTCGCACTGCTATGGATATGTCTCTTGCAATCAATGACAGCAGTAGACAGGATGCTGAGAATGGTAGCCCTGTATAAGGGGGAAAGCCTGTTTTGTTTATTTAATAATGTCATTATGTCATAAAACTAATCATCCTACCCAGAGTCAACTATCTCAAGATTTATTTTTTGACTTTGGAATGACATCCAGCAAAGCTTGAGGGCTACTCCTAGAGCTAGAGGGATCATTCCCGGTAGAGCACAGTAGCATTTGGTTCCAAAGATTGAACATGCACTACCTGCATGCAAAGCATAGGCTCTCAGTCAATTGAGCTCTCTCCAGCCCCACAAGACTTCTTATAAGTGAAGGAATTATTTTTACGTACTTCTATTACTTGCAGCCAAGTAATACTTCTAGTACTCGCAGAGCTTCTATTACTTAATTGATTATATCTTCTGGGTTAAAATGGTCAGAAACATCACAAGGAGAGAAAACAGAAACAAAATGAAGGAAATATATGGAAATATAAAATCAATAATATAATGCCCATAATAAGCAGACAGTGTCTCTTGTCAAGTCATGTGAGAGATTTGTAGTATCATTTCATGATTATCTCTTTAAAGAGAAGAACTACAAAGCATTACTGGTGAATTTAGCAATGCTTCCAAATTAGCCACCTGGAATTAAATGAAGGTAAAGTCCAGGCTGTGGATTCAAAGAGTACCCAAAGTAGCATCAGTTCCTGCTGGATAGTATCTTCAATAATGCTCCAGCTATCCACTGTTCTTGAAAGGGAATCTCAGCAGCCCACCTAACCTTGATCACTCAGATGAAGAGACAAGAGGAGCTCTAGAGATAGTGCAGCAGGTAAGATGTTCGCCTTTTATGCAGCCAACTCAGGTTCGATCCCCAGCATTCCAGATGGTCACCCCCAAACCAGTCCTCCAGGATACAGGAGTATGCACTGAGCACAGCTGAGTATGGCCCAAATACTGTAACATACACACAAACGAGAGAGAGAGAGAAGAGAGAGAGAGAGAGAGAGAGAGAGAGAGAGAGAGAGAGAGAGAGAGAGAACTGCTCTATCAGCTATTGCCTTCAGTTTATTTTGTTTGTTTGTGCTTTTATGTGTGCTGTAAATATACATAGGTTCAGAAGTCAAGTTCAGCAGGTAGACATTCGCCTTGCATTCTGCTATCCTAAATTCTGGTAGGCATGACCCAAAGACAAAACAAACAAGCAAATAAAAAAGTCAAATTCTACAAATAGTTTTTGAAAGAGTCAAATTCTACAAATATTTCTTTTCAAAAAAATCATTATCATGATTTCCTCTGCATCATTTCCCGGAGGCAACCAGTCTTAGCTTTTTATAAGCTTTCAGTATTCATATCTGAATTTTTTAACAATACAACAACGTACCATTTGCCAGGGTCGCCATTACCGGATTTGACAAACCTGCTGGTTTATGCAACAGTACATAGTTTTCTCATAATTCTAGAGGCCCGTAGTCAAAAATCAAATCGTCAGCAGGTTTTGTTTCTCTGAAGCCTCTCCTTTTCCCCAGGCATCCACTTCTCACACATATGTGTTACGTGTGAGAAAGATGTGTGTCTTCACAAGGTCTTTTCTCTTGGCCCCTGTCTGTCTCCCTAGTGTGTGAATCTGAATCCTGACCTCTTTTTATAAGGACATTTGAGAGACTGAATTTGGGTGCACTAAAAGAATCTCATTTTAATTTAACTACATTTCTCTTTATATGGCCTTTTCTAAATACAGCAATATTATTAAGTACTGGAGCAGGGCTTCAAGACATGAATGGGAATGGAGGAGAGACACATAATTCAGTTCATAACAGAAAATAGAAATATATCATATACATGTATCAGTTACTATATATAACAATATTCAGGAATATAGCAGTTCATATACACACATACATATATGTCACTGTATCACTGTATCGCTGTCATCCTGCTGTTCATTGATTTGCTCGAGCGGGCACCAGTAACGTCTTCATTCGTCCCAGCCCTGAGATTTTAGCAGCCTCTCCTTACTCATTCTTCCCAACGCTGCCGTATTGGAGGCTCTTTCGGGGTCAGGAGAATGAGGACCATTGTTGTTACAGTTTTTGGCATATCAAATACTCCACGGGTAGCTTGCCAGATTCTGCCATGTGGGCGGGATATCCTCCGTAGCTTGCTGGGCTCTCTGAGGGGGGCAGAGGCTTCAGGAAAAACTTCCAGGAAAAACCACACACACACACACACGTGTGTGTGTGTGTGTAGTTTATATATATGTAGTTATATGTATGTAGTTATATATACATATATATGTAGTTTATATGTATATTTCTCTCTCTATATATATATATAAAATCAACAATAGCCCAGTGAGATATGTGTTATCACTATCCCCATTTTATACCACAAGTACTGGCATATAGATGAAGCAATTTTCCCAACATCATACTGCTTGGAACTAGCAGCCCCCTGATGCATTTCTATAAAGTCTGCATCTAGAGTTCACATTCTAAATAATAAAATATGCTCCATTCTTATGTTGGCACCTCTCTGTATTTTATTCTTCCTACCTCCATAAGTAAGGACACATAGACATAAAGAGAGAGATGGATACATACATACTTCTCTTCACCCTCACCATATTCCATAATTTTAGTGAACTTAAAATTTAATATTTATCCTTCATGAATATGTGTTTTAGAACCAAGCACTAAGGGACATTATTATTATGGTTATTGCAGAAGTTTTCAATTCTCTGTAGTTAATATGATCTCATTTTTACCTTTGCTTCCTAACTACAAGTGATGCAATATGAAACTCTGAAAATTATTATATAGCTTCTGAATATCTTATTTATATTAGGTATTACAGAGTTTTCATCTTCTTAAAGTAATTTCTACTATGCCTTATGTCTGAACTTGTTATTTCTAATAATCAGAACATAATCAATATCTTCCTACCTTAACGCACATCAGGGAGATTTTTGCTTTGCTTTCATGCTACAGCCGCCTTATTTAATAAGCAACACATTTTTAAATGTATTATTCTTCCTTTTTTAGTGAGTATATAGGAGATTTCAAGGAAGATAAATTGAGTGACAATTTTTTTGAGATTTTGCTAGACTGTGTATTTAATCCACTGTAGCACTGTGCTCCCGTTGTTCATTGATTTGTTCAAGCGGGCACCAGTAATGTCTCTATAGTGAGACTTTTTGTTACTGTTTTTGGCATATTGAATACATCACGCTAGCTTGCCAGATTCTGCTGTCTTTAATAGTTTGACTGAGTTTAGATTATTAGCTTGAAACTGATTTTTCTTCACCATTTTAACCTACTGATCTAGTCTTCAATATTCCAGTGTATAGTCATTCTAACTCCTAATACATTTTATGTGTCCTGTCTGCTATTTGGAAGCTTCTCATCCCTCAGTATTCAAAAATTTTGCTATGAGGTACCCTATGTTGTAAATAGGTCAAGCATTCAAACTAGAAGTCTGTATCTTTAACTTCTGATGTAATATTTAGTTACTTTCCCATTTTTTTCTATTTCCCTAATTCCATTTTCCTATTTCTCTATTCCCATTTTCTCTATTCTTTCTGAAATTTCTATAATTCAGATGCCTGCTATTTTGACTGATCTTAAAATTACCTTTTCTGTTTTCTTGATCTTTCCTCTTTGTCTTACTAAGTTTTCCTCAACTTTATTATTAACTAATCTTAGTTTTCCTATTTCTACCATTCTTTTACATTTCCAAAATACCATTGTTCTGTTTCTTCCAATACTTCTTATTGTCCTTTCTTTTTTCATACCATGGTTATAATCTCTTACATAACTGACATTATGCCTCCTTAAAATGTTCTACTTAATTTGCAATCTAACAAAAGTAAGGAGCTTTTGGGTTATTGTTTGTGGGGTTTTTGTTTTTGTTTTTGTGTTTTGCAGAGGAAGAAGACATACCTAGCAGTGCTTAAGGGACCAAGTGTGGTCTGAGGTTGACTTCATGCAATTCAAGGCAAAGGTCTTAATCCCTGTACTATCTCTCCAACCCCACAGATAAGATTTTATGGGTCAAAATATTAGGAGAATCTAGTTAATTGTAGAGCACCATTGGGAACAAAGGCTTTTAAATGATTGTAAGAAGCAGATTCAAATTGGATCAACTGAAAATTTGAATTGTGATGCAGTTGCAACAGTAAATTCTGGAACTGGGATGCCCTATTAGCATTCTTCCCATTTTTTTCCAGTTGAAGCAAGAGAAACCCCACATCTCCACCAAATTTGGGGTTGGCATTGATCCCAACAAGAGATGTAACTCTGAGCAAGGGAATGCCTTACATTCAGCCACTGCTCTGAGCCCTCAGCAGTTAACACTCACAGAAGATGGAGGAAGAAATCCTTCAGGCCCTGCAAGGCAGATCTGAGCAATACAACATAAATGGTCTGTTTCTGATTCTCTTTCATATTAAACAGCTTTCCTCAGCTGATTAAATGCTCTTTGGTTTTCTTCTGAAAGAATGGGGGGACAAAAAGTTGTTTGAGGGGACTAAGTTTAGACTAGCACTGGAAACTTTATAGGAGGTTTCAAGCTGGTCACTTTTTGGGTTTCCCAGTCATCTTTTCTCTTAATCCATCAGATTTTATAAATAACTATCCCCTGTTTAGCCTGGAATATCAAGGAGTCAAGAAGGAGGGAAGGAAGGAGGGAGGGGAGAAAGGGGAGAAGGGGGGAAGGGGGAAGGAGGGAGGGGAGGAGGAAGGGAAGGGAGGGAGGAAGGAAGGAAGGAAGGAAAAAAGGAAGGGAGGGAGGGAGGGAGGGAGGCAGGGAGGGAGGGAGGGAGGGAGGGAGGGAGGGAGGGAAGAAGTTTGTCTAGGTATTCAGCATGCAAACCATTTCAATGCAACTACTGCTTGCCTCATCCTCACACTTGGATTGGTATATCTCAATGCTGAATTTTAGGTTTTGCTTTTTAAATTTTCAGTCACTTCGGGAACTAAAGCAGAAGATTAGGGAAGGAAATTTTCTTGGCTATGCAGCTGGGGATTAAACTATTGCTTAAGGCTTTAAACCTTTCTATATTTAGCTCTACCTTCAATTTCATTTCCAGAAGTACCTGGAGAAGCCAATTCATGAGCATTCTAGATATTCTGCAATATGAATTTTTTCAGCTTTTCGACTATTGACTAAGAATTTGACTTTCTAGTTCTGCTGAGTTCTATCATTCATTTATCTGTTTTCCAGTTTCAAAAAGTTTGCTACTTCTCAGGGGGATGGTGCCGCCAGCAGGTCAATCTGTACCTGTGAGGCGAGTGCATCAGCAGCCTGATGGCACCATCAGACTTTCAGATACCCCCAAATTGCGGCTGTGCCTATGGCCAGACCCCAAAAACTTGGGGCAATGTTTACCAAGACAGTAAACGGCCAAAAGTTAGGTATGTGGGAGACACACCCACAAACCACCTCCGGCTCAGCTATATAATTGGAGGCATGGCCTCTCTGGTTCCTGATTGAACTGCTTAACAGCCATGATCACAGAGACTCAGAAACGAATCTCGGAACCCAAAGGTTTTTGGCAGAAATGTGTCCTGATCCTGATTATCAAACAGGATGAGAACGCTATTCGGGTCTCCCAAAGAGGAATTGAAAGAGCTATGCTTGGAATATCACATTTCACTCAAATGAGAGAAAGAATCCGGAGTTCCAACATCCGTGGATGATCAAGAATCAGGGACACTGTCTCATTTGCCAAGGTGTCAAAAATAAGATGGGCTGGTCACGAAATGAGATTTAAAGACGACCGCTGGACTAGAGCTGTTACTGACTGGATTCCACGGGATGTCAAAAGACCGTGTGGCCGCCCACCTACCAGATGGTCAGACTTCTTCATCAAGATCATGAACGATCGGTTTGAAGCTCTTCTTGTTCCTAGAGTGAACAGATGCCATTGGGCTACACTAGCACACGACAGGGACAAATGGAGATGTTACTGCTGCCCGCTCAAGCAAATCGACGATTAACGGGAAGTCGAGTGATCAAGTGATCAAGTGTCTGGTTTATTTCCTTATTTTCCTCTCACAACTTCTAAAATTGAATGGGTGAGTGATATCTCAGTCTACTTTACCTTTAAAAGCTAAACTTTTCATCATTAACGCATTTTCATTTTGCTTGAATTGCCATTGTTCCTAATAATGTACACTTAAAACTTCTCTTTGAATTTTGGTCTCAGAACTGAGTCTGGCAAGAGGTAGTGGGGTAGGAAGATGAAAAGGAATCTAGGGAAATTGGTGAAGGTGGTATCACTCTCATGATGAACATGGTGCAATAACATTCCGGGTCTAGGTCATAAATATCAATAATACTGTAAATCATTATATCTCAAATTTTAAAAAAACCCTGATAGTACAAAATTTCCGTTTGAGAAAAAGTATCTATGTATATGTGTGCAAGTAAGCAGATGAATTCAAAGACATCATTACAACATTGTTGGACCAAATTTGTCATTACAGAATTTAGCCAGCAAAATCACTTAAAACAGCATGCTTGGTTTTTATTTAAGACAATAGGGGCTGATGAGATAGCTCAAGGGGCTGAGTACATGATTTTCATGAAGGAAATCTGGTTTTAATCACTGGTACTACATGGTCTCTTGAGCACCACAGGGCGCTACCTCTGAGCACCCAAAAGGAAATAGGCCCTGAACGTTACTGGGTGTGACCCAGAATCAAATAAATATAAATTAATAAATAGAAACAAAGAAAAATTAAATTGATTGTTTTATCTCCTGGCATTTGAGAACTGTCAAGAGCGAGGCATTTCTCACACAGAAAAACTGATCGAAGGGTACAGTAACTCAAATTATGAATTCACTAGTCTAGATTAAAAAATATACGTGGTGGGGCTGGAGTGATAGTACAACAGGTAGGGCATTTGCCTTGCACGCTACTGACCTGGGTGCGATTCCCAGCACCCCATATGGTCCCCTGAGCACCGCCAGGAGTAATTCCTGAGTGAAGAGCCAGGAGTAATCCCTGTGCATCGCCAGGTGTGACCCAAAAAAGAAAATATACAAAATTTTAATATATAATATTTGTAAATATATATTATATAAAAATATATAATATATAATATACTATAAAATATAGTAGATATATTTATATATATAAAATTGGAACAAAGTTCCTTTCTGAATGTAAAAATCAGGCTATACTGCAAAAAATTGAGCGGATTTAAACTCAAAAGGCAATGTACACCATATTAGTCAATTAATTTTGATTCTAGGTCTCAATTTCCAGATCAGAAAAAATAAAGATAGTAGCAATATCTGCCCTGTAGTGCCCGTAAACTACATTCATCTCTGAGAATCATTAGTATACTTACTGAACCATTAATAAAATTTCTCTAACCAATTTCAGGAATCTTATTAAAATTAGGGGAAAAAGGTATCAAGTCAGGTAAAAAACACTTATCAAATTACTTAAGCCATAATTGATTAATGGATTATTAGGAGATATAAGCAAATAAGAGTGTTTGATGTTAAGAAAGCAAATATAATATAAAAGCACAAAAAGAATGCCCTTAAAGCAAGAAGATTTACCAATTTTTTATTATATAAATTGACCATTTTGTGATAATAAACATTACAGCATAAGTAGAAATATTTCATTAAAAATTTAAGCCTTTAAAACAAAAATTTAAACCTTTAAGTCCAGACAAAAGCCACCGGAGAAGGGAATAAAATATCTGAACTGGCAAAATTTAGAAACATGTCTGTTGTGAAAAATAATTTTTTCTGGTTTATGTAGGTCATTCTGTAGATATTTTAAATACAAATTATTCTCAAAACCTGAATTTATATTTTATATTATATTCATTCCACTAAAATGAGTTGTTAATATATATTAAGAAATCCTTGTATATTTATTTTTATAGCATATAAAAACAAATGATAGATGTTAAGTACCATGTGGACTATGAAGGCAATTTTTCATCTATGAGCATACTTTTTTGAAAAGAAAGATACCATGCTACTGACATGTGAAATGCATGATCTTCCTGCCTTAGATTCAATTTTTTAATTGCAGCAATAGGTCCCCCTAGTGGATATTGAAAATATATTTTGTCCTATTTTTCTCTTTCCAAATGACTGTGACTGAAGAGATTAAGTTCATAGTTCATTTTTCCTTGAAAAAATGCAGTGAGGACGGTTTCAAAGAATTTGTTGATTAAGGAGGAGGCTAGTCAACTGACTTTCAATTGGTTTACATGCAAATTTTTACTGAATACATTCATAATTATAATAATAAAGTTCATCCTCAAAGAAAGGACATCCTCAAAGATTTAGGAGAGAACAAAGTTGAGTATGTAACCTTTTAAAATTTAGATTCAGGCGCTAGAGAAATAGCACAACGGGCAGGGCGTTTGCCTTGCACAAGGCCAACCCGGGTTCAATTCCCAGCATCCCATATTGTCCCCCGAGCACCGACAGGAGTAATTCCTGAGTGCAGAGCCAGGAATAACCCCTGTGCATCGCTGGGTGTGACCCCAAAAAAGCAAAAAAAAAAAGTTAGAATCATAAATGACAAGAAATTAGCTCATGATTCCTCGTACAGGTCAACTACTTCCAATGATTCCTCTCCTCTTCTTTCCATCTGGTTTGTGATCTGTGGTTCTAACTTTATGTCACTATATTTGTGTCAAGATAGTTTTTTATAAATCCTCTTCTGGAAAAAAGACAGGATATAATTAGAAATAAAATGAAAACTATTAACTCTTTTAGAAAAGACTTGTTGTCTTGGACAAATACCGAATTATTCCATTCAAAGATAGTAAGGAAATAAAAATGAGACAGGGCCAACAATGGCAAACCCTGAGGGTCTGTCCAAAACTAAGTCAGTGAGCCCCCACTTTGGAAAGGAGGAAAGGGGAACAGAGACAGGTGAGGGGATACTGGAACTCTGGAACTCTGCCGCTGAGTGCAGGCACACTGAATTGTAAATAGGCAGATTGTATTGTAAATCACAGTGCCAAAATAAAAAATAGAAAAGGAAAAAAAAATTCAGACCACTATCCATACTCAGCTTGCACCTATAAGACACCTTTTAAAAAAAATATGAGAGTTGTCTTCACTTTTGCATGGGAATTAACCCTTATAAATGAAGACACTAATATCTTCTAGGAATCAAGAGTTTTGAGTGAAAGAGTAGCTTTTGATTGAAACTGCTACCAACAGCTTTGCAAATCACCGTAACTAAAATGAATTTGAGTTTTTTAATTTCAAGTATTAGAAAACCTATCTTTTTTTTTTCTTTGTGGGTAACACCCGGCGATGCACAGGGGTTACTCCTGGCTCTGCACTTAGGAATTACTCCTGGTGGTGCTCAGGGGACCTTATGGGAAGTTGGGAACTGAGCCCTGGTCAGCCCCGTGCAAAGCAACCGCCCTACCCGCTGTGCTATCGCTCCAGCCCCAGAAAACCTATCTTTTAAAAACAACCTTTGAAACTCTATTATCACTTAGAAAAATATAGAAATTTAATCTTAATTCCACCAAAAGGAAATAGCTAATGGTTGTGCTTTATTATTAACTATAAATTTATGTAATTCTCAGATTGAAAGAGGAAGCCTCAGTTTACCTTTGCCAGCTGTCTTGAGGAGTCTCATATTTTGGACTTCCTGCAAATTCCTGTGCTTTTATTGATAAACAGGGAGTTAACAAGTGTCCACCATAAAATTCTTCCACAGAGCTTAGACCTAGAGGGAGGATAAGATCATTGGAAATACCTAAATCAAATGGCCAGACAAGGATCTGTTAGATCCTTTCAGACTCTGTAACGTTTGCCAAGAGGCAGATTTTCATGTCAAAGGGTTTATAGGAAAACCCTTGTCTTTAACTTCCCTCATTCCCTATAACACAAAGACCCGGTTTTTCTATAAAAATCCCACAAAAGAACCAGAGTTAATTTAGCCCTATACTAAATTCCTCCCCACTTGGGAAGCTCCAGCCCCAGAAAACCTATCTCTTCTGCTTTCCAATCAACTTCTCTACTTTCCAACTCTTGAGTCTGAACATCTTTATTACTCAGTATTTTCATTCTATTACCCAATATTTTCATTTTTGAAAATACTGAAGAACCTGGGAATCGAGAACGAAGAGAGACCCTCCCTGCTGTCATCCCAGCATCGTTTTCCTCAAGATATCCCAAGTTCTCTAAGAAGATATTTCCTTCAAACAGACCAAAAGCTTTTGGCCTTTGGTCTGCTTATGAATATGCCAAAGGAGTAAAGTGGCCTTAATAACGTGTGTTTAGCATTTGCCCCTTAACAATATCCTGAGCTACCTGAGCCTCCATAAGTCTTCCTAGGCCCCTAGAACCATATTTCTCGACCTTTTTGAGACTACCTTGATTCTTTCCTGTTGACCCTTCTTGTCCTGCTGTTGGCCCTATAGTCTCATGCTATGACCCCCGTTTACTTGATTTCTCACCTGTGGCTCCAACTGGAATACCCTGGCATCTCTCAGATTGAGAAACCCTACCTTAGAGGCTTTGGAATTTTCGAGATTTTTAGGACTAGATAGTATTGTAGTCCCTTAGGCCTATACAACAATTCCAACCGCAGGACAAACCTAGTTATCCCAATTTCTATTCTGAAATTGCAATTCACAAAAGATTTTTCACAAGCATAATCTAATTTTTCCCAAAATTAAATGAGGTCATGAGAACAATGTTCAGTGTCCTAGTTTTATTTTATTTCTTTAAAAAGCTTTTCACAAAAAGAAATCTTGACTACATCAGTGAAACTAACCAATTAAATATTAAGTTCTCTTTAATGTAAAGAAAATTCTTAGAATCAGAATCTTAAGGGAGTTACTTTTGTTTTCACTGCTAATGTTGAAAAAGTCCCACTATCCCTTCAGACTTAGATTAGCAACAATGATCTCTCAGCAAAACTGAAATAGAAATGTCTCTGGGCGAGTTCAGGTTAATTTTGGCCAGCTGTTTCAGATTAACTGACACTTTTAATCTTTATAGGAAACGAGAAAGGAAAATGTATGACTTACTTAGACTTAAGTCTACTTGTTTGGCAGAGACCATAAAATACATGCTTTCTACTCAAAGACAATATAATATATGTTTTCTACTCCTCAGAAGGCCAACCCCAAATCTTGAACCTGCTATTTGATGTAAGCTGATCGTCAATGGTAGAAGATGAGACTTGGAAATTTTTTTCTCTCCTAGCATTTAGCTGATGTATGTTGAGTGATTTGTACTCAAAAGAGCCATCCATCAGGAGGAGGCTAGCATCAGTAAGATGCCAGAACGTATGTTCTACAACAATACATGCTTGCTAGCTGTCAGGCTTACATAGACCTTTTGGAAGACCCTGGGGATAGACAGTCTATGGTAATGCCATACACTGAAAATGATCATTCTTTTCAGAGAACACAGTAGTGTGTTAGGAAAATGTTACAAGTGCATTTAAATTAGAAACGCTGGTCTCCAGGGATTCTGTTAAGTATCCCTTATTTCTTTTATTATAGAATAAAGAATACCAATTTAAAAATAGATTAAATTAAATAAAAAGTGGAAGTAACCCTGCTGATCTTTGATTCTATAAAATGTCAGTAATCATCTTTAAATTACATAATGAAAAAATATTTAACACAGTCTCTGAATAGGCTTAAAAGTTCCCAGAATTCTAAAGAAAAAGAAAATTTGGATTTTTAAAGATAATTAGATAATATTAATAATTATAATTAATCTTTAGAGAATATCTCAAAGAGTAACTGACATAAAAAAATATTATCCCAGGTAAACCAGAAATTTGATTCCACAAGTTTTAGATTTTACTTGACAAAATTTTAAAGGATCTTAAAATTTCCAATGAATCTTTCAATTATGGCAGATGAATAAATTCAGAATCAGGAAATGTAGACAAATTCACTTTAATAGATGTGTGTGGGCTGTTTAATCAAGATCTCCAAGATCCAACTAAGCACTCATCCAGATGTCTGCTGTATTTAATTCCATGAATTCCTGTTTGCAAAAAAAATATTGAATAGCATTCTACTATTAAAATGAGAATCAAGATAGCTATGGTGACAGGGCACAAGGCTGGTTTACGCAAGGCCCTGGGTGCGTTTCCCAGCCCAGCATGACCTCTCACCCACCCAGAACTAGCAAATGTGGCCTCTATTTTAAAAATAGAAGTGCAGTAGGTTGGCACTTGTTCTGCACATGGCCAACCTAGGTTTAATGCCCAACATCCTCTATGGTCCCCAAAGTACTGCCAGGATTGATTCCTTAATGCAGAGTCAGGATTAACCCCTAAGCATCAATGGGTATAGGCCAAAAACAAATTAAAAAATAAAAGAACAAATGACCTTTACCTGGGAAGCGGATGTAATTCAATGGGAAAGCACAGACTTCTCAACTAGCAAGCCCCGGGTTCAATGCCCAGTACCATTAGCACCATTTAAAAAATACAACAAAATGACTTTTCCTAGCCACTTCTCTCGTCAATGCACCCTCCACTTAGAACTACAAAAGCATTGTTTTTAGACTGTCGGATCAGTACTAAAACCTGGCTCCCTCCTCCTCCCCTTTGACTCCATACAAACCACACACCCTGAAGTAATCTATAGGAGCCATTGTTCCTGGGCTCTCAATTCAGAGCTATCGATTAATTCCAGTTTCTGTTATCTTGAATAAGTCACTCAGATCTTCCTTTTTGTGTCCAAAGTAAAGACAATGCAAAGTATCTACCCCAGTAAACTGGTTAAGATTTAAATTCACTACATGCATCGATAAATGTATGTAAATACCCATGTGTGCATGGAACACAGGAGCACTTATTACTAAATGTTTGAAAAAAAGCGTTTCCTAGAGCATTTTCCAAGCTGAGGATTCACCCCTGTCTCCACCTGTACTGTAGCACTGTAGCACTGTCCTCCCATGATTTGCTCGAGCGGGCACCAGTAATGTCTCCACTGTGAGACTTGTTGTTACTGTTTTTGGCATATCGAATACACCACAGGGAGCTTGCCAGGCTCTGCCGTACGGACGGGATACTCTTGATAGCTTGCCGAGCTCTCTGAGAGGGATGGAGGAATCGAACCCAGGTCGGCTGCATGCAAAGCAAATGCCCTACCTGCTGTGCTATGGCTCCAGCCCTGAGATGTGTAATTTGGTGCTCTTCTTTTTGGAAGCCTGCATGCTCTCTTTAGCACTATGTTGCAGAATACATCAACATTCATAGCTTTCTATACTTCCCTAATTGTTCAGTTGCACAATATTACCTTCCTCATTCCTCAAGAATCTTCCCTCTTAGAAGTAACCTTCTCATGATAAAATATATGATCAGTTGTTTTCATTATAAAGCCTCCCCCCCCCACCACCACCATTTTATGCCCAACAATATAGTGGCGAGATCGGGCGCGTTCAGGGTGCTATGGGCTGGAGCGATAGCACAGCGGGTAGGGCGTTCACCTTACAAGCGGCCAACATGGCCGACCCGAGTTCGATTCCTCCGCCCCTCTCAGAGAGCCCGGCAAGCTACCAAGAGTATTCGATGTGCCAGACACAGTAACAACAAAGTCTCCAATGGAGACGTTACTGGGCCCGCTCGAGCAAATCGACGATCAACGGGAGGGCCTTTACCTTTACCTTTTAATATAGTGGCAAGGTGGGGACTCTGTAAACTACATTTCTCCTTTGCAGTTGACACTTTGTTAGGTACCATTAATCAAACAAGAGATGGGAAGGCAGGATGGGGGAAGCAGTTTGCTGTTTCCTGTTAGTTGTGGCAACCCCGGGGCAACAGCTCTTTCTGGTAGCAGTGGTAGCCCTTGCTTCCGATCAACTTTTTCTCAGCGTTCTCCAAACCACTCATCATTCGCCTCCAAGTGTCATCTTCTACACGCACACTCCTCTAAAACTTTCCCATAACCCAACCTCCTGTTCACTCAGCTCTAGTGTGCCAGCCCCCTCTAATTATCTTGTGCTCCACGTTGCAATATCAATTTATTGGTATTGGATTTATCAATACCAAGTTTCCTGGTTCGATACCTATTTATCCGATTCCTGTTATCACACTGCTGAATTACTAGCTGTTCTTTTCCACCTGTCTGAAGCCTAACTCTGAAAACTATTCTCAGAGAAATAACAATGGGGATCAGGGAAGAGGGTTAAAACTACTTTTGCCTTTGGGGGCTGGAGAGATAGTACAGCAGGTAGGCCGGGAGCTTTCCTTGTATGTGGCAAACGAGGGTTCAATATCCCACATCCCATATACACCCCCAAGCATCTCCAGGAATAATTCCTAAATGCATAGCCAGGAGTAACATGGGCATCACTGGGTTTGCCTCCCCCACCCCCCAAATAATGAACTTTTGCCTTTGCATAATGCCTAACTCTTTATGCCATTTCAATTTCACTACATTTTTAGTGACTTTTGGAATTTTCACACTGGTCTTTAAAACATGATTTTAAAAATATATTTTTGAAAAATACATCACTGGTAAATCCGTGAATTTACTTGAGGCTAATATCTGACAGCTGTCTTATGGAATTCTAGCCTCTAGCCACTCAACTGGATAGTCTCCGATGTTTACTATGTAAGGTCATTAAAACCAGCACATCAACTAACTTGAAAGTGTTCCAGTAATAGAGCAAGATGAATTTCCTATAACCAGGGATTAAATAAACCTATCAGAGTATCTGTCATACATTAGGTCCATGAGGAATGTTTTTTTTTCCTTCCCCATCCCAAATATCACCAGACTCTTACCCAAGAACTGCTCATAGGTAGGTACCTAGATTCTTTAGAAAGCAGGCTTTGTTGGCTTGTAACACAAGCAAAAAAAGTAAAAAGTATTGGCTGACAAATCCCAAATTATCAAAGTTTACCAAGACATCAGAACTTGCAATGCACAAGTCAAATTTAACAAGTAACAGATATTTTCTTCTATCATAAAATGCCACTGCTTGATATACATGACTACAATAACAAAAATAATTACCACCTCCACCCAACTCCCCTATCCTTTTAAAACAAATTTACTCATTTCTTATTGCCACCTCTACTGTCAATTTTGTCTTTCAAGTCTATAATTACTTATTAACAACTGGGGGGGTATGTGTGTGGGGAGAAACACTGAAATAGCATATATCCTCTGTAACACAAAGCTTCTACAAAGAACTCAGGTTTGGTACTCTTCACTCTAACCCACAGTAATAAAACAAACTAATGGCATTCCAAGTATTATATAAAAATATAAAGGCTATTTTTGCAACAAAAAAAGTAGTTTCGTGGGCTGGAGAAATAGCACAGCGGGTAGGGCGTTTGCCTTGCACGCGGCAGACCTGAGTTCGATTCCCAGCATCCCATATGGTCCCCTGAGCACCGCCAGGGGGTAATTCTTGAGCGCAGAGCCAGGAGTAACCCCTGTGCATCGCCGGGTGTGATCCAAAAAGAAAAAAAAAAGTAGTTTGGTTTGTTACAATTAAGTGGTAGAGGATTAGCAAATCTAGATTTCTTTTTATCTGTGTTTTATGCTTCAATCTTTATACTTTACATTCCTAGAAATCACCTTGATGATGGAAATCACCTTATTTGATGATAAAAACATAAAAGGCAACCAGGGAGATTTTTTTTTCAGTGTTTGTTGACCTGCATGTTACTGTGAACTAATTTCATATTCAAAATTCAATTTAAATTTAAAACAATGGAACTGCTTTCTAGAAAACTGAAATGTGACCACTATTAAATTTCTAGAGGTGGGGCTAGAGAGAGATAGTACAGGAGGTAGGGCTCTTGCCTTGCATGTAGCCAACCCAGGTTTGATCCCCAACACCCCATTTGGTCCCCAAAGCCCCACCAGGAGTGAACCCTGAGTGCAGAGGCAGGAGTAAGCCCTGCGCACTGCCCAGTGTGGCCCCAAAATACAATTTAAGTACAATAAACAAAAGATGACTTTTCTCTATCTATGCTGGGTTTGCTATGACACGCTCAATAACTCATATGCTGAATTAAGTATATGAGTTATGAAAAGAGCTAAAAAGATGAAAAGAGCTAACCAATGTATGAGTGAGCAAGTGTTTGCCCAAAAGCTTTGTTTATAGTGCGTTTAAGAGCTTGGGGGAGAAAATTTGGACATCATTCCTTATTAAAAATTATTAGGTAGGGTTGGAAAGCTCTATTACCAGAGCATATGGCTTCTGGGACCAGAATCCATATGTACAGAATGAACACCAAATGTAAGAGGTAAAGGATATTGCCCCTTTCAAAGCAAAGTATCACGATTTCTATAGATTAAGCCACATCTAACTCACTTCTCTAAGACAGAGGACTCCCAATACTTGGAAATTCCATCTCTACTCTTTCTGGGTAAGAAACACAAAATGTTCCTTAATAGAAATACGACACTTTCTTGTGTGACTTTGTTTTCCATCTAACACTGTTATATTTAATTGAGTGATAACTTTCTTAACAGATCAAAATTTAAATCTTTCATATTGTCAAGAAGTTATATGGCTCCAACTTTATCAGTTTCAGAAGGAAATACTAAGATTTAACTGTCATAACTTATGTTAAAGGACCAACAGGTTCTAGAACATAATTAATGAGGACAAAGTGTCCATACATACATCTTCCCTCCACTCTGAAAGATATGACTTTTAAAAATGGAACTGTGTCCATAGTAAGTCATCATTTTATACTGAGACATAGAATACCAAACTTACTGTGAAAAAATGTAGTATTCTATTGCTTTCTGTCTGATTTTGAAACCAGTGTAAGAGTTGAAAAGAGTTAACAAATATTTGGAATCGAAATAACAGGCAATTCACTAAACTTTAAAATACTAAAATAAACATTTTATTAACAAAAATCTGAAAAACTTGTACACCAAAAGTCACTACTTATGTTGAAAAAAATTAAAAGAATGTATACCACATGATTACATTTTTAAAAACTTTATATAAAAGTTATATTATAAATACAAAGCTAAACCATTACACTACTAACAATACTATTCATACAAATAAACTTAGCAGTAGCAAAATATGAATACATAAGATGCTTATTTTTGGTTCTTCTGGGGTGGGGGAAAACTAAGTTGGCTTTTTTTTTTTAAACATGGCTCCAGGCACAAAAATAGAAATTGAGATGGTAACTACAACATTCTTCTTGTTTATCCTTGTAGTTCTTTAAATGTCACCAGTCATAATAGCAATGAATTCCTCTTGATTTACTATAATAAAAAGAGGACATAGTTAGGAATATTAATAGTTTTTTGAAGAACAATACTATTTTACACTATGCATCTTTAATTTTTATACTATTCAAAATTCTACGTAAAGTTAAAGATGGTTTTAATTTGTTAAGCTAAGCAAAATTATTGATAGAATTTATAAAAACCTATAAAATGTGATAAATTTGTATGTTACAGTATTAACTTGAGAAACAATAAAATGAAAATTACCAAAAAATCAACTAAATCATATTCATATATACTTGACCTTGCTGATCCCCAGGAACCCAAACCTGCCAGGAATAATCCCTGAGTACAGACAGACCCAGGCATAAAATAATTTGGGGAAACAGTTCAAAGGGTAAATGACTTCTCAGCGAAAGATCCCAAGTTCAATCTGCGGCAGTACCACTGGGTATATATCCCTGGTGCCCTCAGGACTGCATGACCCGAGCATCACTAGGCCCAAATCAGTGCTCAAATTTCAAATGAAGTTTCATATAGTTCCCAAACCATACTCTGTATGCTATTTATGGATAGTATTTCAAAAGTAATTAAAACAATTCCATAATTTTATACCTAAAAACAGAACAGTTATAGAAAAAAGCAAAGTAGAAAACTAAGGGAAGTGGCTGGGGAATTTAAAATACCAATGTTTTAATATCAACGAGCTTTTTAGACAGTTTAAAGAACCTGTGAAGATACATTTGAGTTTATAACCTTCTCTATAAATAGGATCATATATCAAGTCCCTATATCAAAGAAATGTAGCACAATGCAGATCTTAAAATAGGCATTCGATGAAATATTTATAAGTACACTTCATTTTATTCTACACTGCCTTTTGATACAAAATGTTTTTTATACATCAATCATTTCATAGGGTAAATGTTATGTCATTAAAATAAAGAATTTTAGAGAAATTAACAGGCTAATACATAATTTGGAGAACAACCAGCTTTGGAGGGGACAAAACAAATCTTAGCATCTGAAGTATCAGTTATTTTACCAATATATTACTTCCTATAATATTACATAAAATTTAACATCCATACATAAAGAGACCTAATATTTTATGTTATAGCACATGAGGCAACACAGGAGGCAATATAGCACATTATGGCTGCAAGCATGCTCTTCATCAGTATGGGGATCCGAGTTGCGGACTGAGCTCTGGGCTCTGCAGTGTGTTAGAGTTGTGATAACCTTGGACAGTTTACAATATCTCAGAGCTCTAGTGTCCTCATCTGTATATATATATCTATCCTATGTAAGAAAACATGTATAAGATTGTATTTCACAAATGACTTTCAAAATTGACACATAAGCCACAAATTAACACAAGCACAGAATCTAATATATATTACTGTTACTTATCATAACTAAAAGATAGTACATGTGGGCTTTTCCATTGTTTCTATCCTTTCCACAAATATTTTAAGTCTTTATTGTACACCTTTATATTATAAATATTTTGTGAAGAAGGATAATGAAGTTCCATAGTTTTATTTTTATTTTCCATTACATCTTTTTTTTTCCTTCTGGTTTTGGGGCAGCACTCAGGGTACACTCCAGGCTCTGTGCTCAGTAATCATGCCTGGAAGTGCTCAGGAGACCACATATGGTACCAAAGATAGAATCAGGATTAGCTGCTTATAAGACAAGACCTTCACGCCTTTGTACTCTCTCCAGCTCTACTGTATCTTCTTTTCCTTTAACTCTATATTCACGTTTATTATCCTCTGTATACAATAGAAAAAAATATTAAATACTAAAATGCTGGTGTGAAAAATTCATAAAAGCAAAAGAATTACTAAAATCTACTTTTCAAAAGTCTATAAAGCATTACATTATTTCTGGTTTAAAATAAGGACTCAGTTATTTTTAAAACTGCTGACAAAATAAGCAAAAATTAAGTGGTCAGGTTAACAAATTATTAAATATAACTTCTTACTTTTTCAAAAATGTACATATTTTGTACAGTTACAGACATATATATAAAACAATATCCTAAAGCCAGATTAAGTGGTTTGGAGTTCTAGGTCTCGTTATTTATGAATATGAAAAGGTCTTTCAAAAAGAAAAATACGATTTTTCTGAAGTTGCCACAAGAGCTGCTCTAGTTAAAGGTCTTTTAAGAAAGAATATCCAAAATCAAATATATTCATAACTCGTATAAGCATTCATAAATGTAAGTAAAATGTGCATGTAGTATGCTATCATAAGGTCTACAGAGATATTAATAATAATAAATTCAGACCCCATGAAGTATCTAAGAAGATTACAAATTCTTGGTAAACTCATTCTCACATTGGGAATTCACACACACACACACACACACACACACACACACACACACACACTCTTACTACTAAGATTATGCATCTCTCACACACACACACACACACAATCTTATTATGCATCATTGTGTATTTTCTTTGAATCATTCACTTGGGATAAAAGACTAACTAACTTGCCAGTTAGTCACTTGAATGAACAGCAGAATATCCAAGCAACAGTTCTATCAATATTCTCACCACTAAAGAAGGCACTTTGAAGAATCAAGTTCTGGGGCTGGAATAATTGTAGAGAGGGTAGGACATCTGCCTTGCATATGGCTGACCCTCGTTTGATCCAGGCATCCCACAAGGTCCCCCAGCCCTACCAGGGGTGATCCCTAAGTGCAGTCAGGAGTAAGTCCTGAGCACTGGTGGGTGCGACTCAAAAACAAATAAAACAAAAGTTCCTTTATATATGGAGTGGATTTTAAATCCAAGCATTGGTTACAGTTTAAGAAATCATTTAAAATTCTTCAAGTTTTAAACATGTTTGTTTAACAGTAAGCATATCAGTACCTTTTTAAATACTAAAATGTAGAGAAGTTCCCTAATACTCAAATAATATTCTCGTAAATATGAGAAGGCCTAACAATGCAGACAGAAATAGGTAATTAGAGCATTCTAGAATTAAGGAATGCCATGATGAGTGGCACAGAATGAAACACGTTTGGGGAATAAAAGTGTGCACATATGGGAGGTGAACACTAAAGCAGGAAAGTGAAAGAATGTAATGGGAAATAAGATTAGAAAATGCAGAAGAGATCGGAAACGTCTGTGAAGTTTATAGGCTCTGAAGAATCACTTTAAAGGCTTTGAGCAAGGAAACCAAATTATCAATCTTGCTTTTAGAAAAATGCCACGAATACTGTTGAGAGAAGAGAGTATGTAGGCATGGAGGGCTGGGAGACAGCTACAGAAGACAGTCTGAGAGCAGGACAAAACCTGCTTTGACTTGTGTAGTGTCAGCACATAGGACATTTTATCAATATACATCAACAGAATTAATATATATATATATTAATATATAACCCGAAGCTATAAACCAAAGCTATTACAATAAGCTGTTATAATGATCTAGGACAGCAGCAATATATAAAAAATATTCAAAGTATTTGAAGGCTGGGGTCAACAGAACTTAGTTTAGCAGTGCATGCAGTTAAGGCAGACTGGTGATATTTCATACTAAAAAAAAAATGTAGTAAACTTCTTGAAGATTGGATCTCATTTTATAATTCATGCAGCTGGTTTCAAAGATTTGTGTGTTCTAAATTGGAGTAAAATATTTGTGCAAAGAAGCCCATAACAAATGAACAACTAAACGAAATGGACCAAAGGGTCATAAAGATCATTTAGTTACAGAAAAAGCACTATATATTTATGCATCAGGAATACCTGAGATACACATGCGTAACTTGAAACTTACTTTCTCCATCACCATCTTTATCAAATTCTTCTATCATAGCCCGAAGTTCTTCATCACTCATGTTCTCACCCAATTCTCTGGCAACTCGTCGCAAATTCCTCAAGCTTATTTTACCAGAATCATCATCATCAAATAGTTTAAATGCCTTCAGTATTTCTTCATGAGGATCTCTATCTAATATCCAGTCTGTCACTATAGTCAAAAAAATTTTTTTTAATTTTTTAATGAATCTGTATAACCACAAAAGCAATTATTGTGACATTAACCATTTGATGAAAATTAAATATATAAAATCAAATCTGTCAGCATGTCATTTTACAATAAAACATTAAATGAGAAATCTGAAGTTAGAAAAAGCCAGCCTATATTTTAAATTTTAGCTCTGTGTGTGTACACACACACACACACACACACACACACACACACATAGCTAAAATATATAACACCCAAGAATAGCCGAGATAAGTACCAGGAGGTTTACTCCATGGCCTGGAGGCCAGCCGCACATGCTAGGGGAAAAGGCAGCTCGGACAGTCGGATAAAGAAGGGAGCACCAAATAAAAGGTGTTGGGAGGATCCTCCCAGGATAGGAGATGCATGCTAAAAGTAGACTATAAACCGAACATGATTGCCACTCAATACCTCTTTTGCAAACCACAGGACCCAAAAGGAGAGAGAGAACAAAAGGGAATGCCCTGCCACAGGGGTGGGGTGGGATGGGGTTGTGGGGGGTGGGAGGGATGCTGGGAGCATTGGAGGTGGGGAATGGGCACTGGTGGAGGGATGGGTATTCGATCACTGTATAACTGAAACCTAAGCACAAAAATTTGTAAGTCTACAACTGTACCTCATGGTGTTTCACTAATAAAAATAAAATATATATATATAGGTTTATTATATGCTGAAAGTAGACTATAGACTGAACGTGACTGCCACTCAATGCCAACAATTTAAACTATTAAAAGCATAAAATAAATTTCAGAGGAAAAATAGAAAGGTTTATATTTATATAAAATTATTTTAACATCTCGGAGAGCCCAGCAAGCTACCGAGAGTATCTCACCCGCACAGCAAAGCCTGGCAAGCTACCCGTGATGTATTCGATATGCCAAACACAGTAATAACAAGTCTCACAATGGAGACATTACTGGGCCCGCTCGAGCAAATCGATGAACAACAGGAGGGCAGTGCTACAGTGCTATCTTAACATTCACAAAAATAAGGAACTATGGTAGGTTTCATTAACATTAAGCACACAAGTCTAGGCATTTGTAATGCAGCTGCAGAGATGATGCACTAACCAAACAATCAAAGTTAACAGGATAAGCTCTGTTTACTGGCTAAATTTGATGCTAGCAATGACTATTCCTCAAATTTAGCCCAACTTTTTTAAAACAAAGCTCTGACAAAACTGCACAGCCATAACTGATACAGATATAGTCTCAGGCAGTAGATGAAAATTCCATAAACATCTTCCTAACTTAAGGTACCTATTAATTTTCCAAAAATATAGAAAGTACCTACTAAAAAGGATTAAACCTGACTACAGTTAAGAATGTCGTAAATGCTGGGAGAGGTGCAGAGAGGTAGTATCAGGCTTAAGGCATTTGTCTTGCACACTGCCAACTCCAGTTCTACCCATTACTGCATCACCAGGCATAATCCCTGAGCGAGCAGAGCCAGGACTAAATCCTGAGAACACAGTCCAACACTCTCCCAAATATCAAGAGGCCATAACCAACAAAGAATATCTTTGTCCAGTACTCTACCTCTCAGGCAAATAAAATTAGAATTTCCTATCTCAATAGTAATAGTACATTTTAATACACAAAATACAATAATGTAGTAATTAAGCAAATAATATTTAAAACAGATAGTCTCTAATAGCTATAATAATAAAAATCAAAGTAAAAATCTGTGGTACAATTTGTCTAAGTTACATGATAAATTCTGGAAAGAGCTAAGTAAGTATCATTGAAGTAATTATGCATGCTAGAATTTGTAACTTTAACTATGTCATTAAAAATAACTAAGTCCTATTGAGGTTTACAAAATCATTAAAAACCACTGAGTTCAGAAATGTAGTAGTAGAATTTAAGCTTTGTGTGACTGAATCCCTGAATATGAGTCCTTCGAAGAAGCCTCCCCAAACAAAAATATTAATATACTGATAAATATACTGCAAAAAATGAGTGGAAAGTACTAGAATGTTTCACACACCCAAAAATAAAAGAAAACTCAAGTCCCAAAACAAATTATTGTTATTTTGCTGCTGTTTCATATTTGGTTGAATAAACTTTAAAATAAGCACGGACTCAAGCTAACCCTAAATCACCTACATATATATTCAATAATTTTATTTTATTCATTAAATTTTATCCAAGATTCCCAAGAAACTAATTAAAGTATATTACTATAAGTATGCAAATCATCAAGGCTCATAAATATTCAGCTAAAAAGGAGTTGGCATATATACAGCCATAATACCAAAATAAAATACTGCACTTAACTCTATGGCTCAAACTCAACTAATTTTGAATTTAGTCCCAACAAAAAAAAGCAGGACAAGGAAAAAAAAAGTGTTAAGAAATTTTCTTCACCAATTAAATAATTTACATGACAGGTGAACCAAAAAAGCAGCTTGCTGAAAGTATTAATGTACTTAAAGAAGCAACAGGGTGATCTGGGGAACAGATGGGGCTCCAAGATGTATAAATTCTTATTCCACTGGTGCTTTAATTGTGTTAGCTACTTCAGACTTCTCTGTCTAATCCTTTATCAATACTTTGCCTTAGAATGCAGCCTTTCTTAGGAACTATAAAAACACATCATGCTGTACAGCTAAAACATTACTAGTCTATAACTTTATGGTGACTGTCCGCCATGCCTTCATGTTCTATTCCTGATCTACAAAGCAGAATTTAACTATAAGAAACTTATTTTTCTTCAGTGAAAATAATGCAACCCACACACATGCAGTTTAAGAAGGATTTGGTCTATTTCAAAAGTATCTGCCCATGTAACTATTTTCAAGTGATTTATTTTTACCAGAAATGGACTTCCTCTGGCCAGAGAAGTCCACTGCTTTGCACAGGACTAGCACTGTGTGTCGCCCCCGGTGCCACCAGGAGGACCACAGAGCCAGGAGCCACCCTTGAGCACTGGCAGGTGTAGCCCAAAAACCTCTCCCGAAATAATGTACTGCCTCAAACTCATGAGAACTGACACTTCAGAATAGAGCAAATTAAGGAACAGCACATGAAATTGTTATCAAAAGCTGGATGGAGATGCTGGAGCAATAGTACAGTGCAACAGTACAGCGATAGTACAGTGGGTAGGGTACGGTGTTTGCCTTGCACGTGGCCAACCCGGGTTCAATCCCTGTCATTCCGTATGTCCCGCAATCCCTGCCAGGAATGATCCCTGAGCACAGAGCCAGGAGTCAGGAGCACAACCTGGTGTTGCCTCCCTCCCCACCAAAATAGAAAACACAACAGGAGAGACAGTACAGGGTGGGCTAAGACACTTGCCTTACAAGCAGCTGACCCAGCTGGATTCCCCAGCACTGCATATGGTCCCACAATGCCAGAAGTGAGCTGAGCACAGATCCCAAACAAAGCCCTGCGCACCACCATGTACAGCTCAAATACAAACAAAATCTAAAACCTCTACAAGAAATCATCAAAGCAATGCTAGAAACATAGCTTCAACTATATCACTTACTTCTTTTCAGAAGTACCTGTAACTCAACAATTTGGAACCCAAACTCCTCCCACTCTCACCATAGATGTGACGCCCTGTCCCACAAAACACAACAGCATCATTAAGAGCTAGTGTCCGCTAGTGTCCCCTTTGGAAAGTGTGAGCATTATCAGTCCAACCAATTTCATCAATGATTAAAGCTGGATATTGTTTCACTCCGTTTACTGTCTCCCTTTTCTTCTCATCCTTCTGTTCTCTGCATAAAGTCCATTATCTTCCGCCCGCAGGCTCACTTCCCTTCAACCCATCTTTACTGCCTTCATGATGTTTCCTTCTGAAACACATCATTCTTCTTTAAGGAGTGACTCTGCTGCCTAAAATCCATACTCAAAATGTTATGCAAGATTTTTCCTGGCTGACCCAATCTTACCTGGCCAGTCATTTTTCAATTCTCAGCACAAGGGACTACCCAGAAGTTTGCCAAACATGCTAAAAATTCTGGAAACAAACTTTGTTGCCGTTTTCTCTAGTCCTTCCCAAAGACCATCTTCTTGGGGTGAAATCCCAGTTACTTCCCAAAAGCTTTTAATTACTCCAGCTTAGAAAATAACGTTTCTTAAAGGTCAAATGAATAATATTTAGTGGACTTTACAAGGGATAAGATGAACACAAAGACTTTGTCTGAATACTCTATCTTGATAATACAAAAGCAGTATTAAAAACCATGAATGTGGCCAGAGATAAAACTTTTCTGGGGCTGGAGAAATAGCACAGTGGGTAGGGCATTTGCCTTGCACACGGCCAACCCGGGTTCGATTCCCAGCATCCCAGATGGTTCTCTGAGCACCACCAAGAGTAATTCCTTAGTGCATGAGTCAGGAGTAACCCCTGAGCATCACTGGGTGTGACCCAAAAAGCCAAAAAAAAAAAAACAAAACAAAAAACTTTTGCTAACCCCTGACCTATTAGCACAAAGTATCAGAGCTACTGTTATCACCATTTAAATGGTAAACTCCACAAAAGAGTTTCATTCTTAGTAACATTTAATTCTCCTCCCTCATCCCAGTACAGTTCCTAAAGGCAAGAATAATAATGAGTCAAATATTTGCCAAGCAAAATTAAAAAAAGAAAACCCACAGTGTATTAAATAAGCAATAAATCACGTATTCCAAAATAAATGAAGTATGGGCATCTGATTTATCTGGGTTTAACTTTAAAACAGCCATTTTAAACACCTATACTACTCACTAGCTTCTGCTATCTAAATTATAAATTTATATTAAATATATTTTATTAGTTTTCTAACATTAAGGAAGATTTCAATTGTCATACTTCATCCAGAAATATCTGTTAAGAGTAACAGTATCCTGGGGTTGGAGCAATAGCACAGCGGGTAGGGCGATTGCCTTGCACGCAGTCAACATGACCGTAACAGGTTCAATTCCCAGCACCCCATATGGTCCCCTGAGCACCGCCAGGAGCAAATCCTGAGTGCATAGGCCAGGAGTAACCCCTGAGCATCGCCGGGTGTGACCCAAAAAGCAAAAAAAAAAAAAAAAAAAAAAAAAGAGTAACAGTATCCTTACTAGGTAATACGTGAAACTAGACACAAGTGGTCTGATTTGAAGTTACCTCTCTCAAAGTATGAAATATATATTCATCTGTTGTCAGATTTTTAAAATAAAAATTAAGAAACAATAAAACACAGTTTTTAAGTGATTTAAAACCATAATGATTGATTGATTGATAGCGAGTGTTCTCAACAAGTCGCTTTACAATAAAGTATATACTAAGCTTATCAAAAAAGGGTGATCTATAAGAGTCAGAATTGGAGTTTAGCTATGACCATTTACTAAAAAAACAACCGAGTATTTCTGTTCTGGTAATAGCACAGAAAAGATGGCATAAGGAGGCAAAAACAGGTAGAGATAGCATCGGGCTCTAGCTTGAAATCTTTCTAGATTTTACTAAATCGCAACTCAAAAACCTTTCACATGATAAAGTGTTTCAGAGTATTATCAGTTAAAACGATGAAACGGGTTTTTAAATAAATTTCTTAAAGTGCTTTAAAAAAATCAAGGTCATTAGAAAACTATAAACATGTAGAATACAATAATATTGTATTCCAGTGTTGTATACATTTTCTTGAGCCACTGAAACAAAAACAAGAATTTCACTTTAAAGTAACAACTACCTAAAGGCACTTGCCATATGCTAGAACCTTAACTTATTCCTGTTACTTAATCCTTCCACGAGTCCTACTAAGGTAGTACACATATCCCCATTTAATAGTTGAAAAGGAGGCATAGAAAACTGAAAAGCTAGTAACTGGTCAAAGGCAGATCTGAACTCAGTTTACCTGGTCTCTCAGGGGTCCAAGCTAAATAGCTTCACTACCACATGAACCTTTTCAATAGTAGTGTTTTCATTATATCATCATACCTTGTTTTTAATACATAATCTATGTTGAAACTTGAACTAAGACCATAACCCCCCAGAAAACACCAATTTTTCAGGAGTTTATTCACATCAAAAATATTGGGTGACTAAAAACGGCTTGCTCCTGCTCAAGAAAATCATGATACAAATTAAAAGAAAAAATTAAGATTCCTAAAGGAACGAGCTGCCTCTTGCAACTGTAACCAGCTATAGGATAATTTAGCTATGGCTTGCTATGGCTTCTTTCTCCTTCAGGTTTATCTTTAATTTTTCTTCTCCCAGTTTTTGCTTTTTTTTTTTCCAGACTTAAAAATAAAAATTACAGGGACTGGAGCAATAGCACAGCGGGTAGGGCGTTTGCCTTGCACGCAGTCGACCTGGGTTCGATTCCCAGCATCCCATATGGTCCCCCGAGTGCTGCCAGGAGTAATTCCTGAGTGCAGAGCCAGGAGTAACCCCTGAGCATCATCGGATGTAACACAAAAATAAATAAATAAATAATACAAATTATTAGGGTTAGGTATATGGCTTAGTGGTAGGAAAGCTCATGATGTTTGCACAGGTAAGGTCACCCCTAAGTTACTAACCCCCCCAAAAAAATTACTAATATTATCAACCCACTTCTTTCATACATCCTAAATGCCATTTACTTTTGCTTCCTTTCGCTTCTCTTTGGATATTTGAAATAAAGGACTTATATGAATGTGTATGCTAGTCAATTTGTTACAAAATTGTAAAGAAATGTAAAAATAACTGATATGTTTTGTTGTGACTCTTTTCAAGTGCTACCATGATATAGAAAATAAAAACAAATATATGTATTTTTTCAGATTATGTACCTGATACATGAATTATACATTATATATATATGTATATATATATATATATATAAAACACACATTTCATTTATCATGCTCTAGGTCAGTAGTTTTAACTGTCAGCCCTTAGATAGATGCTGTACCACCACAGTTGTAAAAAGTTCAAAAGTACAGCACTAAGCAACATATTTAGGTAATAAAAGCAAGTCCTTGCCTTCCAGAATCCTTTAACAAACCTTATTTATATGCTATAAATAATTCACAAAAAATCAACTATACAAAAGGTCAACCACATTACGCTCATGACACATTATCTTCCACTGGTCTTTCTAAAATGTTTTCTCTTGCTTCCAATCTGCCAACTGCCTCACTCAGTACTATTTCCTCTCACCAACAACTCTAAACAGTTTCTTTTATTCACAGAGATCTAGGTCATCCAGAGTACGTAGCTCCTAAGCTTTGTCAACCTGAAGACATGCACTTCATCCCCAGCCAAAGATACCAACTGCCACCAGCTTCCCTCACTCCCATTTTGCCAACAAAAATCACATACCAGAACAGTCTTGGGAAATATTTTCCAAACAAATATATGCCAAATTTTGTTTCACTCAGAAATTTTTGAACAGATATTTAGTTTATTACCACAGAATAAAAGGTACACATTCCTTAGAATAATACCTTTCCGTGAGAAGCTATACAACAGTCCCCTTGTTCATATTCAGAATGTAGATAAATAAATCCCACAGGAAAGAGATAAATATTATTTTTCTTTGAAATTCAGGAAAAATATCCCAAAAATGTAAAGTGAGAGATCCATACTACATAAAAAGCTCAATAAACAAAATTCTATAACCCAGAGAATTTAAGAAATACTGATATTAATCACATACTCCCCTGACAATTGATGATAACAGAGACTATTAAGATACACACCAACTTCATTAAAATCTTCAAAGGTGATTTTCCCTGTGGATTCTCTGTCATAGTCTTTAAGAATCTTCAGAACATCAGCCTTTTTCACATCAAACCCCAAGGCTCTCATTGCCACCTTTTGGATTAAAATGGAAAAGCAAATTATAAGGAACTTTATAAAAGAAGTAATTTCCAATTCTTAAATAAGTTTTTATAATTTAAGCGATGACAACATATTAAGAAAACATAATTGTCTTACATATTTATGAGTTTAAATATGCAATAGTTTTTCTTCACTGTTGAAATTAAATAGCAACCTTTACACTTCTATGTTCCTTTTTTAAATATGATAAAGCAATCAGTAAATATTAGATTAGATATACAATGCACTGGCTTAGTGGAAAGATAATTTTAACAAGTTATTTGTTATCAAAGGGTTGTATAAAGCGGTAAAACATCTGCGATATAAATATAAAAATAACATTTATAATAATTATTAACAGATCAGATCCTACACCAACTATTCCAGGGCTGAGTTTAAAAATCTTGAAAAGTTACTGGTTAAAGTCCTACTTTAAAAAGAGAAGAGATGGGGGCTAAAGGGATAGCACAGTGGGTAGGGAGTTTGCCTTGCACACGACCAACCTGGGTTTGACTCCCAGCATCCCATATGGTCCCCCAAGCACCATCAGGAGTAATTTCTGAGCACAAAGCCAGGAGTAACTCCTTTGCATCGCTGGGTGTGACCCAAAAAAGCATAAAAAAAAGAGAGAGAGAAGAAGAGATGTTCTTTTTATATGGATGAAGAGAAGTAAAAAGTATTTAGGAAAAGGAAAGCTAGTTTCTAAGCAGTCACAGAAATCAAAACTAGGCTGAGGTCAGTTAAAAGAGTACCTGACCTCATCTGAATGGGAAGAGTATAGACAGGAAAAAGCAGTTTGCACATGAGAAAAGTATGCAGTGGCCAAATAGTGTTCAATTAAAATAAAAAGTACTCTGAGCTAGGAAGACAACCCCACATGCCTTGTATGCAAGGGGCCTAGAATTTGCATGGTTCCCAGAGCACTGCTCATAGGAGCCCTGCTGGTCCCCAGTGCAGCTGGGCCAAATTCCTAAATGATGTGCCTGATGACCAAATATACAGTCCACCGAGCACTACTAGTAGTTCTCTAAGAAAATCAGAAGAATCTGCACTTTAATCATATACAGTGGAGTCACTAAAGTTTGAGAAATGAACAATACGGTGGGAAAAACTTTTATTTATTTTTGGTTTAGGATCTACACCTTTGGTTATCAGGGCTAACTCCTGGCTCTGTGCTCAGATTCACCTGTGGCAGTGCTCAGGGGATCAGATGCAATTCCAGATATTGAACGAAGGCAGGCTGCCTGGAAGACAAGTGGCTTACCCACTGTCCTATCTCTCCTGTCCACTATGGACTTCTAGAAAGAGGAACCTAATGGAAGTGTAACGGGTGAACTGAAAATGAATAAAATAAGAGGTCTGTGTATGAAACAGGACTGCACACTAGTCACAGCAATAGCAACACGTACCAGTAAGAACTGAGCAAACTGGGTAACTAAAATAAACAATAGTGGGAGGGTCTGTAGTGATTGCAGCCATATACTGCTTCATCCCCGGCTCCCCACACTGTTTCCCAAGCCCTTCAGGCATATAGTTCAAACACCAAAGAACGAACAAAACAACAGTGGGAAAGAAGGAAAGAGTTACTTACAGTGTTGCATGTAACAGCCCTACTACCGTTAACACCAATTTTTCCTGTATCTTTATAAGAAATTTTAAGCCCTAATTCTGATTTTCCCCATTAATATTGTGTTGACATCAGATATCATGTACACTGTACTAGAGAAAGCAGGCTGACGCTGCTACTAACATGTTTATAAGACAATTCTTCCCCAATCAGAGCAACAAAAAAGTAAAAACAGTGAAAACATAAGGAAGAATTGTCTAAATCCACTAGCTTAATACATCTTAATTATGTGGAAAAAAATCTAAACCTCACCTTAGGAATTGTTCAGCTTAGGGAATGGAGAGATACAACAAGAGCAGGGCGATTGTTTTGCTTATGGCTGACCAGGGTCTAATCCCTGGCATCCCATATGTTCCCTCGAATACCTCCATAAGTAATTCCTCAATGTCCTCAGTGCAGTGTCAGAAGTAACCCCTAAGCATCACCAGGTGTGGCCCCCAAAATAACAGCAACAGCAAATACTGTTTATCTTTTATGAATTAGATTTTCTAAGAAAATGTTTTAGGAGTCCTGTTAAATTTTATTATAACACTGAACTGTAAATGTTTAAAGCAATTACATAGTCCCAAAAACCAATGAAAAATATTTAACAAAAAATGCAAATCATGTTAAAAGAAAATTTATTTTAAAGTATGCTATTATAAGGACTGGTGAGATAGTACAATGGGTAGGGCGCTTGCCTTGCATGCAGGTTTGATTCTAGTCATGGCTATGGTGCCTTGACCTGGCTGGAGTTATCTGTGAGCACAGAGCCAGAAAACCCTGAGCATCACCAGGTAAGACCCCCAGAACAAAACAAAATAATAATAGTAATAAAGTATACTATTACAGGGGCTGGAAAGATACCGCAATGAGCAGCAGCTCATGCCCTACATGTGGGAATTCTGATGGCTACAAAGAAGGGGGACCTTGAGCACTGCAGGGTGTACCCTTACTCCCCACCACGAAGATGTATACTATTTACCTTTAATTCATGATAATCTATTGCTGCATCTTTGTCAGTATCAAATAATTCAAAAGCATCTTTAATTTCTTGCTTTTGTTCTTCAGAGAGTTCTCTTCGTTTTTTCCTCTTTGTTTTGTCTACTACAAGTTCATTTCTATAAGACAAAAATTTAAAAGATCTACTTAATCACATATGTCAGTATATTTCATCAATGTCTCTAAACGGACTGACTCCAAAAATGCAATTTAAAAAAAAAATTTTTAGGTCGTAAGTTTCACATTTCGACAACAGCATTTGGGAAAACAAAATCTCCCTACATTACACGGAGCACTGGTCTTTCCATAGTCTAAAAGTGCTAAAATTCTTCCTTTCCCTAAACTGAAGAGCATTATAGGTAATTCAGAATGATAATGGCATTTCTTCCTCCAGCTTTGGAGTTATTCCCGCTATTACTGTAAGGAAACAAGAACCAGAAGAAACATTTTTGTCAGCAATCCCAATGAGTACCTGTTCTGTTACCTTCATTATACAATACGGGTTTGAAAACTCCAAACAAAAGCAAAACTTACGCTTTGACAATCACTAGCTTATCTTTGCGGGTGCTTTATTATCCAAATTATTTTCAAAAAAAAAAAAAACACTGTATGGCATCAAATTTGTACGTGAGCACTGGTTTTAAATTTTTTTATTTCATTTTCTAACAGTGTAACACTTCGGTTTCTTCCCGTCACACCAACAAAATAGTGAGTCGAAATAGAACAAATATGAAACGCCCCAAAGGTACACCTTTGTGCTCACTGTCCCAATGCACAACGTTAATAACGGTTTTGTAAACCTCCTTTCAATTTGCTTCTCACAAACTGGAAAAAAAGAAAAAAATGAAAAAAAAAAATTAGCAGACCTGAAACTGCTCCAACTTTTCAAACTTGGGGACTGCAACACTAGCAACAAGCACAGGCTTTGAAAGCAACATCCATAAATCTTTAATCACTAAAATGGGCCTCCAGTTATACCGTCAACCAGGGGCTCAGGAGACAGGAGAGGATTCAGTGTCATTTCCTAATCTGCGTGCTCCTGAGCCGCTGCTGGCCTGAGAGGGGCTGGTCGACCAGTAGGACCTGCACCAACGGATGCAGTTCCTGGCGCTGCTTCCCCCGGGACACAGCGGGACCGGAAACCTCGCGATATTTCACGCCCCTCGCACGCAATTAAACGAGCCCTCCGGTTCGGCGGTGCAAACCCCAAAGCCCCGGCCGCTGCAGCCGAGAGGCAGGGGCTCGCCGCAGGCCGAGCAGGGCGGCCGAGGTGAGGACCCCGAAGCCAGCCCGCAGGGTGGGTCAAGCTCCCTTCCCTGGCCCCGCACTGCATCTCCTTCCTCCTCTCGGGCCCGGCTGCACCCCTTCCACGCAACGCCCGCCCTGCGTCCCACTGGGGGCTGTGGACGGCGCTGCCGCTAGCTCGTTACCGACCTCAGAGCTAAGCTCATTTTCTCTCCGGACAAAGACGTTCTTCTCGAGAACGACTTTAAGCCCTGCCAAGGCGGCAACGCCTTTCCACTCACTAACCGCCAGCGGACAACACCAACGACGGCGCCGGCCGGCCGCCAGCTCCGCCCACGCGGCGGACAGCGTCGGAGCGCGATTGGTCGATCTTGCCGAGGTCCTGCCCACCGGGGCGCCGGCGTCAGTGAGCTCCGCGCTGATTGGCCGTGTCTCGCGTCCATCAAAAGGACCTCCGTAAGGGCCTCTCCGCCCACCCCGCTGGCCGCTCCGTTGGCTGCTTCCCGCGCCCTTTGCACCGCGGTGGTCCGAGTCCCCTGGGTGTCGTTTCTGTTGGCGGGTGACTCTCTCCTCCAGGCTGAAGACTGCGGCCGATGGGCCGAGAATTAAATGGCTTGGTGGGCACGGCCGAGGAAAGACCACGCCGTCAGCTGTAGATAGGCGCGGTGCAGGCAAAAACTGGATACGGAGGCTCTGAAAGTTTCGCCCTCCTGTGTTCTAAAACCTGGAAGGACCTAAATACACGGATATTAAAACGCATATTTGGAAACCCCTTAGAAAGGCGCTTTTATTTCCCTCACAAACTGTCCAAGCGATTTTTGAGACCGTGCTGTAGAAGAGGTTCGAATTATCAGTGGGCTGCTTTATTGGGCTATTTACGGTAAAGTTGGTGCCCAAATCGCCCTTCGCGTCCCCACCCCCACCTTCATCCTTCCTGAATGGATCTGTACCCTTAAGTTCTTCGTTTGCAATATCGTAAACTGCTTATACTTAGGGTGTTGTCTTTACCAAATTAAACCTCTTGAAGCTCACTTCAGGCGTGTGAACATTTAATATTTGCCTTTTCATTTCTCTTTCCCAGCACCTGCATTACTTGAAGGTCTGGATTATATCTTTCATTTAACACTTCCTAGTGCCTAACGCAATATCTGATGCATTCCTTCATTGTGCTGCTTAGAATGGAATTGAAAACTCACAGGGACCGAAACTGCACAGCTTATAAAAAGAATAGAAAAGCTGAGACCACCGGATGGGACTGGGGAAAAGGGAAATTCTGCAAAATAATTTTCTGCCATGCCCTAAAAATTTGCAAATCCTATGTACATGGGTCACTGTCACTGTCCTCCCGTTGTTCATCAGTTTGCTGAAGCGGGCCCAGTAACATTGTGAGACTTGTTACTGTGGTTGGCATATTGAATACAGCAGGGGTAGCCTGCCAGGCTTTGTCATGCGGGCGAGATATTCTCGGTAGCTTGCCAGGCTGTACATGGGTAGTTTGTTTAAAATGCAGGTTTGAATGCCCCTTTCTCCGATTTGATTCCAGTAGATGTGAATCTGCATCCTCCACCCCCTTAGACTCTGCCCATGTGATTCTGACTGAGCAAGTGGCATATAATATATATATATGTATCAGATATATGTCTCAGTACTCATGTAAAAGCCTACATATATGTGATGTGTGTGTTAGTTTGTATACATATATATGTAGGTTTATACATTTATATGTAGGTTTAAAGATAGGAAAGAAAAATGTAGAGTAGAGGAAAGCCTTTTTTTTAAGGAGATGGGATAAATATTAGGAATAAAGGATAAACCAAATTTGGACAAATAGAGATAATTTGCAATAAAACGAAGAAGTAATACCTAAAAGGTACATTTCAGATCATAAAAGTAGAAGACTTCAAATTTTAAAGATACCTTTATAGCTGTCTTTGACTCTAAAAGGCAAGTAAAATTGCAGTTACACATTATAAGATGATTCCAGTTCAAAAAATTGTAAAGATAAAGCTAGAGAAGATATTATTAAATTGAAAGAATTACAGTATGCCAGGCATTTGTTTGATGACTTTACGAATGAAGAATGCAGCCGACAAATTCAGAGAAATTAAGAACATAAACAAGAGGGGATGGGAGAGCTCATGACTTAGAACCCCCTGCCTCATAATCATGAAGCTGCAAGCTTGATCCCCAGTGGCACATTTGTGGCTGGCAGCTCTGCTGTCTGTGACCTCTAGCACCCCAGGCAGTTTCTGACCACAGCCCTGTATGTCGAACATCACAGCTAAATGTGGTGAGCCCCAGTGAGCACCACAGTTATGTGATGCCTGAACTCTGTGATCAGAGTGTGCCGCCTTACCTAGTACATGTATGAGCATCTCACCAGCTCACCGCAAGCACCAGAAATAAAGGAGTAAGTGTTCGTGTCTTACAAGTATGTGTGCAAGTACTGCTGATGAGTGTACTCCAAGCAAGCACCACCGCCAGATCTACGAGCACCACAATTTCGCTCAGCTTCAGTGAATTATTTGAATCTGCCAAATACCCACTTTGATATTGGGTCATTGTTGGAGGTGGAGATGGCAGGCATGTGGGCGAGAATCACATGAACACTAGAAATGTGGGAGCAATCACATAAACACAAGCCAGGTGTGTATTTAATGCTCCATCATTGCAGCAACCGCAACAAATGGAAGGGGCAAAGAAAAAACTAATATTTAAAACCCATTTCTGGCAAAAAAAAAGATTATAGGGGCAAAAGGCAGTTTAAAGTTTGCCTCATCAATTAAAATATTACCATGGCACTGTAGCGCTGCCCTCCTGTTGTTCATCCATTTGCTCGAGTGGGCATCGGTAACATCTCCATTGTTGACTTGTTGTTGTTACTGTTTTTGGCACATGGACTATGTCACGGGGAGCTTGCCAGGCTCTGCCGTGTGGGCAGAATACTCTCGGTAGCTTGCTGGGCTCTCTGAGAGGGCCAGAGGAATTGAACCCTAGTTAAAATATTACTATAGTTAAAGTATTACCATAGTTTACCATAGTTTATGTGTCTGCTGATGTTAAGTAGTTAAATTTATTTAAATTACTTCAAATTGAACTTAAAGATAAAAGCTACTTTTAAAAAATTTAAAACCATGAAAAGCAAAAAATTCAGAAGAAAAAACATTCTATGTAGGACAATTGGCCATTTTTTTATTCAGGTCAGCTTGGATAAAAAGACTAGTCTTGACTAAAGGGGACATAAAATACATTTAACCCGAAAAAAATGCCTTATCCTGTATTAGAGACTCATTTGAACAAAACAACCATAATGGCCATTATGGAGACAATTGAGGAAATATGAACATAAACAAGGAATTAGATGATACAGATTGCTCATTTTGTCAGGCATACAAAATTTTGATTATATACATATGTACACTTTTAGAGATATGAACTGAAAAAAAAAAGGAGGGTTGATACCCAGTGGTGCTTAGGGCTTACTCCTGGCTCTGCTTTTAAGAATCTGTCCTAGTTGGCATGGGGCGGGGAGAGCCATACGAGGTGCTCAGAATTAAATCTAGGTCAGCCACGTGCAAGGCAGGCACCCTACCACTGTACTATCTCTGACCTGCAAACAAATATTTAGAGTAAAATCCTCAAAAGAGTCCATTTTCACTTGGTTACTCACCATGCAATACAGTTAAAAATGAAAACTCACGAGGCTGAGGATGCAGTTCAAAGGGCTTGAGCAAGTTCTATGTGTGTTCCCTCCAAGAAAGGCCCCCCTCCCCAAAGATGACAACAATATGAAGAAAATACAGCAGAAAACATGAGATAAATAACAGGCAGGGAATGGGGAGTGTGACTTGGTGGGAAAACTCCTATTTTTGCATGTATGATGATGACTTGGATTCTATCCCTAGGATCAAAAGGCAAAAGTAACCAGGGATTGAGAACGTAGATTTGAGTGAGTCTCTAAGAGAGTGACCTAATGTATCATTAAATGATTACCGACTTTTGTCAGTTCTGGTCTTCTGAAATCCAAAGGACAGTATAGGATTAGTTGATGAAAGACACTTAGAGATAGCTATAAAAAGATAAACTTGTGGGGCTGGAGCAATAGTACAATGGGTAGGGCATTTGCCTTGTATATGGTGGACCTGGGTTCGATCCCCAGCATCCCATAGAGTCCCACGTGCACCACCCGGAGTAATGCTCAAGTACAGCAAGCCAGGAGTAACCCCTGAGCATCACCAGATGTGAGCCAAAAAGCCAAAAAAAAAAAAAAAAAAAAAGAATAAACTTGTGGCATGCAGTACAAGGAGAGTCTTTAAACTACAGTATACCTTTCAATACACCTCAGACAGAAGAGCAGTAAGGTAGGAGAGCTGCTGAGTTCAATGGAATTATGGAAAATATTCAATGTGGTGTCCCAGGGTGAAAATCCCCTTTAGAGGGACTGTCCTATATTTGGATTAGCTGAGTTCTAATATTTATCCTGTACTCAAACATTGTCTCAGAACAGCCCACCCACTGTAATGTGGCTGTACTGTGAATGGTTCTGTAGGTATGGTAGTTGGGAGGTGTTAAGGAAGCTTTGTGTACCTGGGATTTAACCCAGGGCCCCATATACTCTGCCACAAAGCTACACCCCCATTCCCTTTAACTTATTCTCAAAGAAACATCTGATCTGATAGCTGTGATTTGATTGCTATTCCACCATGGGCTAGAGAAAAGGACAAAGGTGAAAGCTCCTAACAGAAGAGCAAGGTTGATACAGTCAAGGAAAAAATGAAGTTTGCTAAGTTTGAAGCATAGAGAGTGAAGAAAAGTGGTACCAGAAATCAGATTGATAAGCAAACTCCTAATCATTTGCTTTAGAGCCTAATAGATGGTGGTAAGTGAATACATTTTTCAAGTGTAATGGAAATCCATCAGCAAGTTTTAAGAAGTGAATTATTATGGTCTGATTTAGGTTTTAGAGCCAAACTTCCTGAAACATTAATCTATATTCATAGCATCCATTTCCTCATATCTCATTTTCTCCCAACCCACAGCAAATCTGACTTACATCCTCGCCTCTCTACTGGAAGTGCTTTTACTAGGTCACCAAAGAGTTCTTAATTGCTGAGTTCAGTTGCTTAGTTTTAATTCCGATCCCCATGTCCCCTGGGTCACATCTGCATGTTGACCACTTACTCCCTAAAATTGCAGTCACGGCTGCTTTTGATTGTTTCTTTGATGGATTTCTCTATCCACTCCCTGACTCCTTAAATGCTCATTCATTTTAGAATTGCGTTCCTTATTCTTGCATACACCCTCTAGTCGTTCTCACTTTCTAAATTTCACCAGTCATCCAACATGCCGTTTTCTGCCGTTTCTTGGTTTAGGGCTATTCCTGATCTAGTGCCTGAGGGTTGTTCCCAGAAGGGCCCAGGGGAGCTTGCAATGTGGGGAATTCCTGCATGAAAATATGTGCCAATTGAGCTATATCCCCCAAGCTTAATCATTTTTTTTTTAAATCTTTTCCAGAGGTTGAACCTAAGGACATGAGAGGCTAGAGCTCTACCATTGAGCTATATCCGTGGCCCAATTTGACCACTTTTGTCCCTCATTTCTTTGCTCTCATTTTTTGAACATAGATTTTCATTTCTGTACCATGCTTTTCTATCTTAATGGGAAATGGCATCCAAAACAAAGAGAGTTATCCTCTAAGAGGCTTATGGAGTCCCTATTATGGGTAATGTTACTACCAGTCACCCAGTTAACATAAGAACTTGGAGTACCAGTTAGCTCCTCACAATTGTAAATGTATTTTTAAAGATATAACTATTACACAAATACAGAATAAATACACTTACAAGATCTAGTTATCTCTGTAATGAAGAAAGCGGTATGATTACAAATGTGGTTCATAGAGAGACTACAGAAACTGAGTACTTAGAGGTAGTCCCAGAAAATATGCTGAAATATAAGTTTACTGAGTTACAATTTGTTAAACTTTTGGGTCAAAATAAACTGTAAATTTTGGAATCACATTCTCTACAAAAAAAACCCTAAAATTACATTTCTTTAGAAATAATAATAAATAACAAATTAATACTTTAAATACTTAGCTCTAATTGATATCAAATAAATGGAATATATTCCACCATGAAATAATAATTGGTTAGCTCTGTTAAGCAAAGTTCTAGAATATTTAGTCATCCATTGATATTATTGTCAATTTTGTTCTACTTTTTTTTCCACTCTCTGTTCATCACACAGTACCAGCATGTAGTTTTTAAAAATACATAAGGCTTATTAGTTTTTAAACTCAATGCCTGCCATCTCCACCCCCAACAATGACCCAATATCAAAGTGGGTATTTGGCAAATTCAAATAATTCACTGAAGCTGAGCGAAATTGAGTAAGGATTGAGAAAAAGCTTTCTGGTTTTCAAAGTCAATTAAAATTCAGAGGAAATGGCATTGTAGAAAAGACAGAAAAATATACCAGTTGAGTAAATTACTCATCCATTTCATTCACTGCAATGATACCAATATAATTCAGTGTGAAAAAGAAACCTTTGCAATAAGTGATGTTACAGCACTATAGAGCACACAAAACTGAAATGAACCCGATTTCTACTTAATTACTGTAGGCAAAATTAACCTGAAATGGATCATAGACCCAATATGTGATAGAAAAGTTATATTTCTAAAAGAGAGGAACAGCTCTGGTTTTTAGTGAGCCAGTTAAAAAAATGTAAGTACTCATTTAAAACAGCATTAGAAAATGAAAAGTTAAGCCTCAGATGGGAGTAGAAATATGTCTACAAGCATAAATTATGAAAAATGAAACCTGATGAAGTAGATAAAATATTTGATTTAGGAACTTTAAAAAAAAATTAAATCTAACCACATTGCCCTTACTATGGAAAAGTTCAAGAGGCAGACTCCAAGCATCTGAGCAGGGAATTCTGGAGCTCTGTGTATCTGAATGTTGGTCAAGAGTGGGGAATGTGAATTTTGAGTATGAAGGAGAAGAAAAAAAATCACTTTTCCTCTGCCCTTCTCTGATATTACCTCAGATGCCCTTATTAAATTAAAAAGATTAACAAGAAAATTAAGTATGTTAACTCAGGAGGAGGCCTAGAATTCAGTCTTATATAGCATCTTTTAAAAAAAGCATAAAACATTCATGGAGAAATTATGAAAAGAACACATTTTCAGGCTTACAAGGTGGATGACTAGGAAGATGATTATCTGGGAGTAAACTAATAGAAAAGATTTGTTAGCTGATTCTCTTCATATCATCTGCATTCATCAGTCTGTCCCTGGTAAGAGGAAAAGACAGATCCTGTTTTCAGACAACAAAGAGCTTTCTCTGTATGTGTTGCTTAATTGCCTTCAACTCAAAATGCCTTTTATGTCAAAGAGCCATATTTTGGTGGCATATTTGGCTTTGTCTCCTTCATCCCCTGAGATGTTTCCTTTCATGTGGAGTGTCATGGAAGAAGCGCCAGTGGTCACCAAATTTGGGGCGCTGAATAGGAGCCTCTTATTCCCAAAGCTAAGGGCACTACATCTAATAACATTCAAGTTTAGGGGTAGTCACACTTCCTGCTTCTAGTAATGCATACAGATAGGCTCTTTGATCCTTTTCATTAAAAAGAGCAATAGATAAGCACCAAAAATGCTATGAGAATATCAGTGAAGTCAAATACTAAGTTCTTACTAAGAAGACCCTCTCCACTTGGCCCTAAGAACCACTGCCACCCCCCACCAAAGTCAACTAGTCTTTTGAGTCACTTAGATGAAGGATTCGTTTTAAAGCCTGGTATAAAATGCAGAGTGGTTTATTGATCTCAGATCTGCTTTCAAAATAAGAAAATTCAATAGCTAGTAGTGGTCTAGCAGTGGCATCCAGCTTTAGCTAAATCAGAGGATACTTCATAACCTCCCTGTGCTTTACATTTCTTAAAGGCAAGCAAGTTATATTTAGATATTCGTGTTTGTAGATTCCCAGGAAATCTTTGTACCCAAATTATGTTCTCATCACAACAATCAGAAAACCAAGGATTTTGCATTCTTTTTTAAAAAAAAATGAATTTGTATTAGTAAAAAGGCACTAAACATGCTGTGGAAAACAATATAGGGAAGATTAATAGGTTATATTTAGCGACCACCTACATACTATAGACAGACAATACCAAAAGCAAGAGGGAAATATGGTTCTTTCAGACTACTAAGCCATAATATTGCAGAAAAAGTTTTCTCATTTTCTCCTAAAATTGGGGCATCTATACATAGTGATTACTATGACAATGCAGCAATTAGACAGAAAGCCAGCGGGGAGGAGAGAGGAGATGAGGTGAAAATTAGGATATTGCTCATTATTAAAAAAGCATTTGTCAAGTGAATGCAACTCGGTCTCAAACCTGTAAGGTTACTCAAACTCTAGCACCACTATATAAAGAATTTTTTGTTAATATTTATTGATCTTTGATTTTCCCCCTTTATTACTATCATTTCTCTGCTGCTTCTGTGATGACTGGGGATCACATACACAGTGGCGGAGTTTACACACTTGAGAGTGGTATCAGCTGGGGGTTACTCTCTGGGTTGTGATACCTCATGAGTCCTGCATTCTGTGTGGCACTGGTGGTCAAACTGCAGAGCAGCCAGGATTGCACTTGGTTCCTAGGCAGTGCCAGGGATTGGCTTTTGGCCTCGGGCCTGCAAGGTAGATGTTTTACTGCTGAGTTATCCCTGGGCTGGAGCGATAGCAGAGCGGGTAGGGCGTTCGCCTTACAAGCGGCCAACATGGCCGACCCGAGTTCGATTCCTCCGCCCCTCTCGGAGAGCCCGGCAAGCTACCGAGAGTATTCGGTATGCCAGACACAGTAACAACAAAGTCTCCAATGGAGACGTTACTGGGCCCGCTCGAGCAAACCCCAAAACTTAACTTTGAAAAATAAAATTTAAGAACTTATGCTAGTTGGGAAACTATCAAAGTGAAAAATACGTTTAGGGCTTAATGTGATCATTGTCTTCTCATACTTATATGCAAAATGAAAACTAGCATAGGATTAGATAAGGAACTATTTATGTTTCTCCAATTTGTGTAATAAACCCTTGCAGTATTTATTCAGTAAAACTTTTATTACATAAGTATGTTATGTGAAGTCAGGAGACCAAAGATCACATGTTATGTAAAGTATTATATACTATTATACATTAGGGTTTTAAACTTAGAACAGAACCTAGACTAGATCAGAAGATAGCTCTCAAAAAAGAGCTATAAATAATTTCTAAGTGTATGAATTGCTAGGGCTGGAGTGACAGCACAGCAGGTAGGGCGTTTGCCTTGTACATGGCTGACCTGGGTTGGATTCCTCCATCCCTCTCAGAGGGCCCAGCAAGCTACTAGAGTATCCCGCCCGCATGGCAGAGCCTGACAAGCTCCACGTGGCATATTCGATATGCCAAAAACAGAAACAAGTAGTCAGGCAATGGAGACATTACTGGTGCCTACTCACGCAAATCGATGAACAATGAGAGGACAGTGACAGTGACATGAATTGCTAAGCTTCTCTAAAATTAAGGTGAAGGCTCAAAGTACGTCAAGGTACAAATCTTCACCTACTAGATTTACAAATATCTATGTTTGTAATTACAAGGTTACTGTGAATAATGTACCATTAAATGCTTCTTATGGTTAGGAGAATTGGCACAATATCTTTAGAAAGCATTTTATTAAAATTTTAAATGCATATGCCCTTTGAACCAATGTTTATACTTCCCAGAAATTTTCCTATCATTGTAATTGTACACAAAGTGCAAAATTATTCAGTGCAGCTTATGGGGAAAGAAGGATTGGAATAACAAAATATTTATGCACAAAAGGCAAGTTAAATAAATTAACTATCATTTATAACATGGAATTATGCAAATGCTAAAATAGATAAGACATTTATATGCTAACAAGTAGTATGTTTGAAATGCAGAATTATGTGGATTTTTGAAGTACAAACCAGTGTATATAACATTTCTGGCACAAAAGAATAATGGGTACAGGGAAGATACGCATGTCTAGTTTGTGTGAGCCCCAAGGTTTGATCCCTGGAACTTCATGGCCTCCTGAGCACCGGCAGGTATGACCCCAGTGGCGCCTCAACTTCCCTGAGCACCACACCACCTAGATACACTGCCCAGCAGAGAGAGTGGTCCCTGCATACTCAAGCATCATGGGCTGTGAGTCCTAAAAGAAAATGATTATAATAGTAACCACAGAGATTGGAGTTCTTTTCTTTATGCTGCAGAAACCATGAGGCAACTATGAAATGCTTCAGAAAATAAAGATTAAGAAAAAAACACTTAAATATTGGATATTTTATTTTATTTTGGTGACTTAAAGTTTAAGGAAGTCGGGCAATTATATGATTGGGTCTTGTAACAAATCTATGCAGAGAACAGGCTACTGATAGATAAATCTATAATCGCTTAAAGTCTGAGTTAGGCCATACTAGGCCTTTGTGATAGGGGAACAGGGCCATAGTCTGGGAGGGTTTTTGTTTGTGTTTTGGTTTGGGCGCCGTACTTGGCAGTTCCCAGGGCTTGCTCCTGGCTCTGCACTTGGGAATCACTCATGGTGGGGGTTAGGGGATCATTGGGGTGCCAGGGATTGAACCCAGGTCCTCTATAATATTGCTCTGGCCTCCACAGTTTTTGCTTGTGTGTGTGTGTGTGTGTGTGTGACAGCGGGGCGGGGGGGGGGGGGGCGGTGGTCTCACCCAGCGATGCTCAGGGGTTACTCCTGGCTCTGCACTCAGGAATTACTCCTGGTGGTGCTTGGGGGACCATATGGGATGCCGGGGATCCAACCTGGGTCTGCCACATGTAAGGCAAATGCCCTACCCACTGTACTATCTCTCTGGCCCCTGGCCTCCACAGTCTTTACTATAGTTAATTGGTTATTTTCTTGAATTTACTTTCCTGATAAGCTGCCTTTTTTGTGTCTATTGGCTTTACAGAGCTGGTCTTTCTGTCAGTGTCCATTGACATCATCATCCGGTTACTAACTTCTCCAGCATCCAGCCTAGGATATCTGCAGCATAAAGAAATCCAAGGAACCCAGCATAATGGCAGTCACTCTTTACATCAGTAGTTTCCAACCAGGACACTAGTGAGAGGCCTCCGACCAGTGAAAGGCTTTGTGCTGAACGTAGAAAACTACTGGTTTCTCACATTGGTTGTTAATTGCTGGCCTGCAGACCAATGGTCAGACAAGTGTGGGTCCTCAGTTATCAGAACATTAAAGACCACTATTCAGATTGTGAAGGCCTTTACCACTACTTTCTGATCAGAAGTTTCAATCCTCTTGTTTTGTCTGTCAGACTCAGATTTTAGTTTTAATGGGGAGAGCGTCTGGTCGTCTTCCTGGAAGTAGAATTCTCCTAGGTATATATTCGCGTTGCTTTGGTTTGTTAGTATCAGCCCCAACAATCTTTTCAAAGAAGCAAACGCATAGGTGGACAGCCTGTGTTTTTGTTTTCAGAATAGACTAATTGGCTATTGATAAATAGACTATATCTCTATGAAGGGGCTGGAGCGATAGCACAGCGGTAGGGCGTTTGCCTTGCACGCAGCCAACATGGCCGACCCGAGTTCGATTCCTCCGCCCCTCTCGGAGAGCCCGGCACGCTACCAAGAGTATCTCGCCCGCAGGGCAGAGCCTGGCAAGCTCCCCATGACGTATTCGATATGCCAGACACAGTAACAACAAAGTCTCCAATGGAGACGTTACTGGGCCCCCTCGAGCAAATCGACGATCAACGGGAGGGCCTTTACCTTTACCTTTATCTCTATGAAAAAATCAGGACGATGAGAAATAGAGTGGTTTGATTATTCAAGGTTCTTGGTTAGCAGGGACCAGAAAGACCTCTCTACCTTGAACAGATGTCAGAAGCCAGTCTTGTAAAGAAATGAAGCAGAGGAGGACAAGATAATGCGAAAGTTCTAATGTCTGGGGCAGGAGTGATGAAATAACGGATAAGACACTTGCGACGGACTCCGGTTTCCTTTCTGGCACCCCATATCATCCCTAGAGTGATTGTGTGTTCGGGAGGGATTCCTGAGCACAGAGCCAGGATTAAGCTATGAGTTGTTGACCATTGGATGTGACCAACAACCACCCTCCCATAGAAAGAAGAAAAAAAGCTATTAAGTATGAACAGACAGCGTAATTCAACAAAAGAGAGTTCTAGGCTCAATAAAGTACTGGAATTGAGTACTGCCTTCATACCTCCTGGCATGATGAAAAGAATCAACAAACCTTTTTTTTTCAATTTTTTATTGGCGAATCACTGTAAGGTATAGTTACAGTCTTATAAACTTTCGTGCTTGCAGCAAACATTCCTATTGAAACTACTGTTCATCGATTACAATCAAGGGCTACAGATACCAGGAGTGAAAAATCAGTTAACAAATTCTGTAAGAACTTACATTCTATATGGGATTTAAAGTACATTATCTATTTTTGTTGTTACTGTGTCTGGCATATTGAATACTCTCGGTAGCTTGCCGGGCTCTCCGAGAGGGGCGGAGGAATCGAACTCAGGTCGGCCATTTTGGCCGCTTGTATCTATTTTTAATTATAACTTTATGTAGCATCCTTTAAATCAGTAAAATTATTTTCATTGAAATATAATTGACATAAATTATTTTAATTTTAGATATAATATTGATTCAATACTTTTACAACTTATAAAATGATACAATGAGTTTTAATATTGATCACCATATGTAGTAAATTTCATATAAATTTCTCGTATAATAACTTTTACTATCTCTAAGCACCTTTCAAATATGCAATATAGTATTATTTGCCAGGTTTTATATTTTGATGGCTTGTTCCTTCTATAAATTTTGTCTTTGGATCCCTTTTGCCTATTTTTCCCCATTCTTCATCTAATCTATCGCCTTTCTGTTCTCTGTATCTGTGAGTTTTATTTTATGCTTGTTTTATTTTATAATTTACATGTAAGATCATAGGGTATTTGTCTCTCTCTAACTTCACTTACCATACTGCCCTTAAGTTCTGTTCACCTTATTACAAATGACAAAATTTTCTCTTTGTGACTGAAAAACATTCCATTGTTGATATCAACACCACATTTTCTTATCTTATAGAAATTGCTTTAATATATTGGAAATTACAAGTGATACTGGGTTGAACATGGGGGTACAGATATTATTTTCATTTATTTTCATTAAAATATAATTTACACAGATACAACACACACACACACACACACATACACACACACACACACACACACACACACACACACAGAGCCTGCAGCCAAAGTGCTACTGCCTCATTCTCTGGGACTTTTTGCCAGAGTTCCTTTGTTCGTTAGTTTATTTCAAATGGATTTCTTCACTATGTTTCTAATGGCTTGTATCAGTAGTGTTTGAGCTCATTAATATACTAATTATATTCAATATGGAGTGTTATGACACACTATTGCAGGTCTGATCAGAGAAAGAAAAAGGAATCAGTCACAAAAACGTGATGTGATTTGTCTACCGCATGTTGAGATCTGCTGCCCCAAACCACTTCTCTAGTAATTAATCCCATACTCTGTGCCTGTTGTAAAGACTCTTGCAGAGTTTTCTTGTGCTATAAATACTAAATGCCACATGAATGAATGGTGTGATAATAAAGGCTTGGGGATTCAGAGAGTTGTATGATTATTTCTGCAATCAGTAAGACAAAGAAATCTAAAATTGGGATTAAAATTATGATTTTCACAAAGAAAGCTTTCTAGGTGGAAGGAAAATTCAAAGGGAAAGTCAGGAGCTTAGAAAAGTGCCAAATACGTGCTAAAAGCCAGGAAGTGGATTAGTATATTTGAAGATGAGGCAGCTTCTTCCAAGTGACTCTCAGTTGGGTTCGTAACACACAGAAAGGTTAGAACTAGAAAGGAACATACATACAGAGGTCTACTGGAAAGGTTTTTTCACAGACAACAACTAAGACTTTGAGACGTTAGGTGATTTGCTAAATGTCATGAAGATAATTGGTAAAGGAACTGAGACTACATCTTGTAATTTTCTTCCTCCTATGCCCCTTCACTGTGGGTTACCTACGTTGTGAGCAGTAAAAGAACACTATGATGATCTGCTGCCAAGATCTGGATATTGTATTTGTGATAAACTCATGCAGTAGTTGCCTTTTATCTTCATCACTAATTTCTACCTTCGATTCTTAACCTGGAATTAAACCGTGGATGTACTTGGAGAATCTGGCAAATAGAGCAAAGGGTTAAGAGAAGCTAGATGCATCGAGCCTCGTTCTACCCTTACATTTGACCTCACATGACGTAATCTGCTCCGGTAAATTCCCTTTGGCTACCTTACTCAGCAGGATCAATATAGGAACTTTCAACCCAATACTGGACAGGAGGAGAGGAAATGTCAGCTGTCTGGCAGTTCTCAGGCTCAACTTTGTAATAATAAGGATCAGAATCAAAAAGTAGTATTGAGCCTCAGTATTTTGTATGAGAGATCGGGAGACTGACTCAGGCGCTCTCAGTTGGTGATGCCTGGTTTGCATCTTGCAGTTGACTTGAAAACAACTGAAGTACGAGTCTTTTCAGTCTTTTGCGGTGATTTTGTCAGCTACTGTCCCCTGTAATAAATTATTATCAAATTATTTCCTGTATAATAAATTAAGAAATCTCTTTTCCAGTCTGCCAGTGCTCCAGCCAAGTTCTGTTATATCTGATCGGTTGTTCTACGCTTTTACCCTTGACCCCCTGTAAACCTTTTCCGAGCAAAGAATCATCTTGACTGGTTAATAACGTCTAATAATGAATGGTTCTAAACTCAGGCAGAGCATAATGACCTATATACTGTTAAAAATTAAAAGTTTTCAACCCCAATTTCATGGATATTCAGCATTTGGAAAGGGGGAATGCTCTATTTTTTGGTTTGTATTTCTCTATTGAGCGGGCCCAGTAACGTCTCCATTGGAGACTTTGTTGTTATTGTGCTGGGCCCACTCGAGCAAGTCAGTGATCAACGGGAGGGCCTTTACCTTTACCTTTACCTTTATTTCTCTATATTATTTGCTGTGATACACAGGATTTTATTGAACTTGCTGTGGCAACTTATATAAGGGCCAAATTTTCAAGAGAATAGTATAGTAACTCCCAGCCTTTTCCTGGGTTGTAACGTCCCCTTCTTCCAGAAGCTCTATATTTTTAATAACAACTTTAATAATTTTCCTATAGCAAATAGATTTATGTATTATGTAAATTGAAAAAAGGCTGACTAACTGATACAGTTACATTTTATTTTGTTTGGACAAATGCTCTGAGGTTATCAACATACTTTAGAAATAGTCCTTAAAGCTTAGCACTGTTACAATATTTTGTGTTGATTGACTATTATCTTAGTCTTCCCAAAGAAACTCTACTTTCTATTTATTCCTATGTCTCTCTTCATAGATATAAAATTCTATGAACACTAAGAGTTATAAAATTCAGTGAGGTATTGGGAGAGTGATCATCAACTTTGGCTTATATGTGTCCGAGTGACTTCTTCCCTACTTACCTGATAACAAAAGTCAAAACATTGAGTCCTTTTTCATTTTTCATACTGACAGCAGAGAATCTGCAATTATCAGAATCCTACAACAGTTGGAGGTAGGTGGAAGGCTATAGAATTAGAACAAATATGCACAGTAATAGTCCTTTCTCCTTCTTAATTATTACCCAGGGCTGGCATGGCAGTGTCTGTCCCTGAAACCTTTCAGAGTAGAAGTTTTCATCCTTTCATACAGGGACCATAAACTGAGCCTACCTGTCCCTCTGCTTAGCTGCTTTGTCACTGTTCAACACTTTAGTTTCTACTCTAGAAGAAGTCATGGTAAAGCATCTTTTCTCTGTTCCAGGCTGGATAGATTCCATCATGGCGCTCTCCTGGCCAAGGATATGACAGAACTCTACTCTGCCAAACTCAGTGTGAGCTTAGGGGTCTACAAGTGTAAAACGGATTAAAAAGTCGGGGCCAGAGTGAGAGTGCAGTAGATTGGGTACTTGCCTTGCTCCTGCAGACCCAGTTTTGATCCCCAGCACTCCAGATGGTCCCCTGAGCCCTACCAGGAGAAATTCCTGAGTACAGAGCCAGGAGTAACTCCTGAGCACAATAGAGTGTGTTTCAAAAACAAAAACAAAAAAATACAATACAAGTAGCATGAGAGGGGCTGGAGAGACATTCCAGGGGGTAATGTGCCTACCTTGGGCTGGAGTGATAGCACAGCAGGTAGGGCGTTTGCCCCTGAGCATCACTGGGTGTGGAACTCAAATTCAAAATATATATACAGAAATAGAATAGAATAAGATGCGTATACAGAAATAGAATATGTATAATATATATACATAGATATAAATTAAAATAAATTAAATTAAATATATACAGAAGTAGAATAAGAATGCCCAGAAAAACTCCTTTGGATGATACTGAGTACATGAAAAGTAAGGCAGAGCCTGGGAAAATCTCTCTCATAGCTAATTGGAGTCAGCTCAAACTGTCCAGAAATGAAGTCATTCTGTAGTAGTACGAAATGATTCAGTTTTACCTGGCATTATATAAATCCCCAAAAGAAAAATCTTGGAAATGATTTTGATAATGAATGACAAAAATATCTTTGATATTCTGAGAATTTTACTAGACTCATATATTTAGCTATCACGTGTTGAATTGGACTTCTCTAAAATTGTCTTGTTTTATAAGGAGAATACACAATAAAATGCTGCTTTATTTAATTGAATATTATCTTGGAGCCAATTTTGTTGTAATAGAGATACATATCAAGATCAGAAGACCATAATTTTAGCCCAAGCATCAATGAACTCTGCTATTGTACACCTGATAGAAAACTATATAACTTAACCTATATATTTTATAGTTTTTAAAGAATTTGAAATGAATGATTAAACATTCATTAAGTTATTGGTTGAGGCAGGTTAGTATCTGATAACTTCATTAATAGTGCTTCAGTTGTGAAACGATTTTTACCTGATCTAATTCCTATCTTACTGAGTTTAATAAAGAATATAATACGAAGAGAAAAATAAAGAGTAACTGAAGTTGAAAGACTAGTTTTAAAAATGTGTTAATAATTATTTCTATAAATAAAATGTTTGATGTGGGATCACATAAAGAAAATATTCATGTAAAACTTTAGAAAAATCATTTGACTGAATTTCTCCAGGTAAACCAGTAGATGGCACAATCTTTGTTTCTTTGTGACTCCACTTGAAAAAAATGCATCTGGAGCACAATTTCCACGTGTTTTTAAAACTCTGATCTAGGCTACTACTAAACAACTGTTCCTCTGTTCAAAAGGAATAAAACTATACAGGAAAAAAAAACTCAGTCTACTTAATAAGTAATTCATTGTGTTTTGGATTTAGTAAATGAATATCTTTTCTAATAAATCACCCATATGGTAAGAAATGGCATCTTGTGAAATGAACAGAAACTTTTTCAAAGAAGAAATCCGAATGACTAAAAGGCACATGAGAAAATGCTCTACATCATTAATCATCAGGGAGATGCAGATCAAAACCATAATGAGATATCATTTCACACCACAGAGACTGGCCCACATTCAAAAGAACAAAAGCAACCAGTGCAGAAGCAGATGTGGTGAGAAAGGGACCCTCCTTCACTGCTGGTGGGAATGCCGACTGGTTCAGCCCTTTTGGAAAACAGTATGGACTATTCTCCAAAAATTAGAAATTGAGCTCCCATTTGCCCCAGCAATACCACTCCTGGAAATATATCCCAGAGGGGCAAAAATGTATAGTCAAAGTGACAACTGCACTTGTTTGTTCATTGCAGCCCTCTTTACAATAGCCAGAATCTGAAAGAAACCTGAGTGCCCGAGAACAGATGACTGGTTAAAGAAACTTTGGTACATCTACACAATGAAGTACTATGTAGCTGTTAGAAAAGACAAAGTCATAAAATTTACATACAAGTGGTACTACATGGAAAGTATAATGTTAAGCGAAATGAGTCAGAAAGAGAGGGATAGACATAGAAAGATTGCATTCATCTGGGGAACATAAAGTAACAAAATAGAAGACTAACACCCAAGAGTGACTGAGATTAGTACCAGGAATTTTGCCCCATGGCTTGGAGGCCAGCCACACATGCTAGGGGAAAAGGAGCTCAGATAGAGAAGGGAGCACCAAATAAAGGGTGTTGGGAGGATTCTCCCAGGATGGGAGAAGCATGCTGAAAGTAGACTATAGACCAAATGTGATTGTCACGCATTGCCTCTTTTGCAAACCACAGCACCCAAAAGGAGAGAGAGAACAGAAGGGAATGCCCTGCCACAGAGGCAGGGTGAGATGGGGGGAATGGGGGGTGGGAGGGCTACTGGAATCATTGGTGGTGGAGAATGGGCACTGGTGGAGGGATGGGTACTCGATCATTGTATAACTGAAACCCAAGCACAAAAGTTTGTAAGTCTACCACTGTAGCTCATGGTGTTTCACTAATAAAAATTTTTTTAAAAAATGGCATCGTGGTGCTGGAGAGATAGCACAGCCAATGGAGCACTTGTTTTGCACTTGGTTGACCCTGATTTGATCCCATTCATTCCATCTGGTCCCCAGGAGTGATTCCTGAGTGCAAAGCTAACACCTCAGCATTGCCAGGTGTGCTACCCGGCCCCCCAGCCCCCAAAACAAAAGACCAAGAAGGGGAATGTTTTCTCTCTGGAACACATAAACTTCCAGAATTTCAGGACTGATTATATAAGGCAACTTTTCCCACACATATAGACTCAACTAAGACAATGCTATTCAACCTGTCTTCATTTCTTTCCACTACTTTTTTTTCTCATCTAATTTCACCACCTCTAAAATTATCTTTTCTTCTCTGTTGACTGAAGAACAAAATCCCAAGAATTGCCTATCATGCTGTCATTGAAGGGGCAGGAAATACATCACCTTTGTGGAGAAGTTTTTTTTAACTAAAGAAAATTTTATATACTGTATTCAAAATCTGTAATGTACCCAAATGTTCTTTTTGCCTCAAGATCACTACAAATGTCTTTGTACAGTTTTGGTGTACAAATTTGATAACTTTCTTTTTAAAAATTACTTATTGAAATAATACAATAAGGTACCAACTATTTAACTGCTAAAGTGAAATGTTCAAAGAGAAAAAAATGTTCTGGTTTTATATAAATATAAAATGAGCACATATGAAATACTGAACTCAACCAGTTTAAAGGAAATGTTTTAAAAATTCATACATAGGGGCTGGAGAGATAGCACAGCGGGTAGGGCGTTTGCCTTGCACGCGGCCAACCCGGGTTCGATTCCCAGCATCCCATATGGTCCCCTGAGCACTGCCAGGAGTAATTCCTGAGTGCAGAGCCAGGAGTAACCCCTGTGCATTGCCAGGTGTGACCCAAAAAGCAAAAAAAAAAAAAAAACTTACACATATTTTCAGGAATTTTTACTGTGTAGAAATAAAAGATATCTCCCTCAAAAGAAAATCAAAGATACATACCTTTAAAAATTGTATAATATGTAAAAGGCCTGTTAAATTCAGTCGTATTCTTTGCTTATTTCCTTGCAGTGAAGATTTTTTTTATAACAAGAATTTTTAAAATAGTGTTGATGAGAAGAGCTACGTTACTGCAGAATCATATTCCATGTAATGCAATATTAAAACAAACCACAAGGGGGCGGTTCTTACACTGGTTTCGCTTCGCAAATGGTGACTAGGTCCAATGATTAAATTAGGAACCCTGTTATTAAGTTTTGAAATAAATGGACAGCGGTATTTAGCTCTAGGTGTATGTCTCAGGAGACATCTACTTTGTCAGAAAAAAATATGGCTCTAAGTAAAAAGAATGAAAATGACTTCACTCACTGTTAAGTACTGACACAATATTTTAAAATCTGAGCTATGTATGTCTCAATTGTTACAGAATTTAGATTTGGAAATAATTAGAGAATATAGTACAGGTTTACAAATAAGGATAAGGGAGATTATTTTTTCGTTTTGGGTAACACCTGGCGATGCACAGGGATCACTCCTGGCTCTGCACTCAGGAATTACTTCTGGCAGTGCTCAGGGACCATATGGGATTCTGGGAATAGAACCTGGATTGGCCACGTGAAAGGCAAACGCCCTACCCACTGTGCTATCGATCCAATCCCTAAGGCAGATTTTTTCTTTTTTTCTTTTTTTCTTTTTTTTTTAGGCAGATTTTTTAAATGAGTGAAGAAGTCTGGATATAATGCATTAAATCAGAGAACTGTAACAAATTGGAAAAATTAAATCTTATCTTAAAAAGATTATTGTTCAGGCCCAGAAATTAGTGCTATATTGAAATACAAATATTCAAATGCTATATCTTCAGATTTTTTTATTAAAAGGAAACCAAACTATAACATGTATTATTCAAATTTTTTAAAAAATCTTGTCCTTTTAACATTAACACTCCCAGTTTAAATCTGAACAATTTGGGGCCAGAGAAATAGTACAGTGGGGTAAAGCACTAGTCTTGCATGTGGTCATTCTGGATTTGATCCCTGGTACCACATAAGGTCCCCCTGCACCACCAAGATTGTTCCCTGAGTGCATTTAGGAGTAAGCCATGAGCACTGCTGGGTGTACCTACCCCTCCCTCCCAGAAAAAGCTGAAAAATTTTTGCTTCTTGCTAAAAAATTTTCCTAAGAGAATTTTCTAGACTTCCTCTGCCATTCAAAAATCTATTGAAGAGGCAAATTCTAAGAAGCATTACTGTGATTAAAGAAGTAGAGGCGAAAATTGAGTAGCAGGGATGAGCAGGTGAACAATAAGAAAGTGAAATTATAGATCTATGAACCAACAGGGAATCATCAGGCAAATTCCTTTGGGGAACTGGTTTTACCAAACTTAGAAAAACAAGAGCATCAAAAGACCAATTTTAACATGTATTGCCCTCCGTGTCCTCCCATCCAGCTCTGAACTTACTGATCACAAAATCACAAATCACAAATCATCCTGTTATTCGTCGATTGCCTCGAGCAGGCCCCAGTAACGTCTCCTTCATCCTAACCCTGAGATTATATTCAAGGCTCTTTAGGAGAATGAGACCCATCATTGTTACTGGTATTTGGCATATTGGGTACGCCACAGGGAGTTTGCCAGACTCTGCCCTGTGGGCAGGCTACATTCGGTAGCCTGCCAGTTTGTCAAAGTAGGAATGAGATGTCATAATAAGATGTTCCGGGAGCAGGTTTTTATAGTCTCAGAGTCTTGGCCGCTGATGGGATTAGACGGTGCCAGGGGGCCAGTTGGTGGGTGTGACCCCCGCCTACTGGAATTTGGAGGATCTGGGTGGAGGATGCTCGGCCCAAATCCGAGTAGGCTTGGAGATCTCGGCCCCGGAACCCGCGTGACTTTGTCCCTCTGCCAGTACCTTCATGTGTGCGGAGAGTGGTCTCAGCATGGTGGTGGCTGGTCCTGGAGGTCTTCGGCTGCTGGAGCCCTGGTCAGGGCGGGGAGGAAAGCTCAACCCGCTCCCCTCCAAGGGGCCCGGCGAGTGAGGACAGTCAGGCGCGGGGGCAGAAGACTGCACTCTTCTCTTCCTGGATCTGGTTTACTTACTGATAGGAATCGATAAACATAACAAGGGAAAAGATCAATGCAGCCATCAATTTTTTGTCAACTATCTTTTTAAGTCACACTGGGCACGCATGTGTGTGTGTAGTGTCTTTATTTTTTGAGGAGGAAGTAAAGGTGGGAATGAATAGTTAACACTACAATCCCAGAATGAGGCCTGCTTCACGTCTTCACCCCGAACAATTCACAAACTTACGGACCACGCCTACTTTAACTAGCCACAGCCCCTATCACAACTTGTTCTGCGGCCCTCACCGCTGTACCTGCAGACTCAGTTTATCTGGAGAGGCCTGAGAGACGACCAATAAGATTCGAGGGAGGACACTGAGCCTTTTGAAACAGGCTAAATTAGTCAGTGATGCTCAAGCTTCCGCTTTTCGGTCTGTGCCACGCACAACAAAGAGTGGGATCCATCTGAGGGACTGCAGAGATGCCACAAGGAAACTTGGAAACACTGAAGAAAAGCAGTGAGTGCCCATGTCACTAAGGGTGACGAAAGGAAGAATTGGGTTTCTAACAGCGCTTTGTCATTTTTCCCAGACCTCCAGCTCTATTTTCTTTCTCTGGTACCCTACATGATCTCTTGAGCACTGCCTGAAGTGACCCCTGGCCTCAGAGTCAGGAGTAAGCACTGCTGAGTGTGGTCCAAAAACCAGGGGGGAAATTTAAAGTATACATTCATTTGGATGGAGAAATAGCACAGTGGGAATGGCGTTTGCCTTGCACACGGCCCACTGGATACAATTCCTCTGTCCCTCTCAGAGAGCCCGGCAAGCTACCGAGAGTATCCCGCCTCGACATGAGAGCTGGCTAACTGCCCTTGACGTATTCGATATGCCAAAAACAGTAACAACAAGCCTCACAATGGAGACATTACTGGTGCCCACTCGAGCAACTCGATGAACAATGGGAGGACAGAGCTACAGTGCTATATATTCATTTGCTTATTTTTCTATAATATTTCAGGAATATGGATCTTGTAAATGTTCCGTAGTTGAACAGCTGGTGATATGCCTCAAGAGACAGAGCACTGCCTGCCACGTGCGAGACCCAAGTTTGAGGCCTGGAGCCACCTGACTTCCATCAGCAACACTGTAGGAGCCCAGGGCAATGGGAGCCAGGCGTCGTCTCATACACCCCTTCCCTGGCACCACTGAGGGTGGCTCTGTGGAAAAGAAGAACTGACATGAATTACAGTGCAGAACATCTGGGGTTGTTTGGGTTATTATTATTTGCATTTTAATAAACAAAATAGCTTCAAAATAGCCAGGAAGGAGCTCCCTTCCCTTCTGTTCTGCTACCAGAACTGATCTTGATTTTTCTTTTGTTTTTGTTTTTGTTTTTTTCTTTTTGGATCACACCCAGTGATGCTCAGAGGTTACTCTTGGCTCATGCACTCAAGAATTACTCTGAAGGTGCTTGGGGGACCATATGGGATGCTGGGAATCAACCAGCCCCTTGCTGATATACTGATATATATATTAATTATGATAAATGGGGCTGGAGCAATAGCATAGTGGGTAGGGCGTTTGCCTTGCACATGGCCAACCTGGGTTTGATCCCCAGCATCCCATATGGTCCCCCAGCACTGCCAGGAGTAATTCCTCAGTACAGAGCCTGGAGTAATCCCTGGCATCGTTGGGTGTGAGACAAAAAGCAAAAAAAAAAAATGTGATAATCTCATTATCTCTGTCCTGCAATTCCTTATGTTTCAAGTTTTGGACACACAATTTTGTCTCTTTTTTAAAATTTTTATTAGTGAAACACCATGAGGTACAGTTGTAGACTTACAAATTTTTGTGCTTGGGTTTCAGTTATACAATGATCGAATACCCATCCCTCCACCAGTGCCCATTCTCCACCACCAATGATCCTAGTATCCCTTCCACACCCCATCTCCCCATCCCACCCTGCCTCTGTGGCAGGGCATTCCCTTTTGTTCTCTCTCTCCTTTTGGGTGCTGTGGTTTGCAAAAGAGGCATTGAGTGGCAATCATGTTCGGTCTATAGTCTACTGTCACCTGCATCTCCCATCCTGGGAGGATCTTCCCAACACCCTTTATTTGGTGCTCCCTTCTCTATCTGAGCTGCCTTTACCCCTAGAATGTGCGACTGGCCTCCAAGCCATAGAGTAAACCTCCTGGTACTGATCTCAGCCACTCTTGGGTGTTAGTTTCCTATTTTGTTACTTTATGTCCCCCAGATGAATGCAATAATTTTATGTCTATCCCTCTCTTTCTGACTCATTTCCTTTAGCATAATACTTTCCGCTTAGTACCACTTGTATGTAAATTTCATGACTTCATCTTTTCTAACAGCTACATAGTACTCCACTGTGTAGATGTACCAAAGTTTCTTTAACCAGTCATCTGTTCTCGGGCACTCAGGTTTTTTCCAGATTCTGGCTATTGTAAAGATTGCTGCAATGAACCAACAAGTGCAGATGTCACTTCGACTATACTTTTTTGCCTCTCTGGGATATATTCCCAGGAGTGGTATTGCTGGGGCAAATGGGAGCTCAATTTCTAATTTTTTGAAAATAGTCCATACTGTTTTCCAAAAGGGCTGAACCAGTCGGCATTCCCACCAGCAGTGAAGGAGGTTCCCTTTCTCGCCACATCTGCTTCTGCACCAGTTGCTTTTGTTCTTGTGGATGTGGGCCAGTCTCTGTGGTGTGAGATAGTATCTCATTGTTGTTTTGATCTGCATCTCCCTGATGATTAATTATTTAGAGCATTTTCTCATGTGGACACACAAATTTGGATGTGGATAGAATGGAAGTAATTCTGACTCAAGATATTTAACAAAAAGTTCTGAAAAGGACTTGAAGTTTCTTCTTCACATTGGTTTTTGGATTTTTTATCCCCATCTTTTTTGGGTCACACCTGGCCATGCTCAGGGGTTCCTCTAGGCTCTGCACTCAGGAATTATTCCTGGCGGTGCTCAGGGAACCATGTGGGTGCCAGAGATCGAACCTGGGTCAGCTGCGTGTAAGACAAAATGCCCTACCCTCTGCACTATGGCTCTGCCCCCTCCCCCCTCCTTTTTTTTTTTTAACTTCTTTTCTCCCAAATGATTTGACTGGTAAGTAGAACTGCAAATATATCTAATAATGACAAACATGTGGATAATTATGTTACAGAAAACTAAATTTGATTATTTCTGTATTTCTTTTTGAAACAAATAGATTTTACTTGGAGAGTTTTTAAGGTGTGGAGGGGGAGAGAGTGAGAGAGAGAGAGAGAGAGTAATGTACTCAAGATATTGCTGTTATTTTGATATAAATCTGTAGTAGCACTGTGGCGTATCAAATACTTTACAGGTAGCTTGCCAGGCTTTGCATGTGGGCGAGATTCTCTCGGTAGCTTGCCGGGCTCTCCGAGAAACACAGAGGAATCGAACCCAGGTCAGCCACGTGCAAGGCAAATGCCGTACCACTTTGCTATTTGTCCAGCCCCAAAAAGAACAACTCAGCTTTTCTTCCTTTTGCAGCATGCTTCATTGAACATTTGTTTAAAACCGTCAGTAAATACATGTATAAGTATTAAATGATTTGGAATTGGTTACTGCCCAGGATTAGAGAGATGCTAGGGAGTAAGCAGTAATCCATGTACAATATGAAAGAACCCAGCAATAAGCAGAAGAATAAAGAAATGAAAAATAAGAGGCACACTTGAAAAACATCAAGATGATGGTATTTTAATAGGCTAGGCATAGGATAACTCTTTGATATTCCAGGCATCTGTGAAAGGTGCGAAATCAAAGCTAATTATATGGCAGAAGGGCTGGAGTGATAGTACAGTGGGTTGGGCATTTGCCTTGCACGAAGACCAGGGATTGATCCCTGGGATCCCATATGGTCCCCCAAGCACCGCCAGGAGTAATTCCTGAGTGCAGAGCCAGGAATAACCCCTGAGCATCTGCTGAATGTGATCCAAAAGCACCAAAAAAAAAAAAAGTTGTTTGGCAGAACTGTAAACATGAGCAGTTGTAGTTATGATACAACTCTTTTCATCATTACCAGTGATCACTTTGTTTTGCTATTCTATGGGGCAACCTAAACTATGTTATCAGCTGTAGCTAGCTAGTGGGACAGTACAGAGGGTAAAGTATTAGATTTGCATGAGGTTGATCCAGTTTGATGCTTGGCACCACATGTGGTCCCCTGAGCACTGCCAGGACTGACCTCTGAGCACATACCCAGGAGTAAGACCTGAGCACTGCTGGTTGTTCCCTCCCCAAAGAGGTCAATCACTTGGAATAGTCTCATTATTGATCTATTTTGGCCTAGAGGAAAGATTGGCCGAGAATAGGCTTCTGATGCATTGTTCCTCAATCATTATATACATATATATACATATATATATATTTGTAATATAATGACTGAGAAACTCCCTTAAACATGTTTTTCCTGTTCTGACAGCAAGAAGTCAAATAGGGATAACTGAGTAAATTGGGACAGTGATGGAGAAGATCATAGTTGTAAAGAGGTAAATGGTGTTGTAAAAATAGAGAGCATCATTAGATTTAAGCTTTTCTTTAAATGATAAAAGTGTTTGAGAATGAAGGGAGATATATAGCCAATAAAATATATTTATTTATTTTGCTTTTCGGGCTTAAACCCAAGATGTCACACGTGCAGGGCATGCACCTGAACTCTAAATGTGCCTTCTGCATCTTAAAAGTTCACTCCGGACACCTTCTAAGAAGCCAAGGCAAAAGGCAGGAGACTCATTGGCGGTGGTGGTGGAATTCGCTGCTGTGCTGGGAAACAACCCGTCATATACCCGGAAGCATATGCTCTGCCGCTGGGCCACATGCCCACGCCCAGTTCGATTTTAATGACTGTAATAATTTGGGCAATACTTGGTCCACGGAGGTGGGATTGTAGTAACAGTGTGGGAGCTAGTGAGAAGTACTCAAACCAAATTTCAGCTCAACACTGAAGCTGGAACCAGTATAACAAGTTATACAGTGGGATACACAATGTAGAAATTGCATTTAGCTACTAGGAACAAAAATACACTTAAGGTATATATTTTTCCCATCCAAGTTGACAAGAAGGGAGGGAGAGAGGGATGAAGGGAGGGAATTCCTTTCATACATGGAAATGAAGAACATTGCTATGACTGGAGATGATAGGAAGAGCAATTTGTTTAAGCAAATCTATTCAAATAACCCTGATTTTTCATTAGTACCCATTACCAAGTCACTCTCATCAATCCTAGTCCAAATCCCTTGTCTTTCTTTTTCTTTTTTTTCCTTTTTGGGTCACACCCAGCGATGCACAGGGGCTACTCCTGGCTCTGCACTCAGGAATTACCCATGGCGATGCTCAGGGGACTATATGGGATGCTGGGAATCGAACCCAGGTTGGCCACATGCAAGGCAAACACCCTACCCGCTGTGCTATTACTCCAGCCCCCCCCCAATCCCTAAGAGGATAGGGGAAATGTCATAGAAGAACTTAAAAGTTAAATTAGAATATATACAACTTGTATAATAAAAATCATTTTTTAAACGTGAAAAAATGTTGTTTAAAAAATGTCATCAAGTAATTGACAAATGCTGCAGACTATAGTTTGCTTCAAAAAGGAAGCAAACTTCCAAATACTTGTATTCTAAGATATTTAAATTTACATATTTTGATTTTTTTCTAAGAATATCTTAAAGGGTGTTTTTCATTTAGTATACATGTTTGTTTTTCACATTTGTTATGAATCAATTTTTTTGTTAGGAAGTAGCTTTTCCCCACATCAATAATTGGTATATATATATTATATATACACACATATTGGTATGTGTACTCTATGTGCACTGTAGCACTGTCCTCCCATTGTTCATTGTTGTTCATTGATTTGCTTGAGTGGACCCAGTAACGTCTCCATTGTGAGACTTGTTGTTACTGTGTCTGACATATTGAATATGTCACGGGTAGCTTGCCAGGCTTTACCTTGCAGGTGGGATACTCTGAGAGGGGTGGAGGAATCAAACTCGGGTCAGCCGGGCTGGCCGCATGCAAGGCAAGCACCCTACTGCTGTGCTATCGCTCCAGCCCATACACACATACATTTTATATATATATTATATATATATACACACACACATATACACACACATATATATGCACACACACACACATATATATAAAACATACATATGAACTAGTACATCTTGTTACCAAAATACAAACTTCGTTTTGTTTTGGTTGTGGGGCAACACCCAGTAGTGTGTAGGGCTTCCTTCTAGCTCTCTGCTCAGGAATAACTCCTGGTGAGGCTTGATGCCAAAGATTAAACCCAACCACTTGAATGAAAAGTGCCCTGCCCACTGCACTGATTCTCCAGCACTGAAGTCTTCATCTTCTATGCCATATTTATTTAACTATTAAATTTTAATAAATTTAAATTAAATTTATTTAACTAGAAATGCCATATTTTACCAGTAAGGGCCTAGAGGGTTAATTTATGACATTCCCCTATCCTCTCAGGTTTGTGTCTGGGTCTGTGAATTAAAATTATAAAAGACAGATTAGTAGGAGCGACACATACCAGTTATGTTTGATATTATTGTTACTACATATACATGAAGATTACGTGAGAAGCCAATTTATTTGAGAATTCATGTACCATTTTAGGGAGAAATTAAGACAGTTAATTTAAATATGGCATCTTCTATGTCATATTTAACTATAAAATTTTATTTTTTGCTTTATTTTGGGGGAGGTCACACCCAGCGATGCACAGAGGTTACTCCTGGCTCTTCACTCAGGAATTACTCCTGGTGGTGCTTGGGGGACCATATGGGATGCTGGGAATCGAACCCGGGTCTGCTGTGTGTAGGGCAAATGCCCTACCCGCTGTGCTATCACTCCAGCCCCATAACTATTAAATTTTAATAAATTAAAAATAAATTTATTTAACTAGAAGTGCCATATTTATTTCATTAGTAAGGGCCTAGAGGGTATTTGGGGGTTTCAAGATTCTATTTTGAATAAAGAATCAAAGGCATCTCAGAAACTGTAACTTATATATGAAATAGCCTTGCAAGAGATTGAAGAATTTACTAATATTATAAAAAGTACTGATAGATTGAAATAAAACTTCCACTTTAATAATCACACAAATGTTTACATTTATTAAAAACTGTAACAGGACAATTTGTGCATATCACATTCATATTACTATTCATGTACAAACAATTACACATAACCATTATACCAAGATAACATACAAAGTTTTCATTTTAGGCTTCTTAGTTAAAAGCAAATACCAAATAAGGAAAAAGAATTCCCAAAGCTTCAGTTATAAATCATATAAGATATTTTTAAATGTCCCACAACATCTGACAACTATGAATTATACTCAAATACTATTATTGCCCCAAACTATAAATTACAACAAGGGTCACTGTCAGGGTGAAAATATATTTTCTTAAAGCTATTTTGTAAAATATGCTATTATGCCTTAACATCTTTTGAATTATTCTTGGCACCTGTGGCATCTTGGAAAGTGAAAATACACTTTGCCAATTTTATGTTCTTGTGCAAGAATACGAGAAGGAGCACTGTTGGGGGTGACAGGAAGGTTTGTGTTCAATTACCAGCTTTGTCCAAAGTTATACTGCGTGAGGTTCATCAATACTTTTCTTGGCACTGGGGCCAGGATTAAAGAATGTATATTTTAGAATGCATAGCATGGGCACTAAATAACAGATCCTTTCCATGACTTTTCCGCATAGTAGCAATAGCAAAATACAGTATAATCTCACGTTTTGGTACAATTTGAAAAGCTGAAGGAAAATTGAAAATTATAAAAAAAAAGGATGTGTTTTGAAAAATCTCATTTTAAGGAAACCCTACATAAAGTTTAAATATTTCCTAAGAAAAATCAGTCTCTACTATACCCTGATTAAAACAGCAAACTCCTAAAGCATGACGAAATGACCAATGGTTAAGGACTTTTGGTTTTTTTTTTCCTTTGTGCTACTGATATAAAAATAATGACTATATTTAAGGCTCATTATGTGATTATTTGTAGTTGCCCTGAACCAAATTTGTATTCTTGATCGTGCACTATCAGTTGAAATAGATTGCCTTAAATAACAATCACAGAGAAATTCCCATGAAATTTTACATTTAAACAATCATGACCTCTTTGTCAAATTTAAGTAAAGGTACATGTGGTGCATGTGCAGTACAGTTTACATACAATCACAAACACGGGTTTTTTCCTGCTAACTAACTACTTGGTATCTGGAAGATCGAAGGTACCTGAAAAATTTAAATTGTCACAAGGCATAATCTGCTCAAGCAAGACAAATGCTTCCACACCTATTCCGGATCTTACTAACCATCTAACAAATCATCCTTGCGAATCTGATGAAAGACTCCTCCTTCGGGAACTTTTCAGTAACCAAACTTTACACCACCATTTATGTCCCTGACATGTATAATTTGTATTGTCAACCTGTATTTATTACTGATATTTTGTTTGCCTTGTACTTCCAGCTAGGATATAAGCTGACTTCTACAGTGTTCAATACAATGCTGTACATGTATGTGTGTGTGACTTAATGCATGCATATGTATACGTATGTGTGTATGTCCTGAATGAATAGTATCTGCTGGATGAATAGAAGAACCTGGTTAAGTATAAGGTAGATGAAATTCTATGATTTTTAAGAAATGCAATTTAGCTGGATCTTCCTAATAAAAAATCTGATTTCCAAAGATATCTCAGTTTAGAAATGTCAATAATAAGGACTTTGAAATAACTTTTAGAAACCTTTATCACATGTTTCAAAAGGCTTTGTAGTAAATTATTAAGAGCACCAAAGCAAAACATTTTACTGAACAGCAGGATCACCTTTCCTCTAACTTTACAAATGTAGACCTCTTTTCATTCAAGACAAAGGATACTGAACAAGAACAGGTGTTGTGAATCAGGATAAAAAAGGTGACTTGCTTGAAGTCAATATCGACTGCTCATTTTGAAATTAATCTGAAAAGCCTTCTGTATGTTAAAAGAACAGTTACAGCAGGATGTTGTAGATCATTACAGTTGTTTTGATGCTACGAAATGACAGATAATGAAGCTATTAAACAAGAAAAGCTGCTTATTATAGCTGTTGATATTAAAATAGGATATAATAAAAAATTATTTTGAATGTGTATATTTTCAGGTTTGCCTGACAGTGTCCTTTTAAGGAATCTGACAATTTATAATGAAGTTACTGACATCTGAATTTCACTTTTATGACTGTAATGAAAATATTACACTTACATAATAACAAGATATAGCAATTTTTACTGATGCACTCTGCAATTTATATTTAAAGCTTTGCAATATAACAAAACACTGTACTTTTTGTAAGCAAAATTACACAACAATGCTATAATATTAAGAATAAATAAAATTAGGCATAAAAAAGTGCAATACCATAACAATAGAACATTTTCGTTCTCATTTTAAATGTTTTGTTTATATTCTTGTACTGAGCTTTATTGTAGTTTAAACCCCAAAACCTTCATTCTTAAATAATATACTTAAAAATACCAACTTTGTAGTATAAACATATAACTATGTGTGATTTACCAGTGTCATCTAGGAAATAGACAGATGTGAAGCAAGGACAGTTGCTCTTACTGTAAAACACCTGCTTGCTTCCCCTTTCGACCAACTTTCACATCCTTTCTAGAGCAAACGATACAAGATGACAACTTTGGCAACTAATAAGCTTTTGATGAGGTTCCCTATTTGGAAGAAAAAAATATATATAAACTAAGAACTTCTATTTTTGGCTTTCTCAATTTCTCTTTTCCGTAAGATATGAGAGTGGAATAAAAGCACTTGTTGAGATGGTGAGAAGGAATCATTTTTAAACAGCACAAATGAACTCGATTTAGAGAGAGAACTTAGAGAGTGAATCAAAATAGATTATCACAGAGATCCTAGGGCGAGGTCCTAGAATTTGTCACACGAAGAGCTAAACTTGCAAGAGATCGCACGGCAAAAGTAGAGACTTTGTGACATATTCCAGCTTTTGAAATATAGTTAGAAGCCAACCGGAAAAGCCTTTCAGCACCAAAGGTATTGAAGTGCCCGGGAAGCACTTTCTCAACAAGACCTCTGTCTACTAATTCTATCAGCCTTTCACAGGTTCCAACATAGTCATTTATCCTGCTGTAGGGGAGCCAGTCAATTAGAGAGCCATCATACACAACATCTCCACTGAAGAGAATCTTCCGGTCTTTGTCATGTAAGCAAATGCTGCCCCTGGAGTGCCCGGGCATGTGCATGACAGTGAGCTGCCGGTCGCCGAGGTTGATGACATCCCCTGCCAATGAAAACAGAGATTGCAGATAAATAAGCTGTACCCTTGACTTCCACACTAGGAAGAGGACATGATGGGTTCAACGAGGTTGGGCAGGATGACACTTACTTGATGTCTGTTATCCCACAAATGCCTGTTTCTTAAGGATGAGTGAATACGGGGCCTTTATCTTTAGTGTTTGCTAGATGAATGTATGCCCAAGTGATTGTTGTAGAAAGTTATTTCCATGGGTTGCTTTGGTACATAGAAAAGGAGAATCTGCAGTCAAATAAATTTGGAAACTCCTGCATCGAAGAAAATTTTGCAGACTTCTTAAGAGGTTTTTATGCCAATGTACATTATGGATATATGCATTAGGGAGTTGTGGTTGACAATTTCAGAAACTTACTTGACCACAAAAGTTTCATTTCAGCAGTTTATGAATGATGCTTTAGTGAATAATATATTTTTCCCCATTCTGTCACCCTGTTGGAATTCAGGCTTGAGGAGACTGTGTACAATACGATGCAATACTACTATTGTTGCTCTGAGTTCCTGTACTTAGTTTCTGCTCTGTCTTGCCTCAAGCAAAAGCCCAAGCCCAGAAAGGTTCACTAGTGAGTTTCTTCCAAATCTTCAAAGACCTACTCCTGGTCCTTTTCAAGATCTTTCAGAAAGCTGAAGAAACAGGAATTCTCCCAAATAGCTCCTATGAGGCAAACATCATTCTGATACCAACACCAGACAGATTTCATGAAAAAGTCAAACTATAGACCTACATCTCTGATGAACACAGACACAAAGATCCTCAACAAATTTTAGTAAACTGAGTCCAACAATATACCAAGATCATACACCATGACCAAGTAGAATCAATCTCAGGGGTGCAATAGCTTGTATCCTAAATACTTTCTGTACATTGCCCAAAAGGTGGTAAAATAGCTTTTCTTGGAATCATTGTAGCACTGTCCTCCCATTGTTCATCGATATTTGCTCCAGCGGGACCAGTAACGTCTCCATTGTGAGACTTGTTGTTACTGAGTTTGGCAAACCTAATACGCCACGGGTAGCTTGCCAGGCACTGCCGTGCGGGGGAGATACTCTTGGTAGCTTGCTGGGCTCTCTGAGAGGGGCGGAGGAATCGAACCCAGGTTGGTCGGGTCGGCCGCGTGCAAGGCAAACGCCCTACTGCTAGGCTATCACTCCAGCCCTTAGAACCATTACTAAAAAATAATTAAAACTGGCTCTCCTGCTAAAAATGTGGTTTGTATGTTGTGGCACACAGGATAAAGTTACTTAAAATGTATAGCGTGACCACTGGTAGTGGATTAGAAACTCACAATTGAACAGCAGAGTAAGGGGAAAAGGGAATGAAGATGGGACCAGCGCTACACCAGGATGTGGAGGGTGCTGGTGGACTTCAGTGGTGGTGTGCAGAATCTTCATACGTCAGTTTCATAACATTTAATACTACTGTGGCCACATTATATAAACTAGAACATTTTCAATAAAAACTAATTTCAATAGCACTTAGAAATAAAATAGTGTTTATGTTAAAGCAAATATTAACTCAGTACTGTGGTATATTTGGTGTAAGTATACAAATATACATATATACATATAAAAAATACATATAAAACCAGTTTTGTATACTTACACACAAATATACATATATAGAAACACTTCTACATTTCCTTCATTAATAGATATTATATAGTACACATGTAATATATAAACTATATATGTATATGTCTACACACATAATGCTTATTTTCAGGTAATAGTTCTTATTTTATATAAGAATATATCACATAATACAATATATACCATATATCACCTATGGGTCATATATATCATACAATGTATCATATAATACACATGTAATATATAAACTATATATGTATATATATAGGTATTGTGTGTATACATATACTACATATGTATATGTATACACACAATACCTATTCCTCTCATTTTCACTTCAATAGTTCTTAGTATCCCTCAATCATGAAACCCCAAGTTTCACTCTTCCCAGAGAACTAATAGTCTAGCCCATCAAAGTACCTAAAGCAGCACACATGTGTTTGGTTTTAACATACTTGCTTGTATTCTCTTCTATATATTTTCTGTTCCTCGGAGAGCCCGGCGAGCTACTGAGAGTATCCTGCCCACACGGCAGAGCTTGACAAGCTCCCTGTGGCATATTTGATATGCCAAAAGCAGTAAACAATAACGGGTCTCATTCCCCTGACACAGAAAGAGCCTCCAATATGGTAGCATTGGGAAAGACAAGTAAGGAGAGGCTGCTAAAATCTCAGGGCTGGGACGAATGGAGACGTTACTGGCCCCCGTTCGAGCAAATCGATGAACAATGGAATAACAGTGATACAGTAATACAGTGAGAGAGGTGTTCCCTTAGAGAATAGGATTTTAGAGTCTTAACAGTTTCTTAAATGGCTTTCAACCAATTTTTTATTACGGTATAAAGGGTACTGCAATACTCTTTACCCTCACTTAAAAAAAAAGTTACTGCTACTTCCTGAGCCTTTTAACGTGCCTGCAATGCAAACTGCATGGTTTTTGATTCATACTGCTGGTATTGGACCAACTTGCTAAGTAACCACTCTTACACGGTACAATATCTCAACCAAAATTCATACTTAAACAGACTAATTCTATTACAATAGTTTTATTAGGGCTGTGGGTTCAATCTTCTACATTTTTGTAATCTATTCCTGTTTTTATCTTCCTCCAAAGTTGTTCATCTGAAATAACTGCTCTAATAATATCTTGGTAATTCTATAAAAGTCATTTCAAAGTGTCTAAGAAGCCAGAATATCTGTCTCGAATATCACTTAAATAGTTGGAAAAATAGGCATTATAAATATTTCATTCGAGAACAATATACTGCAGCAATCTAAAATACATTATATTGTTCTTTTTTTTTCTTTTTGGGTCACACTCAGTGATGCACAGGGGTTACCAGGGGTTACTCCTGGCTTTGCACTCAGGAATTACTCCTGGCGGTGCTGGGGGTGGGGGAGCATTTGGGATGCTGGGAATCAAACCCAGGTCGGCTGTGTGCAAGGCAAACACCCAACCTGCTCTGCTATCACTCCAGCCCTATATTGTTCTTCTTTAAAGAGAACACAGTATTAGTTGAGTAGGTTGGTTTTCTATAAAAATGAACACAACAGGTTTTGGGGATTTGGGTTTTGATTTTTGAGCCATACCTGATGGTGCTCAGGGCTTACTCCTGGTTCTGAGTTCAGGGACCACTACTGGTGAGCTCAGGGAACATCTGGATTGCCAGGGATCCATCCCATGCTGGCCGTGTGAAAGGCAAGTCTTCTACCCCCTGTACGATCTTTCTAGCCCAAAGCTAAACAAAAATGAAGGATGCTCTTTCTAGGTTCTATTTATCCCTCTTTAGAAGTCAACTTTTGGTTTAGTGATAGAGTGCATGGATTTATGCTGTGGCTTGACAAGTGATCATTAATTCACTAAATGAAATGTGGAAAATGAATGACTTCAGCCTCCTTGTGAAATGGATACTTGATACTGTTTCCAATAGATGTTGCTCATGTGTGTACTGTGTAAGAGTTTTAATATATTTTTTGTTTTTACCAAGGCATTGCTCGAGCGGGCCCAGTAACGTCTCCATTGGAGACTTTGTTGTTACTGTGTCTGGGAGCGATAGCACAGCGGGTAGGGCGTTCGCCTTACAAGCGGCCAACATGGCTGACCCGAGTTCGATTCCTCCGCCCCTCTTGGAGAGCCCGGCAAGCTACCGAGAGTATTCGATATGCCAGACACAGTAACAACAAAGTCTCCAATGGAGACGTTACTGGGCCCGCTCGAGCAAATCGAAGATCAACGGGAGGGCCTTTACCTTTACCTTTACCAAGGCATTAAAATTACAATGCCAAGTTTGCAGACCATACCATTTAGAAGACAGGAAATTAATATTCCCCAGAAGAGAGGGGATCAGATACTAAGCATTCAGGTTCTAATAAAAAACAACTTTTGACCTAACACAGTATTAACACGCTCAAAATGTTTGGTAAGTATTCAGCTTTCTTTTCACACCTTCAAAAACTTAAAGGCACCACACAGTTTCTTTCAAGCTCTTGGCAGCTCCAAAATGCTAGAAATCTACTATCAAATGGGACTTAGGAAACCTGATTCCTAGTCCTAGCTGTCCTTAAAACTGGCTATGTGTCCTCAGACTATGATCTGCAGACCTGCTTGAAATCCACACCTATACAATAATAAATCCTATCATTCTCTCACCACCACTATCTGTTGCTGGTGCAGGAGGGAAAGTAGTTATTTACATAATTGAAATATGTTTTAAACATTAATGCAAAGGTGTTTTTGTATGTGTGCCAGAATTTAATCTCCATACCTACTGGCTACAAGGAAATCCTAATTCTTACAAAATATTAATCAAGAAATAAATTTAAATTGTGTACTTTTCTTCTAAATGGTCAAATGATGTAAACCCCCACCCCCATGTAAGTCTTTTTTTTTAATCTTTAGGTTTAAAACTTTAATGACTTCCGGTGTGAGATGTGACATACATAATATCACAATTTGTCTTTGTATCTGAAATGATTACTATCTACAGAACTTGTGGAATAAACAGATTTTTTCTGAAATGTTTTGTCGTATTGGTCAGTAATAATTATATCTGACGAGAATTTTCCACCCAAGAGAACGCTCTCATAGTCATTAAAATGGCTTCAAGACGGAGAGAAGTGCAGTTGGAGTCTCCACATCTACTAGGTATTATTTATTTATGGTTATGTTTTGGTTCACTGTGCCTTGATTTCAATCCTAGCTTTTGTGTTACCTTGCTGAATATTCCAGAAAAAAATCATTTCATTGGGGTCGGGTAACCTCATTTCTACTGTGCAGTGAGGATAAAATGAAATCTACAGAATATTCTAATAAAGGAAACACGCAAACATTGCTGATGTGGCTAATTGGTTCAGTGAAATAAAAGCGCTGGCATGGGGCTGGGAAAGGACCATTTTTATTTCATTTCCTTAGTTTCTCTCTGCAACTGCACCCTACCAAGAAGAGGGCAAGGGAGGCCCCAAGGCTGCTTGTACGTCAGTCCACGCACTTCACTGTCACCAGAGAGAAGCTCCTGATTAATATCTTTCACATAGGCCAGACCAGTAAATCTGACACCCTGTAAGACTGAACCAGCTTCTACATTTTATTATTCACCCGGAGGTTTTTCCCCCGGTGAGGCAACATCCACACTAGCATCTCAATGGGAAGGCAGGGATGCCAGAGCTGATTGAAGCCACCGCTCTCAACGGGCTTTCTAAACCTACAGGTGGGGAACTGCTCAGGGCCGGGGGTCGCCACGGCTGGACTGATGAAGTCGGCAGTCCTCGAAAGCACCGACCATGACTTGCACTTTTTTTTAACTGCAAAGGCGGCTGGAACTGTGTCAGACTGCAGCTAGCAAGTCTGCAGTGCTGCTACTACGGGCTCCGCCGCTGGAAACTGACTTGGGGGTGGGGCCGGCGGGCGGTCCCCGGCGCCGCGCCGACCCGACCCGCTCGGTCCGGGTCCCAGGACCGGGCTCCGCTCGGGTGGGCTCCCACTCAAGCAAGGGAAGGGCGAGCGGGCGCGTCTGCCACATGCACCCCGCGGCCGGCGGCGCCCCCATCCCCTCCCGGAACGCGGAGAAGCGAGCGCCCGCCAGGGCCCATTACCATCCTGCAGGATGAGGGTGGGCTGCACCGCCTGCACTCGGAACTGCCTGGCCCTCCAGCCCGGGCTGGGCGCCCGCACCACCTCCCTGTCGGACAGCCAGGTCACGGTCTCAAAGTTGTCCCCGCGAGCCAGCGCCTCGGCCTCGGCGTGGTGCACGGCCACGCGGTCGAACTGGTAGAGGCCCCCGGCGTGGTCGAAGTGCACGTGGGTGGCCACGGCCAGCAGCGGCCGGCGCGCCGCGTCCTCCTGGGCCTCGCGGTCCTGCTGCAGGAGGCCCGCGGAGTGCAGGTACTCGGGGAGGCTGCGCAAGCCCAGCCCCGTGTCGATCACCACGTCCTGCTCGGAGCCGCGCACCAGCCAGATGTTGGCGCGGTTGCCCGACTCGTAGAAGCGTTCCTGGATCCAGAAGATGCCGTCGCCCAGGGACTTGTGCGCGTACCACTCGAGCGCAGACATGCTGCAGCGCCGTCTGCTCCGCGGCTCCCCCGGAACCGCCCGGCCGCGGGGGCGCGGGGGGCTGCACGCGCCGGGGGACGGGGGCGGCGCTCGCCGGGCAGCCCCGCGCCGGGTCCCGCAGAGGCTGCGCAGCACCGCCCGGGAGCGCGAAGGCAGCGGCCGCCCGGGAGCGCAAGACGGCGCAGAGGGCAACTCGGCTCCAAGTCGGCTGCGCCGCTGCAGCGGAGCCCCGCGACGCCAGGGACGCGCCAGGCCCGCCCACCCGCCGCGCGCCCCTCGCGCGCGCCCCTTGCGCGCTCCCAACCGGCGCCTAAAGGGTCGGGCGCAGGCGGTGGGCGGCCGACGACGGCGCCCGCCGAGGGCTAAAAAGCCTCGGCCCGGGGGGCGTGGCCGGCCGAGGAGTGGGCGGGGCCGGCCGGCGGGATTCGCAGCCGGGCTCCCCGACCGCGTGGAGGAGGGCGGAGCGCGCTGCATCCGAGTGCGGGCTCGTCCGGCTGGCACCCCTTCCTGGCCGACCGACTTCTCGGCTGCACAGCTACCCGAGCCTCGAGGCTTAGAGAGCAGGTAACAGAGGAAGCCGTCGAAGGGGCGGAGGGGCTGGGAAGGGGAGAAGGGCACGTGGAGAAAGAGGGGTGAAGCAGATGGAAATTCCCCTGCAGGAGCCTCTCGGTTGGGCTCGGGGGAGATAGCTGTGCCTCCACTTCTGAGCCCTCCAGATTTAGCTTTGAGAAGCTGCTTTTCCAGATCTGACTGGGTCCGCACTTCCTGCGACTGTTTGCAGCGAGTTAGATTTGGAAATCGGTCGTGGTGGGAATGGTAACGTCAGGCAGCGTCATTGCCGCAGGTTTGCTGCTAAGCACTGACTCTTCAGCACACTCTCAAGTGTTGGCATTTTACCCTCCATCATCGGGAGGGAGTTTAAAAATAGTTTTTTTTCTTCGCTTGAATATTGTTTTCCCTCTGTCTCTCCGGGCAGAGAGAGATCTATCTATCTATCTATGTACTCTTGGAAAAGCAAAGAAAGTTGCTTGCAGTGTTCAGGAAAGGTGGAACTAGCTATACCTTGTGAAGTTAGAAGTAGGTAAGTAGTGACTGGGTGTGGCCCCACCAGTACAGCCCCATAAATCACCCCCATTATTAGCACCAGGTTCCTGTCCCCACCCTGCGCCTCCCAGCTGTTGAAACATCCATTTCGTTCCCTTGAGAACTTGACTAACCTCCCTATTCAGCCAGGGAAAAACTATAAAGAGACCCATGAGACAGCATTATAAAAGGTAATTGGGGGGCTGGAGTGATAGCACAGCGGGTAGGGCGTTTGCCTTGCACACGGCCGACCAAGGTTCGATTCCCAGCATCCCCATATGGTCCCCTGAGCACCTTTAAGGGTAATTCCTGAGCGGAGAGCCAGGAGTAACTCCTGAGCATCACTGGGTGTGACCCAAACAGAAAAAAAAGGTAATTGGGAAAACCCCATTGTGGTAGCTATGAATAAACCTCCATCCAAGGTTCTACATCTTCTGTGGGGTTGCTGCTTTTTGAAAATTTTACCGTCTTGTTAGGAATCATTTGCTCACTCTGTTGAATGCTGTTCCTCTTGTGCAAGTCCTTGAGCTAGGTGATCTGAAAAATTAGGTTTAAGGGGGAGAAAAGGCATAACCTGCATTCTCAAGGATCTTAGGGATGATATTATCTGTCCATGAATATTTATACTCAAAAGCAAAAAAGTAAATGCTCCAAGAAAACAGAAAGGGTTACATTTTAGCTGGTGCAGGGAGACCTCTGTCATTTCTTCTTCTTTTGAGTTTGGGCCACACCTTGTGGTTACTCCTGGCTCTGATCTTCTAGTGGTGCATTTGGGGTGCTGGGGAGTGAACCCAGGTTGCCAGCATGCAAGGCTGTGTTGTCTTTTCAGCCTTCCCCTCTGTTGTTCCTAAGCAGGGAAATACACAGCTCTCTGTAGTTGGGGTGTTTTGCCTAGGTGCAGGGAGCACTGGAATTGATCCGGAGTGGGAGCACTGCTAGGCCATGAGTTCAGCCGTCATTCACCCAGTTTTTATTCGATGCTTGCCTGACTCTGGTTGGTGACAGGGCTAAAAGGTGGCTACATCTCTAATCATCACAGTTACCCTCTACATGTATCACGCTCCTCCTCCGGATATCTTTCCTATTTCCTCACATGCTCTTTCTCTCACTTTTGTTAGGTGATCAAATATTACAGAATATGGAAGGTCTTCTTCACCCACCTATCCACGTTTCCTGCTTTTTCTTCAGAGCACTGATCACTCGCTGACATTTCTAGGTATTGCTCAGTATAGGAAAACTGACTCATGATCACCAAACTAAGAAGAGGTGCTGAAAGGCCAGGATGCCATGTGAATGAGAAAGGGGTCTGTAAAGAGCTAGCACTGAGTTTGCTACCTGGGGCAGTACTAGTAAAGTAAAAGCAAAGTCCCTCCCGTTGATCATCGATTTGCTCGAGCGGGCCCAGTAACGTCTCCATTGGAGACTTTGTTGTTACTGTGTCTGGCATATCGAATTCGTCACGGGGCAGTACTAATGACTTTAATTTATACACCCCAAGGTTCCTTGAGAAATGTAGTCAGCACTTTAGAGCCAATTTTATACTTTCAAGGGATATTCTGTCAAGCAGTGTGAGAGCTGATGTACTCTTTTTTTTTTTTTTAAGGTTACCTCTCTAAACTGCTTTCAGGCCCCACCAAGAAGCTTGTGGTACCATAAGTATGAGGATTTGAGGATCTTTTTGTTTGTTTGTGTGGGCCACACCCAGCTATGTTCAGTGCTTACTCCTGCCTCTGGGCTCAGGGATCACTTCTGGTGGGCTCAGGGGACCATATGTGGTGCCAGGGATTGAACCCTGGATGGCTGTGTGCAAGACAGGCAAGCTCCCTCCCTGCTGTGCTGTCACTCCAGCCCCTGCCTTGCATGTATTGATCCATGTTTGAAGCCTGGCACAGCTTATGGTCCCTGAGTGATCTCTGAGCGTAGGTAGAGTCAGGAGTAAGCCCTGAGCACTGTCAGGTGTGTCCCCACCCCCCAAATCCAATGAAGCACAGAAAGAGGAGCCAGGGGCTTTGAGTTAGGAGTAGAGCCCGGGCCCTGTATGGTCATGAGGGCCCAGGGTTCCAGGGCCCAGATAGCTGTATGCTAGAGCAGATACCTAGTGAGTGTGCAAAAGCCCGAGTTGTTTGTCCCCCTGGAACCCTATGGCTCCCCTGGTGCCTCTGCTGGTGAGCCAGGCCAGGCACTTCGAGAAGGCCCTCCCCTGGCCCACTGCCTGGGGTGTCCTCTATCAGAAACCAAAGATTAAAAAGTCAAGGACTAGGTCTTCGAACTGTTTTCAGGCATTGAAGTTGTGTGATCAGAATTGAAAATTTAAAGTATGAGTGATGCTAGTCTTTACATTTAATGAAAAAGCATCAGCCTGCCTTGTCTCTGTTTCAACTATCTATGTGTCTCTGAGATCCTCCTGACAAACCGCAGAAGAATGGAGAACCATGTCAGTGGCGGAGCCTTCCCCAGGGCTTTATCTCAGAGAGATCCTCTTGGCAGCCTGAAGCCTCTTTGACATCACCTCACCTGCCAAACCAGACTAGATGGAGGCAGTTAGGAATCAGTTATCAGAAATCAACCCAAGTTTTGCTTTCCAGAAGCATTTGAAATTGGCCACTCCTTCTGAAGGACTAGTGTGCTTTGAAATGGTAGGTTCATTTTTAATTTTTGTTTCTTTTTTCTTTTCAGGATTTGCTCACATTTTTCCCCATATAATTGGTACTGATGGCTGGAAATAGAGGAAGAGGACGTGCTGCTTATACCTTTAACATCGAGGCAGTTGGATTTAGCAGAGGTGAAAAGTTACCTGATGTCGTATTGAAACCACCACCGCTGTTTCCTGTAAGTACTTGGCAGCTGACTTCTCATCATTTTTGTTCAGAGAATCTGTTTAAAATACAAAAGCCAAACTGTACATTCTTGTATGTGAATATGCTCAGTTCAGTATTATTAAAGTAAAGAAAGATTTCTTTTTCATTTCTTGTACCTCCTATTGCTATTATTAGTATAATATTGGGGCTGGAGCGATAGCACAGCGGTAGGGCGTTTGCCTTGCACGCAGCCAACATGGCCCACCGAGTTCGATTCCTCCGCCCCTCTCGGAGAGCCCGGCAAGCTACCGAGAAGATCTCGCCCGCACGGCAGAGCCTGGCAAGCTCCCCGTGACAGATTCAATATGCCAAACACAGTAACAACAACAACAGCAAAAATCTCCAAAGGAGACGTTACTGGGCCCGCTCGAGCAAATCGATGAACAACGGGAGGACAGTGAGAGTGACAGAATGTGCCAGAGATTTATTACACTCCTTTGAGCTATTTCCCCAGCCCCTTGAACCTGGTGGTGCTCGGGGTTAACTCCTGGCTCTGTGCTCGGGGGTTGCACCTGATGGTGCTCAGGGGACCATGTATGATGCTGGAGATCAAACCGGGGGTGCCTAAGCTTCTGTACTATTTCTCTGGCCCCCATAATTTTTCTGCAAATGTTTTTAACAGCCTAAAGGCTGTGATGGTGACTTTGTGATATCTCTCAGATCTTTTCCTTCTCTGTCCTCTTTGGCCTCCTGGTTCCCTTAGGCCATTTCCCCCGCAGGTTTCCCTAATTGGAGCCAACTGTTCCCCTAGTCTCTGCATGGGTGGATTTCTAATTTTGTCCAGCTCTCTGATCAGGTGTCACTTCCCTGAGTGATCATGGGAACATACAGATCAACACCTCTATTGTGTGTGTGTGTGTGTGTGTGTGTGTTTAATGTTTTTTTTTTTAATTTTATTTTTATTAGTGAAACACCATGAGGCACAGTTGAAGACTTAACAAATTTTTGTGCTTGGGCTTCAGTTATACAATGATCAAGTACCCATCCCTCCATCAGTGCCCATTCTCCATCACCACTCATCCCAGTATCCCTCCCACCCCCCATCCCCCATCCCACCCTGCCTCTGTGGCAGGGCATTCCCTTTTGTTCTCTCTCTCCTTTTGGGGGCTGTGGTTTGCAAAAGAGGAACTGAGTGGCAATCATGTTCGGTCTACAGTCTACTTTCAACCTGCATCTTCCATTCTGGGCAGATCTTCCCAACACCCTTTATTTGGTGCTCCCTTCTCTATCTGAGCTGCCTTTACCCCTAGCATGGGTGGCTGGCCTCCAAGCCATGGAGTAAACCTCCTGGTACTTATCTCGGCTATTCTTGGGTATTAAGTCTCCTATTTTGTTACTTTATGTTCCCCAGATGAATGCAATCTTTCTATATCTGTTCCGCTCTTTCTGACTCATTTCATCAGCACCTCTATCTTCTATGTATATTTCTCATCAGACTTCTCTCTGCTTCATGTTTTACGTGTCATTTTGCATTATCTGAAATGATATGTTATCTCATTTGTATACTGATTTGTTTTCCATTTTCCCCATAGAATGTAAGTGTCATGCAAGCAGGAACTTTAAGTCTTTATGTTGTCTCCTTTTGCCTATCAATGTCTGGTCTTTAGTGGACATTCAAGAAATAAAGAATGAATGAATAAGTTCAGAATGATATTCTGAAAATGTATCCTAATTATCTTTGAATCTGGAAATGTTTTTACTAGGCATTCTGCAGCTTGTGACTCTCTTCTGAGATTTATTTTTAAGTGCCATTTACTTTTTATATGGCCTACAGATTGTTTGTGCTTCAATTTTTTCACTACAATAGGGGAAATATTGGAATTTCTTTCAATTAGATCATGGATGTTGAATACTGAGTGCATCCTAATCGTGTTAACCACTTGCTTAATGATCACAAGATCAACAAGCATCCTGTTGTTCGTCGATTTCCTCAAGCAGGCACCAGTAACGTCTCCTTCTTCCTAGCCCTGAGATTTTAAAAGAGCCATTTCAATGCTCTTTCAGGATTAGGAGAATGAAACCCATCATTGTTACTGGTATTTGGCATATTGAGTATGACATGGTAAGTTTGCCAGACTCTGCCATGCGGGCGGGATACTTTTGGTAGCCTGCCAGGTTCTCCAAAGGAAAAAATAAGATAATAAGATGTCTTGCGGCCGCAAATGCGGCCACGTGCTTCCGGGAGCTGGATTTTATAGTCTCTGCGTCTTGGCCGTTAATGAGACCAACCTGGCGCTGGCAGCAGCTGGTGGGTATGATGCCTACCTACTGGAAGATGGGGAGTCTAGCTGGAGAAGCCCAGTCCCAATCCGAGTAGTCTTGGAGACCTCAGCCCCGGGACCCGCATGCCTGGGTTCCTCTGCCAGTTCTTTCATGCATGAGGCCCGTCCGGACGTGTGGAGAGTGGTCCCAGCATGGCCATGGCTGGTCCCGGAGGTCCTCAGCTGCTGGGGCTCTGCTCGGGGTGGAGGGGGGAAAGAAACTCAACCCTCCCCCCTCCAAGGGGCCCTGGTGAGGACAGCCAGGCCCGGGGGCAGGAAACTCTGCCTTGCTTAATGATAGCTGCCACAATTTTGGAGGGGAACTGGGTTTGTCTTCCAAGTTGTGCTTTTATGTTTACTACTACCAATGTTGTCATCCATTAACTGAAGTTAATGGGAGACTAAAACAATCTCCCATTAAAGTCAGTAGACTCTCACTGTTCTTATTTTTTTTTCCATGTTTGTTGTTGGGTCACACCCATAGGTGCTTAGGGCTCACTCTTGGCACTGCACTTAGAGATTACTTTTGGTAGTGGTCAGGGGACCATATGGCATCCCAGGGATCAAACCCACATTGGCTGTGTGCAAGGCTAGAGTCCTACCTACTGTACTGTCTCCAGCCCCAGTTGTTTTCACTTTGATGTCCTGATTTTTAAAATACAAATCATAGTCAACAGCATTATAATCATTAATGTGGTACGGAGGAAAATTAGGGCCAGTAGGAAAGTTAAGTATACTTTATACCTCTAAGATGATTCAAATTAGGAGATAAAGCTTAAAGAGATAATAGAAACTTAGCATGTATCTCTTAAGTTGATTCTAAAGCTTCCTATAAAACGTAATTTTTCATTGGTCTATAGAACTGAGCTATGTGGGGGGTGGGAGAGGAAATGGGAGGAGTCCTTGGCACATTGGAGAAAAGCAGGTGCTCTTTGGAGGATGTAACGTTAGTAGATTTTCGCACTCAGCTCTCATCAGTCATATTATAAATCACAGTACCTCAACAAAAATGGAAGAAATAAAAGATAATGTAGCGTTTCCTCTCTTTTCCCTTTTTTGCTACATATGGCGGTACTCAGCTTATTCCTGGTTCAGTACTCAGCGATAACTCCGGGTGGGCACAGGAGTGATGGGTCCATATTGCTACGAGTTGAACCTGGGTCAGCTGCATGCACATTAAGTGCGCTGTCCACTGTACTATCGCTCCGGCTCCTAGTCTTTCAACCAAATTTCTAGAATATAGACAAGAGAGATATTAAAATGTTAGTATCTTATAATAAAAGCATTGTTTCTCATAAAAAACCAGGATACAGATTATAAACCGGTGCCACTGAAAACTGGAGAAGGTGAAGATTATATGCTAGCCTTGAAACAGGAGTTGAGAGAAACAATGAAAAGAATGCCGTATTTTGTAGAAACTCCTGAAGAAAAACAAGGTGGGTAGTAGACTCTGATTATGTGACTCGATGTATACATATTCAATGTATGTATTATTGTACACTTACACAAGTGAAACTTGTAGCACAGAATATATGATTTTTTAATACTGAATGATTTACTATAATCATAAATTGTCAACTCACTGAAAAATGCATATTCATGTTGATTCAAGAGAAATTACTTTAAATTTTGGATGTCTTGGTTTTTAAATTTTTATATTTTATGGTAGCACAGGGCGTTTGCCTTGCACGCAGCCAACATGGCCAACCCGAGTTCGATTCCTCCGCCCCTCTCAGAGTGCCCGGCAAGCTACCGAGAGTATCTCGCCCACATGGCAGAGCCTGGCAAGCCACCCGTGATGTATTTGATATGCCAAACACAGTAACAACAAAATCTCCAATGGAGACATTACTGGGCCTGTTCAAGCAAATTGATGAACAACGGGAGGACCGTGAACCTTTATCAGATGAGTGGTGGCAAATATTTTCTCCCAGGCTGTGGAGTATCTTTTTATTCTGGTTATAATTGCTTTTGCAATGCTTAAGTTTCTTAGTTGATGTAGTCCCATTTGTTTTATCTTCGCTTCCATTTACTTGGCATTAAATGGCATTGAACCTTGAAGATCCCTACGTCTAGCTTCAGTTTCATGGAGTGCTTTATATTTTCCTTGATAGAATTTATGGATTCAGGTCTGATATGAGGTCTTTAAGCTGTTTTGATTGGACTTTTGTGCATCATGTTAGGGGTCTGAATTAAGGTTTTTTTGCATGTAACTGACCAGTTTTCCCAGCATCATTCGTAGTAGTCTTTCCTTGCTTCACTTCCTGCTCTGGTGTTGAAGATTAACTGTCCTTATACCTGAGGATCTGTCTCTGTACTCTCAATTCTATTCCATTGGTCTGAGAATTTTTCCTTATCCCAGTACTACACTGTTTTGATTACTATCACTTTGAAGCTGGGCAAAGAGACGCCCTCCAGCCTTTTTTTCTAGGATTGCTTTGGCTATTCATGGGGATCTTAGTACTTACTCTATGTAAATTTCAACAACATTTTATCTGTGTATTTTTAAAAATTCATTTTTATAGGAACTGCACTGAATCTGTATAATGCTTTGCAAGACTGTCATTTTGACAGAGTTGATTCTTCTAGTCTCTGAAGAGGGCATGTGTTTCTGTTTCCCCACATCCTCTTTTACTTCTTTTAGTAGCGATTTGTTCTTTTCTTCTTTTAAGTCTTTCGTGTCTTTTGTTAAGCTGATTTGCTGAGTCACAAATGTGAATGGGGTTGTTTTATTAGGGGTTTCTCTCCTATTTTATTATTTGCACACAGCACAGAAAAGCCATGGATTCTGCATATTGTTTTTGTAGCTTGTTACTTTCTTGGACAAGTCTATTGTTTTTAGGAACTTCTTTGTCGAGTCTTTAGGGTTTTCTAAATATAATTATATATTACCCACGGGCTGGAGCGATAGCACAGCAGTAGGGCGTTTGCCTTGCACGCAGCCAACATGGCCAACCCAAGTTCGATTCCTCCGCCCCTCTCGGAGAGCCCGGCAAGCTACCGAGATACTGGCAGAGCCTGGCAAGCTCCCCGTGACGTATTTGATATGCCAGACACAGTAACAACAAAGTCTCCAATGGAGACGTTACTGGGCCCGCTCGAGCAAATCGATGATCAACGGGAGGGCCTTTACTTTACTTTACTTTACAAATATTGAGCATTTGACTTCTTTTATAATTCGGATGCCCTAATATTTCTTTCTTGCCTGATTATGATGGCAAGCACTTTCAGTACTGTACTGAACAGTAGTGGTGTGAGCGAGAGACGTTGTCTTATATCTGATCTCGGAAATTCCTCTGCTCTTATATCTTCCTGGTTTACTCAAAAGCGTATCACTAGCATTTTGTCAGATACACTTAGTATTCTTGGATAAGACTACAATTATTATTTTGAATTGGCGGCTTCCAAAAACCATGCTTAGCAGGTCTGAGGACCACTGCTAGGGAAACTCTGTCAACCTGACCAGATCAGTATTAGGCTCTAAGGATTCAGTTCTGTTCATGCCCTGTGGGGTTCACCAAGGTTACACCCAGAGGCACAAGAAGTAGGGAACTGCTCATAAGTATGCTGCTGTGATTGCTGTTGATATACATAAATATTTATGCAGTTTTCTACTTTGCTTAATTTTAAAAGACTTGGCTATATTATTACTTGCCATTTATGTTTCTGACATAATGTAAAATATGAAGTATGTATTCATTGATGGTGCCAAGGGCAGAGAGGAGAAATCACTGCTGGAGGAGACTGACAATGTCAGACTGAAAGTAGGAAGTGGTTTTAGAGGAGAGAGAACCCATTGTTGAGTAGGTATTGAGCATAGTAGAACTGTATTGATTTTCATTTTCTGCCCTTGACTGTTGAAATTAGAGAAATCAATATCATCCTTGAGTTTTGAAAACAGCATCATTAAAACATGAGAAATTCATATAGTGTCATTTTATCCCATTAGTATTAAAAATGCATTCCATTTTCCTTTCTCTAAAAGACAGAATTGGCAAGGAGTCAAAGGAAGTCTTAATAGTAATATTTCATGGACTTACAAGAAACATTGTAGACAAGCTCATTTAATTTTTTTTAAAAAAATATTTGGGCTGGGCTGGAGAGATGGCACAGTGGGTAGGGCGTTTGCCTTGCACGCGGCTGGCGGCTGACCCGGGTTCGATTCCCAGCATTCCATATGGTCCCCCGAGCACCGCCAAGAGCAATTCCTGAGTTCATGAGCCAGGAGTAACCCCTGTGCATTGCTGGGTGTGACCCAAAAAGCCAAAAAATAATAATAATAATAAAATAAATAAATAAATATTTGGGCCACATCCAGTATCACTCAGGGTTTATTCCTGGTTCAACACACTGGGATCATTCCTGACAGGGATCAACTTGGGGTGCGGGGCATTAAACTTATGTTTAAAAAAACATAAATTAGGGGCTGGAGCAATAGCACAGCGGGTAGGGCGTTTGCCTTACACACAGCCAACATGGCCGATCCAGGTTCGATTCCCAGCATCCCATATGGTCCCCCAAGCACTGCCAGGAGTAATTCCTGAGTGCATGAGCCAGGATTAACCCCTGAGCATCGCTGGGTGTGACCCAAAAAGCAAAAAAAAAAAGAAAAAACAACATAAGTTATATAATGGTTTGATAGATATTTTTACCTGAAAAAATACTGAATTTTTCTTTTATGATTATAGTTTATATGTTTTATCTGAGTACAAATATGAAATCAAAGTTCTCATTTAAAGATTTTAAAAAGTAATATTAGATTAGCTTATATTAGTAGGAAAATAGTTTCAGGCATATTTTAATCTTTTTTAAATTAGTGTTTAAAAAAGTGTTTAAATTAGTGTTTACCTCAAGACTGGGGTACAGAGGCTGGAGCAATAGTCCAGCAGGTAGAGGGCATTTGCCTTGCACGCGGCCGACCCAGGTTCGATTCCCATAATCCCATATTGTCCCCCGAGCACTGCCAGGAGTAATTCCTGAGTGCAAAAGCCAGGAGTAACCCTTGTGCATGGCTGGGTGTGCCCCAAAAAAGAAAAAAAAAAGACTATAGTACATTCACTTCACTAACTGTGGTTGGTATTGAAGTGCAAGTCTAATTTAAAAGTCTATTATATTACTGAGCAGTTATGTGAGTGTCATAGACACATTTCTGGGAGTAATACCTGGATAAAGTTAGTTATCTTTTATTCCTGATTATAATTTTCCAAGTATATTCTTGAAATCATTGTGTTTACTTTTCCTTATGCACTGTTTTTAAAAAAGCTGTGCTTGAAAATAGTTTTTAAAAATATATACATATGTACACAAAGTTTTTTAAATAACATTACTTAACTGTGGTATATGATTAATATTTACATTTATATATGCATATAAATATGTAAAAGTATTTAAATATGTGTATACATATATGGTCATATTAAATATTTATTGTGCACCTCATTTTTTTTTTATTGAATCACCGTGAGATACAGCTACAAAGCTTTCATGTTTGAGTCTCAATCATACAATGATCAAATACCCATCTCTCCACCAGGGTAATTCTCTACCACCGATGTCCCCAGTATACCCGCCCTTTCCAGTCCTCCCCCTGTCTTCATAGCAGACAATTTCCTCCATACTCTCTCTCTACCTTTGGTTATTATGATTTTCAATACAGATACTGAGAGGTTATCACGTTTGGTCCTTTACACACATCTCCCATCCCGACCGATTCCTCCAACCATCACTGTCTTAGTGATCCCTTCTCTGTTCCAGCTGCTTTCTCCCCAGCTCATGAGACAGGCTTCCAACTATGGAGCAGTCTTTCTGACCTTTGTGTCCACTGTCTTTGGGTGTCAGTCACACACATACGTATTTTAAAAACTGGCCAGGCCTGAACAAAAGTATGCAGTTCTCAGAATCATATTCTAGAGTGTATGCATATACCTACCTTAATCTTCTCTCTCACCCTATAGAAGAAGAAGTGTTATGAACTAATATAAAGAAGCAAATCATGGGGCTCCAGAATGGTATAGGGTTAAGATGTTTGTTTTACCAGCAGCTGACCCACAGGTCTATGGCACCACGGTCTATGCGATGCCCCAAGGGTCACTCCTTGAGCACTGCTTAGTGTAGCCCAAACTGCATTACTTTCCTTCTCCCCAAAACAAAGTGTATCACCAAAAGAAGCACAAACATGGGGCTTGGATGTATGTAGCTCACAACTTGTCTTAAATATTTGAGGCATTGGGTTTAATTCTGTGTCTCCAGCAACACAGCATACATGCAGACACGTACACACTAGACAAAGGTAAACAGTTAGGGTAGGAGATCCAAAGATTTTCTTAGTAATTAAGTGAGTAGTGGCGTTGAGATTTGTCACAAAGTTCTGAGGCCACAGAATAACGTATTTTAGTTGTGATATCTTTAATGTTTGTTTATAATATTGTCAGGCAGAATATAGAAATGACTTGTACTTTCAGTAATAAAATTCATTTGGTGATAAAGAAAAGATCCAGTGAATATTATTTTAATGAATTTTAGCTGCATGAGTACTTTTTTGTCTGTTCCCATGGTTCTTAAATCAGGTTCCTGAACCATTGGGGTTCTCAGATTGTAATTGTGCTTAGACATTTTCAGAACCTTGAGAGTTGAAATGGAAATTTTATGTTTTCCTGTGGTATGCGAAGTCTGTTACTGAACAAATATCATTTGTTAGTTTATTAATCATAGGAATATCATCTAGGTCCATGATGCTCAATTTTAATTTTTGAGCTTCATTTATAGCAGTTCTTAGTATCTTTAATAATTGATAATCATAACTAATTTTTTCATAGAATTATCCAAGAACAAAGAGAATGTACTTTTTTTTAACTAATCACCATAAGATACAGTTACAGGCTTACAAACTTTCATGATTATGTTTCAGTCATACAATAATCGAGTACCCATCTCTCCATCAGGGCCCATTCTCCACCACCAATGTTCCCAATATCCCTCCTGCCACCCCCTCTCAAACCCCCCCTGCCTCTGTGGCAGACACATTCTCTTTTATTCTCTTCCTTTGGGTGTTATGGTTTGCAATACGGGTACTAAGTGACATCATGTTTGGTCCATAGTCTACTTTCAACACACATCTCCCATCCTGAGCAAGCCCTCCAAGCATCACTTACTTGGTGGTCCCTTCTCTATCTCAGCTGCCTTTTCCTCCCAGCATGTGAGGTTGGCTTCCAGGCCATGTAGCTATCCTCCTGCCCCTTATCTTTCTTATCCTTGGGTGTTAGTCTTCCATTCTGTTACTTTATATTCCACAAATGAGTGGCGTCGTTCTATTTCTGTCCCTCTCTGATTTGTTTCACTTAGCATGATACTTTCGATGTTGATCCATTTACATGCAAATTTCATGACTTCATCTTTTCTAACAGCTGCTTAGTATTCCCTTGTGTAGATGTACCCAAGTTTCTTTAACCAGTCATCTGTTCTCCGGCACTCAGTTTTTTTTCCAGATTCAGGCTATTGTAAGTAGTCACTTCTTTTGGATATGTGCCAGTCTCTGTGGTGTGAGATGATAGAATTTTACTGAACCTATATTTCTTTTTCTTTCTTTTTTTTTTTTTTTTGCTTTTTGGGTCACACCCGGCAATGCACAGGGTTTACTCATGGCTCTGTGCTCAGGAATTACCCCTGGTGGTGCTCAGGGGACCATATGGGCTGCTGGGAATCGAACCCTGGTCGGCTGTGTGCGAGGCAAACGCCCTACCCGCTATGCTATTGCTCCAGCCCCTGAACCTGTATTTTTTGCACCTTAAAACATGTCACTATTTTATTACCATAGAGTTCACCACTGCTTTTAACTCCCCACTCTGCGGGGGAAAGAAATAAAATTCAAAAGTTGAAAAATTGAGACTGGAGTGATAGTACAGCAGATAGATACGCGGCTGACTGGGGTTTGATTCCTAGCATCCCATATTGTCCCCCGAGCACCGCCAGAAGTAATTCCTGAGTGCAAAGCCAGGAGTAACCCCTATAAATTGCCTGGAGCAATAGCACAGCGGAAAGGCGTTTGCCTTGCAAGCAGCCAACATGGCCAACTCAAGTTCGATTCCTCTGTCCCTCTCGGAGAGCCCGGCAAGTTACCCAGAGTATCTTGCCCACAGGGCAGAGCCTGGCAAGCTACCCGTGATGTATTCGATATGCTGAACACAGTAACAACAGGTCTCATGATGGAGACGTTACTGGGCCCGCTCGAGCAAATCGATTAACAACGGGAGGACCGTGACCGTGACCCAAAAACAAAAAACAAAAAAACCCAAAACAAACAAAAAGGCAAAAGTTGAAAAATTATAAAATTGCATGGCGAGGTGATCATCCTTTTAGTTGCCTCTCCTGCTGTCCTAACTGTTTCATTAATTTTTAAGAAGAAATAAAGGGAATCTGGCAAGACTCTTGTCTTTATAATTGTTTTGTTTTTGTCTTGGCTTTCATTAAGAATTCACTTGAGAATATACTTAAGAATTCAGATTTTTTTCAGTTTTGTCCATAATGACAAAAAGAAGAAAATTGACAGAGGGAGGTGATTCATAATTATTTGGCAAATCAAAAGATGAAAAAAAAATAAGATGAAGACAGGGACATACTGCATCTCCTTGGACACTAATGATTGTAGTGAAATTAATTGCATAGGAAAAATTTCAGAATATAAGAATTTAAGAGAAAAATAATTAAATGAATCTTCTCAGGCTTAAATATCAGCGAATAAAGAATATCTCTCTGAGGATAAACAAAGTGGTATTGTTACATAGTTGATCTTTGAAAAGGGTCTTGTGCCATATGGTGAAATGACACGTGACTTGATGTTTTTTCTTTATTTTAACATGTGTACCAAGTGAAGTTGATATAACTGTGGGACAAAGTTATATCTGGGACAAATGCTGAGGACAAAAGGAAAGATAAAGATGATAGAAAGTAAAGAATGTATGCAGCGACGAAACCATTTATTGGATTAGGTTAATCAATAGCTATAACTTTAGTAATAAAAATATCTTCCAAGTATAGGCCAAAGAAAATAGCTTTGTGAAATGTATTTGTAATTTACAAAAAATAAAATATAAATTTGGCTTGCTATACTAAATTTTTTATTAAAATATTCAATGCTGCTTGCATCCCTTCCTTTCTTTCTATATAAGAGGTTTATTGAGATAAATGTCACATTCATGAATTTTACTTTTTTAAAGTGTCACTTGGCAAAGGATCTTGTTCGGTGGTAGAATAAATGTCTTATGTAACCCTGGGTTTGCGCTTCAGCAGCAAATAAAGAAATGCAATTTACAACTTTCATTGTAGTTACAGAACTGACGACACGACTACTACTGAATTAAATACTAATATCCAATTTTTAAAACCCTTTCCTCATTCTGAAAAAAGTCCTTAATCCATTAGTATGACTCCCCAGCTCCCCCTTATCCAGTCCCTCACAGCCACTTAATTTTATTTATATTTTGTCTGAACTGAACTTTTCACCTAGATGTAATTAAAATATGTGTCTTTTTGTAACTGACTTTTACTTAGCATTTTCAAGATTCGTACACAACATATTACATACCATACTTTTAATTTTTTTATGACTAATCATCGTGTATGTATATCTAACTCATTTTGTTTATCCATTCATCGCATGTGGTTATTTAGATCAGTTCTACTTTTTAAAGGACTATTATAAGTAATGCTATTATGAATAGTTCTTATTTATGTATATGTTTTTAAGTAGAAATATGTTTTCATTTCTATCATGTATGGACTTATATATGCAAAAGTGGTATATATAAGAGAGCTTAATAGGCTGAACATACCTTCAATACGCTTCATATACCGGAGGCCTGGGCTTGACCAGGGGAGGGGGGATATGAGCTACACCTGGGATTGAAAGCTATTCCTGGCTCTGTGCTTAGGGAATCTGTCCTGGTGGAGCTCCGAGTACCATGTGCTAAGATGCTGAACCACATAAGTCATTATAGAAATTCAAATAACTCCGAGTGATTTGACACCACTTTTGCACCACTAGAAACAATGGTGGTAAGTGTGGGCAACGATGTGAAAACCTGAACCCCTTCAGATTATTATTTCGTGCCAGGAATCACACAAGGGTTGCTCAGATATAAAGTTAACCACCACCTTACTTCCTGTACAGTCTCTCTGCCTAATAGTGATTTAACAATTACTTACTTTTTGTTTGATTCATTTAGTTTGGGGACCACACCCAGCATTGCTCAGGTATTTTTCATGGTTTTGGGTTTGGAGGTCACTGCTGGTTGGGCTCGGGGACCGTAGAGTTCCGGGGGTCAAGCCCAGGCCTCCTGTATATGACGCGTATTGAGGGTTTGTTCAGCCTATTAAGCTCTCTCTGTGACCTGCAAAACTGTCTTTTAAATGGCTGTACTCTTTTACATTCTCACCAATGATAATCTGAAGGGGTTCAGTTTTTCACATCTTTGCCTGCACTTACGTACCATTGTTTCTAGTGGTACAAAAGTGGTATCAAATCACACTGAGTTATTTGAATTTCTATAATGACTTATGTGGTTCAGCGTCTTAGCATATTCTTTTTTGTTCCTTTGTATATCTTCAGCCATATATTTGATAAGTTTTTTTGTTCTGTTTTGATTATCAGTTTCTTCTGTAAGTTATTTGAATGTGGTTTAAAATCTATAAAATGATTCCTTGGCAATAGCCAGACTCTGGAAACAATCCAAATATCCATTAATAGATGAGTGGATAAAAAAAAGAACTGTGATACACATACATAATGGAATACTATGCAGCTATAAGAAAAGATAAAATCAGGCAGTTTACTGCAACCTGGATGGAATTGGAAGGTCTGATGTTAAGCAAAGTAAGTTAGAGAAAGTCAGATGCCAGATGTTCTCACCTCTCTGTGGTTTATAGAATAACAAGACATCGGAATGGAAGATGCCAAAGGGTGGCAAACCCTCAGCCCTTGATCATAGAGATGAGAATGCCAGGGAAGGAGAGGAGAGAGAGGAATCAGGAGGCCGATTGGCAATAAAATTAGGGCTTTGGTCAAGGGTCTTGGACATTTTGGTGATGTGGGAGTGAGGTTACCATGTACATCAAAATCACAATAGTCAAAACTATTATAAGCTTGTAACCAAAATTGTAATTAGAAAAATGAAAAACAAAAGCCCAAGTTTGCTAAAAAAAGAGAGAGGGATGCTGACACTGGTGGGTGGGTTTGGCACTGGAACATTGAATGCCCTTGAAACTGCCATTAAAAGCTTTGTAAATTCTGAATACATTTAAAAAATAAATTTTAGAGAAAGGTGCATTGATCTCAGGTATAAATAGTAATAGTAAGTAAGTAGCACTGTAGCACTGTCCTCCTGTTCATCACCCAGTGAAACTTGTTACTATTTTTGGCATACTGAATATGTCACGAGTAGCTTGCCAGGCTTTGCTGTGCGGGCGGGATACTCTTGGTAGCTTGCTGGGCTCTCAGAGAGGGCGGAAGAATCGAACCTGGGTCAACCACATGCAAGGCAAACGCCCTACCCCCTGTGCTATCGCTCCAGCCCAATAGTAAGTAGTAATACCATTTTAATGGCATTTTAAATGTTAGGGCTGGAGCAATAGCACAGCGATAAAGCGTTTGCTCTGCACGCATCTGGGCCCCACCGAGCCGGGTTTGATTCCTCCGCCTCCCTTGGAGAGCCCGGCAAGCTACCGAGAATATCTCGCCCGCACTGCAAAGCCTGGCAAGCTCCCTGTGACGTATTCGATATGCCAAACATAGTAACAAGTCTCATGATGGAGATGTTACTGGGCCCACTCAAACAAATCGATGAACAATGGGAGGACCTTGACCATGACCATTAAATGTTAGTTTTTCCAAAATAGGAAATCTGTTTGGAGAAAATTCTTAAACACAAATGCTTGGACTCCCTCATTTGCAATCACTTATACAAATGAAAACCTTGAGACAAGATTAAACATTGAACCTGAAATCGAACAGTTAAAATAAAAACCTGGTCTCCTGGCCTCTGAATTACTTTATATTTTTTTTAGTTCTTTATCTTTAACCTTGTATTATTTGCAAGCGTCATGTCTTAATGTAGACCGAAACAACAAGAACAAAAACAACAGCAACAAAACACTGCACATATTTGGGCCTTGGTTTCCTTTGTAGGGTGGTGCTTTACCAGATAATGCTGAGGGGTGGAGGAGGTGGAGGGGGTGGGTCCTGGGCCATTCCTAGTAATGCTTTGAGTGCTCTGTATCTGCATACAGTGCTGGGAATCTTCAGGGCTAATCCCTGTGGTACTCTGGCTAATCCCTGTAGGTGCAGTTCTTTTTTTTTTTTTTTTTTTTTTTTTTTGGGCTTTTTGGGTCATGTCCAGCAATGCACAGGGGTTACTCCTGGCTCTGCACTCAGGAATTACTCCTGGCGGTGCTCAGGGGACTATATGGGATGCTGGGAATCGAACCCGGGGGTCGGCTGCATGCAAGGCAAATGCCCTACCTGCTGTGCTATCGCTCCAGCCCCTGTAGATGTAGTTCTAGGCTTGCAGTTCTAGAGATCTGGATCTTGATATTTATATTTGCATCCTTAGTATTATCTTTCCTTTATTTGGAGCTACACTCCTAAATCATTTTTTATGGAGTAACCCTGGATTGCAGCTAATGTCTGGTGACATTGCTTGCCATTTAGTACTATTGGAAAAGGGTGGAATTCACCATGGTCATTTCTTATGGCAAAGCTTGCAAAGACGAAGCAAAAGCCACCCAGTTTGGGCAACTTCAGTAGTCCACTGCAGCAGTCCTTGTGGAAGAGACACAACTATCTTCTCATTGCCACAGGAAGTCCTACTTTGCCTCGTTCCTATTCCTTCCCTTACTCTTTTTCTCAGTCAACTATGAAACCTCTAGATTCGTTCAGAAACTAAGTGTTTGTGTAGGACATGTTTGAAGTGAATGACAGACCATTATCAGAAGAACAGAGAAGATGCAGTTTAGACTTGCCTGCTCTTGTATGTAAGTGGCTTCCTTAACTGGCTTTGCACTTTTCTGAAAAATTCATTACCAAAAAGAGACATCTTTAGGTAAGAAATAAAAACCCCATGCTATATACATAATGCAGATGATTATCTTGTCAATGGGAAAAAGCAAGCTCTTAAGGTCTTCGGCTCCAATCTTCTGTTTCTTTCTTATTGCTGGAATTTCATGTTCATTTCTTCTCCTTGGATGACTAAACCAGATGATAGTAAAGATGGTAAGCCGGCATTTACTCAGTCTCGCCCTGCTCAGCCTCGGCAGCTGAAGGATTCTCAGCTGGTGGATCTGCTGGTTTTGTCCCTCTGCCATCTTGTGGTGTAGGGTTTTCTGGGCATCTGTGTTGGTAATTGAAGTTGCAGTGGAACCGATGTTGAGATCGCTGCTGACCTTGGGTCTCATCTCCTTGATTTTCCTCATCTTCTTCATTGCCGTCCTCTCTAGGCTGCCTTTGGCAAGCCGGGCCCCTGCGGAATCGTAGTCTATAACCGTGATCTGTATTCTGCATCACTGGTCTCCCTTGTTCTCCTGCACCCAGGTTGTCAGCACCCTCCATCACTTCTTCCTGCTCAGGAGGGTTGGGATACTGTGGCCAACGCCCTGAGGGTCTCCGCCTGTAGTAGGGCTGACCGGTCACCTGCAGTAGGGCTAGCCTTGTTGGGCCTGGCCTTCGGGAGCACTCTCTGATCCTTTATTCTTTTCCCCCGCTCTCCCTATTCTGGTTAATTCTGCTGGTAATTGCGTGGAGGACCTCTGTGACGAGGATAGCATCTACACTGATTGTGGCCTGCAGTGTATTTTCTGCCTGGCACTGGAACTCCACCAGTGCCTGTAGCATTTGCTGCCTCTGCCTCCTCTTCCTCTTCTCCTTCCACAGCATCCAAGGTCACACCCAAGGTCTCCCACACGGGGAAGGCACTTCCCGGGGTTATTTGTCTTTATGGCAGTCTGGTGTACAAATGACAAACTTTTTTTTTTTTTTTTTTGCTTTTTGGGTCACACCCGGCGATGCTCAGGGGTTACTCCTGGCTCATACACTCAGGAATTGCTCCTGGCGGTGCTCAGGGGACCATATGGGGTGCTGGGAATCGAACCTGTGTCGGTCATGTTGGCTGCGTGCAAGGCAAATGCCCTACCTGCTATGCTATCACTCCAGCCCCGACAAATGTAGTTTTAGAAAAAGAAAGAAAAAAAAGAAGCCTGTTTTTTTCTCAATACACCTTTTTTTTTTTTTCCTTTTTGGGTCGCACTCGGTGATGCACAGGGGTTACTGCACTCTGCACTCAGGAATTACTCCTGGCAGTGCTCAGGGGACCATATGGGATGCTGGAAATCGAACCTGGGTCAGCCACGTGCAAGGCAAATGCCCTACCTGCTGTGCTATTGCTCCAGCCCTCAATACACCTTTAAAGGTTTTTAAATTGTTTCATATCTGGTCAAGTTGAAATTTTTAAGAACCTCATTTTTAATTTGTAATAAAAAGTTTACAACTTGATTTATTTTTTAAAAAAAAGTCAACAAACTACAAGCACCTGTTAGTAAAAGTCTTAAATAATTTTTTTTTAAATTCTCACAGAAAAGCCAGGTTGTCCGATTCTAAACCTCAGTGGTTTTTAGGTATTTGCTCATCCATAGTGCTTCATATCCATCTTGTCACCTAGATATTAAACCTGTAATGGCTGGTGAACTTGGTTCAGTATGTAATAACACAATATGTATAAATGCAGGAAACATTTTGATTATTTTAAATGGCTTGAATGCAGGTTTATTCGTGATTTGTTAAGTGAATACTTTTCTGTATTTCTAGATATTGAAAGGTACAGTAAAAGATATATGAAGGTATACAAAGAAGAATGGATACCAGGTAATAATAAAACTAACATTGTTAATTTTATTAAAGGCTATGTCCCTATCCTACATTTTTAGGATATAATTCCATTTATCAAAAGAAAATGACTTATTTTTAAAAAATAACGGGTAATATAAGATTGTTGAACTTAAGATGAAAAGATCTTAATACTATAGTAAAAAAAAACAGTTGAAGTGTTTAATACTAGAGTAAAAAAGGAATTGAGGTGTTTTTGTGGAAATTGTTAAAAATTTGCTTTATAAAAAAGAACTTACCTATTTGGCTTTTTCCATTTCATTTACCACAATCACAGTTTTCATCTATTGCCCTAATAGTGCTAGTTCTGTAGTCCTGGTGATATTGAAGAAATGCCTAGTCTAGTTTTATTTGTTTGTTTTTAAGAGGGGGTTTGGGCCACACCTGACAGTGCTCTGGGTTTAATCCTGACTGCCTCAGGCGTCACTCTTGGCACAGATTGAACCCGGTCAGTCATAGGAGGCAAACACCTTACTAGCTGTAGTATCTCTCTGGCCCGAGGCATGTTTTTAAACTCTGTTTTATGTTGCTTCATTTTTCTGAATGTAGCACTGTCTGTAGCACTGTCCTCCCATTGTTCATCGATTTGCTCGAGCGGGCACCAGTAACATCTCACAACAAATTGTGAGACTTGTTGTTACTATTTTTGGCATATTGCATACAACACGGGTAGCTTGCCAGGCTTTGACGTAGGGCCAAGATACTCTGAGTAGCTTGTCGGATTCTCCGAGAGGGGCAGAGGCGATGGCACAGCAGGTAAGGCATTTGCCTTGCACGCAGCTGACATTTTTCTGAATATTCTTAAAAATTAGAAGGAAATGAGAATTTAGAGGATTCACTTAACTGATACAGACATATATTTATTTGGAGGGATTTATTTTTCCCTAGCTATTTTTCTGTTCCTAATTTTTATATAATTATTATAATTCACTAATTTCACACATCTATTCACTTTTTAGAAGGTATAAATATTAAACATTTTTCTACATGATTTTCTTTTTTTTTTTTTTTTGCTTTTTGGGTAACACCCAGAGATGCACAAGGGTTACTCCTGGCTCATGCACTCAGGAATTACTCCTGGCGGTGCTCGGGGGACCATGTGGGATGCTGGGAATCGAACCCAGGCAAACGCCCTACCCGCTGTGCTATCACGCCAGTCCCTACATGATTATCTTATAAAACTTATGTAATTAAAGTTGACTTTATTACTGGAGGTAGTTACGGGATGAGGCATTTGTTGCTTTCCATGGGGCAATCCCAGTTAGATCCCCAGTCCTCATAGTCCTCAGTCCTGAGGCTGCTGAGAGTGATTCCTCAGTGCAAAGCCGGAAATATCCCTGAACACTGCCGGGTATGGTCCCCCCAACAAAAACAAAATTAAGGTGAGTATGTAATCAGTGTATCGCTATCAGAGGACTGTTATGGAGATACTGAGAATCTGACTCCATCACCGAGGATTATATGCCTTGCCTATGTGCTCCCTGGCTTTGATCCCACCACCATATGGCCCCCACAGCACTGCCCTCGTGGCGCCAAGCATGGCTGGACCTGAGCATTGAACCGTCAGGCCCACAGAGCCAGAACAAGTATTGCTGGGTGTGACTCAGAGTCCTCTAAGCCAGCTTGGGAAGCTTCTCCGCTGTCCCCAGAAGGATTTTTATAGCAATATTTCAAAGCTATTTTGAATCAACATATTTCTTCATAGGAGAGAATATCATATTTATATTTTGACTCTCACGTTAAAGCTGTGCAAATAAAAAGATAATTTGGAGGGCGTGGAAGATAGTACAGGGGTTCAATCCTGGATCAACCCAAGCAACGTATGGTCCCCTGAGTATCATCAGGGATGACCCCCAAACACTGCTGAGGTGGCTCAAGTAATCCCTGGTACTGTAAGATCTGAACAGCACCAGATCATCATACCTTTGCATTAAACCACCAGCCTGATTGACCAATTGCCAGGTAGGGGCCTTAGGACTCTTAAGAGCACCACTTGGAATTCCCCCCACTTACCACCAAGAAAATGGAGAGAAAAGAAAAAAGATGAACACCAATCAATGTGTACTTCAAGCCAGTGCCACTGTTCTTAAAAGTTTTCTATTTTTTTTCCTTTTGGATACACAGATTGGAGAAGACTACCAAGAGAAATGATGCCAAGAAAACAGTTCAAAAAAGGTACTTTGACAAATGTAATGCTAATCCATGAAGGAAAGGGCAGCTGATTTAATTTGATCAAATGTGATATTGTCAACCTGAAATTGCACTGTGTTCTGAAAGCTTTTTCTTAAAACAAGTTTGACATTTTGATGGTTTTGCTAAGACTTTTTATTGGTTTTCCTTTTGTCTGCTTCTGATTGCTTGCTCCGTCTTTCCTTTCTTAATCATGCAATTTTGATATACTGGAAATGTTTTTCAATTATGTCTACATTTTCAATAGAATATTTGTAATGTTTTAGTGTTTATAATACATATAATTTAAGGGTTCATTATTTTTGGGAGGGTGGGGGGTTCCACGCAGCTGTGTGCAGGACTTACTCCTGACTCTGTGCTCAAGGACCTCTCCTGGCAGGCTCAGGGGACGACATCGGGTGCTGGGGATTGAACCAGGCTTGGCCACATGCAAGGCAAGGACCCTACCTTTTGTACTGTCTCTCCGGCTTCCATATTTTAAGTTTTTAACTAAAACATTTTCCAAAGTTTAAAAAAGGTAAGACAAAACATTTTGTCACACAAAAAAGTACCTAAGTAAGGGTTTCTGTTGTTAATAGTTTCACTGAGTAAAGTCATTGAGCATCTATTATTGTTGGTCACAGTGCTGGGAGGAATAAGTGACTAGAGTTGGATTAATCATTGCGTTCTTAAGGTTTACTTTCAGTGAATTCAAAGCATTAAACATTCACACTGTCAGCACTGAGAGGTGAGGAAACGGTACTTAGGGGAAGTAGAATTAAACTTCAAGTTGATGGGTAACTAGGAATTTATCTAAATGATGCTGGAAGAGACATGGGAGAAGACCAGGTTTGTGATAGAAAATTGTGAGTTTATTTCAAAGTTGATCTTTAAGTTTCCTTTAGAAATGTTGAATATATTGGTGCATGGTGGGAGGTGGAAGGGAAAAATAGACGGATGTTGTATCACTGTATCACTGTCCTCCCGTTGTTCATCGATTTGCTCCAGCGGGCCCAGTAACGTCTCCATTGTGAGACTTGTTGTTACTGTGTTTGGCATATCGAATAATGTCATGGGTAGCTTGCCTGGCTTTGCCATGTGGGTAAGATTCTCGTGGTAGCTTGCCGGGCTCTCTGAGAGGGGCGGAGGAATCGAGCCCGGCTCAGAGGGTCCGGACGCGTGCAAGGCAAATGCCCTACCGCTGTGCTATCGCTCCAGCCCAACATTATTAACAAAACTGATTCAGGCGTACATCTACACAATGGAGTACTATGCAGCTGTTAGAAAAGATGAAGTCATGAAATTTACATACAAGTGGTACAATATGGAAAGTATCATGCTAAGCGAAATGAGTCAGAAAGAGAGGGATAGACATAGAAAGATTGCATTCATCTGGGGGATATAAAGTAACAAAGTATGAGATTAATACCCAAGAATAGCTGAGATCAGCACCAGGAGGATTACTCCATAACTTAGAGGCCAGCCGGGTATCCTAGAGGAAAGGGCTGTTCAGATAGAGAAGGGAGCACCAAATAAAGGATGTTTGGAGGATCCTCCCAGGAGGGGAGATGCATGTCGAAAGTAGACTATGGACTGAACATGTTTGCCACTCAATGCCTCTTTTGCAGACCACAACACCCAAAAGGAGAGAGAGAACACAGGGGATTGCCCTGCCACAGAGACAGGGGGGATGGGGGCATGGGGGTGGGGGGATATTATCCATGGTGGTGGAAAATGGGCACTGGTGGAGGGATGGGTATCTGATCATTGTATAATTGAAACCAAAGCACAAAAAATTTAAATCTACAACTGTAAAAAAAAATTAAAATAAAATAAAGGGAAAAAAAAAAAGAATAGCTGAGATCAGCACCAGGAGGATTACTCCATAGCTTAGTGGCCAGTCGGGCATTCTAGAGGAAAGGGCAGCTCAGATAGAGAAGGGAACACCAAATAAAGGGTGTTTGGAGGATCCTCCCAGGAGGGGAGATGCATGTCGAAAGTGGACTATGGACTGAACATGTTTGCCACTCAATGCCTCTTTTGCAGACCACAACACCCAAAAGGAGAGAGAGAACACAGGGGATTGCCCTGCCACAGAGGCAGGGGGGGATGGGGGCATGGGGGTGGGGGGATATTATCCATGGTGGTGGAAAATGGGCACTGGTGGAGGGATGGGTATCTGATCATTGTATAATCAAACCCAAGCACAAAAAATTGTAAATCTACAACTGTACCTCATGGTGTTTCACTAATAAAAAAAATTTAAAAAAAAACTGATTCAGGCACTGGAGTCATAGTACAGTGGGTAGGGCATTTGCATTGCATGCAGCTGACCTGGATTCGGTCCCCAGCATCCCATATGGCCTCATGAGCACTGCCAGGAGTAATTCCTGAGTGCAGAGCCAGGCCTAGGCCTAAACTTGGGAAAATTCTAAAATGAAATGGGTTGGCAGAGGAAGTTTAATCAACTCAGAAAGGAGATGGAGAAGGAGAGAGGAGGAGAACCAGTGAGTAGAGTGGTAATAGAAAGAATGTGCCTGCATGAAAAGTATCTCAGAACATTTAAGGAGTTCAAAGAGGCTGCTGGATTAAATAAGCTCAAGATTGGAAACTGTAAACCTATTTTGACGTGTTAATCATTGTCAATCTGAGTGATTGTTTTTCAGAAGATTCTTAGCAGTGGAATCCAGAGTGGAATTTTTTTTTTATTAGTGAAACACCATGAGGTACAGTTATAGACTTACAAATTTTTGTGCTTGTGTTTCAGTTATACAATGATCAAGTACCCATCTCTCCACCAGTGCCCATTTCCCACCACCACGGATCCCAGTATCCCTCCCACCCCCCATCTCCTATTCCACCCTGCCTCTGTGGCAGGGCATTCCCTTTTGTTCTCTCTCTCTCCTTTTGGGTCCTGTGGTTTGCAAGAGAGGCATTGAGTGGCAGTCATGTTTGGTCTAGTCTACTGTCAGCATGCTTCTCCCATCCTGGGAGGATCCTCCCAACACCCTTTATTTGGTGCTCCCTTCTCTATCTGAGCTCCCTTTTCCCCTAGCACGTGTGGCTGGCCTCCAAGCCATGGAGCAAAATTCCTGGTACTAATCTCGGCCCAGAGTGGAATTCTTAAACAATAAATGGAAGCCTGGGAAATGTAGCTAGATAGCAGAGATAAGTCTTTGGGAGAATTTTATTATAAAGAATGAAGAGAAAAAAGGTTAGTTGCAGGATGTTAAGAACAAGGAATTAGCAACTAAAAAAAGAAATTTCAGGGCTTGAGCCATAGGAGAGCTGGTAGGGCACTTGTCTTGCACAGAGCCAGCCTGGGTTTGATCCCCAGCATGGCACAAAGTCCCCTGATCCCTCCAAGAGTGATCGCTGAACCTACAGCCAGGAGTATGTACCCTTTATTGTGTCTAAAATTCATCTACAAACCCTGGGTCATCTAGATTTTCTCCTGTGTTTTTACCTTGTAGGAGATTCATTTTGAATAAACTTTTATGACGGGTGTTAGGTCTATCTAGACCTGACTAGATACCTTTTTTTTAAAATTTTTTTTAAATTATTTTAGAGTCCTTTTTTTATGTATGCATTAAGTGTACTTATTTCAAAACCATTGAAACAAGTTGAAAAGATCTTTTTTGCCCTATTGTATTACCTCTGCTCCCTCTTCTATATTTATGTGGATTTTAAAAATGACTATTCTCTATTTATTACCTCTGTTCTCTTTATTCTAAAGACGTAGATCCATTCCATTGACATGCATAGCACAGCAGGTAGGGCGTTTGCCTTGCATGTGGCTGAGCTGGGTTTGATACCTATATCCCTCTTGGAGAGCCCGGCAAGCTACTGAGTGTCCCGCCCACACAGCAAAGCCTGGCAAGCTCCCCACGGCGTATTGGATATGCCAAAAACAGTAACAAGTCTCTTAATGGAGACATGACTGGTGCCCGCTTGAGCAAATTGATAAACAAGGGGAGGACAGTGCTACAGTGCTACCACAGTATTTAACTATCAGTTTGTAACATGTTTTAAAATTAGTGTTGTCATGCTAAAAGTAGTCTATAGACCAAACATGATTGCCACTCAATGCCTCTCTGGCAAAACACAGTACCCAAAAGAAGAGAGAGAGAACAAGGGGGAATGCCCTGCCACAGCGGCAGGGTGGGACGGGGCGGGGGGGGGGGGGGGGATGCTAGGACCCGTGGTGGGGGAGGATGGGCACTGGTGGAGGGATGGGTACTTGATCATTGTATAACTGAAACCCAAGCACAAAAATTTATAAGTCTATAAATGTACCTCATGGTGTTTCACTAATAAAAAAAAAATGATAAAAAAAAGAAAGAAACCAATCACAAAAGACTACATATTATATGATCCCATTAATATAAAAGTCCTGAACAAGCAAATATAGACAGCAAGTAATATCTGCTCAGAGCTAAGGATAGTGTTTGTGTTAATAGAAATAAAAGGGAGATAATGGATGATGAAAATGCTATGAAATTCAATATGGTAATGAATATAAAACTTTATGAATTGATTAAAAAAAATTAGTGTTGTCAGTCCTCCAACTCCGTTATCTCCTTCAAGATTTTCAAGATTATGTTGCCTTTTCTGGATTTTTTGCCTCCCAGTGGCAGAGATTAGCAATCATTAAAGATTATTGGTTAATGAAGTTAACGTGGTAGGACTCGAGTGATAGTAAAGTGTTTAGAGCATTTGCCTTGCACACAGTCGGCCCAGCATTCTGTCTCTGGCATCCTATATAGTCCCCTAAGTCTACCAGGAATGATCCCTGAGTGCAGAACCAGAAGTAAGCCCTAAGCACTGCTGGGTTTGGCCCCAAAACCTAAAAAGTAAAGAAATTGTGATAGATTCACAGTGGAATATTACTCAGCGGAGAGAAAAGATGAGCTCATGCAGTTTGCAGAAAGTTGGATGAAATTATGTTTTAGCAGGTCTGCTCTGCATTCTTTTTTTTTTAATTTTATTTATTTATTTTGAATACCCATCCCTCCACCAGTGACCATTTCCCACCACCACGGATCCCAGTATCCCTCCCACCCCCATCCCCCCATCCCCCCCTGCCTCTGTGGCAGGGCATTCCCTTTTGTTCTATCTCTCCTATTGGGTGTTGTGGTTTGTAAAAGAGTTAAGCCTGATTTTCAGGGAGAAACGTTGGATTGTTTACTTTCCATTGATCACTTTGTATATAAGGAGATGGCGGTATAGAATAAAAGACCTGGTTCCCGCATGCCTGAGCTATGCTTGTAGAGGCTCATGGTCACTGAGGTTCCATCTGGAGAAAGCGGGATGCAGCACCTACTCCATCTGGGACTTTCCGGTGATCTTGGCTCTGTTTGGGACCTGGAGCATTCTCTGGGAGCTTTGGAGCCTCCTAGTGGTTTTCTTCTTTGTTGCTGTGTGCTGTAAAGATGACGCTGGCGGGGGCAGGTTGTGGGTGTGACTTCCGGAATCAGAGGTTACGGGAGCCAGGGCAGAACTGGCAGTTTGGAATAAAAGTCCTGGTTCCTGCGTGCCCGAGCTATGCTTGTAGAGGCTCATGGTCACCGGGGTTCCATCTGGAGAAGGCAGGATGTGGTGCCTAACCCATCAGGGACTTCCCGGTGGTTTTGGCTCTGTTTGGGACCTGGAGCATCCTCCGGGAGCTGTGGAGCCTCCCAGCAGTTTTTCTTCTTTGTTGCTGTGTGCTCCAGGCTGGAGCAATGGCACAGCGGTAGGGCGTTTGCCTTGCACGCAGCCAACATGGTCGACCCGAGTTCGATTCCTCCGCCCCTCTCGGAGAGCCTGGCAAGCTACCGAGAGTATTTGATATCCAGACACAGTAACAACAAAGTCTCCAATGGAGACGTTACTGGGCCCGCTCGAGCAAATCGATGAACAACGGGAGGACAGTGACAGTGGACAGTGTTGCTGTGTGCTATCTGCTCTGCGTTCTTGAGAGTGACAGGTAATATTAGCATGCCAGCCACCACACTTCTTTCTTTCTTTATTTATTTTGGTGTTACAGCCACACCCAGCGTTGCTCAGGGCTCACTCCTAACTTAGTGCTAGGGGATGACTCCTGGTGGGGTTCAGGGGACCATTAATGGTGCTGGGGATTGAACGCACGTTTACGTGCCTTACCTGCCTTACTATCTATCCAGCCCCCCTGGCACACGTTTTAGTTGTAGCGATTGTACAAGAATTTAATCACAGGGTGCCAGGAATTACACACTTTGATATTGCACTAGGGATCCAAAAGTGTTGCTGGGATCCAGCTTGGCATGTTGTGTTAGTGGGGCTGGAACTGGACTCAAGGCTCATGCTTCGAGGTGGGTGTTCGGCACTGAGTTTTTTCCATTCCCCTAGGTGGTATTATTTGTTTGATTTCAAATTCCACTATTAAGGTTTGGTAGATAGGAATAAGTGGTTCACTTTTGTGTCTTAACCTTGTAGCTGTAATGTTTTAGAGCTATTTTCTTAACAACTTTGATAATTTTACAGATTTCATATAAACCACAGTGTTTATATAAAGTGTAGGGTAATGGGGCCGGAGTGATAGCACAGCGGGTAGGGCGTTTGCCTTGCACGCGGCCGACCCGGGTTCAATCCCTGGCATCCCATATGGTCCCCCAAGCACCGCCAGGAGTAATTCCTGAGTGCAGAGCCAGGAGTGACCCGTAAGCATTGCTGGGTTTGACCCAAAAGGCAAATAAATAAATATTAAAAAAAAAAATAAAGTGTAGGGTAAAAACAAAAAAAGAATTCTCTGTTCCCTGAAGTTTCAGAATAAACCTGAAACAATTGTGCTATGAATTAAAAATATATCAAAGTTGTTATAACACTTTGTTTCATTTGCTTGCTTTGATTTTTCAGATTCACATGGTGGGTGCCTTCTGTTGAACCAATACTGATCTTAGTTCCAAAACTGGTTCTGTGTTATAGTGAATGTAGCCTTTTGCCCATATCTGACCACTAGCAAGTACCCAATTATCCTACAAATGTTTTTTGTCAAGCCTGGTACACTTGCCCTCATTTAAAAAAAGCACGCTGATCAGTGAACAGTAAGCCAATAAAGATGATAGGTTTCTGAAAACCCTCAGAGGACCTCTCATACTCTTCAAGAGCTAACCCTTTAGTGACTTAGACTTAATGACATTATTATCCAGTTCAAAATTTTAATATTGGCTAACAAATATGTTTGGATGCAGTCTTAGAAAAGATGCTATTGTGTGATTATCGTTTACTTCTCATCATAGAAAATTGGAGAAGTGTGCTAATTTATTCTTTAAACAAAATTTATTCTGCAAATTCCTGGATATTTGACAGCATCCCACTATGCTGGATAGCATTTGAGAGTTAAAGTAATATAGAGTTGCTCTGATATGAACATATGTTGACAGTGATCTTAATTCAGCAGGTCCCCGACCCCAAAAGGCAAAAGGTCCAGGCAAGGACACTTCACTCACTAATAATGCAGATGTACTGAAGAAAATTGAGGTAAGATTTTCTTCTTGCTGTAAAAACTGTCATAAGTCCTGTTCCTTTGACAAACTTTTGCCTTCTCATGTTTTTCAATAACGTAAATTTGGCAGAACCAGGCCTGTCATGCAGGATAACTGGGAAAAGGCATGGAGGCTATGTCCTTCCGTTATCACTCATTTCAACTCGCCTCACCTTCTGTCAGCTGCTTCCTTTCCACTCCGTTCCTATTTCCTCTAACCTGGAATTTTTTTTTTAAAAAAAACTTGTGATTTCATTGGTGTTATATGTACTTTGTTGGGCTGGAGCGATAGCACAGCAGGTAGGGCGTGTTTGCCTTGCACGTGGTCGACCCAGGTTCGATTCCTCCGTCCCTCTCGGAAAGGCCAGCAAGCTACCGAGAGTATCCCGCCCGCACAGCAGAGCCTGGCAAGCTCCCTGTGGCGTATTCGATATGCCAAAAACAGTAACAAGTCTCACAATGGAGATGTTACTGGTGCCCACACGAGCAAATCGATGAACAAAGGGAGGACAGTGCTATAGTGCAGTGCTCTGTACTTTGTTAATATAATTTTCCCCTCTCTTTTAACAGTAGATTATATTTAAGGAAAAATTACACCTTTTGAATTTTTAGTTCTACATTTTTTTGGTGCTGGCTATTAAATATGGGGCCTTGAATGGGCTGGAGCGATAGCACAGTGGTAGGGCGTTTGCCTTGCACGTAGCCAACATGACTGACCCGAGTTCGATTCCTCCGCCCCTCTCGGAGAGCTGGCAAGCTACCGAGAATATCTCGCCCGCACGGCAGAGCCTGGCAAGCTCCCCGTGACGTATTCGATATGCCAAACACAGTAACAACAAAGTCTCCAATGGAGACGTTACTGGGCCTGCTCAAGCAAATTGATGAACAACGGGAGGACAGTGACAGTGACAGTGACATTTTTTTAAAATCAGAAATAGAAAGTTATAGCATTCAGAAGGTAAGTACATTGCAAAGGTCCCCTCCCATTCCTTTCTGTATATTGTTCTCCTTTTGGGTACTCAATGTAAATAGTTTCGTAGCCATTCAGAAATATTTTATCATAGCAAATACAGATTTTTTTTTTTGGTTTTTTAGGTTAAAAAAAAAAACCACCCCAGCTTTTACACTCTTGCATTTTCATCTTATTGCTTAAAATACTTTGGAGGCTTTTTCATGTTACTTTGTTAAATAGTTGCCTCATTCTTATTTTGGGGGGGGGGGCTTCACAATCAAAACAAGCCATAATTTTTTAAACTAGGACCCTACTGATAGACATTATGTTTCATGTTGAGTATTGCTATTATAAACAGTACTGCAGTGACTCATGTTAAGTGCATCATTTCCCATTCATAGGAAGTGGATTTGTTTGTCAGGTATTGTATTAAATAGATAAATATTGACATGTTGCTTTCTTTCCATGGAAACTATACAGCATTTCCCCCACTTTCTTATAGATGAGGAAGCCAAGACTTGATTACTTGGCTGACCAAGTTGGCTCAGCTCATTGCTAGCAGAAACATATTATTTTTACTTTAGTTTTTGACTAGTACATGGGCTGTAGATACCGTATTTGAAAGTAAAGCCATAGAATTGTTGAAGAAGTAGCAATCACTATCAGGTTTGATTCAGGTGCAGTGAAGGATGAAATACAGGACTAGTCAATTTTTTTCTTTTTTTGGCGTTTGGGTCACGCCTGGCGATGCACAGGGGTTACTCCTGGCTCTGCACTCAGGAATTACCCCTAGCCGTGTTCTGGGGACCATATGGGATGCTGGGAGTCGAACCTGGGTTGGCTGCGTGCAAGGCAAACGCCCTACCCACTGTGTTACTGCTCCAGCTCCAGGACTAGTCAAATTTTTATTGATAGATGCAGATTCTCAATGTTCTTAAAGTTTTATGGAAAGAAGTTGCGAAGATGGCATGTGAGTAGGAAAATTGATCTGAATCTTGTTTGTTTGCTTTTGTTTCTCTGAAATGAATTGTTTCCTTATTCCCTCCATTTCACTACCTCTTTCTTGCAGCACAGACATTTAAAAATTTCAGTATGCATCATTATTTGACTTTAGGTCTAGAAATTCCATTAAGTTAGTAGTTTTAATAGAGCGAAATTAACTTTCATGCAACTCAACTTTTTAAAATTCCTGCAGCAGAAGTCATTATCAGTCAGATCTCTTACTATGTGAATGACCAGATGGCAGTAACTAGTATCTGAGCCTATTTCTGCATGACAAGTTTATGAGTTTCTTTATGTGATGGTCATGTATTTAAACCAGAAGACCCTTTCCTTTGCAAATATTAACTTTTTAAAGTGTCTTTAGGGGCTGGAGCAATAGCACAGCGGGTAGGGCGTTTGCCTTGCACGCGGCTGACCTGAGTTCGATTCCCAGCATCCCATATGGTCCCCTGAGCGCCGCCAGGGGTAATTCCTGAGTGCAGAGCCAGGAATAACTCCTGTGCATTTCTGGGTGTGACCCAAAAAAAGCAAATAAAATAAAATAAAAATAAAATGTCTTTTTTGAGGAAGATTTGGTTACATAAAGCTAACAAAAGCAACATCATGAAAGAAAATTGTAGGTTCATTTTATGAGTGTGGGTACAAAAGTTATAAACAGGGTCTGAGTGATAGTGCACAGGACAGGGTGCTTGCCTTCATACAAGTGATCTGAGTTCGATCCCCAGCACCCCATATGATCCTTTGAGCACCTCTAGGAGTGATTCCTGAATCCCTGAGCACAGAGCCAGGAGTAAACCCTGAGCACAGCCAGGTGTGACCCAAAACGAAACAAAACAAAATATATAAACAATATCAAAACAGAATGTCTATAATACAACAAACCTGCAATGAGATGCTACAATTTTCTAACCGTAGAAACACAATGTAAAATAGCACATTAATGAATAATGCATAGTAATTATGTAAATGTATACCTCTTTAAAGTGGAGTACCTAATATGTCTTAGGTACTGCTCAGTGGAACTGGGTATTTAACAATGAGGAAAACAAGCTAAAAGTCCTCTTTTTTGGGACTTGTATACTAATGGAGAGAAAGACAAATAAACAAGGAGGCTTAAACTTGGTTAAACAGTTGCACATGGTGGTAAGTGCTTTGTCTGAAAGAAGATAAAATGGAACAAAGAGATGGTATGGAGTGGAGGTACTTAGCTTGCATATGGCTGACCCTGGTTCCATCCCGGGCACTGCATATGGGTTTTTGAGTGATTATCTGCAGGAGTGATTCATCAGTACAGAGCCAGAAGTTAGTCTTGAGCATTGCTGCAAGTAGAACAAAAAAGCAAAGAAATTAGATAGTGATAGAATATTTATATTATTTTAAAAATAAATTTGCAAAATAGTAGGAGTAAATGAGTTACATCTCATTGCAAAGAAAAAGGAAACTGCCAAATGGAAGAACCGAAGTTAATAGATCAGTGTAAAATGAAGGAATGAGCCAAATGTGTGTGTCTCTGAGATCAATGTTTAATTGCATGAATCTGTTACTGACCTATTTAAATATTTGTCAACAATAAGTTCTTCTTTATTTTTTGTTAACCTATTTAAATATTTTTATGAGTTTAATCTAGATTCATGTGATAGAAATAAAATTGAGTTTATTTATTTGGCAATGCCTTGATATAACATGGAACTTTATTGTTAACCTATTTAAATATTTTTATGGATTTGATTTGAATTTATGTGGTAGAAAGAAAATTGAGATTATTTATTTGGAGATACGTTGGGCATAACAATAGAACTTTATTGTTAACCTGTTTAAATACTTTTATGGGTTTGATTTAAATTTACGTGGTAGAAATAAAAATAAGATAATTTATTTAGAGATGGTTGAAGTAGCAGTGGAAATAGAGTAATTTCTAGTATAAAACTGAATTTTAGGACCGGTGCGATAGCACAGCAGGTAGGGCATTTGCCTTGCACGCGGCCGACCCGGGTTCAGTCCCTGGCATCCCATATGGTCCCCCAAGCACCGCCAGGAGTGATTCCTGAGTGCTGAGCTTTGCTGGGTGCGACCCAAACAGCAAAAAAAAAAAAAAAAAAAAAACCTTGAAATATATATATATGTATATATATATATATATATATATATTTTGCTTTTTGGGTCGCACCCAGCGATGCACAGTGGTAACTCCTGACTCTGCACTCAGGAATCACTCCTGGCGGTGCTGGGGAACCATATGGGATGCCGGAGACTGAACCCGGGTTGGCCACATGCAAGGCAAATGCTCTACCTGCTGTGCTATCACTCCAGCCTCTGAATTCTATATTTAAAAAATTTTACTTTACTTTACTTGTTTAGCTAATTCTTTTGTTAGCAGTAAAAATAGCATGAGTTTTCATTTTTAATTTTTTGCGGAGTCGCACTCTGTGATGCTCAGTGGTTACAACTGGCTCTTCACTCAGGAATTACTCATGGTGGTGCTCAGGGGACATATGGAAGACCAGAGATTTAGCCCAAGTCAGCTGCATGCAAGATAAACACTACCCGCTGTACTATGTCTCCAGCCCTAGCATGGATTTTCAAATATAGTGTATCCCTTGCATAAAGTTAAATAAATGAGGCACTGCAAATCCCCTCTCATTGCACAGAAATGAATTGTAGAGCTCTTTACCATGGCTTTATAATATAAAAACAAAATATTTCACATAGTAATTGTGTTTAAATAGAATAAATATATGTGTGTATTTACAGACATGGCAAAAGATGTATAAATACCATATCACTTACCTTACTTTTCAAATGGATTGTCACTTGGAAAAATTATACACATGACACTGAAGCAATAACTCATGGATTAGTTGAAGAAAAATCATGTCTGTTGTTGGTCTTTTTCATTCTGCTTGAGTGGAGTGAGCAGACAGGAAAAGTGGGGTTTGAATTTTGTTTTGAAATTAAGTCAGTCTGATATAGTCTTCTCTATTACCTTTAAGTTCCTTAAATCCAAATTTGAATGTAATCACAGGAATTTTAGAAACAAATATTTCAGTATCAATAAAGGAATAGCTAAATTATAGTCAAAGGGAAAATATGTTTTCATATGTAATCTACAAAGCAAATATCTCAGAATAGGAGGCAGTATTTGCAGATTTATGAATTGGTTTTCTGATTACTGTGTAGGAGTAATTACATCTTAGCTAAAGTGATCTATTGCTTTATGAGGATTAATAAGAGAAAATATTGCTGTACCTACCTCCTAGAAGACTTGGAAAATTCTGTCTCTTGTGCGGCGTAAGCCCAGAACAGCTTAGTGAAGAGTGGTAGTAATGCAAACAGGGCACCTTTTCAAATGAAAAGTTTTTGGTGATCATAATAGAAATATAAAGATGTGAATGAAAATTTATGTGTTATGAGAAGTAATAGTTTTTTTTTTTCTAATTGCATCACCCTGAGTTACAAAGTTGTTCAGATTGGGTTTCAGCCATGCAATGTTCCAACACCCATCCCTTCACTAGTGTTCATTTTCCACCCCCAGTGTCCCCAGTTTCCCTCCTGTCATTCCCACCCCTAGCCTGCCTCTATGGAAGACACTTTTCCTCTCTCTCTCTCTCTCTCTCTTTCTCTCTGTATCCCTCTCTCTCCCCTTTTGGGTATTACGGTTTGCAATACATATACTGAAAGGTTATCATGTTGATCCCTTTACCTACTTTCAGCACTCGGTTCTTGAGTGCAGATTTCCAGCTGACATTGTCATAGTCATCCCTTCTCTATCCTAACTGCCCTCCTCTTCACCACTCGTGGCAGGCTTCCAACCAGAGAACAGTCCTTCCGGCCCTTGTTTCTACTTTCCTTGGGGTTTAGTCTCATACTATGTTTTCTTATATCCCACAAATGAGTACTATCATTCTATGTCTGTCCTTCTACTCTCCTTGGATTTTCATTGCATACTGTTTTCTTGTCACTGTCACTGTCACTGTGCCCCCCCCCCCCCCCCCCCCCGTTGTTCATCAATTTGCTCGAGCGGGCCCAATAACATTGTGAGACTTGTTACTGTGTTTGGCATATCGAATACGTCATGGGTAGCTTGCCAGGCTTGGCTGTGCGGGGGAGATACTCTCAGTAGCTTTCCGGGCTCTCTGAGAGGGGCAGAGGAATCGAACTCAGGTTGGCCATTGTCAGCTGCATACAAGGCAAACACCCTACCTGCCGTGCTGTGTTTTCTTATATCCCACAAATGGTGCCATCATTCTATGTCTGTCTTTCTCCTTTTGATTCATTTCACTCAGCATGATACTCTTCATGTCCACCCTTTCATACGCAAATTTTATGACTTCATTTTTCCTGATAGCTATGTAGTATTCCATTGTGAAAATGTACCATAGTTTCTTTATCCAGTCATCTGTTCTCAGGCACTGGGTTGTTTGGGTTGTTTCCTTATTCTGGCAATTGTGAGTGGTGCTGCTTTAAATACAGAAGTGTAGATGGCTTTTTTTGCATTGTGTTTTTGGGCCACCAGGGTTCCCAGTAGTGGTATTGCTGGGGTCATATGGAAGCTCAATTTCTAGTGTTTTGAGAAATTCCCTTATTTTTTCCCAAAAGGCTAGACCAGAAGGGGAAGGTGATGCCTGCTAGCTTCTTCAGCATTCCCACCAACAATGAATGAGAGTGCCTTTTTCCCCCCTCATCTGCACCAGCACTGGTTGTTCTTGTTCTTTCTGATGTGTGCCAGTCTCTGTGGCATGAGATGATATCTCATTGTGGCTTTGATTTGCATCTCCCTGATAATAAGTGATGTGGAACATTTTTTTTTTCATGTGCCTTTTGGTCATTTGTATTTCTTCTTTGAGGAAATTTCCGTTCATTTCTCGTCCCCATTTTTTGATGGGGTTGGATCTTTATTTTCTTATAAAGTTCTGCTAGTACCTTTTATATCCTTGGTATTAACCCCTTATCAGATGGAATTGGGTAAATAATCTTTCCCATTCTGTTGATTGTCTCTGTATCTTAATGACCCTTTCTTTTGAGGTGCAGAAGCTTCTTAGTTTAATGTAGTGCCATTTTTAAAATTTTGTAGCTTGGTCAGTGGTGTTTCATCTTTGAAGATGCTTTTACCGAACTTTTCTTCAATGTGCCTTATGGATTCTGGTCTGAGGTTGAATCCATTTTGATCTGACTTTTTTGCCTTGTATTAGAAAGAGTCAGTTTGGTTGGTTGGTTTTTTGGTTTTTGTTTGTTTGTTTGCATATAGCTGTCCAACTTTCCCAGCACCACCTGTTGAAGAGGCTTTTCTTGTTCCACTTCATATTTCTTGCTGCTTTATCAAATATTAGGTGATTATATATTTGAGAGTTTGTTCAGGATATTCAGCTCTTTTCGATTGATTTGCAGGTCTGTCTTTATTCCAATACCATGCTGTTTTGATTACTACCATTTTGTACTTGAAGTTTGAAGTTGGGCTGCCAGCTTCTTTGTCCCAAGAATTTCTTTAGCAACTCATCGGGGGTTATTGTTCCATATGAATTTCAGGAGTGCTTGATCTATTTCTTTGAGAATGTCATGGGTATCCTTATGAGGACAGGATTGAATCTGTATAATGCTTTGGGGAGTATAGCCATATTGATAATATTAATTGTACTGATCCATGAGCAGGGGATGTGCCTCCATTTCCTCATGTCTTCTCTTATTTCTTGAAGTAGTATTTTGTAGTTTCCTTTGTATAGATCCTTCACCTCTTTAGTAAAGCTGATTCCGAGGTGCTTGATTTTCTGAGGCACATTGTGAATGGAATTTTTTTTTTTAATATCTCTTTCCTCTCTTTGATTGTTTGTATATTGGAAAGCCATGGACTTTTGGGTATTGATTTTGTAACCTACCACGTTACCATAAAAATATGTTGTTTCTAGGAGCTTCTTGGTGGAGTCTTTAGGATTTTCTAAGTAAAATATCCTGCCATCTGCAAATTGTAAAAGCTTGACTTCTTTTTCTTATCTGGATGCCCTTGATATCTTTACCTTGCCCAACTGCTATGGCAAATACTTCCAGTACTATATTGAATAGGAGTGGCAAGAGTGGGAAACCTTGTCTGTGCCTGATCTTAGAGGGAAGGCTTTCAGCTTTTCCCCATTGAGGATAATGCTTGCTGTGGGCTTGTGGTAGATGGATTTGACTATATTGAGGAAAGTTCTTTCGACACCCATTTTGTTGAGGGTTTTTTTTTAAATCATAAATGAGTGCTAGATCTTGTAAAATGTTTTCTATGCATCTATTGATATGATTTCTTTATCTTTTATTTTATTGATATGATGTATTATGTTGTTTGACTTGTGAATGTTAAACCATCCCTGCATCCCTGGCACAAATCCCACTAGCTTATGGTTTATGATTATGTTGATGATTTGTTGGATTCTATTTTCTAATTCATTCTGCCACTCTGTCTCTTAATTGGTGCATGCAACCTGCTGATATTGAGAGAGATTATCGTTACAGGGTTTATGCCATATTTCTGTAGGAGTTTGGTCTTATTGTGGAATTTGTCTTAAAGTAACCTGTTTAGTTCTTCTTGTAACCATGTTTTTGAGTCTATGAAGTTCGTGAATTGTTGTTTATCTGTGAAGTTGTGTATTTTTCTTTCAGATCTGAATGAGAGAGTCTGCTGGGTAAAGTATTCAAGCAAGGCATTTATTTCATTGAGTTTTTTTTGGGTTTTTTTTTTTTTTGTTTTGTTTTGTTTTACTATATCCTATCACTGTCTTCCGGCCTGGAGCTTTCATCTGATAAGTCTGCTGTACATCTTAAGGGTGCTCCTTTATAAGTAACTTCCTTCTTTGATCATGCTGCTTTCAGTATTCTTTCTCTATCTGTGGCTTTCATCATTCTGATTAGAATGTGTCTTGGAGTATTTTTATTTGAATTTCTTTTAGCTGGTACCCTTTGAGCCTCCTGAATCTGAGCGTACAAACTTCACCTCTGGGAACATCTCAGCAATGATGGCTTTGACAGTTGCTTCATCATCAGGGTTTTTCTTCCTGCCCCTCTGGAACTCCAATAATTCTTATATTGTTCCACTTGAATTCATCTCTATATTCTCTTGTGATCTGTTGTCTCAAAGTAGATTTATTTTGAGACTCTTTTCCATTTTCTGCTGCTTGTAGATTCTCTGCACCTCATCTTGGAGCTCATTGATTCTGTCCTCAGCAGCTGTTACTTTGTTATTGAGGCCTTCCAGTTGAGATTTTCATTTCACCTATCAGATTTTTGATGCCTGTCATTTCTGCTTCTATTTTTGTTTTTCATTTTCCTCATTTCTGCTCTCATATCCTTTGTATTTTATTGACCGTATGTTCCATTGTTTTTTTGAGCTCCCTATGTATCATTAACATTCCTATTCTAAATTCCTTATTAGAGAGGTTATATCACTCATTATTCCTGGTTGTGTCATCTGGGCTAGCAGTGTCACTCACTCAGCCTGGTGGGTTTCTGCGTTGCATTACCATTTTGACCTTTGCAGTTTGGAGCTGTTTCTTGTGTGTTGCTGTGTGGTTAGGAATCTACAGTTAGGATGTTTTTTATGGTTTTAGTGAGTTATGAAGAGCTGATGGAATGTGAGGCCTGTGTTCGCTTGAACCTCTAATACAGGAAAAATGTGAAGTAACTTCTTTATGTGGATGCACTTGCATTTTAGGGTGAGATTTTAGAGGGGCATGATAATGGGGCATTGCCTGGCAATGGGAATGGGTTCCAGTGGGAAAATGCTGCAGGTTCGGGTTCCAGGGCTTTCATTTTTGTGGGTGCTAGGGCTTCAGGCTCAGGTTTTTTTTCCTAAGAGTGCAGATAAGTGGAATCTTCTAATTCTGCATCTGTCTCTGTTTCTACTCTTAGTTTTCTTTCTTTTTAACCTAGCAGATACATTAAGAAGCCTGACAATAGAAGTAATTGAGGAGGGAGAACAGAGATAAGTTGACTTGAGAACTTTTCTTTTTTTTGACTTGAGTCAAATATGATTCGACTCATTTGCTAAAGTTTAGTCATTTTGAAAAGTTGCCATTATATTCTTTTTATTTTTTTTTCATTTGTTTTTGAGTCACACCTGGTGGTATCAGAACTTACTCCTGTCTCTTTGCTCGGTGGTCACTCCTGGTAGAGCTCAAAAGACCATCTGGGGTGCCCAGGATCAAACTGGGTCATTTCAAGGCAAGAGCACTACCCACCATTCTGTCACTAGAGCCCCTATATACTCTTTTTTCATTGTGTTAGAAGGAAAGCATAATAATATGAAAATTATCCATATACGAAAGGAACTCAGTTTTTATAGGATAGAAATCATAAAATTAAGCATTGTTTCATTTCCAATCTTCTCTTCTGTTTCTCCCAATAGTGCCTTAGAGTTTCTCTGTAGAAATCCCTCACCTCCTTTGTTAAGATTATTCCTATATACTTGATATTTTGGGCACTATTTTGAAAGGGGTTGATTTTTAAAATTTGTCCTTTAGCTCATAATTTGCATAAACCGCCATAGATTTTGTGTGTTGATTTTGTGGTCTGCTACCTTTTTGTATCGGTTTATTGTTTCTAGGATCTTTACAGTTTTCTTGGGTTTTTTGTTTTGATTTTGGTTTGGTTTTTGGGTTACACCCAGCAGTGCTCAGGGCTTACTCCTGGTTATACACTCAGGGATCAGTCCTGACAAGGTTCAGGGGATCACATAGGAGTTTGTCACATGCAAGGAAAGTACCCTACCCACTGTACTATCGCCTCTGTCCCTTGAATGTTTAGGGTTTTCTAAGACAATTTCTTTCTGTTGCTTTCTGGGCCATAGCCGACAGTGTTGAGGGCTTATTCCTAGCTCTGTGCTCAGGTATCACTTCTGACACAATGCACAGGGCTTACTCCAGTCTCTGTGCTTGAAGATGTATATGTAGTGCCAGCAATCGGGCCAGATATTCCATATCTCCCACCCTCTATATATATATATTGTCATGTTATCTACGAAAGGTGATAGTTTAACTTCTTCCTTTCCAATTTGGATCTCTTTGATTTCATTTACTTGTCTGATCTCCACAGCAAGGACTTCCAAATCTATATCAAATAAAAATAAAGAAAGTGTACATCTTTGCCTCATGTCTGATCTCAGTGGGAAAGCTTTCAGTTTTTCACCATCAAGTCTTGGCTGTGAGTTTGTTGTAGGTCATTGTTACTATCTTGAGTTATGTTTCTCCTTCTGTCTTAATTATTTTGAGGTGTTTTGTTTATTCTGAGTGAATAGTGAATCTTGTCACAAGCCTCCTCTGCATCAGTTAGAATAACCATATGATTATTATGGTTTATCATTCTTTTTGTTAACATTGTGTATCGCATAGTTAATTTGTGGATACTGAACTATCCTTGCATCCATGGGATACAATTTATTTTATTGCACTGTATGATTCTTTCTTCTGGAAGTTGGGGACATACCAGGAAGTATTCCTGGCTTACTCCTGGCTCTGCACTCAGGGATCACTCATAGTGGGCTCAGAGGACCATATGGGGTGTCAGGGATGGAACCTGGGTTGACAACATGAAAGGCAAGCACCTTAACCTGCTGTTTTATTGCTCTAGCCTGTTATCTGATGCTTTTGGTACATCATTGTAGTCAATTTGCAAAGATTTTGTTGAGGATCTTTGTATTGATGTTCATCAGGGATATTAGTCTCTACCTTTCTTTTTTTAGTAAGATCTCTGCCTGCTTTTGGTATCAGGAAAATGTTTGCTTCATAGGAGCTGTAAGGAAGAGTTGTTTCTTTGATATTTTGGAAGAGCTCGAGCAGAAAGGTCACATAAGTATTCTTTGAAGAATTGGTAGAACTAACTAGTGAGCCCATCTAGACCAGGTCTCTTGGAAAGATTTTTTATTAATGTTTCAGTGTCCTTACTCATGGTTGATCTGATCAAGTTTTCTGCTTTCTCTTGATTTAATCATGACAGACTATGTTTCTAAGAATTCATCCATTTCTATCAGGTTCTCAAGCTTGGTGGCATAGAGTTGTCCAGAGTAACCTCTTACTGTCTTTTGTATTGCTGAGGTACATGTTTTAATTTCTCCCCATTCATTTCTGATCCTCTTTTTTTTTTTTTTTCGGTTTCTCTCTTTGTGTATGTGTGTCTTTGGCTAAGTGTTTGTCAGTCTTGTTTTTTCTGTTTTAAAAAAGAGCTCCTTGTTTTAATTACCCTTGGTATTATTTTTTAATTACCGTATCATTGATTTCTGTTTTAATTTTTATTATCTTTCTAAACTAATAATTTTTAATGAAGCATTGTGTATTAAAGCTAGTATTTCATCATTAACTCCAACTACGAAGTCTTAATATTGTAAAGTAATGAAATCAAAAGTCAGGAGTTGGGGCTGGAGCGATCGAACAGTGGGTAGAGTGTTTGCCTTGCATGCAGCCAACCCGGTTCAATTCCCAGCTTCCCAGTCCCCCGAATACCACCAGGGTTAATTCCTGAGTGCATGAGCCAGGAGTAACCCCTCTGCATCGCCGGGTGTGACCCAAAAAGAAAAAGGAAAAAAAGCCCATGAGTAAGGACAGAACAGTGAGTTTTCCCTTTCTTGAGTCAGTTGATTCCCTGGGAGTGGCTATAAGGGGGTATTAGAATAAGGTGGCTGGTAACTGTCTTCTCTCATGGCTGAGCAGAGAGCTTCAAGTTGAATGGTTTCCAGTATTTCTTTCCTTATAAATATTGCACCTAAAAAAATTAATGAAGTTCATTTTTATCAGGAGTTGGAAAAGAGAGGTGATGGTGAGAAATCTGATGAGGAAAGTGAAGAAAAAGAAGGAAGTAAAGAAAAAAATAAAGAAGGCGAGGAAGAGGAGGAAGATGATGCAGCAGAACAAGAGGATTATGATGAAGAAGAGCAAGAAGAGGTAATGGCCTATTTTGGCAGACTTGGCAAGCTTCTAAGTTTAAGGATTATATAATAAAAAACCAGATATATGGTAATTAAAATCAAAAAGAGGGACCAAAGCAACAGTACAGAGGGTAGAGCATTTGTTTTGCAAGCGGCCAACGCAGGCTCAATCCCTGGCATCCCATATGGTCCCCGAGCACTGCCAAGAATAATTCCTGAGTGCAGAGCCAAGAGTAACCCCTGAGCATTGCCAGGTGTGACCCCCCCCACAAATGTACAAAATATACCTGTTTTGGGGAACCAACTGTTATCACTGGCTCAGTTCCTTGGTACTGAAAAAATTTCCATATTATTGAAGTGATAATTATAACAAATTAAAGCCATTGATAGAACACAGTACAACTGCAAAGTGCAAGTGGAGATAATTAGAGAATATATTCAGTTGTGCCTTGGGTGTCTGTTAGTTCAAACTCAGTGTTTTCAATTTGAGATTTTCAACTTTTATAAGCATGGTGCGTTTCAGAATAAGTTGAAGTCAAACAATCTATTTTTGATCAAGGTGACCTTGTTGGTCCCAGCCTGTGTTGGACTTTGTACCATCTCATGCAGGTGCCTACACTGAGGGTCTTCTGCCCAGTGACCTCTCGTCCTTCCCTTTCAGCTTCTCACACCACATTTTGATCTTCATCTGAAACTTCTCCAACTATAAAATATCTGTTCTATGCTTTTATTTATACTCGGCCTTAATTTTGTACATTTGGATTCTTTTGAAATTTCTGTTGGTGTACAGTGAGAGGTATGGATTCATTTTTATCTAAGCTGGTTCCAGGTGAATACCAGCCACTAACCTCATTTATTGAATGATTTGCCTTCCTCATCGATTTGGAGCCCTTTCTTTATAAGCTCTTTAATTCCAACATCTATTTATATGTGTGATGGCTCTGCTCCATTGACCTATTTTTGAGCCATCACTGAGCTGCTATGATTTGCTGCTTTGTTGTTGCTGCCTGGTTTTGTTGTGTATTTTTAGGGATCAGTTGTGACTGTGCTGCTAGTTTTGGGTGCTTAACCAGCTTGCCTGGATTTTCAGTTGCAGTGCTCACATACGCCTGGCTGCAGCCTCCCATAGCTCACACATAACTCATAACAGGGGTCCCAAGCAGCTGAGCTGCCAAGACCTTGTGCGGCTCGTGTGGGCAGCACCAGGGACAAACCCAAGACACTTTTTGCAAGGCAGGCACTTTTGCCACTGAGCCATTCCTGAGCCCCCTATGTTTTTTAAAGTCGTAGGGTATGTCTTTTTTTTTTTTCAGTGTTTTTCTCTTTCACCTATTATTTATTCTTCCAGATTGAAATATTCACACACACACACACACACACACACACACACACACACACAGCCCCATAAAATTTGCTTGCCTTGCCAGCAGTGCTGAGAACACCGGAGGCTCTCCGAGCAATCCTCGGCCAATGAGGCAGGTGGTTCAGTCCGAAGGCCCTTGGGTGCAGCACTGTTCGGAGCCTGGAGCCTGCGGGGCAGGGAAATTCCCTCCAGCCAGGTCCCCTCCAGGGCTCTACCTGGCAATGCTTGGGGACAGACGGTGCTGGAAAGATTGAACTGGTGTCAGTGGCATGTAAGGCATGAACCTTAATGCCTGTCTCTGAACACCTGTGTACAAATGTATCGTGGCCCTAAGATACATTTTAGCCCTAAAATTTCAAAATTAAACATGTCACATTTGTTTTGAGCTTTCTTTGCAGATTTTTTTATTTTTTATTTTTTATCACTTTTTTCATTCTCACGGCACTCAATTGTGATTGAGACTGCCAGGCCTTCTGACCTTCTCTTTCTTTTCTTGTGGTTCCCTATCGTAGTTTTCTTTCCTGAGAAGGCTGGACCCTTGCTTACCTATCAACTGCTTTCTTGCCATCACCCTTGGCCTGTGTCCTCCCAGCACATGCTCAAAGTCAAGTTCCATCAATTCCACTATTTCTCCCTTTTCCCCTCCCGCCTACCTATTGAACTTCATATTTTCATGACTCGTTGGTATCTGAGTCAGTTAGTGCTATTGAGGAAGAAATCAGCACAGGTGAATATGAGAAAAAGGCAACCATGTGTCTGTGTGCATGTAAGCAGATGAAAGAGCAAGAGATGTGTTGAAATCTGATAGAATTTATTATTCCTCTGAATTTAGTGTTTATTACTTAAATGAATTGCTTACGATATAGTCTTTAATAATGCTCTTAATGCTCTTTTATTTTAATGTTAACTGAGCCACTGTATTTTATCTTAGGAAAATGACTACATTAATTCATACTTTGAAGATGGAGATGACTTTGGTGTGGACAGTGATGATAACATGGATGAAGCAACCTACTAGCTATGAAAATGCTCAGGAATTATTTTTGTAATACAGCTTTGAAGCCTTTGCATACTTGTTTATGTTGACAAGGAATGAGTGTTTTTTTTGTTGTTCTTATTGTTCACCAAGTGTTTGTTACCGTAACATTTGCAACCACTTTGAATTTACATTCTAAGTATTCTTAACATCTCTGTCATCCCTCATGTGGATTCAAGTTTTTTTTGTGCTGTTTTTGCCTACAGTGTTTGCATCTTTTAATCTATGTGTTAATAATTGAGAAACTTGTTTACCTGCTGATCTTTTGTAGAACTATTACTAGTAATACTGGATTTCTGTCATCCAAAAGTTGACAATACTGCACATGAAGCACTTTAAAAACAAAGAAACTTGAAATAATTATTTTTTTGTTTACATGGTATATCCTGTATTAATACATTATGACTACATATAAGCCTACCAGAGATCGCAAATGTATTTGAGATTAGAAGTTTTGTGATTGAAAACACAGGAACAGCCAATCTGAGCTATATAAATTTCATGCCTTATATCTTAACCAACAGGCTTCACCTAGATGAGTATCAGGAATACTTGAACTTGGAACAGAACATTCATACATTATATGAATATCATCCCTCTGTAATAGTTTTGGTAACTTTGTAACAACTTTGGTTTATGAAAAGCTTGACTGAGTTATCATACTTTGTACTTTAGTACTAAAGTGTAGATTTTAAGTTCTAGGCATGTAAGTCTCACTGAAGAATGCATGTGTGTAAAATCTGAGCTGCTAGAATGGCCTCTTAAATTTCATGGGACTCGAATGATTTCTTAGATATTGCAGAATAAAACTCAGGTCATTTTGAAATTAAGATTAATCTTTTAATTGAAAGCTCAATTCCCTGCCTGTTTCTGTTTTGAGGAAAATACTGGAAAATCCTCAGCCCCTAAAGACTCACAAATGCCAAAGATTCATTGTTGTATAGCTCATAAATTATTTTATTATATTACAAAAAATTACTAGTACTTTTCCTTTGGGAAGGTATCATTTATCATGCTATCATTTGAGAATGAGAGCTCTATTTTTTTTCTACCTTTAGTACTAAAGTTAGCCTTGAAATTGAGGTTTGTTTTCTGTGCCTTAAGTTGTAAACACTTGCCAACAATTTTCTGTAAGAAAATGCTTAACCAGCAACCAAAATTTACCATATGTCGTTATTCTCGAAGTGTTAAACGGTCACTTCTCAAATTGGATGTTTAACCTCTAAAAAGTTAAGAGGTTGGAAAGTTAAGTTTTGAGAAACAAACACATTTTTCTTAAAACATTTCTTAATCTGATTCTCATTTTATATTTTAATGAGGAAAACTGGAGAAAAATTTGTCTTGTGCCATTTAACACAGCATTCTCAGGAAAAACATCCCTTTCAATTTTACTTCCTCAGATAATTCACAATGGTTGTAAGGACCATCATTCTGTGTTTTGTTGATCATGTGAATTACCTTCTTTGAAGGAGTTTAGCATGTACGAGTTTGTCCATTTTTTAAAGATTCTAAATAGAAAACATGAATAAAAGCAAGTCTACTTAGAGTAGCAATCTGTTGTACTTAAGAGTAGGGAAAAATCTTCAGAAGCAAACAGGATCAATTATTCTTACACCTCCTTAGTAACTTAACTACATTTATAGAAATCTCTATCGTTCTTTTTACATTCTTTATTGTAAATCTTCAGATGTTTGCTGCCATCAGGCAAACCTGCCGAAGGCACAGGTGTTTCTTTTTCTGGCTTTCAGTCTTTCTCCGTAGGTTAGTCCTGCAGATGATCGTTCAATCTCTTTGAGCAAGGATTTGCTCTTGGGAAGCCCGATCATCTCCTTTAAAGGCAATCCTCACTCTTGGATAAAAGGGAGGATTGGATCTCTTTATAAATTTAATAGTGAGAAAAAGAAGTTTTGGCTGGTTGCTCGTAATAAAACAAATCTTGTTTTTCTAGTTTAAATATCAGATTGTAAAAATATTCCATAGGAAGATAAACTTTAATGCAGAAATAGCCTATTGAGTATAAAAAAAATAACTGGTAAAAATTAAAATTATGTAATAGGTAGGCCTATTTTATTGCCAGGCTTTTCTGTATTTGTCTACATATTAAAGTCTTACAAAAGTCTTTCTTTCCCTATTCTGGTGCACTTTATTTTGAACTTTCTTGTATTTCATAGAGAACATGAATTCAGTATAAGTTCTACCTACTAACTGTATGCTGAGCAAGGATGCCACTATCAAATATTCTAGGACAGTCCACCACCACTAACAAAAGTAAGCTCTAAGTGATGAAAGTCATAACAAACTAGAGTTGTTCAACATTTAAATTATTAATGTGATCGTTGGCACACTGGAGAGAAGTGAATGCTGTGAAACTCAAAAGGTAAATCTTTCCTTCCCTACCATCTTCCAAGTGTAGAATGTTAGTGGTTTTGCCTTAATATGGTTGAAGACTATACAGTTAGTAAAAAACATTTTACATAAGAATATTAAGTAAAAATGTAAGATCACTTTTTTTTAAAAATCAAGGATTATACTATATATTATTCTACAAATTTTTAAGTTCAAAAATATTTGTGGGGCAGCATGGGAAGGCAGTGCTCGGGGGATCTAGCAGTGCTTAGAGGACCACATATACACTATACTACCCAGATTTAGAACAAGGTAGGGTCTGCAGCTACTGCCACATGCCTGGCAAGCAGCTTAATCTTTGTACTATCTCTCTAGCCCTTCACAATTCTAATATTCTTGAAACGAAAAGTTTTTTTTTCCCCCATGTCATGTAGATAGCACAATTATATGACCACCCACAACTTGCTATCATGGACCACACCCTATGTCTCCCACGAAACTGAAGACCCCCAAAGTTCATTCATTGAAATTTTTTGTTTTATTTACATTGAAGGGTTCAGAATCAATCTGCCCAAAATCCTTTTTGGAACATGGATCAGTTTTGAAATGAAGGAAATGAAGATAATCTAATTTAAAGACAGACTTGACCTCATTATTAATTACCTAGAATAACTTGGGGAGGTTTATTCATGTAAAGAGAGCTATTTACATAAGTAAACTGCCCCAGTGGCGTGGTAAATACCGTTACCAAAAATCTGTTATTACTGTCCCGGTAACATTCCCCCCAGCATTCTCAAGCACCGAGCCCTATGTAGTTCTATAGGTTGGGCCAAAAAAAAAGCTGCTTTTGACACTTGTCCTTGAGATTCAGCTTGGAGATCACTGTAGATGGCAATGGAATTTTTCTTCTGTTTACGTGAATTTGTACTATTGATAGAACAGTCAAAAAACATAGAAGAGTAAGCAGGTCGTTCCTGTACTCCACTCACCTCACCCCAAAATATTGTAAATAATCCAGTGAATTGCTTCTGTACAAACTGGCAATCAGGTCAGTTCATCTTTCCTACAGTCTATCAATGTTTGGTCTATCCAATCAAATTCACCAGCTCCCATTTTAGGTAGAATAAAATAGAAACTTTATTACATTTTGAAAATCTTTTAAAGTAAGAGAAATAAGGGGCAGAAAGTTTTAAAAATCAGCTTTACAGGTATACATGCTAACAGTGTTCTACAATTCCATTTTGCATACGTATAAAATACTTTATACAAAAATTATAGTGTTTTCATACATAAAAAGAATTAAATAAAAGCATTCAGATATGTCTATGATCTAACAGTGCAATATGCACATACTTGGAAGAAAAATACTGATTTCCTGAGCAACACTGTTGTAATTTAAATAAAGATTCCCACCATAATGCACCATTTAAATACAGATTTCTAAGAAGTTCACCTTTACCCTATAACACTTAGGCTGGATCTTGCTTGGTGATACTTCTAAAATTCTATCCTTCATGTTTCCAAGTAGGTAATTTTAGAAGTAACTTTAAAAAAAAGAATGATTTACTTAGTAGTGGTTCATTTAAAAAGTTCTTCAAGCCTAGGAATCGAGCAGAGTGTGTGTGTGGGGGGGGGGGGGAGCATTAGACACTAGTAATCCTGGAGAGTTGTTAATTAACATTAGTCTTGCTTCTAATTCTAGACGTGATGAGAAGGTTCCCTAACTCATTTTCATATCCTTTGAAGTCATTAACTCCATAATTTTCTAGAAGGGTGTCAAAAATGTTTAACTATGACATCTCTTAGTTAAAAATAAACTATTTCCAGACTTAAGAAAAAAAAAAAGCCCTAAACTACATTTTCCTTATTTAAACTCTATTTAAGTGAACCAAATGCAGTAATTCAGTTCTTTCATATTTGTAAAATAAAATGCCTAAAAATACCTTGAAATTAATTTAGTGAAAAGCAAAGTTTCAAAGTAGATTCCATAAAGGTGTAACAAAATTAAAATCCACAATATCAAATGACAAATTTACTTTAGTATGTTTTATAATCTTTTATTTGCTCCAATTTTTAAAAATATTAGTATTTTTAAAGCTAAATATTCCATATTATTTAGGAATTTAAATTTTAAATGACAATTTGCATCAATCATCCTATACATAAAAATATAGAATTACGTTAAATTCTATTAAAAAGTATGGAACTCTATCGAAAAAGGACAATTACTCAAATATACCATATGAATATATTACATTTCCTTTAAGGGATAGGACATCTGCAAGGCAGAAATGGTTTTGAGTCAACAAGTACATTATAAACCTTACTACTTTACAAATAAGTTATATATTTTTGGAAATTAGACCAGTCACCATTAGCAAAAAGGAACAACTGATCTCGTTTATCTGATGTAAGTTTTCAAAGGACATTTAGTCAGTTCTCCTCTGAAAATAATCTTCACTAAAACTTGATTCCCCCCCCCCGTAGGTTTAATAATTCCAATGTAAACTGACAGGTTAACACTGAGCACAAATTAGACTTATCACCTCTTTTCAAGATGCCCTAATGACATTAGGACATTAAAGTAAAATTACTCAAAACTTCAATTTGCTACATACAATTTCCATAGTAATACTTTTTTGGTAGTTGTCTGAATTCCTCTAATATGCAAAACTGATATTTGGTGTGTCAACATTTTATAGCTTGCTGCTGAAACGTCATAAATCCTCCTTTACCACTGATATTAACCCCACTTTGTTTTAAGATTGGACATTGGAATAGAAAAATGGTCAAAAAGTCGAAATATTAAAAATTAGGAAATAATGCTCAGTAAATGAAGTGGTAATCTCTCTCTTAAGGTATATGCTTTATTATACACAAGATAGGCAATCAAGACACCACCAAACCTTTAATTAATCATTTTGGTTACATTTTAAAAACACATACCTTTAAAAATTAAGTGAATCAGTATGCAAATGCTTATTTTGCCAGATTGGCTGATCCACAGCAGTTGTTAAAAAGTGGCACTATCAACCTTTCAACCAATTTCTACACACAGAACAACATCTCAGAGGTAGGCTGTGAAAATCTATTATTGTGAGAGTCACTTGTGCTTGATTGTGAAGGCAGAGATGAATTTATACAGCCTATGTTGTGAATTCAGCTTGACTACTTGAAGTTATGTTTTTATTTTCTGATGCTAAATAAACCAGCCTTTTTTTCCCCTGCAGTACCAGGGATCAAACTCAGTGCCTCACACATTCCAGACATGTGCTCTACCACTGAGCTGAATCCCTGACAATGCTTAATTTTAATTATAAAAATTACACTCGCTTACATAAAATATTTAAGGCATTAAAATGTAATTAAGGCATGTTACTACATGTAACACAGCAACAACTTCTCACAGTATGTAAGGAATTCTTTCCTAAATAATACTCATCTGTATTACACTTTTCGTCAAAGAATTACAAAAGTGCTTTTTCAAATATCAGGATATCTAAAAACTAAAAAAAAAAAACACTTAAAATTGTAGAGGCAGCATTATTTAACAGTAAAGATTACTTCTAGGTCTTCACCTAATCCAGTGTTCTAGTGACCAAATGGCAGATTTCCAAACACATTATTTGGGGGTTTAAAAATATTTAATCTTATTCATTTGCCTCAACATATTATACATTTCCTTCCCCTTTCTATTTCAAATTGTTTGCACAGCATACATGTTAAACATATTTCTTTTAAAGCTTCAAAATGGAATACTAAGTGTGTATTATCATAAATAATTTTAGAACCAAACTTTTTTGCAACTATTTTCATGGTCTACAGTAGTCAACCTTATTCAGTCATCAACAGATGATGTCATCATTATTCTGCTTAGTCAATTACTATTAACCTTAAATTAAAAGTGAACTAAAAAATATTTCAATCATAACAAGGCTAAAATGATAAAATGAATATTCCAAGCTAAGAAACTGAAAAATATAAATTCATTTCTCCTTTTAACAGATATGTTTACTGATACCAGATCAACAATATCAACTGTGTACTCAGCCCATTTGTAAATGGCTCCCCCAAATGGGTGAAAAACATAAAGCATCTTCAACCTCCCTAAATTCTGCCTTTGAAGCGGCCACTGAATAGAAGTGATACACTGCGTATTCCAAATACGTAGGTGATTTAACAACACTGTGACTGAGAGCTAATTGCTATATTCTGGGTTGAGCAGCAGGTGGCCGGGAATCTTGCCTGTATAGTTTATGATCATTTTGTTGGCCAAGAGGCACACCTTTAGTTGGAGCAATTCCATTTTCCATTTCTCTCTGCTGTGACGGGAGTGTGATTCCTGAATGCAAATGTGAAGAATCCGCTGTTGAATGGTGACTAACATCCACTTTAGCTAAAATTTCATAATACAGCAAATAAAACACTGGTGTTATTATACCTACTATTAACATTATGACTACAGCTGTCCACCACCCTATTCCCCAGTCAGCTCCATAATAAGGATCCTTGCGTTGAATGTTTCTGTTATCAGGTTCAAAACGTACTTGTTGTGCTGTTAACGCAGACACCACCTCATCAAGGTTTTCTCTTTTCGTATCTGTACATTTTACTATTTGTTCTATGTCTCGGTCTACTTCTTTTAAAAAGCTACCAGCTGACTCACTGGAAGAAACAGAATCATTAGGAGACAAAATTTCCGGTTGTTCTGGAACGTACTGAACAGATGAAGGACGTGAAGTTTGTCTTCCTTTTGGAGGATAAAGTGTTTCAGTCAATGAACTAAATTTTTTGACTGGAATTTTGATAGACCTAAGGGCAAAAAAGTCTTGATCACTGATGAGATTGTTAACCCGCTTGATATCTGCTACCTGTAAAAAGAAAAGTGCACATTCAACTGAATTCTAAATGAAAACAGGAAGTAATGTTCATTCATCCCAGTTACTTTTGGAGGAAAAAATAGGTTGAACTAAATAATAAGTATCCCACTCGGATATATTTTATTTTTGAATTAATATAACCACATCTAGTCCTAGGAAATCACTATTCTTTACTATCCCCAATTAATTTACACTGATGCTCACAATATACAAATAGATTAGAAAATCCTCCAATGTTTCTCTTTGTTCATCATGCACAAATTTACTTCTGCTGATTGTAAACAATTTGGGAAGGAGCAGTTATGCTCTTCCAACATGACAGAATACAAGTGTCGGTTTATCCGACTAAAATTTTTATCAAGACTATGATGTGATCAATAGCTGGGAGATACTCCAAAGGATTAGAGTGCATACTTTGCAGATGGGAGCCCCAGGTCAGATTCCTGGAAGGTCTCCTGGGCATTGCTAAGAGACCTCCTACCAACCCCCCACCCTGTCCCACCAAAAGGAAAACCACCAAAGAAATAAAAAAGTCCTAAGAGGTCACTTAGGCCATACTTTTATGTATGATTAGGACAATAAAAAAAACCATGCATACTAAAGATTCCAAGTCATGGGCCTTGGAAGTGATAAAAAACTTCATTTCCCTCACTTATCTTCTGAAGCCATTTCTCCCAAACTTCAGTACAAATGTATTATTCAATTAACCCCAAGATCAAGATCGGTCATTATTCTAAACAGTTATACTGTCCTCAATCTGTCTGTCCATCTGCACATGAAGAGAAATGTTTATGTAAAAGCATGCCAAGCTCTTCAAGCATCTTTTTTATTCCCGTTCACTGTTTCCAATGCTTTGACCATACCTATACTTGCTCATTGATCACCTATTGATATTGCCAGAGGTAAAATGAGTCTAAGATAAAAAAATTTTTTCCCTTATTTTTGGGCTACATCCAGCTGTGCTCAGGGACTATTCCTAGTTCTGTTCTCATCAAACCCAGGCTGGACTGGCTGCATGCAAGGCAAGCATCTTAACTGCTGTACTGTCTCTCCGGCCCCACACTTTTACTTCTAATATCATCAATTCAATAGGCGACAATACCATTCACTGAGATATAGACTACTGTGAAGAGAGACAAGAATGAATGCACCTTTTGCACATTAACTCTGGGTGTCTTACAATGTGCAAATGAAAGATGACAGTAAGATGCATGTCTGAAATTCAGGAAAAAAACCTTTGGGAGGCCACATCAGTTTGTGTGGCTCAAAGGTCACTCCTGGCTGTGCTCGGTCCCATGCAGTTCTGGGCATCAGCCTGAATCTCCTGCGTGTGCAAAGCACACACTCCAGTCTATTCAGCTATCTCTCCAACCCAAAACACTGAATTGAAGTCACAGAGTAGGAAGATTTAATAGAAACAACAACAACAACAAAAACCAAGACTGGGAAAAAAAAGGTGGCACTGGGAGAACCCTATGGCATGCCAACACTCAAGGGATAATGATATAAACCCACAAAGAAAATTAAGAATTCTAGGAAAATATATGATGGTAGTTAAAAGCTGAGCATGGTTTGAATTTAAAGTTGAAGGAAGGTCTGATACTGTGTAATTTGGAGTAAGTTATTTACAAATTCTGTAATTTATGTAAATTCATGTAAAATGACAGCAACAATACTACCTACCCTACAACGTAGGTTTGAAGATTAATAGACTGTATGAAGAACACTTAGAACAGACATGACCTACATATGTAAATGCAAACATTAGCAATTATTAATAGTAGGAAAATCAGAAACCACAGAATCAAAGCCAAAGGAGGACTTTTAGAAGTGGCAAAATAGGATAAACTGCAGATTACTGATTAAATCCAATGACACCTGCAAAAATTCTTCTGGGAAAAATCAGTCCTTGAAATACATGTTTGAGAAGAGGAAGGAGGGAGAACTGAGAAACTAGCAGAGACAGTAAGTTTAAGAGTCAGAATGATGTATATATATGTTTAATGTTTTCACATGACCGTATTTACTGGCCTGATAACCCCTAAATCCTGACCCTATTCTCTTTAGATGTTCTTTGCTTGTTGGTATTATGTATTCAAATAAATTGCTACTTAATATTCTTGAGTAGCTATTATAATTAATGTCCAATTAATAATGGAAAGGACCTAATTCTAAAATTTTAATATCGACCTCAGTTTCTAAAATTTATTATGTACCCATTTCCCTCTCTGCATATTTCTATAATAGATCCTATTATGTCATGTTTGTTGCATTTGGGAATTCCAACCTCTTGACTTTTTACTCCTCGTAACTCCAAAGCAGTATGCTTAGTGTTGTGAGCTGCATACAACACAGAAATTTTTTTTGGGGGGGGGTCACACCCAGCATTGCACAAGGGTTACTCCTGGTTCATGCACTAAGGAATCACTCCTGGCGGTGCTTTGGGGACCATATGGGATGCTGGGAATCGAACCTGTGTTGGCCCGCGTGCAAGGCAATCGCTCTACCCGCTGTGCTATTGCTCCAGCCACAACACAGAAATTTTAAACAAATCTTTTTGTAATGTTATTCTTCTTATGCTAGTTCAACTGATAAGAGTATTGCTTATTTAACTCTCCAACTGCTATTACAATTTTCCCAGTGTATCTTTCCTCTAAATTAAATGCCATTAATAATTTTTCATCAGTAGGATCAACTGATACACCTTGCGATTTTCCTCAAGCACATTTTCTGTCAAATTTTAAAAAGTTTATTTTGGGGGTGGTGCTGAGGCTCAAATCAGGGTCTCATACATATAAGGCAAGCACTCAACCACCAATCACATTCCCATTTAGCAAACTTTCAAATCAAAATATGCAATATATATACTGATCAACTATGAATAATTATTCAGAAAAAAACAGCATCTCATTATTATAGAAATTTTATTAATTTAAATGTTTCTATTGCAAAAAACTTATAAATGTTTTCAAATATAAAACTTTACATTATAAAAGTTTTCAGAAACAAAATATTAAGGGGGAAGAATGACTGGTATAAAATTTCATGTGGCTACACAAAGAACTCGCACATACACAGATTAAATAACCAAGAATCTCAGTAAGCAAATCCTGATATTTTGAATCCTACAAACATTATTCTAATACATTTCAAAATATTAAGGTTGATGACATCATGGAAAGAGTTTGTAAGTATTCAAAGTCATTAAGAGAAGTTCATTTAAAAATGTCCAAGGAAGTATATGCTATGTACAGGTCAACATTCTCTATGAAGTTTGAGAACAAAAGAACTGAAAATCAATTTCTAAACAGTTTCCATATAAATGTACTGTCATGAAAAACCACTGCTAAATATGCAAAATGGACATAATGACACAAATCTGAAACTGTTTTAGACAAAGTACTATTTATTTAAACTATGCTTTCCCTTTCACCTAGTAATCTCACTTTTGGGACTCTATTACATCAAAACCAAGATGCCACCATTTGAAGATAAACTTGTGAGAGTATTCACTGCATAGTGCAGAACAAGGAGGAAATCTTGATTCTCCGTAAGTTCGAGAACAGGTTAACGATTGTGGTACATTCATACTATGAAACAGAGCTTTATATAATACGAAGTTAGAAGAATGTTCATGATATGCTAAGAAACAAGAAAAGCAAAGGCAACTTGTGGAGTAATGTGCAGAGTATAAACCAATTTTAAAGCTGTCAAAGTCACCAACACCTGAAGGTCTTCATAATCTATACCTCTAGTACAAAACAAACAAACAAAAAAGAACATAACAAGAAACACAATGAAGTTTGTTATCTCAGGGAACTGGGCAGAGAAAAATATTTCCGCTTGTGTATCTACATGTGTACTTCTTGCAACTTGGAAAAGGAAAACAAGGTAACAGGTTTTTTTTTTAATACTGAAAATATCATGGATTTGGATATAAGAAGAAATTCAAATATTTATGTAAAACTGAATATCCATCAACAGATTTGTTTCTATGAGAAAGAAAGGAAAATTTAAGATAAATGGACAGATAAATTTCTCATTGTACTAATAATCAAATAATATATTTTGGACTGCATTGTATAAAATTAAATTAAGACTTACCGTACAACAGTACTGAAGGGCTATTGCATTTAAAGTATCGCCTTCCTGTATGTCTTTTGTAAGTACTATAATGTCATCAAGTCTATCTTTCGATGTACTTCTTCGGACTTTTTCTTTTCCCCTGGGTCGAAGCTCATACACTTCAGCGTCCTCTTCCAACAACAAATCACTGTCTGTACAATTTCCAAATGCATGTGCTTGACCACTTGAATGGACTCCTGGAAGAGGAAAACTACGATTCTGATGCCTCCCCGCCATAATTTCAAAACCTGTTGGGAGAAACAAGGCAGAGGAAAATCTGAAAAGTAGCTCATTCACTTATCTAACGGACATATTACACTCAAGGTATTTTATCTTTTGATTTTTAAAAGAATAATTTTAGTTTTTAAAAATTTTAACTGTACATGGGGCTGGAGAGACAGTCCAGCGGGTGTGGCGCTTTGCTGTGCACGTGGTCAACCCAGGTCCCATCCCCTGAACCCCATTCAGGGTGATTCCTGAGAACAGCCAGATGTGGACCCCACACTTCCCCCCAACCCCCCAAAAACCGAAGTTCAAGTTTTATAGACATCGAAGCACAGTTCATACATTTTGCAATGGCATAATGAGATGGGCAAAGTAGAGATCGTGTATTTCAAAATGGGGGGCTGTTACATCTCAACAAGGGCAAACAGTATTTTTTAGTAAAAGAGCAAATTCCCTTTATTCTGAGCATATGAAAATAAAGGAAATAGTTTTGCATTTTTTAATGCGTACTCTATGTGTGTCATATATACAATTTATTATACTGAGATTGAGATCTGTTTTATATCTACACATCCAGTAAGTTTAAGACCCCAAATTTCTGACTTCCACTATTTTCGTGTGTGGCCACACCCAATGGTGCTCAGGCCTCCTGGCAGGGCCTGTGTCATCACATGCTGAGCCAAAGGTTGAGCTAGGCTCAGCAGCGTGTGACGCAAGCACCTTGACTCCTGTACTCTCCTACACCCTGGCTTCCACATCTTCAGTGTATGAAGGACTATATATCTTTTATAATAGCTATTGACCTCCCTGGATCATGCTGACTTGAGTCATCATCTGTAGTTAATACAGTATGTGTTTTTTATTTGTGACAAGATTTTGCTTGACCAGAGGTTTTCTTTCCCTGGAAGCTTTAAAAAATACTTCAGAAAATCCTCATCAAACTCAATTTATGTCTATGAATGGATTTTAGATCACTCTCTCATTTCTACTTCAAAGAAAAAAATCTTACACTGATATCAACAAATAGTTCTTGTTTTTGTTTTTGCTTTTTGGGTCACACCCGGCAAAGCACAGGGGTTACTCCTGGCTTTGCACTCAGGAATTACTCCTGGCGGTGCTCAGGGGACCGCTGGGAATCGAACCTGGGTCAGCTTGTGCAAGGCAAATGCCCCTACCCACTCTACTATTGTTCCAGCCCCGAAAAATAGTTGTTAAAACTGCAACTCATGCCTAACTCACCATCCTCAAGATGTTCCATTTTCATTAGAAACAGAAACCACACTACTTCCACATTCAGTTTCAGCTTCATATTAGTCGCTCCCACAAAGTTTATACCATTTTCTCAAAATTATTTTGTTTACCTTTAAATAGCACCTACCTATTCCTAGTAGACAAGTTGGTTTACCTTCACTTCTTACTACAGAATTAAAGATGTGTGAAATCAGAGCTACCCTTTATGCTATTAATTTATAAAAATAAGGCCTGGTCATAGCTAAAACAAATTCATTTTACTGATATGCTTCCAAATATCAACACTAAAATTTCCCTACTAAAACAAAAAGAAAGAACATAGATTACTTTCGGTTACCGTGAAAGATGGGGAGAAATCAAAAGGGCAGAGGGGCTATTCTGGAGACAGAAACATCCCCTACGTTCTTTCAACTTAGGACTTAAAAATGTTGCTCACATATGAAGAGAAAGGGGTCAAAAATAAACTTTCTCATTCTATCACTGAGCAAAGAGAAAAAAGATTCTCTACAATCTGGATCACTGCCAGAACAATTTGGGAGGAGGAGAAACACGAGCATAAATTCCTTTACAGAAACAAAAGTCAAAATAGCCAAGTGGACACTGCCACAAAAAATTCTGAAAGATCCAGATTATTAATGGTCATTGGACACATGAATGAAGAGGTGAGAACTGAAGCAGTGGGCGTAGATAAGAAGACATGAAAGAAAAACAGAATAAACAAAGTGGGTCAAGACTGCGCCTTTGGCTTAACTTTCCTCATAGTGAAGGAAAATCAGTCTGAAAAGAAAAAAAGGGAGTGTTTATAGGAGGCGGAAATCATAAAAACCTAAGGTAAACTGTCTCAAAGTTCCAAAAGAGGCCAACTCCTAAAGTCTAGGTTTCGAATACAGATGACAATAAATGATATGCTCTACGAAAGAAACACAGAGAAAATTGGAAACTCTAACTATATCCAATCCTGGAAAACCCGTTTCTAGAAGGCTCTATACACGTACAGCCATACTTAAGACAACAGCAATAATAGCTACATATTACATGGATCTTTCACCAACTCCCACAAACCCTACATGTACCATAAACTCTGACTCCCAACTTCCTGGCCACTAAACCTACCCAGCATCTCCGCAGTTCCGAAGTCACCGACACTTCCACTCCTTCAGGGAATCCTAACTAGTGACAAGAACTCCAAGTTTCAAGATTAAAGTATTTTTAATACAAAAATAAAATAAATACATCTTGGGGCTGGAGCAATAGCACAGTGTGGGTAGGGCGTTTGCCTTGCACGCGGCCGACCCGGGTTCGATTCCCAGCATCCCATATGGTCCCCTGAGCACCTCTAAGGGTAATTCCTGAGCGGAGAGCCAGGAGTAACCCCTGAGCATCGCCGGGTGTGACCCAAAAAGCAAAAAGAAAATAAATAAATAAATACATCTTTTTATTTAATTCTCATGAGTTTGTAGAGCATTTCATCTTTGACTAAAAGAAGTAAGCTTTATTTCCAGTCATTTAACTAAGGGGATTTTTTTTGGGGGGGCGGGGGTCCGCAGCTGACAATGCTTAGACGTTACTCCTGGCTCTGCACTCGGGAATCACTCCTGACGGTGCTCGGGGGACCATACAGGATGCCAGGGATCGAGCCCGGGTCGGCCGCGTGCAAGGCAAACGCCCTACCCGCTGTGCTATCGCTCCAGCCCCAAACCAAGTGTTCTCCTAGGAATATCTACGAATGCTCTGCATTTATAGGGAAAACTGTTAGACGTACCTATCTTCCTAAGAGAGTACTGGCGGGTCCTCTCTCGAGAGAGAGACCCGCGATTTGGCAAGGGCCACTTAATACACGCGGCTGGCTCGGCGCGACAAACGGGACTTCGCCGGACAAAGCTCCAGAGCCATCCGGTCCATTCATTCGGTCCTCGAAGCTAGGGTCGGTGATCGGGACTCGTAAGCCACGGGGAAAAAGAAGCCCAAAATAAACAAGTACTGATAATCAGATACGTTTACTTATTTATTTGGGGCTTGGGGGCCACCCCAGGCCGGGCTCACCGTCCGCTCTATGAAGTAGCAGGGACTGGCCCGAGCTCTGGGCACCTTGCAAGACCTTGCAAGGCAAGGGTCTCTTAGCCGCTGTCCTGTCCTCTCTCTCGCGCCCCGTGGCCCCTCACTCATCAGCATTTACAAGTTGGGACTTCATGCATCTCTCCACTCCCCCACTTTGCAGCAGCGGAAACCCCGGCTGCAAAATCCCACCAACAGGACCTTCTGCTGTCACTCAAGAATCAAGAACTGCTGTCCCTAACGAATGCGGGGGGGGAAAAGCTAGACTCTGGTCCGGTCCCAGATAACTGTCTATCGAGATCAGAGAGTCGAGTCGCCCCGGAGGATTCGCGTTATCTGCGGCTTTCCCTCCGGCTCGGGCGTCCCTACCTAACGCCGACCCGCCTACACGACACGCACAGATCCTCAATCACAACATGCAGTTTCCCGGGGGAGGCGGTGAGGCGAACGAAGCGCTTGCAAAGCATCAGCCGGGACTGAGGCCCAGCCCCCAGCACCTCTGCGGGGGCTGCAGTGCTCACCCGGCCCGAAGCGGGAGCACCGCGGGCCGGCCGGCCAGCCAGCCAGCGCCCACTCGGCTTCGAGAACTTTCCTTCTCTCCCTGCCGCTTCCACACGTCTAGTTTCTTCTCGGGGGGGTGGGGGGTGGTGTGTGTGTGTGTGTGTGTGTGTGTGTGTGTGTGTGTGTCTGTGGTTTTGCTTCCCCTGTAGGTCACACACTCGCACTTGCACCGCGATGCCGTCGGGGAACAGTCACCGTCAACAACCCGTCGCGGAAGACGCGCAGGTGGTTTGGGGACCGGGGCGCCGCGCCGCGCCACTCCGCCAACAGCTGGGTCCCAGCGCCTCTTCCGAGCCTCAGTTTCCCCACAGGACCCCGCACGCCCGCCCGCCGCGCCCCGGCGCCCCCCGCGCCCGCCGCCATCTTTACCTGTCCCGTTAGCAGGAGGGCCGCGACCACGGGAGGACCCACGGGAGGTCGTCAGACGCCGCCGGCATCCGGGGCCGACGCATCGCCTCGCCCGTCCCTCGGCCGTCGCCGCCCGCGTCTCCACCTTCCGGGCCGTGCGGCGCCGCCACGTCCGCAAACCTGCCGTGCGTCATGGCGTCAAGTGGGCGGAGGTGGGGCCGGGCGGGGGAGGAGGCGGCGGGCGCGGGCGCGAGGGCTCGCCCGCCGCCGCCGCCGCCGCCGCCGCCGACCACACAGCCGCGGCTGCCGCCCGGCGCGCAGGCGCGCTGCGCCGCCCGGGACATGGGCGGGGCTCGAGAGCCAGCCGCCTCGGGCCCCGCCCTCTAGTCCCCGCCCCGGGCCCCGCCCTTTAGTCCCCGCCCCGGGCCCCGCCCTCTAGTCCCCGCCCCGGGCCCCGCCCCGACTCTGCGGCGTAAGCCCCGCCCTCCAAGGGCTGGCCCCTCCCAGGCTCCGCCCACTCGCCCCGCAGAAGCGCTCCCCGGGACCTAGGAATCCCGCGGGCTCACCCGCGACCGTGCGCGACCTGCTGACGGCGCCTTTGTCCTTCGTCTGCACAGCCCGGGCAGAAACTGTCCGGAAGGCTCTGACGAGGGGGAAGCGTTCAAGATTCGTAGGGGTGGGGGTTCTTGTGCAGCTCTTGCTCTGTGTCTGTAGGGAGGGAGGGGAAGAAGTCCCCAAAGCATAGCTTTCTCATTCACAGTTAAGGAATCTGTCCTGTGCTGTTTTACCCTTTAATGCGTGAAGCCTCTGGATTTCTGCAGAAACAGCAGGATGCTAGTGGAGAAACTATTGGCGGGCGATGGCTTGAGCCTTTGTGTTTTTAGATGTGGAAAGTGCGCCCCCTAGAGTCAGGTTTCAGGAAGTGTTTCACTTGCCTTAAGAGTCCAACTTATTCAGGCTTCCAAATTTTCTAGGAGGAAGAGCAGTCAACAAATTGTAATCTAATTTGTTTTGTACCCAAAAATGAACCTAAAGCAATTGATAGTTACTGCTAGTGTATATGAGATTTAGTTGTTAGATAACATCGTAAATCAATTTTTCACAAATGTACTAAATTTATATAAATGAGTGTATAGCTTTTTTGTTGCTGTTCTTTTGGAAGTGAATAGCTTAAAAAAATGATGGTGTACAGTGTTTTCATGATCACCCTAATGTCTCCCAGTGTTGATGTTACAGAGTTTTCCCTCTTGACCACCACACTGCCTTTGAATTTCTATTTGAGTTACAAAACAAGCACAGTGCTGGGTGCAGAGACCTTTCGGAATCTTTACATCTTGAAGCCTTTGAAGCCTTTTTTTTTTAAGTCCTTTTCAAAGCATATGCTGTTTTGTTTTCTGGTAAGCGCTAAGGAGGGTTCGGATTCTACAGTGCAATATTTTTCTCTTATTTGGAAGGACAGCCACTGTTCTCCATAATGCTACGAAAAGAACTGTGGGAGTAGACTTAGAAACAATTTTTTTTGAAGTTTGTTAGAGCTCTTCTGTGTACTGGTGCCCTTATGACACCTCTGTCTGTAACCATTTATCACTGAGACATTTTCTCATCAGTAGACAAAGGATATATTCCCTACTTGGTATGTAGAGCTTCAGCTGCTCAGCCTTCATGAATGTTAATGTGAATACAACCTTCATTCTGCACATAGGTTACTTTTCTTATTTTAATGTCAATAGGCAGTGGAATCCCTGTGAGAGACCAAGTGGCACAATTTCAAACATTTCTACCTGTTTCTTTTGTATAAATACTTTCTCGTTGATATCTGCATACTCTTCAATTCCTACTTATATTTAACCCCGGTGCAATTATTAAACTATTTTTTACGAAAAGACAATAAGAGAATTATATTTTATTATAAGAATATATAAAGGAAGCAGTTAACCATGAATTTTGGCCAAGTTCCAAAAAGCTGGCCAGTAGGAACAAGGATTTCGTCTCTGAGAAAAAGGATGTATGTCCCCAGTACTCAGCAAAGCCAAAAGACTTTTTTTTTTTTGAGATCTCTACTGACACAGTTTTTATTAAAGGCTATTGATGAAAGAATATGTAGTTTCTATGAATGTGTTTCTGTCACTATGTTTAGGTTTGGTGATTTAGTCCAGATTTAAAATTGCATTGTAATGAGATTGTAGATTGATGTGATCTATTAAGAATGTTACTTGGCAATATCTATCAAAGTTTAAAATGCAATTGACTGAAAAAAATGCAATTGACTGAACTCGTACATGGCTAAGCAATTACATTAAATTCATTTACAGATAAATGTTAGGAAACAAAATCCAACTGAGTAAAATTTAAAGATCTTACTGGCTTTATTCAATGAGCCATTTATCAGGCAGCATTCCATTTAGCAGACAGATAGAAGCTCAGATAGAAACACATTTTGCAAAATGACAGGCTTTAATAGGCAGAAAAGAGTGACGACAAGGACCATCTTATACGAGCAGAAAGGAAATTGATTTTAACAAGGTCACTTTTCCTTTAGGAGATTAAAGAGACCCTTTACCTCACTACTGCTAAACAGTGATTCCAGATTAACTGCTTTCGTTTCTGTGTCTGGGAAAGGCTGGAACTCTAAGTTGAGTTTTGTATCAGTGACATAGGCTTAGGATATGTGACTCCATTTTGGACCTCTTGTCTTATTAAATTTGATTTTTGTAATTAATAGGATACACTCATGAAGGTGAATTCATTATGATAATAGTTAAAAATCTGAAAGTATTCTAAACATGTGCTGTTGCACCCTGCATACTTCTGATATTTATATTGTAATATTTTACTTTTGCCCGAATAAAAATTTAATCTGTGTTTTCTATTGGTTTATTCCTTAACAATTTTTGTTTGGAGGAAAAGAATCTGTGAGGACTTTCTTTTAGACTCTAGTAATGCTTAGAGTAATGCTTATTTGCTCGAGGTAAAGGCCCTCCCGTTGATCGTCGATTTGCTCGAGCGGGCCCAGTAACGTCTCCATTGGAGACTTTGTTGTTACTGTGTCTGGCATATCGAATACTCTCGGCAGCTTGCCGGGCAGTGTAATGCTTATAAGCACAATGAAATGCTTACAAACACAATCTCCTTGCTCACAGAGTTTCCTTGAGTGAGCACAGAAAACAATCTTCAAACTGTACTTAAAGAGAAAACTATGTCTCCCTATACAATGGATATGTAATTCCTTCACAATTCAGACTTTAGTGTATGTTCCTTTATCTCTCCCAGATCCCTACGCACACATTCATATATTGGTGCCAAAAGGTACTGAAAGCTGAGTTTGATTTTTCTTTCTGAAAATTATGCAAGGAATTTTAATAGAAGTTTAAAGGAAGTAGATGTGGCAAGAGAACAGACAGAAGCTTTTGTCTTTACTTCTTAGATACCTAGACATAGATTGCATTGTATATTGCCATAAGAATTAGTTGTAAAATTTTTTTCTTTACTTAACCAGGTAAAGGCCCTCCCGTTGTTCGTCGATTTGCTCGAGCGGGCCCAGTAATGTCTCCATTGGAGACTTTGTTGTTACTGTGTCTGGCATATCGAATACGTCACGGGTGGCTTGCCAGGTTCTGCCGTGTGGGCAAGATACTCTCGGTAGCTGGCCGGGCTCTCCGAGAGGGGCGGAGGAATCGAACTCTGGTCGGCCGTGTTGGCTGCGTGCAAGGCAAACGCCCTACCGCTGTGCTATCGCTCTAGCTCTGCTTTGCACGCAGCCCTGCCTTGCACGCAGCCAACATGGCCGACCCAAGTTCGATTCCTCCTCCCCTCTCGGAGAGCCCGGCAAGCTACCGAGAGTATTCGATATGCCAGACACAGTAACAACAAAGTCTCCAATGGAGACGTTACTGGGCCCGCTCGAGCAAATCGACGAACAACGGGAGGGCCTTTACCTTTACCTTACCTTTACTTAACCAGGGGACAGAACAATAGTACAATGAGTAGGGCATTTGCCTTCCATGCAGCAGAAGGCAAATGGTTCTCCCAGGTTCTATACCCAGCACCCAGTATGGTTTCCCGAGCCTGTCAGGAGTGATCCCTGAGCACAAAGCCAGGAATAATACCACTGGGTGTTGCCCAAAAACCAAAAAATAAAATTAAGACCAAACATATGTATTAAATAACTGATATTTCTTTTATCAAAATAATCTATAGTTAGCCGTCTATTAACCATTCCTGAATCTGTTTAAATCTTATAGACAAGAAGTGGGCGCCTATAGAAAACTACCAATTAAGGCCCTTGGAAATCAATAAGTGAAAGGATGGGAACATTGAATTCTCTTTACGTATCTTCTTGATTTACCTCTACCATTCTCTGTACCTACCTTTACTTTTCAATTCTAATTTCTACAAGAAAGACTGAAAAAGGTTATAAGGGGATATTTAAAGCATCTCAAATAAAATTAATACTAGATTTTTCACATGCATGAAGGTACCGGCAGAGGAACAAAGGCATGCGGGTCCTGGGGCTGAGATCTCCAGGCCTGCTCGGATTGGGGCTGAGCATCCTCCACCCAGATCCTCCATCTCCCAGTAGGCAGGGGTCACACCCACCAACTGGCCCCCCGGCACCGGGTAATCCCATCAACGGCCAAGACCCAGAGACTATAAAACCCAGCTCCCAGAAGAGAACAGCGCAGATATGCTTATTAGAGATTAATCAGACAACCTCCCTAATTGCTGTTTACCTTGATTATTTTTTTTAAATGCTTTCTATGATAAAGCTCTGTCAAAATGTCTACCAAGAAGTAGTCATTTAACTCTTAAATGTAGTCAGAGGCACTTTAGGATCCCAGAAGTACTAATTCTAATTAGTTCTTAGTTACTAATTCAGAAACATTAAATAAATCTTTCTGATGTTTCCATCCATACTGACAATACTTACTGAAAAAAATAAAATACTATTCTTAAATACTTAAGCTACATAGTATGAAGAGAATTCAATTGTTATATGTTTATAGCTAACTAGTCTCTAACTTGCAATGTTTTGTTTCTCATATATTTACTTATAACAATATAACAACATGTTATGATTTAATTATATTGTGCACATATAAGTAAATCCAGTATAGGTGAATTTCCTAGGAACTGTAATCTTCTTGCTCTTGTGCTTACTCTTACAAAGGCCTGTGATGGTCAGAATTCAATTAAGTCCTCTTCAACAAAGTATAACATGACGATGATGCTGTATTGTATATATTTATATGAACTGGGTGATTATTCAGAATGAATAATAAGGCAAAATAGACTTCAGATTGTGAATATCCTATTAGATTTATTTACTTTTTCAGTAAGTTCTTGTGGAGTTAGAAGGGAAGATTTGAAGGAAGGAAGCATAAAGGGAAAATGAATGAGGCCATTGAGCCTTTTCGTTCTAGGTCCTTCTAGAAAGTTAGAAACCATTTCTGTGATAATCCTCCACTTAACTAACTGTACCTGAACAACAAGCTAACAATTAAAAGCACATTTTCCATTCCCATATGTATATGTGTGTGTGTGTGTGTTTAATCACAGACCCACTGAGGTGAGCAGACTTCAAGAGAAGGCAGTGCTTAGCTCACAAAATATGGCAGAAATTACATCTATTTTTATTTGTCAAATACTAACTAAGCATTTTCTGTATTAGGCCTTGTTTTACGTTTTGGGGTACAGTGAGTAAAAATATTCTTTCTCTCATGGTGGAAGAAAGATAAAAACAAAATAAAGAAATAGAATATGAACATTCTAAATGGTGCTAGGTAAATGGAGAAAAATTAAGCAGGGAAAGAGATTGAATTGTTGTCTGGAAAGCAAGATGGCAGCCACCTCGGAGCTTTTTGGAAAGCCAGGTATGAGCCAGTCGTGACAGAGTGACTGAAACCTCATGGGAAGGGGGGGCGTTCCCGGCTCATCCTTCACACCCTACCGAGGTCATGAGTTGCCCCCACGATTGGCTCTCTGGCATGGCCATGGCTCCAGAAGCACAAGGACTTAATGCAGAGCCCGGCAGCTTACAGCTGAAAAGTGAATGGACTATGCGTTAATCCGAGCCACCATGCCTGCCCAGAGGGGAAAGGGTGTTGCTCCCTTCTGCCTTTTTCCCTCTAGAAAGCAAGATGGCAGCCAGTCTCACAATTATCTGACTCTCGGCAGAAATACTTCCAGGCTTAATATGTAAAATACCAGAAATCCAAAATCATGGGGCCGCAATAGCGGCCACGCAACTTCGTTTGGTTCTTGTAACCAGCTGTAGAAAATAAATCATTTCACAATGCCTTTCCAGCAGGTCTGATTTTGGGGTGCAGACTCTGAATAATAATGGTGCGTCTTTTGTCGAAGCAATGAAACTAATCAAAGTAGATAGAGTGTTAACTAGAATTCATCTGCCTCACAGGCATTGGGAGTGTTGGGAGGGGGGTTTATTGGGGTTCTTGGTGGTGAAAAATGGGTACTGGTGAAGGGAAATGTGTTTGATGATTGCGTGACCGAGACTTGAACCTGAAAGCTTTGTAACTTTTCCCACAGTGATTCAAAAAAAAAAAGAGATTGATAGAAGGGGCTGATATGTGGGGTAGGGTAAAGAGGCCTAGCTGAAAGAAAACGGACATGAACAGACTATGGAGAGTATGTGAGCCATGTTGCTCCTTGCAAGAAAAACTTACTAGCTGGAAAGAGCAAAAAAAAAAAAAAAAAAAAAAAAAAAAACTGAGCCCCTGACAAACTAATGTGCTGGAAGAACAGAGAGAAGGAAAACGGGGTTGGAATAAACCAAACAAGCAGGAAAGTAGTAGAATATGAGATTAGAGACACCAAACCTCAAGGAAATTTGTGGATTGCTTTCAGGGTTTGGGCTTTGAATAAAATGGAAAACCAGGGGCGGTTTTATGAGGAAGATGTTGTCTTAAAATAAAAAAACAATCAACTGAAGTATTTATTTTTTTAGGTACCATATCTTACAATGTTGTTGATAGTAATTTCATGCATCCATTATTCCAACACCACACCAACTCCTGGAGGACCCACTTCTCTCCACAAGTCCCAAAGATCCCTCGTATTCACGAATCCCCTCCACTGCCCCGAGTGCTGAGTAAGTACTGTAGTGCTGAGTAAACTCAGTACTATAAGCCACTTTCCAATTCTGTTGCCTTTGGACATTTGTTACTCCCTTTGCTGTGTATCTTTATTTTATTTCAAACTTCAGATTTTTTGGGGGGGAGGAGGCTGTACCCAGTGGTGCTTCAGGTCCTACCCCTGGTTTTGTGTCCCTGGATCACTTCTGGTGGCCCTCAGGGGAAATGAGATAGAACTCAGGTCATCCACTTTATGCAAGACAAGCACCCTGCCCACTGTACTATGTATCCATACACAGGATTGTCTTTTTTTAAATTTTCTCCTTGGAGCTTTTTGATTTAGAAAATTCTTGTTTAATTTGCTGTGTTTGAGTTTATACCCCATGTCTGCTTATTATTCATATTAATTTTCATTCATTCATTATAAAATGAAGTTAATATTCATTTTCAAAGCATCGTGATCTGAGAGGAGAGTTGATACAAGTCAGGGGACCATATGGGATGCTGAAGATCAAGATCAAACCCGGGTTGACTACATGCTAGCAAGCACCTTCCCTGCTGTACTACCTCTCTGGTCCCTAAAGAAACTCCTTTTTTTTTTTTTATACTTTTTAAAAATTTCATTGAATCACCATAAGATAGTTACAAGCTTTCATGTTTGGGTTACAATCACACAATGATCAAACACCCATCCCTCCACCAGTGCACATTCCCGACCACCAATATCTGTTTTACTCCCCCTTTCCCACCCTCCCCCTGCCTCCATGGCAGACATGATTCCCCATAATCTCTCTCTACTTTTGGGCATTATGATTTGCAATACAGACCCTGAGAGGTTACCATGTTTGATCCTTTATCCACTTTCTGCACACATCTCCCATCCCGACCGATTCCTCCAGTCATCTTTTTCTTAGCAACCCCTTCTCTATTCCAGCTGCCTTCTCCCCTTTGCTCATGAGGCAGGCTTCCAGCTATCGAGCAATCTATCTGTCCCTTGTATCTACTATCCTTAGATGTCAGCCTCATGTTATGTTGTTTTATACTCCACAAATGAGTGCAGTCCTTCTATGTCTGTTCCTCTCTTTCTGACTCGTTTCACTTAGCATAATACTCTCTATGTCTATCCATTTATAAGCAAAGTTCATGACTTCATCTCTCCTGACAGCTGCATAGTATTCCATTGTGTAGATGTACTAAAGTTTCCTAAAGAAACTCCTTTAATGTTTCTTGCAAAGCTGGTCTCAAGGCTATGAGATCCCTAAGCTGTTGCTTGAGCATGAAGTTTTGTATTAGTTAGTCCTTCAAGTATGAATGATAATCTAGCTGAATAGAGTATTCCTGGTGAGGTATTTATTTCACTGAGTTTTTCTTTTGCTTGTTTTTGCCATGTCCCATCATTTTCTTCTGGCCTATAGAGTCTCATTTGATTGGTTTTTCTGGCAAGAAACAACAAAACTAACTCCTAGACTCTGAAGATTACCAAGATTACCTGAGGGAAGGAAGGGGTGGGAAGAATGAGCAGGGGATCTTTTGGTGATGAAATGGCACTGGAATGTTGGCTGTGGGATTGGTGACAATGATACACCTATAGAGTGTGAAGCCAACCCCTGAAGTTCCATAATATTACAAGCTAAAAAAAAAACCAATAAAATTACAAAAAAGAAACTAAATACGAATGTTAAAGTTCCTCATTCGTTTTGCAACTTAAAAGATTTTAAGAAATCCAAACATCAGGTCATGAAAGTTATTTCTGTGTACGTTGGTGCTATAGAAAAAAAGTTGAATTACAAATACATGTAAAATAATAAAAATTAGATCAATTGAACAAAAATATTTACGGAGCGATCAAGTTCATGAGATTGCTCAATTTTGTCCTTCAAGATATTTTCCTTATTCCTTCTAGCATGTTTTGACTAGTGAGTCTGTACTCAGGTTCTCTTTTCCCCATTAATCTAAATAAACTAGATTTACCATGGTAGCAATTATAAAATAAAATTTTCCTTCTTTCTCATCATGTTTTCTCATATTGACAGTTCAGGTTGAGCTGACTTCCCCCTTTTCTCTCAAGCTTTAATCCTATTTAGAATCTAAATCTCTTCAGAATTATTGGAAGCAAAGAATGCTGGCTGACTTCAAAGAGAATTTCATACTTGGATTTACGCTGTGGGGTATATAGCAAGAGTAGTGGAAACTTCATTCACTTATGTGCAAAACAGAAAGTTTCGCCATAATGTAATCTGATGGGTGAGCAGTTTATTATGGAGAAACACAAGGAAACTTATTTCTTTGATTTCTTGTTTTGAAAAAGATCGTTCCTTTGGAGTAGTTTCCAATTCGGAATATTACGTCCTATGTTGTAGAAGAATTCATTTGCATTAATAGAAGCTTAGTTAAGTTCCCTTTGTTACCCTGTCTTTAAGAACACACAATAGATTTAGTTATCTATAGCATACAGATATCTAAATCTTAAGTCATTTCATGGAAAAATAAATTATTTATTTTTGTATTTTTTTTGCCATACCCAGTGGTGCTCAAGACTTACTCCAGAGTACGATAATTTTAAATATATGTGTTATTTTAAAATTTACTTATATTAATTTAGTCACCATGAATTGCAGAGTTTTTCATGATCGGGTTTCAGGCATACAATGTTCCAACACCCATCCCTTCACCAGTGGAAAAAAATGTATTTTTATATACTGAAAAGAATATTATATTAAAAGAATCATATTAAGAGACAATTCCTTATGTGTCATTTTTGACTTTGTTAAAGACAATATTTAGAGACTTTATAATTATAACTGATATCCCTAGACAGCATTAACTTGTGAAGATAATTTTTTTTATTTTTGGTAAAAATAGTATTGTTATTCACAAGGCAAAGACAAAAGCATTACAGACAAAATGAGTCTAGTAAGAGTTATCCTAGTTCTTTACTTTTTTTTTTAGTAGCTGAAAGATATGAACATACAAAATGTTTGTGGTAAATCCATTTTTCTCTTTATGCTTGTATCATCAATGAGCTAGTCTGCTTTCTCCAAATATCTGTCTTTTTCTAGGCAAAATTCTCCTTTTACAAGAAATCTCGAGCAAATCGATGAACAGGGGTATATAGCAATAGTACTACAGTACTACAGTGCAAAAGAGAGAGAGCTGGAGCAGTAGTACACAGGATAAAGTATTTTTCTGTCATGTCACCAACCCTGTTCCTATCCCGGTGACCGCATATGGTCCCCTGAACACCCCCAAGAGCTCCCTGAGCATAACAGGGACAGACGGGTGGTCCTGATGCAGGAGTAGTGATAGGGGGTCTGTGTTCATCCATAGTTCCCGGTTCTTCAATATTTTCAAGAATGAGAATATGGAGTAATAAATATGCTTAGGCTCAGAATTAGAAAACAGAGGGGCCAGAGTGATAGCACAGTGGGTAGGGAGTTTGCCAGGCATGCAGCTGATCCTGGGTTGGGTTCTTGGCATTCCCTATGATCCCCAGAGCACCACCAGCAGTGATCGCTAAGCACAGAGCCAGGAGTACTGCTGGGTGAAAAAAAAAAAATAGAAAACGGAAGTTTCTTGGAAAGTAGAAGAGAAAGAAACTCCCCAGCAGAGGAGGATCTTAGCATAGGAAGCATAGGACTAAGTATGGCTCTTGTTCTGTGGGGTTTCTGAAACAGGGAAACTAGCACTTGGTGTTACTTGGTAAATAAAGTATCAGAAGAGTCCCATTAAGTTTCCCAGAGATGTCTTGTTAATGTAGGACCTGTTCGAATTGGTAAAATAAGATTAATATCTTGCATGCCCACTTAAGCTGGTAGGGACTGTCTGTTTATTGAAGACTTTTAGATTATATATTTCGCCTATGCCCAGGCTTCCCGCCTTTAATCTTAGTCTCTTAGTCTGTATACCCAAGGCAGAATTTATGGTCTTGGGAAACTAAACTTCCCCAGTCTCTGAAAGAGTCCAGGAATTTGCAGCTATGCCTTAAATGTAGGACAGGGACAATTAAAATGAAGTTGCTTGTAGCAGCTGGCAAGGAGAAACGGAGGCCTTCTATTTCAGTCCAAAAAACAAAAGAACAAATAAAAAAGAACTGTTGCTAATTAGATTTACATGCTTAAAGCACCCAAAAGCACTGGTAAGAAATTGAGAAAACGTCATTGAGGAGATTATAAAATTTCTCTTATTTGCACTCAGTGAATTCTTAGCATGAAAAAGATAGAGCCACCAAACTATATCAGTTGTCATTGTATTCACTATACTTATTAGTTAAAAAAAAATTTGCAGGCTAGGGATGTTGGTCAGTGGTAGAATTACTGTCTTGTGTGTATGAGGTTCTGGATTAAATTCCTAGCACACATGCACAGATGTTAAGAATATTCTTGATTTTATAATAAGCCGATTTTATCATAGAACATATAGAACATAAAAATAGAACAGAATTTTTCGTAGAAAAGATAACTGACAAAACTATTTGTCAATGAGACTTGACTATCTGACAGGCATTTTCTTGAAAATTAACAATTAAGTCAGTTATTTCAAGGAAAGTAAGGCAATATTTACTACCAATAATACAGTTCAGATTTTATATCAACGAGCATTAGATTTGAGAAAACTTTCATTCCTGTTTTTGCTTGTCTGCTTTTATTTGTGGGGGAGGGCAGTGGGAGCATACCCAGTCGTACTAAAAGCTCACTCTTGGTCCTGAATTCAGGGATCATAAAGAGTGTCAGGAATCAAACCAGGGTCAGCCGTGTGCAAGGCAAATGTTCTACCTACTATACTAAGCCCCTGCTTGTTTTCTTTCTAAGACTGAAATTCTTTTGTGATTAAATTGTTAGTTTTCCCAAATATTTATAATAAACATGGTGACACCATTTGAAAAAATCTGCACAACTCAATAAATAAATATTTTCCAAGTGTGTAATGCTACAAATTTATTCATGCCTAAAGAGATCTAGTCAGCGTGTAAGACAAGGGAATTGATTACATAAAAACTATTGATACAACATCAGATACCTTATAGCAACTGTCATTTAACACACTATCACTTATTGCCCTGAGAGTTCATGCAGGTCAGTCATATGAAAGAAACAATTCTACATTATGGATAATGTTGAAAACATTATGCTAAGCAAAAACGCCAGACATTAAAGGTGGCATATTTCATGATTCCATTTCTATGTAGTAGCTTGAATAAATAAATTCATAAAGACACAAATCATGTTTAGGAACTCTATCAAAAGCAGGAAAGACCTGAAGAAGTGAAAAATCAAAGAAAGATAATGCTGGCGGCTGGAAGTGGTGGTGGGTGAAGAAGTTGTTAGGAAATTCATTTTTCAGTACTCTACATCAATTTAAGAAATATGTGAAGGTTTTATGGTGATTTTTCATGTTTTATATATATTTATGGCAATCGCACATAATTTATACTTACTGATTGTTTATCATGCAGGTATTATCCTGCATTTTATTTTGTTTGGTGTTTATTAGTTTTATTTTTAATTTCTTAAAAACGTCTTGAATTTACTTACTTAAGGTATTACATAGAAACAGAATCATGTGATATGTAGCCCTTATTTATATATTTTGGTTTTTAGTTCACAGTTGGTGCTGCAAGCACTCTACCCTCTGTACTGTCTCTGCCCTCTACTTTTAGTATTTTTGTTTGTTTTATTTTGTTTTGGGCTTACTCCTGGCTTACGCATGGTTCTGCACTCAGGGATCACTCCTCATGGACTCCAAGGACTGTATGGGGTGCTCGGGATAGAACATGGGTCAGCTACATTCAAGGCAAGCACCTTATACTCTGTGGTTTATCTCTGGCCCCCAGTTAGTTTAAATACTTCATTGGTTTTATTTTTAATATTTCAGCCCTGATTGTTATGCCCAAGTTTCATATCCTTAATTGCAGAGAGACCAAGTTCACACATTATAATGCAAAAGCAAAGGAACTTTATTAGTAGTTATTTACTTTATTAGTAGCTAGCCAGTGCTAGCTCGAGCTCGGGTCCAAGTCTCATCCAACACAGTGGAGTCTTGACAAGGACCCTGACTCCAAATCACAATCGGCTTATATAGGGTTCAGAATTAAGAAGCAACTTATATACCAATCTATTTTTAGCATTGTAAAATGGTGGTCAGCAATTAGACAATGGTTAGCAACAGTTTCTAAGGAGGGTACAGTGACCCTTCATGACTGGCCAGACCCAAAAGCCCAATTCCTTATATGGGCAAATTACTTAACTGGGAGTCTACCAGAGACTGCAACTCCTGCACTGGGGAAACAGAAAATGAGGCCGACTTGAGACTTAATGTTAGCTACAGCTTGTCATGGCTGCTGAGAAGTCTGCTTTTGGGCCTCACAAGACTAGAGAATAAGTTACAGATCTCACCCTTGGACACTTCAATTTGTTTCCTACAAACAATGGGATTCTTCTACGTAGTAACATAACTGTCACTGTCACTGTCCTCCCGTTGTTCATCAATTTTCTTGAGCGGACCCAGTAACGTCTCCACCGTGAGACTTTGTTGTTACTGTGTTTGGCATATCGAATACGTCACGGGGAGCTTGCCAGGCCCTGCTCTGCGGGCGAGATACTCTCGGTAGCTTGCCGGGCTCTCCGAGAGGGGTGGAGGAATCGAACTCGGGTCGGCCATGTTGGTTGCGTGCAAGGCAAACGCCCTACCGCTGTGCTATCGCTCCAGCCCACATATCCACTGTGGGAAAGATGGGGTTAAAATGCTGCCTTTCAAATTTATTGTTTTGTTGTTGTTGTTGTTGTTGTTGTTTTCTTTTTTTGCTTTTTTTGGGGGGTCACACCCAGCGATGCTCAGGCGTTACTCTTGGCTCTGCACTCAGGAATTACTCCTGGAGGTGCTTGGGGGACCATATGGGATCCTGGGAATCGAACCCGGGTTGACTGCGTGTAAGGCAAGCACCCTACCTGCTGTGCTATCACTCCAGCCCTGCCTCCCAAATTTAAACTTGATGCAGCTACAAAGAGTAGCTCCTAAGCACCATCAGATATGACACCAGAGCGGAATCTATGGATCTCAACACAGCTTTATTCTTTAATATTCACTTTACCTTTAAGATCACCATAATATATGATATTCTTTTTGTGTATATTAAGAAAATGAGATCCATGATTTACTAAAGGTTAATGCATTTAACTGTCAGGTCTCTTCAGTTTCTTTTAATCTAATGATGTTCCCACTTCTCTTCACCCATCATAATTTTTCTTTTTTACATGATTTTGTTTTGCAGACTGTAGATCATTTAGATTTGTGTATTTCTTCATAATTAGATTTCGGTTGCTCTCAGTAAGAATATAATAGTGTAATACCAATGACCAACACTCCTTTAAGTATTTAATGAATTTAATTTTGAGACAATCTATGTTGTTGCTTTTATTTTCTTCTTCCCTTGCTCTCCCTCCATGTCTCCCTTTCTTTTCCTCCTTCCTTCCTTCCTTCCTTCCTCCCTTCCTTCCTTCCTTCCTTCCTGCCTGCCTGCCTGCCTGCCTGCCTGCCTTCCTTCCTGCCTTCCTGCCTTCTTTCTTGCCTTCCTTCCTTCCTCCCTCTTTTCTCTTTGTTATTATTGCAGTATTTGAAAAAGCTTCCCACTTGCTTTCAGTGCACCCACAAATTCTATGGCATTGCACCAGGGATCACACTTACGGTGTCGGGGATCATGCTCTTGTGCTAGGAATAGCACATTGTTTCATTGTGGTTTGATTAAACTCACAGCATATCACGGGCAATTAATCTCTAGGCACGTATGTGCTTACTGCTTATGGGTTTTAAGTATTTGGTCTAAGTTCTCATGGCTAGTAAAGAATACAGCAGAGACTTGAACTCTACTGACCACACTACTGCTAATCACATTGAGAAGCAACTGACTACCAAGTTTATGAATCTTAACTCATCTTGTACCTTTAGGTGGAAGCCCAAAAATTAATCTTGTAGTCTGCAGTATGAATTTCCTTGGTGAGAGCATCCTGTGCTGTGCATGCCAGCTCTACCATTCCAGATGTCACTGTCACTGTCACTGTCCTCCCGTTGTTCATCGATTTGCTTGAGTGGGCCCAGTAACGTCTCCATTGAGACTTTGTTGTTGCTGTGTTTGGCATATCGAATACATCACGGGTGGCTTGCCAGGCTCTGCCGTGCGGGTGAGATACTCTCGGTAGCTTGCCGGGCTCTCCGAGAGGGGCAGAAATATCGAACTCGGGTCGGCCGTGTTGGCTGCGTGCAAGGCAAATGCCCTACTGCTGTGCTATTTAAATTTAAAATTTTTTTTTAATTTATAAAAGAAATGATAAAAAAAAAAGGACAGAGGGAGGGCGCCTGATTCATCCTGAAAAGGTTGAAAGGTTACTTTGAGGAGCTGAGGGAGTGGTTCAGTAATAAAGCTTATGACTTGCATGCCTAAATCCCTGGGTTCAATCCTTGGCAATGTAAACTAAACAACTAGCTTGCTCTTCAAGTAGCTGTTCTCCCTTGAGCATGTATCTCACTTGCTTTCTCTACATCTCTTTGCTTTTCCACACTAAAGAAGCCCTATTCTCTTTCAAACTTTATTAGTAGTTATTTACTTTATTAGTAGCTAGCCAGTGCTAGCTCAAGCTCGGGTCCAAGTCTCATCCAACACAGTGGAGTCTTGACAAGGACCCTGACTCCAAATCACATTCTTTCTCTCTCCTCATATCCTTCTAAATAGGCTTTATTCAGTTAAACTATAGCTACTGAGAGTATCTCGCCCACACGGCAAAGCCTGGCAAGCTACCTGTGACATATTCAATATGCCAAAACACAGTAACAACAAGTCTCACAATGGAGATGTTACTGGACCCGCTCGAGCAAATCGATGAACAACAGGAGGACAGTGGCTTCACTAAAAAATAAAGTAAAGGCCCTCCCGTTGATCATCGATTTGCTCGAGCAGGCCCAGTAACGTCTCCATTGGAGACTTTGTTGTTACTGTGTCTGGCATATCGAATATTCGATATGCACTAAAAAATAAAAAATAAATAAAAATCCTGCCTGTGAAGTCAGAGTAATGTCAAAGAAAGGGGTGGTGCTCTGGAAGTGAACTGAAGAGATGATTTATAGATGTAAATTGCCTAAAGAAGTCACATTCAAGCCTCATATCCAGGGAAATAGTCTCTCCAACAGAGAAAATATTTGATGGGCTATGGACAGTAGAGGCTGCAAGGTGCCTTTGAAGTGGGCTGCCCAAATAAATGACATGGCGAGGTCTCTTCACAGATTTCATATAGGAAATAATCTTTCTTTAGATAATGCTTTCTTTGCTTCCCTAGCATGGTGGTATAAAAGAACATAGTGAAAGAGCAAGTTAGTGAGGATGAGAAGAATAGACGAAAAGACTGACCACCCTCTTCTCCTCCATGATAGGCTTTATACCCTGGGTTAGCCACTGTGAAACTGCTCTCAAAGTGAAAAGGTGAGGTTTAGATTTGTTTTATGCTAATTTAATAATTGGAGATAAACATGGAACATGGAATCTGCTCATGATTTCATTCTGGGGACACAAAAGAATGATTGACTATTACAGGTCTCATGAGTTTGTGCTAAGAAAGAATGGAATTGACTTAATTCAATAAAGTGGCTCTTGAGTCCCTTTTTCAATATTTCTTCCTGATGTTAGTCTTGTACTGAGGTCTGGAAAAGAAGTTTTTTACTCAGTCACTTCTAGATTGCTTCTGACTTTGACTCTACTTTATGAGGAGATGCTAAATAGTTACCTTGGGACATCATGCAAACTGCAGTGTGGTGGGTGGGGTGTTGTTTTGGGGGCAATCGCAAACAGAAACCATCCAGTGGAATAGATTATCACCAGTGGCATGAAATGTTTTTAGTAATGATCCCCAAATTATGACCGTCGAATGGGAGCCAACTGTAACTGTCTGCTCCTGGGCACAGCATTATTTGAAGACTGATGCTGCTTTGGTTGCTGGGAACTAAAATATGAACAGCCCTTGTCCCTGTCCCCATTCCATCTCCAGAGCCACGTCTAAAGATGTTACACAGCGGGTAGGGCGTTTGCCTTGCACGTGGCTGACCTGGGTTCAATTCCCAGCATCCCATATGGTCCCCTAAGCACCACCAGGAGTAATTCCTGAGCATCACTGGGTGTGACCCAAAAAGAAAAATAAATAAATAAATAGATAGATAAATAGTTTACACAGGCAGCACTTAGTGGCACAATTCTTTTTCTCTCAATTCAATGCCCATTCTTCCCCCCAAGTCCCTTCCTACCTCCCACCTCTTCTCACTTTTCTTTCTTCTCTTTTTCTTCCAATGCTAGTCCTGAAAGGTACTATTTTCTGGCTTGTTCTTTAGACCCAGGTTCTCCCTTGAACAAATATCCTGCTTGCTTGTGTCTACATTTCTCTGCTGCTTATTTCTGCTCTAAAGAACCCCGTGTTCTCTCTTGAACACATTTTCTCTCTTTCTTTCCTCTCACATTTTTCTTTTCTTTTTTCTTTTCGGATCACACCCGGTGATGCACAGGGGTTATTCCTGGCTCTGCACTCAGGAATTATTCCTGGCGGTGTTCAGGGGACCAAATGGGATGCTGGGACTCCAACCCAGAACGACAGCATGCAAAGCAAACAATACCCGCTGTACTATTGCTCCAGCCTACCTCTCACATTTTTCTAAGCAAATTTCATGCAATAAATATCTGTGTTGCTTAAAAAATAAAAAGGTAAAGGTAGAGGCCCTCCCGTTGATCGTCGATTTGCTCGAGCGGGCCCAGTAACGTCTCCATTGGAGACTTTGTTGTTACTGTGTCTGGCATATCGAATACTCTCGGTAGCTTGCCGGGCTCTCCGAGAGGGGCGGAGGAATCGAACTCGGGTCGGCCATGTTGGCCGCTTGTAAGGCGAATGCCCTACCCGCTGTGCTATCGCTTAAAAAATACCGTTTTCTAATCATTTGCTTTACCTTTTATGTTTAGTACTAAGTTTCCAGTCTTTTTTTTTTCTTTTTGGGTCACACCCACCAACTGGCCCCCTGGCGCCATGTAATCCCATCAGCGGCTAAGACTCAGAGACTATAAAAACCAGCTCCGGGAAGAGAACAGCGCAGTCTCCTGCCCCCGCGCCTGACTGTCCTCGCCGCAGGGGCCCCCTTGGAGGGGAGTGGGTTGAGCTTTCCTCCCCGCCACGACCAGGGCTATTATTATAACATCTTATTAGCTCATTCCTACTTCGGACAAACTGGCAGGCTATCGAATGTAGCCTGCCCACACGGCAGAGTCTGGCAAACTCCCCGAGGCGTACCCAATATGCCAAATACCAGTAACAATGACGGGTCTCATTCTCCTAAAGAGCCTTGAATATAACCTCAGGGCTAGGATGAAGGAGATGTTACTGGGGCCTGCTCGAGGCAATCGACGATTAACAGGATGATTTGTGATTTGTGGGTCACACCTGGCGATGCAGAGGGGGTTACTCCTGGCTTTGCACTCAGGAATTACCCCTGGTGGTGTTCAGGGGACCATATGGGACGCTGGGAATCGAACCTGGGTTTGCCACGTGCAAGGCAAATGCCCTACCTGCTGTGCTATTGGTCCAGCCCCAAACTTTCCAGTCTTGACCCTAGAGAAGACGTGGGGCTTCTCACTGGAGGCAGGAATGTTTCTCCTTCCCGGATTTGCCTTTGCCCTACAGCTTCTTTCTCACCAAGCTTTATTCACTTCCACTCTTGCATCCTTTTAGTGCCAGGTCAGATCCCCAAATCCCTCAACCCAAGAAAAGGGTCTGCCTTGGGGCCCCTCAAAGTAGCTAAAGAAGGGATCTTGGCTCTTAGCATTTTGTAGAGGGAAAATAGAAGCACAGTTGAACTGGGTAGTTTCCAAGTTTTATCTCAAAAGAGAAGGGTGTCCTTTGAAGTGTTTCTTGATTGGCTAAGTGTAAGCACAGAGAGACTGTTGAATGGGAAATCCAGCTGGAAAAATATTTTCTATTATTTTCTACTCAAGAGTCCACAAGTAACACAAATCGACTTACTTGTTTCTGAGATTATTCCGTACGTGGTGGCTGACAAAACTAAATAAAACTGAAAGTTCTTTTATTGGGTGATGAAAATAAAGAACATAGAGGTTACCATTTTTATTAGCGGTAAATAATATATTTTAGGTCATAGCATATGAATCTGTTTCTAATTGACCATTTTTACCAATAGTTGACAATTTTGCATAAATATTCACTTCATGTGATTTATCCTAATGTTCATGTCTTAAAGGATATTTCTGATAACCTATTTTTGCTATAAATACCTTTTCATTTTATTTTGGTGTTTATTAAGACACCATGATTTATTAAGTAGAATTGTTTCCGTTATACAGGATCTCAACACCAGTCTCAGAACTAGTGTGGCCTTTTCCATGGGTGTCCCCAGTTTCTCTCCTCCCTCTCAGCCTGCCCCCTTGGCAGGCAATAGACAATTTTGTATTGTTCCCTCCAAAAAAACTTAGACGAATAAATGACTTCCCATTTTTGTGATATGTTAGCCTTTTGCATTCTTTTTCAATTACTTCACATTACCAGTAGAGTGCGTTGGGTGCCTGGTGATATCAAAGAACTTTTTATAATAAAGTATATGCATAGTAGCATCTGGTGATGGTTCGGCTCCCCCCCTTTTTTTCCCAAATGCATAATTCAAGTTGATGCTGCGTAATTCTTTTCCCTTTTATTCTATTCCATTTGGTGGTAGAACAACTACCCAAAGATGCATGCTTTCAGTACCTTTCATATCAAAGCCGCAGCTTTCACATTCGGTTCTATTGATACAGCATTTTGGCAGTGGATAAAGGGATGCAGTTTAAGTCTCTACTCATAATTGGTTTTACTTGGGAGAGATTTTCTTTGAACTAATGACCACCCTTGATTTTATAATTATCAGAAATTAACTAGCTCAGCATTTCTTATAGGAAATGGTCACAACCAATGGCTTTACTTTTAAAAGAAAAACATAATAAAACAGAAAAGTAAAGAAAAACGAAGGAGTATTTGAGAACACCATTTTGTTTGAAAGAGAATTCCATGTGGGATTGTTCTATTTAATGCTAAAGTTTTATTTTTTTGGTTTGGTATTCTTTCAAGTGCAATTCCCAATTTTTTTTTTTTTTTTACTTTTTCAGGCCCGTATTAAAATAAAATTCTGAAGAATTTTGATGGTTTGAAAAGTGAGACAGTTCTCTGACATGGACAAGTTGCAGACAAAGCATAAAAGCTGTTTGCAGAATATTTTTTTGCTTCCTGTTTTTTAAAAACTACTTTCTTGAGACATAATCCGCCCATTTAAAATGTGCAACTCGTGACTTTTTAATATATAAATCTTTATCTTCTCTCAGTCTGTCTCTTCCCTTGGGGAAACTAATGTAGTGCTGGAGATCAAACCAGGGTCGGCCACAAACTAGCAAGCATCTTATCAGCCATACCTCTCCCTAGCCTCATAATTCTTAAAACCGTGTTTAAAAAACTCGTTTTAAACTGTGTTAAAGGTCCAGAGAGATAGCACAGTGAGTAAGATGCTTACTTTCATATTGTCAACCCATGTTCAATCCCCAACATTCCATATGGTCTCCCAAGCATTGCAGGAGTGAATACAGAGCCAGAAATAATCCCTGAGCACCCTTGGGTGTGGCCCCCAAACAAAACAAAAATAAATAAACAAATGAACAGAGTTAAAATAAGTGTAACAACAAATTTGTCAGTATACCCATTTTAAAACCAATAACTCGGGGGTTATGGTATTGCCGGCAGGTTAATCTGTACCTATGAGGCGAGTGCATCAGCAACCTGATGGCACCATCAGACTTTCAGATACTCCTAAATTACTGCTGTGCCTTTGGCCAGACCCCAAAAACTTGGGGCAAAGTTTACCAGAAAGTAAATGGCCAAAAGTTATGTATGTGGGAGACACACCCACAAACCACCTCCGGCTCAGCTATATAATTGGAGGCATGGCCTCTCTATTTCCTGATCGAATTGCTTAATGGCCATGATTCCAGAGACTCAGAAAGGAATCTCGGAACCCAAAGGCTTTTGGCAGAAATGCGTCCTGTTCCTGCAGTAGGTTACTGGGGCAGGGCCACTCCAGGTGGGAATAGGTTTCGTGCCTTGGCCAGTTCCCCCTGGCGGCCCGGTGACCGCCATCCTCCAGAGGCCACTGGACTGTCAGGTTTGGGCCTGCAGTGATGAGACATGCGGGACCTCACCAGATGGGGGTGGAACTGGCCCTTTCCTCCTCATCCCAACGAGACCCCGAGTTGCTACCTACAAACGGCCTTTCTGGCTCCTGATCAAGCTGATCAGTGGCCATGATCCCAGAGACTCAGAAACAAATCTCGAAACCCAGTGGCTTTTAGCAGAAATGCATCTGGACTGCATACAAGGTGGCCGCTGCCTCAGAGCTTATTGGAAAGCCAGGTATGGCTGGTGATGATGGGCCAACTGCAGTCTCATGGGAAGTGGGGTAGTACCGACTCGTCCTTCATGCCCTACCGAGGTCAAGAGTTGGCCCCCACAAGCAGCTCTCCGGCACGGCCATGGCTCCAGAGGCAAAAGGACTTAGTCCAGAGCCCAGCAACTTGCGGCAGAAAAGTGAATGGACCATGCGTTAAACTATGGCGCCATGCCTCCCCGTGAGGGAAAGGGTGTTGCTCCCTTCCGCCTCCCTCCCTCCCTCTCCCTACTCCCTCCCCGCCCCCCCCTCCCCCCGCAGCAAGGTGGCTCCCACCTCAGAGCTTATTGGAAAGCCAGGTATGAGCCGGTGGTGGTGACGGGGCAACTGCAGTCTCATGGGAAGGGGGGTGGTACTGGCTCCTCATTCACGCCCTACCGAGGTCACAAATTGCCCCCCATGAGCAGCTGTCCGGCACAGTCATAAAACCAGATGCACAGAAACCAATCTCGTAATTATCTGACTCTTTGCAGAAATCTAAAATTATTATATGATTCTCATAACCAACTACAGAAAACAAAGTATTTCACTATGCCTTTCAGCAATTCTGATTGTTGGGGGGGAAATTCTGAACAATAATGGTGCATCTTTTGTCGAAATGATGAATGTAATCAATGTAGAGAAGAGTTAAGTAAAAATCATCTGCCTCACAGGCATTGGGAGGGGTGGGATGGGGGTATATTGGGGTTCTTGGTGGTGAAAAATGAGTGCTGGTGAAGGGAATGGTGTTTGATCACTGTATGACTGAAACTTAAACCGAAAGCTTTGTAACTTTTCCCACAGTTATTCAATAGGTAAATATAAGAAGAAAAAAAATAAAATTATGAAAAAAACCTGTAACTCAATGGTATTAATTATATTCATGAAATATAATATTGTACATCATGAAATTTACCAAACATTAAAAAACTGTTTTATCTGGGGTATTGGGATCACAGCCTGCAGTGCTTAGGGCTTATTCCTGACTATATGCTCAGAGATCACTCCTGCTGGGGCTCAGGAAATTCTGTGAGGATCAAACCCTATAGGACATATGCAAGCAAACATCTTACCCTTTGTCCTTTCTCTCCAGTCCCAAATATCTAAAAATTTTTCATCAACCAAACAGAAATTGATGATATTACTGATAAACAGCACTGTCCTCCCATTGTTCCATGGATTTGCTTGAGCAGGCTCAGGAACATCTCCATCGTGAGACTTGTTGTTACTGGGTTTGGCATATCGAATATGTCATGAGTAGTTTGCCAGGCTCTGCCCTGCAGGCGAGATACTCTCGGTTGCTTGCCGGGCTCTCTGAGAGGGGTGGAGGAATCGAACTCCTGTTGGCAGTGTGGGTCACATGCAAGGCAAACGCCCTACCTGCTGTGTTATGGCTCCAGCCAACTTCAGTATTATTTGAAATCCTTATGTCTGTATGAAGTTTTTTAAGTTAAGAAAGTTGACTGGGGGCTGGGTTATGGAGGATGGAAGGAGAGAGTACAGCATTTATGGTACATATCTCACATGCACTAGACCTCTAGTACCATTTGGTCTTCCAAGGATAGTCCAGTGCATCCTTGGAAGTCCTTGTGTACCACTGGGTATGCCTGGGCCACCCCTGGCACTCAGGACCTGGGCAGCACCACACCTCAGGTATTGAATTGCTGGCCGGATTGACAGAAAATCACCCTGGAGTCAATTTAGCACCACTGGAGATGTTCTCCCCATCACCTGCTGGCAAATAAAGAGGCTATCTGGGAATCTGCAACTAGCCTACTCCAAATTTAAGTCTTAAACTGTTGGCAGAGAGGAATCAGGTGGACCTGGACATATATATGTCAACTTTGCCAGACCCTCCCTGATCCTCATACTCAGTGGAACTTCTCTCCTCACTGGGCTTGATTTTCCCACCCTTGTGGGAGATACACAGTGGCAGCTTTGTTTCCAGTGGCTTTGTTTGCTTGTAGTCATTGGTAAAGGAAACATTACCTCGGATTGGAAAAGGCTTTAGTGGGGCTGGGGAGTCCTAGGAGAGCAGTTTCCATAAACCAACACAGGGTCTTCTGGTGAAGATTCGTTCCACTGAAGGCAATTACATTGCAACACATTACAGATCTCAATAGGATTTTAGGATGTTGGGTCAGACTGTATGAAATGAGGCTGTTCCCTCAGCCCTGGGAAGAGACATAAAAAGGAGGAACACAGATGAGAAGCTGGCCATCCTTCACTTCCGCTTGGCCTGAAATGTCAATGAAACTTCTAAGATACTTTAGGATCTTGTCGGACAGATCTGTATTGAAGAAATTTTTCATAAACTTGTCTTTGGACATATTAATGAGCTTTGCACTTAAATTAGCCCAGTAATAACTGAAAAGATATACTGAGTGTGCTTAATTGAGAAATCTGGCATTTTGTTTCCTAATCCACTAAGAACATGTGATTATAAAAAAAAAGTCTTTGAAGCAGTCTCAGTACTTAAAAGCAACATATCAGTTTCATAACTTCAATATTTGTTGAGTGTAGAAAGTATTAATGCATGGAAGTTATTAACTAAGAAGATTTAATAGATCTACAGGCTTATCCTGGTTCTTATTAATTATGGTTCAAGATGGGATATATAACATGCAATTTAAAGAGTTTACATCTAAGATTTAAAGCTTTTAAATCAAAAGATTTCTTACCTCACCCATTTATCCTATTCCTCCTAGAAAATTATTTCTTTGAGATCAGTATTTAGTATGTTTACCACAGCCTGGAGGATTTTTTTAATGAATCTTTACATTCTTTTTCATGTATTATTAAGCATATAAATGCAAGATTATCACAAGATAATCATGCAAGGAATGAAAATCTTATAATCTTGACTCATAAACAGTATAGACAGAAACCATTGTCTTGGTTCAACCAGAACTTGCTGTTAGGAATGAAGGATTTGTTTGCCCTGCTTGTTCCCAAACCACAAGCAATAAATCTCAAAAGCTTCAATATTGATTCAACAAAATGAATGGCTGAGTCATTTCAGAAGCACTCTGACAAGTGGACAAATGCTGCCATGGTGACATTTTGATATGCAGTGTGGTTACTGAGCTTTGGGGGTCCCCCCCCCCGCACCCGCCATTCTAGCAAAGGACAAACCATGGGAAGTACCACACACAGAGTACCTCAGCCAGAGGCAACTAAAGGGGAAATGAGTCTTAAGAGATTCAAAATTTCCATATACTTTTCATCTGATTGATGAAAAAATTCCCTTAAAAATATGAGAAAGACTTCAACATACTTTTTAGATTAAGAAATCGAAGATACTAGCAACCTGAAAAAATGGTCTGATATCATTTCTTGTGTTTTGTTAATAGACTTCTTGAAGAAAATTGTTTTAACTTGCAAGGATAAGATTTAAAATAATTTTTATAGGATATAAAATTATACTTATCATCTTTTACTATATGACATTTGTGCAGCCATAATAAAGCTGAAATATGTAAAACCAAATACTACTATTGTGTCCATTTATACTTGTATGAATTTGGGACTATTTGTTAGCAATAAATACAATGATTATTTATTGATCGATATTAATACTCATTTTGGACTTGGTTAGCAATTATATATATTCTTTCCTTTGTTAATATAAGATATATGCAGATATATTTAAATTAAATTAGAACAATGAAAAGAAATTACCTAAAAGTGTTAATGAAAAATGCTTTCAAAGATCTAATTATGAACTCATATGAACTCACATTTATGTTTATATATAATTATGATGGTAGACTTTTCAATGTTGGGTTAGTTAACTCAGGAGAAAAACTTTCTCAATTGTACCTAATGTATGTTTAGTATAGAAAATCATTGATTCTACATTATTTCATTGTTTTTCCATTACTGAAATCTTACTGTGTTTCAGAATTCACTGTCTCATTCAGTGTATATGCAAATCTCTGCAGTAAGAATGTCCATTTTGCAGAAAGTATGGAAGATGAACAAATTTATTTAAGCTTACTTAACTTAGTTGCACATAGTATCTTGATTTCATCTGTGCTTAACTATCAGAAATACTACTTTTTTTATAAAAAATTTTTATTTTTGCTCTTCTATCCTTTAGTTACTGGGTCATTGATCTCACAAAGTCTCGGATACCAGGTTCTATAAATAAAAATGTTTATGAAAAACATTTTCAACTTAGAACTATATGGATTTAAAATATTTGCAGTCACTTAATCACTTAACTTCCCGTTAATCGTTGATTTGCTCGAGCAGGCGCCAGTAATGTCTCCATTTGTCCCTGTCGCGTGCTAGTGTGGCCCAATGGCATCTGTTCGCTCCGGGAACGTGAAGGGCCTCAAACCGATCGTTCATGATCTTGACGAAGAAGTCTGACCATCTGGTAGGTGGGCGGCCACACGGTCTTTTGACATCCCGTGGAATCCAATCAGTAACAGCTCTAGTCCAACGGTCGTCTTTAAATCTCATTACGTGACCAGCCCATCTGATTTTCGACACCTTGGCATATGAGACAGCGTCCCTGATCGTTGATCGTCGACGGATGTCAGAACTCCGGATTCGTTCTCTCATTTGAGTGAAACGTGATATTCCAAGCATAGCTCTTTCTATTCTTCTTTGGGAGACCTGAATCGCGTTCTCATCCTGTTTGCGTAGGGCCCAGGTCTCTGAGGCATATGTTAATGCAGGAAGAACAGTGGAATCAAAGAGATGTGCCCGGAGCCGGAGGTTCTTCGTCCTCTTAGCTATTGCTTCGACGTTCTTGAAGGCGTTCCAAGCCGCTCTCTTCCTCCTGCGCAGCTCGGGTGCCAGGTCATTTCTCATGTTGACCTCTCGACCTAGGTACACATAGCTTTTGCATTCGGAGATGGTCGTTCCGTTGAGACCACAGCTGTTGCATTCGGAGATGGTTTGCAGTAGAACACAAAATCATATTTTGCTCACCTTTTTCCCTTTACTCCTTACTTTCAAAATATTGAAAAACAGAGTTGGATAGGTGGGGATACAGCTCAGTGCATGTTTCAGGTAGTTGAGACTTTGGGTTAAGTCACTTATACTTCTCTACCCACTTCCCCAAACTGAGAGATAATAAACTTAGTGAAAAAATTTTAATTTTACAAGAAATAAGAAAAAGAAAAAGTGGAAATTATTTTGAGGTTTTTATTGGATGTGGGTGTTTTTGTGTTTTAGTTGATTGTTATTACTTTTGTCATTACATTTCTGATTAAAAATTCTAGAATAGGAGCCAGAGAGATGGTTTAATGGGTACCTGGCACCAAATATAATTCCTTAAGCTCGGTCAGGAGTGATCCCTGAGCTCAGAGCCAGAAGTTAGTCATGAGCATCACCAGGTGTGGTCCCAAAACCTCAACACCCAATACATCAAAAAATTCTAGAATGGGGCTGGAGAGATAGCACAGAGTGTAGGGCGTTTGCCTTGCACGCAGTCAACCCGGGTTCGATTCCCATATGGTCCCCTGAGCACTGCCAGGAGTAACTCCTGAGTGTAGAGCCAGGAGTAACCCCTGTGCATCGCCAGGTGTGACCCAAAAAGCAAAAATAAAATAAAATAAAATAAAAATAAAAACATTCTTTAAAAAAAAATTCTAGAATGAGGAGCTGGGGTGATAGTACAGGGCATTTACCTTGCACACGGCCGACCGGGTTTCGATTCCCAGCATCCCATACGGTCCCCCGAGCACCGCAAGGAGTAATTCCTGAGTGCATGAGCCAGGAGTAACCCCTGTGCATTGCCGAGTGTGACCGAAAAAGGAAAAAAAAAAAACTTCTGATGGTCTGGATTGACTGCTACCTAGACAAATATCTCAATCTTGAATTAAGAAGAAATTACTCTTTGCATATTTTTTCTAAGTGGGAACCAAACCATTTTTGACACAGCAGCATAGAGATTTTAAACAATCGTAAATAGTGACAAACTGTTGAGAAAACATCAGGAGCCTAAGGGAGACCCAGAGTAACCAAAGACTTTTGGCAAGATAGGAGGCTTTGAAGACCATGATTCCTGTGACGTTTTCCATTTTTTTCTAGTCAGCTAGCCATATATCTTATATTGGTTTCTGAACAGCCATTTCTACTTACTCCAACCAGAATCTATTAGGGGGTGAGACTTTCTTCAATGTCTAGCACTTTTCTCCAGTGCTCCAGACACCTCTGGTCAGAGCTGTGTGTGAACTCACTTCTACCAATCTCCTTTGTCTCTTCCCTCATATAGTTGCACCTATGGGAACATCTAGGGGTTTTGTTACCAGGTATAACTAGCCTTACAGTTCTGCCCAAATGCCCAACCCTCAATAATTTTCTGATAAAAGCTTGTGCAGAAAGAATCCTCAAGGGTTCTTGTCTCTCTCAATTGGGGAATTCCATCCTTCTCAAAGTGCCTATTTTCTCATTTGGTCCTCAGGGGAAATAATTCCCATCACAAAAGTTTCCATATGAATGGATTTGCCAAGAGCTGTATAACTCCTGTAGCCCTGGAGGGAATGACAAAGGAAATTGTAGTCCCAAACCATAATACTCTCAGAGAGCCCGGCAAGCTACCGAGAGTATTTGATATGCCAGACACAGTAACAACAAAGTCTCCAATGGAGACGTTACTGGGCCCGCTCGAGCAAATCGATGATCAAGGGAGGGCCTTTACCTTTACCTTTAATACTCCAAACACCAAAAAAACAAGTTTTATTTCAAGTCGCCAAATGACATTTATCTGACTTTAGTTTTAATCCCACCAGCAAGCTTTATCCTTTGTTGAAATTTCAAGAGTATTTTGAAGTATGTTAATGGAAATCACATAAAGATAATATGAAGACAAAAAATGGCCTATTAGTAAAATTTATGAAACAGTTATGCAAATACAATATGGCTTATTTATCATTAAACTCAAGTCTCATGATTTTATTGTGGTTAGTGATTTTCCAAGAATTTGTTTCCCGTTACTGAATTGTGAAGACTTGCCATTTCTCTGAGACTTATCACTTGTATCACTTGTCATCCTCTTGATCATTGATTTGTTTGAGTGGGCGCCAGTAACATCTTCATTTGTGCCTGTGGCATGCTAGTGTAGCCCAATGGCATCTGCTCGTTCCACGAACACGAAGAGCCTCAAACCAATCATTCAGGGTCTTGATGAAGAAGTCTGACCATCTCGTAGGTGGGCAGCCAGGCGTTCTTTTGACATCCTGTGGAATCTAGTTGGTAATGGCTCTAGTCCAGCAGTCGTCTCCATATCACATTAAATGTCCGGCCCATCTGATTTTTGATGCCTTGACCAAGGAGGCAGCGTCCCTGATCCTCGATCATCGAGGAGCTCCAAATTCCTTCTTTTGAAGATCATAGAAGATTACTGAGAAACGCCAGATTCCTTCTTTCACTTGAGTGAAGCGTGATTCTCCAAGCATAGCTCTTTCAATTCCTCTTTGGGAGACCCTAATAGTGGTCTCATCCTGTTTTCGTGGGACCCAGGTAGGGCCCATTCATTCTGGAACTTAAGGAACTGAAATTTTAGTTTCAGAAATGCAGATCTGGTTAACTAAGAACTTTAAAATCTCTGTGAGGTTCAAACATGAACTGCAAACAAGAACAAACTATCTGATATAGTATTTCCTCCAGGATTTCTAGGTTAATCATTCTCTTCTACTGGATTGCAAATATCTAGCTTCAATACATGCCAGTTTCAAATGTCACATTGAAAACATTCTCTTTATAACTGGTCCAGTTTTTCTTTAAATGATGACACTACCCTTTGGGCACTGGAAGATTCCGGGGGGCAGTAGTGACCTAAACATACAGCCAGGAGACATTTTCTATTCGTTTGCCTTAAAGCAGGTAGACTTCCAGGAAGGTGCTAACGAATTTTTGTTCTGAAAATCTTTTGACAGGCCTTCATCTTCTGAAACAGAAATGTAGGGAGAATAGGACACACATGGTTACTGGCACAGCACCTTTGGCATCATACAGAGTGGTTGTGTATCAATTTTTGGGGGTTTTCATTTTGTTTGGGGGCTCTGTGTCCAGAGGTCATTCAGAGATGTTTTGGTGACCATGAATTGCGAGTGCTTTAGAATGCAAAGTGAGATCATATGCATGCAACCCCTTGAGCTCTCTCTCCACCCCACTGCTTGCTTCTCTAGATTAGGGCTTTTAAAACTTTTCCATTACTTACTCCTTTTTGCTCGAGAAATGCAACAAGGGTGAGAACTGCTAGGAACACCCTGGATTCATTGTGCTGTTGATTTTAAATTAATTTCTGATTGTTCAGAAACTTTCTTGTTCCTACATTTTTCTGTCAATACATCTAGTTTAAGACAGTTTAAGAAGTTAAACTCTAGGTAATGTAGAGTAGGTATCCTCTATGTGACTGTTTTGCTGATATTCTCAAAGGCACATGGGTAAGTTTTCTGGATTCTGTGAACCTTCCCAACTACAAGATTCTTAAAAATGGGATCCATCTTAATCATCTTCTGTAGATATGCTAAGAAATAAATAGCCACTTATCTCTGGGATCTTCCCACTACAGACTGTTCTTTTGGGTCAGGGAATATTTTACTAAAGATTTGCCAAAGTTAAAGTCCTTGTACCAAGGGGAGACTGAGGCAGTTTCTGTGCACTCTTTCTCTCTGCCATATTTCTTTCATAATGCTCTTTTGCCTTAGTGGAGGTGGGGGCAGATAAGCAAATTCAAAGACATGAACAAATATCCAACAACTGCATGAAAAGTCAATCCTCCTACTATCATATTTAATCTACCATTACTTTTTGATTTGCTCGAGCGGGCCCAGTAACGTCTCCATTGGAGATTTTGTTGTTACTGTGTTTGGCATATCGAATACATCACGGGCGGCTTGCCAGCGGGCGTGATACTCTCGGTAGCTTGCGGGGCTCTCTGAGAGGGGTGGAGGAATCGAACTCGGGTTGGCCATGTTGGCTGCATGCAAGTCAAACGCCCTACCGCTGTGCTATAAAAACAAGTAGGTGAATATCTTATATTAAGACTTCTGTCTTAAAAGCACTGTGGGCCCAATGGTTTCCGTCTCCTCTCCTCTTCTCCCCCTTCTCCTCTCTCCTCTCTTGGCTTCTCATCTCTTTTTCCCTCCTTTCTTTCTCTTTTCTTCATAATATGTGTGTGTGTGTGTGTGTGTGTGTGTGTGTGTGTGTATTTTTTTTTTTGAGGGGGAGAGGCTCCAAATAGTGCACAGGAGTCCCCGGGGCCATTTCCAGTGATACTTAGCCAACTGGATCATTAAGCTAATTAACCCACTTTAGTTATGTATTTGGTCATGGAGCCACACCCAGCTCTGCTCTGGGGTTACTCCTGGCTTGACACTCAGGAATTACTCCTGGCAGTGCTAGTCAGGGCCATAAAGGATGCCAGGGATCAGACCCTGTTGGGCTGCATGCAAGGCAAATGCACTATCCACTGTACCATGGTGATCAGGGGTTATCAGTGTCATACCAGTGGTGCTTGGGCAACCAAGCAGAGCTTCAAATAAATTTGGGGTCCCACACATGCAAAGCTTGTACCCCAGAAAGCAATCTTCCCAGACATAACAGCATTTTTAAAAGTCAGACGCTCGTCTTTTGGTCCCAGCTTCTGGTAAACCAAGTCCAGGTAAAGCAAAAGCTGGTCTATCGTGCACATTTTTAAAAATGTTTTTATTTTCAAAGGGTTGTTCATAGTAATGATTACGTTCAATATTTCAACACCAATCCCACCACCATTACACCTTCCCACCACCTTTATTTCAGGTTTTCTCACCACCACCCAAACCTGCACCAAAGGCAGATGCTAAGTCATTTATTTTGTATTGCTTGTTATAAATAATTGACTAAAAATGATCCAAAAAGATTTCCTTAGGGGAAAGTATGTGAAAATTGTTTTATCTCATCTTGGAGCCATTAAGCCTCTGACTTAGAGAACATTAACATGTTGTCAGAGTTTGAGTCTTGTGTGCTGATATGTGTATGTGCACAAATATTTGTACATATATGTATATGTATTTTATATCAAGATTGGTTGTCTTCTACCTTACTTTCCGTCAAATATGGCGTGCAGCTCTTGGTGTATCAGTGGCATAATTGTATAAAATGCACAACCGCTTTTGCACCCACACTTTTGGAATTCTATAATTTTTTCATAGGGTGCTAGAATAGGAGTTGATTTTTTTTTTTAGCTGGAGGGTGATTTGGGGGTCTGGAGGAATTTCTGCAGCATGCTTCTCTCTTCTGAGACTCATTTGTGAGTCGATTTTCATGGCTGTTAATGTGTTTAAATGGTGCCCAGATCAATTCATGGGCATGACTGCCAGGAAAGCAGAAGCCCAGGAGATGGGTGGAGGGGGGCCCATTCCCAACTCCGGAAGTCTGAAGGTTTTAGTCACAAGTCCTGCATACCTGGGTTTTTCAGTAGATTCACTATCATGCGTTGCACACTTTAAAAATAATATATATAATAGCCCAGCTGTAGGGCGTTTGCCTTGCACGCAGCCAACATGGCCGACCCGAGTTCGATTCCTCCGCCCCTCTCGGAGAGCCTGGCAAGCTACCGAGAGTATTTGATATGCCAGACACAGTAACAACAAAGTCTCCAATGGACACGTTACTGGGCCCGCTCGAGCAAATCGATGATCAATGGGAGGGCCTTTACTTTACTGTACTTTACCTATATATATATATTACATACAACGTAAACCACAATTGGTCAATATGTTGGTAGCAGCTGAAAGCTCCTTTTGGGGAGTTTGATTTTTGAAGAAGTTGAGAATGAGGAAGGAAGGTAAGAATTTTAGATCTGAGCAACCAAGGAGTTAGCTTGAATATGGACATACAGGTGTTTTCAAGGTCAGATGAAAAATAGTGATAAGAATCTAGAAAAATAAATAAAAGAGATAAGAGAATCTAGGTTGGAAATAATCTAGATTTCTTTGTTTTGCTTTTGGACACACCTTTTGGTGTTCAGGGGTTATTTCTGGGTCTGTGCTCAGGGATCACTCCTGGCAGTACTCAGGGGCCATATGGGATGCAGAGGATCAAACCCAGGTTGCAAGATAAGTATCTTACCTGCTGTACCATCATTTTGGTCCCTAGATTTCTTGCATACAATCAGAGTTAGAACATATGCATGTATTCCCTATGCATGTCTAAAATTAGATATCTAGACAGAATGTTAAGCACGAGAAATACCTTTTTCAGGGATCTATATATAACTTTGGATATTTACAAGGCACACTTTGTATGTAAGATTAAGTTGGAGAAGAAAAATTATATAGTGTCAGTATTTTTTTCTTATAGGACTTAAAATAACTACTCTACCACATAAAATCTGGGGTTCTTGAATTAATTTAATTATATTTACTAGGTAAAGGTAAAGGCCCTCCCGTTGATTGTCGATTTGCTCGAGCGGGCCCAGTAACGTCTCCATTGGAGACTTTGTTGTTACTGTGTCTGGCATACCGAATACTCTCGGTAGCTTGCCGCGCTCTCCGAGAGGGGCGGAGGTTACTAGAGGGAACAATTCGTCTATTTCATCAGTGCTACATTTATGCAGAACTGGGCATCAGGCTAACGTTCATTCAGCACTTTCAACTTTCTTTTCAACTCTATTCCCTTTCTGTTGCACCCACACCATCACTTGCCTCTCAAATGCCCAATAATCCTCTTCCTTTCTGTTTTTCTTTTAATCAAAACATAACTTGAAGAACAAAATCTTCTAAACTATAAATAATAGAAGTTAAAATATTTCTGATTCAGCTGCATTTTCATTTTAATATGAGATCAGGTTGTATTCTTTTTTTCTTTTCTCTTGGCTTGGGGGCCACACCTGGCAGTGTTCTGAGCTCAGGGAACATTCCTGGTGGGCTCCGGGGAGATCATCTGGGGTGCTTATGAATGAGCCCTGGTTTGCCACTTGCAAGGCACGTACCTCATTTGCTGGACTCTCAGTCCCCAAAATGTGTTTTCTAAGGTTTGGTTGTGAAGTACAAGGACACATGTTCTACGACGCTTTTTTTGGGATAACTTTTGAAGTTTTATGTAGGGCCCATTCGGGCTTCCGTTTGCCTTCTCTCACCCCTTCCCTAAGTGCTCTCCTCACTTCTACTCCCCCTGCCTCTATATATACAAACTTTCAGCTTGATCCCACAGTTTTTTCTTGATTTCGGGTATATAGCAGCCAATGGAGAGATTCAGAATCTATCCTCACAGAACTTTCCCATAAAAACACCAAAAGTTGGAAAAGATATATTTATTATGGACAGGCAATACAAAGAAAATAGGGCAGGATAATGGGTTGTTAATGAATCACTGAGTTTTCTGAGGTGGCTTTGTGAAAAAGAGTTGGACAGTATTGTACATAGTGTGAAAATATATGCTGAGTAGCTCAGTTGTGGAGAGGTTTTTGATAATGAGGTTTTGTGAAAATGATGAAGACTCATTCCTTGCTAGACACTGACTTTCTCAGGTCTTAATATATTTAAATAACATTTGACCATAAATGTTTTGCATGACCACTATATGATAGTAAGCCATTTCTTTGACTTAAAATTGTTTTCAAGTGTCATATTCTCTACTGCAGGATGTAGTAACAAGTCTGTACGGTTTCCTAAACCCAGATCCACCTCACAGGAAAGCAGTTTAACTTCCTTAATCCTTTGGGCTATTGTATTACCTTTATTTTATTTTCTTATTCATTGAAGTAAAGCTTTGAATTCCATGCCTTTTTTCTGTGACCACTTTTGCTTGACCACACTATGTGTTTGATGCCTGGTGTGTGTCACTACTTTGTCGTGTCTTCAGCAATGGTCCATAATGATGCAAAATTGTACTCCTGGACAGCAACTTGTAGCTAAAACTAATTATTCCAGTTCAGTAGAAAAATCTAGATCCCTGGGCTGAAGAGACAGTTCTGCAGGTAAGGAATTTGCCTTGCATATGACTTAAGTGGGTTCTTTCCCGGACACCGCACATTGTCTGCAAGCACAGACAGGAGTGATACCAGAGTAAGAGTAAGCAGTGAGCTCTGACCTCTGTGGCCCGGAGACAAAGCAGAAGGTGGCCCGGAGACAAAGCAGAAGAACAGAAGTCAATATCCTGCGTTTGGTGTTGGGAGGAGACCTAGAATCCAATCCCTTTCTATCTTTAAGCCACTCAATCTGCTCTTATATAGATGCTTTAATCCATAGACTGCAATAAATAAAATCGCTAATTTTAAAATCACTCTCCTATTATGAAACTTCTCTGGTTGCTCTACATGCTTAAAAATACCTAGCACGGACAGGAATCTGCACGTTGTTCATGATAAGGTCGGGTCTTAAGAACATCACTTTTAAGCCTAGGATTATTGCCAACACTTGTCGAGGGTATGCCACGTGCCTACCTGCAAAGAATTACACTTGACATACACAACCTCATCTGTCTAATCCTTCTAACAGCCACAAAAGGCAGGACTACCTTATTACCTTCTTAAAAACAAGGAGACAGCTAATTTACCCAGAAGTTGATCACAGTATCTGTTTGCAAGTGCATTTAGGAGTTAACTGCCCATTCCTAACAGTTCATCAGCTCATACGCAAATTTTCAGCGGGTGAACATCTCCAGGAACGCTCCAGTCAACGCTAACAACCAAAATGTCCTTTTAGAATAGGAACAAGTTTTCAGCAAATGTTTCCCCCCCACCCCCCCCCCCAATTTCCACCTCATTCTCCCACCCTTCCAGGGGGAAAAATGAGGACCTGTTGTCAGGGACAAGCCGACAATAGCTAGCAAGGACAGGGATCTGCACGTTGTTCACGATAAGGTCTGCCTGTTGCACCGCTGTCTTGCAAACAGGTGGGGGTCACTGCACGTGGCCCAGGAGCCACACTCGAAAGTTGGACCAGAGCGGAGGGGGACCGGCCCTCGGTCTGGGATGCTCGGAGAGCGGCTGGGGCGGGCTCGCGCGGTCCAGCGTGCGGGCAGGTCAGTGCGGGCTGCCTGCGTGCGGCCGGAAGAGTCCATCAGCCCTGGCCAGGGCAGGGTGTTCCGGACGTCCGAGTGTGGTCCCGACTGCCCGCGGCGCCGCCGGGGGACGCGCTGCCGGGGGCGGCCACCCCCGCTCGGCCGGTCAGGTGAGCGCAGCCCGCGGAGGCGCGAGTCCGATTGGAGCAGAGGGAGGAAGGCGGGGGCGAGGGTTCGAGGACGGAGCCCCCCGCCTGGCCGCGGGCGGGAGGAAGGACGGGCAGCGCCGCCGCTGCGCAGGGCGCTCGCGGGAGGCTCGGGGGCTGCGGGGCGCGCGGATGTCGGTGTCCGGGGGGCCAGGTAGGTGGGCACGGGGAGGGGTGGGCGGTGCGGTCCTGCGGGCTCTCGGCGGCGCCGCTGCATCCTCGGGCGGGCACCTGTTGCTGGGGGCGGGGGAACTGCGGCTTCGGGGTTCGACCCGGAGCGTTCCCGCGCCCCGTCGGGTCCCCGCAGAGGGGAGGAGCGCACGGGCAGGGGACAGCCTTCCCCTCCCCTCTCCCCGACGGCCGCGAGCCTGGACCCCGGCCCGGAGGTGTGCTTGGAGGCTCGGGAAACAGCCCCGAGTAACGGCGAGGTAATTAGAGTCGGTTTAGACGCCCGGGTTCCTCGACGGTCGCGGGCTGGAGGAATGCGGGTTTCCAGGAGACGTGCTGGTTGCAGGCACTTTGCCAGGAGCGCGGAGCCCTGGAGCAACACAGGTCTTTGGAAGCTTACGCATCTTCAGGGCCTGCAACTGGATCCCCCCCCACCGCCCCTTAACATTAAAACAGGACCAGGGCCGGAGAGATGGAACAGGGGTTCAGGTGCTTGCCCTGCTGAATACGGGACCAAACCCCAGTTTGCTCCTGGCACCACGTTTGGTCTCCTAAGCACTGCCAGGTGAGCACATAACCAAGAATAAGCCTAGAGCACAGCCGGGTGTGACCCCTTAACACTCCCTCCAAAAAAAAAAAAAAAACAACCCAACAAAGCAAAACTAACCTAACAACCTCCCGCCCTCTCCCCCCCCACCACCACCAAAAGGGAAAAGCAACATTAAAAACCAGAAAACAGATTATGGCATTATTCAACAGGGGTGAAACGGATTTTAAAGTGCGACATTCCAACTTCTTTTGTTCACTTTTGTTTTGAATCATCTTTCTAGATTTCACAACATTTTTAATATTTAAAAAATGCGTGATGTGTTGTTAAGTAAGCAAACTGATCACTTAAAAAGTTTTCATATCTTATCTAAAGGGAGCAAGCTCAAAACAAAAACTTCAACTAATAGAGCTTGTTTAAAAAGTACCTTAACTAACAGCATCTTCAAAAATTCTTGCTGAAGTTAGGATTTTAAATGAACAAAAGTACTTTTTCCTGTTCTTTTTCACTTATCAAAAGAGCTATATCAGAACAAGAGGCATAAAAGAAGAGAAAAAATATGTTTAATCAGGATACAGACAGCCCCAGCAATTTATTTTTGGATAATTTCCTATAAGCTGCAGGAACCTGTGTATGTGTACAAAATTTAAATATTATTATAATCATGTATATTAAGTACATGTGATTAGGTATTGCAACCTGGCCCAGCCATTAACAGTGGGCCTTCTATAATTCTGGGACTGTTTATTCTTTAATGAAATTAAGAAGTTGGTGATTGAAAATTCATTTCAACTGGAAATATATCTCAGGATTATGTTTTTTTGTTCCTTTTTTTCTTTCTGCAGTGCTGAGGATTCAACTCAGCACCTCACATGTTTGAGACTCTTACCACTGAACTATCCCAGGCACCTAGAATTAGAACATTTTAAAAGAAGCAACCAAAATGAACAGACCAAAGCACTATGGCTGAATTCTATCTCTCTATTATTATATCCATGATGAATGACAACAACAATTACCCCTATTGAATGCCTGCTGTGTAATGAATTTTGAGAAATCCCTTAAACATATTATTATAACATTCACAACATCATAAGTTAAACGGTACTATTCCAATTTACGTGTAGTAACACTAAGACTTGGAAAGTTTGAGCTACTTGTCTAAAGCTCTTCAGTTGGTGAGAGTTGGATCAAAGATTTTTTTTCTAAGTGCTCTTAACAAAATTTATACCATTTTGAATGTGATGACTGAAAACTAAAACTTTCTGAAAATAATCTTATGCTTATGTGTAAATCTATAACAGGATGAAGGTAATTACTTAACCTCACTGAGTTTTGATAGTGTTAGAAATGATATATGTCAGTCAGCATATATTTTAATAACTATGTAGTAATTATATGGTAATTTTACTATGTATAATAATATATAGTATTAAGTGTTTTTGCTGTGGATAGGTTTATCAGATATTGACTCTTGATTGAATTCATTGTCAAAATGACTAGCCTGTGATCTATTTGAAACACAAATGCTTTTATGGTAATGAAACTCACCCTTCGAAATAATGTGGGAAGGCAGAGGCTACGTACTTAGGAAAAGTATTTCAGATGTCTTTCTTTCTGGAGGTGCCCTTGCCCATGCTACACCCAAAGAAAAGAGTGTTCATGGCGGAATTAGCTGTGACTAAACCCTTTTGTTCATATTCTCACGATGAATGGTAATGGTATGCCACGTTTACTGAATATCCGCCATATGCCAGGAATTCTACTCGGCCTTTTAAATAGAATTACTTTATAGTTAACCATCAGTTAAATGTTATTACCCTGCTTTGCAGATGAAGAAACTGAGGCAGAAAGAGCTATTCTCTATGAGAACCCTGAGCAAAAATATACTTTTGCCTAAGATCAAGTGAATTGTTTTTTATTGTTCAGAAATTCTTAGGCTGTGAATACAGTGTTCAGTCCTAAAGACTGGTGCAGGGGGAGGAGTTTAAGCCATGCTAGACCAGCCTTTTATTTTATATCTGAGAAAATGAAAGCCTAGAGAAGTTAATGAACATTATATATTCTGTTGCTTGCAGTTACTATTTTACTTATCTGGGTATCTCCATAAGCTAAGAAATGAAAAATCTAATGATTTAAGTTATCCATAAGTACTTGATTTATTATCTCTAAGCCAAAAATGGGTATTCTGTCTCATGTTCTTTTTACCATTTCTGTCCTACTGTTACTAAATAATTATAAGACTTCCTTAGTTATTCTGCAAAATTTTTGAGGAAAGTGGCTGTTGTAGATTTTTCTAATATCTCCAGAGCCCAACAAAGTGGTTAAAATATTGAGTAAATGGCTCTGGTCCCTATTTTCTCAGTCTCAGAACTGCATAGTGGAAACCTGCATGGCACTAGTCTTACAAAGAGGGCAGCTAGACAATTTATAGATGCTTCTAAGGCTGTCAGACTCTGTAGCTGATGAATGTTTAGTTTGATTATAAAATGTGGAGTGTTACCATAGAGAGACTTAGATGGGCATTTCTTTGATTTTGTGAGAAAATCACACAGCCTAAGAGTTACACACAGTTGACTTGGAAATAACTTTTTTTTCTTATTGTAAAGATAAGATAAAGTCATGTGGAACACTCAGGCATGACAGAAATAAATACAAATTGTCAGTAACTCCACTGTTCAGGGGTCTGGCTGACCATTCAGTCTGATAGAGATGTCCTTTTCTCCTCAACTGCCAAATCAAGATGAGAGCTGATTTATTTACTGAAACCATTTATATTTGGAAGCTCCATGGAGTCTTCCTATTTCCCATATTCTCTCAGGCAGCTTGAATTTTATATAAAATTTAGTGGTTAAGACATGAAGATGAGAAGGTTACTGAAGGAGACTTCCGATATGCAAACTATAGTAGTATAGAGAGTTCATTTCTTGATACACATCTGCCTAATTTTTTTAAATCTTAACAATTGAGGATTATGGCACAGGAGTATTCTTTACATATATGAGGGAAAGAGTGCCTCAAGGGTCTAGAATGGTAGACCACACAGGAAGAATCAGCACCCAAACACTGTTGCCCTTGATGGAGGTGTGGCAGAGGAGGAGGAGAGGGGCGGAGCTGGGACCCAGGAGGCTGTACCCACACAAAGCTTGTGTTTTCTGATTCCACTGTGACACACTATACACTTTAAAATGTCCCAGACCAAGTCCCTACCCCAGCTGCTGGGCAGGTGGTCATGCGCCCTTTCTGATGCAGTCAGGCATAAGTCTGGCTATACCTCCAAATGAAGGCATTTCTCATTCATTTATTCATGATGCTGAAAACCGGGCCGGACCTGCTTTCACATAAAAGGCAAAGCTGACTGTTGGAATAATTGTCCATAAATGAATTTTGGACTAATATTCTCAAAATTGGTTTTAAAGTGAGGCCAGGGGTCTCTTGGAGAGTGACATCTCCAGTCCTTTCCTTATGCATTTGAGTATAATTGCATGGGCAATAGTTATGTTTTAAAGATTAATCATTTTAATTTTGTAAATTTATTTCGTACTCCAAACTTCCTTTTCCCAAAGCACATTAAAAAAATTGTACTTTATATTTAGCGTGGAGTTCTTTCATGCTTTATTAGGGGCTTAACGTGGCTTAAATCCAACCATCTGTTCACATCTTGGCACATCAGTACAGTGGAGGTGCTGGTAGGGGCGAAATAAATTTCCCACATTTTAAAGGTTAGGGAAAGAGCTACCTTTATGAATAGATTTCAAATGATTCTCAGCAAGACAATAGTGTAGAAGTGGAGTAAAAATGCATTTCATTCTCTAAAGCAAAAGGTCCCCTGTCTGTCTTTAGTTTCCTTGAAAGGCAATTAGCATTTCAACTAGCCAATTTGGTTACATGCAACGAAGTACTTGGGTTTATAATTTGCTGCTCTCTGTCTGAGGCTGTTGGGTTCCTGCTCTTATGTAATCCTCTCCAAGTAGCCTTCTCTCCAGCATGGTTATTGTTGCTGGTCTTAAATAACTAATCAACAGAGAGTTTTTTTTGCCTTCCACTGTAGGTTGCCATAGGACAAGGAAAATGAAATGCCAAAGCTAATAAGGGGGTGATTGTAATTATTAAATTGTCATTATTGAAAGTGGCACAGGTTGAAAGATAAAGAATAGCTTTGAATAAAACGAACTTTAAAGAGGTATTGTGTGGCATTATTAATAGTTAATTTCTGCATGTAGTTTGAACAGTAAACAGGGGATATATGTGTATATATTATATATACAATAGAAGAATTGAGCAAGATGACTCAAAATTAATAATGAAGAAGTAATTGTTAATTACTTAGGTTGACTGCTGTTAAAAGGTGAACAAGAGTGAAAGAAAATTATTTTTATTCTTAAATGTTATAACAAATAAAGTGTTTGAGTCATATTGTGGAAATAATTCATGGATTTTTATTTGAGTGCAAATGGAAAAAAGATTATTAGCTATTTAGTCAAGAATTCTGATAATTAAGTAAAGTTAATATATTTCAAGTATATACTCATATTCTTCTGTATGTTATGAACCACTGTGTGTTACGAATATTCTTTTGTTAGGACAATTGGAAATATATTATCCTTTAATCCTTGTCAAGGAGCAGTACTTCACTTTTTCTCTTTAAAAAACACTGTTTTTGTGAAGTTATACTTAGGTAATTATTTGGAAGTAAAACAATATTTTTTTATTTTTCAAATCAAGTCTTACTGAAATAACACATAATAGTACTGTTTTAGATAGAAGCCCTGAAAGTGATCAATAAATATAATTTTAGGAACATATATGAGTGAATTCTCTTTCATCTATATCTTCAGTCCTCAATTGAAAAGAGAAAACACAATTGCAGCTGCAATTACTCATTTGTGTATTAGTCAACTAAATTCAACCGTGTTGATGGGCAGAAGTGAAACAAAGAAGGCTTATTTGTTCTTTGGCAGACTTCTTAACTGAGGATGGAAAGTGTTCTGGAAAAGGCAGGACTTGTAGACGATGAAGAATGTTGGACGAGAGGGCAAGGCAGAGAGAAGAGCCTTCGAAGTAATTTGGATCAGAGATACAGAGGTAAGAATGATCCAGGTGTCTTGTTCCAGAAACACATTAGAATCAACTTGACTGGAACTGTTGAAAGAAGATAAAGAGATGACTGGAGATATATGGTGGGCTGGAAGTTTCATAAAACTGAGATATAATTCTCTTCCCCCAAATTACCTTTTGAAGGGGAGAGTTCAGTGTTTAAGATGTATTTTAAGTTACGCGACTTTCACCACTTCAATTTTTTTTTTTGTTCCCTGAGAAAGAAATCCAGTGCTCATTAGCTTTCACGCCCGATCTTTCCCCAACTTTCTACCTGCACACATCCTCTGCCCCTGAGAAGTGCCGAAATATGTAGCCTGCCTTCTGGTTCACTTGTGCCTGTCCTGAACATTCCATGTATGTGAACTCATATAAGGTCTTTTGTGTCTACCTTTATTTTCCATAATGTTGTTGAGGTTCAGCATGTTGTAAAGTGTATCATTTTGTTTCTTTCTGATGGCTGAAGAGCTGTTATATGGAAATACTGCCATTCCTTTATCCATGTGCTAGTCAATAGTATTTGGATTCATTCAACTCTTTAAATATCATATGAATTTTTAGGTATCAGTTTTGCACTAAGATATGTCTTAGTTCTCTTGGTTATGTATCTAGAATTAGAAATAGAATTTTCAGGTTATTTTGTAATCTTATGTTTTGTGTTATGGACAGCGTGGTCAGCTATCATTTGAAGTGAGTGTAGATAGCAGCGTTTGAGGATTACAGTTTCTTTTTATCCATGTTAACATGTATTTTCAGTTTTACAGTTTCTAACCACATTGGTGTGAAGTCATAGCTCATTATGGTTTTGATTTATATTTCATTGACTAATAGTTATGTAGGTATTTGTTTGTTCACTTGTCATTTGTTTATCTTATTTGGTGAAATATTTGTAGAAGTCCTTTGCCCTTTGAAAATTTGGGTTCTTCAACTGAATTATAAGATTTACTTATATACGCAAGAAAATTGTCCCTTAAAAGATCTATGGTTTGCAATTTTTTATTTTTTTAAAACCCTTCTCACTTTGTTATCAGTGACATTCTTTGGGTAAAAAAATCAAGTTTTTAATTAAAATTTTCTTGATTTTTCCATTAGTTTTTAAAATGACACTCTAAATTTTGGGATGTATAGTTTTATACTGCTATATCTCATTGTGCCCACTATCAAAGTTCTAGTGTCCTCTCACTACCAAAATAACCCTACTTCCTACTCATCCCACTTCATTTTTCCTTCTCCTCCATTTTTTTTTTAACAGAATCTAAAAATTCTTTCTGTTGTGTTTTGCCTTTGATTATTTATAATAGATGTAAGAGTGTAATTATCTAGTAGTTTTTTATTCATGACATATACTACGTATTAGCATAATCATCTCAAGTTCCATTATTTTGTTGCTAAAGTCACAATTTTATCACTTTTTAGTAGCTGAGTAGTATTAATTAAATATATATGTCTATATTAATTTCAAAAAATTTCCCCAGCTATCTATTGATGAACACTTAGGATGTTTCCATATTTTGGTCATTGTGAGTAATGCTTCTGTAAACACAGGGATGCAAATACATTTAATTTAATTAGTTTATTCATTTAAAGTGAGTTTTCATGAGTTTGATATCAATTTCTATGAGTGATATTGCTGGATCATCTGTTATCTGTTTTAGTTTCATAAAAATGTCTTTAGCATTTACAGAGATTGCTGCTCTGTAACACATTACAACTAGTGTTCAAAAGGTTAGTTTTCTTAGAGTGCAGTTAATTTAACTTTTTTTTTTCTGATGTGCTTTTGGTGCATTAGAAGCTTGCTTAATCAGTCAGCCGTCACAAGATTTTCACTTATTTCCTTTTAAGAATGTTGTTTTAGCTCTTAACATTTAAAATTTTTAAATTTTTATTTACCCATTCAATTTCTTCCAGATTACACCTAGAGGAAATATATTTCTTTCTTAATATACAATGTTAAGGCTTAGGGTCATATTATAAAATAAAAGCACCACATATAACTTCAAGGTTTATCACTTAGGACTTAACGAAGACATTTTAGAAAGCCAAATAGTGAGAAGACAAAATAAAGAAATAATTTATAGTTAATAATGTCTTTCTTGCCATTGACTCTAGATTTTCATAAGAAGGGAGAGTGTGGTAATGGTGGGCTTGTGATGCACCTTAAATTCAATTCTGCTATTTCCTGTCTTCTAAGTAGGGAGTCATTTGAGTGGTTTTGGTTGAACTGTCAAATAAGTTTTTTTAAAAAAATTCCAAATAAATAATGATATGAAATAAAGCTTTATGGTTTATTTTGTTAAATGAGGCAGTTTTATTAGACTCAATGTTATAAAAGATTCTGCCTATGTTTTTCTCAATATAATGTATGGATTGAGGTTTGATACTAGGGTTTTAACCCATTTTTAATTGATCTTTGTATAAGATGTAAAAATTGAAGTCTGAGTTCTTTATTTTACATGTGATTCATCAGTTTTCCCAAGAGTATTGCTGAAGAAACTACCCTTCCACTTCAAGTTCCTTGCTTTGGTGAAGAGCAGCTTATACTATACCTGAAGGTTCATGTTTGGTTTCTCAGTTCGATTACGTTGATTGCAGAATCTTCTTTAATTTTGGTGCCACACTATATTGACTTTTCATTTTCATTACATTTAAATGAATTTAATTTAAATTTAATTGATTTTAAGGTTTAAGGGCTTTTGACAGAATCTGAAAAAATATTTGCTTAGTTCCCTATGATTTGTAGCCTATGTTCATAAAAATTTATTGATTCATAGTTATAAGTTGTTAGCTGTTTTATAGATGCAATGAAAGTTGGTAAAATTACAATCACTGTCACTGTCACTGTCTTCCCGTTGTTCATCGATTTGCTCGAGCGAGCCCAGTAACGTCTCCATTGTGACAGTTGTTACTGTGTTTGGCATATCGAATACGTCACGGGGAGCTTGCCAGACTCTGCTGTGTGGGCGAGATACTCTTGGTAGCTTGCTGGGCTCTTTGGGAGGGGCAGAGGAATTGAACCTGGGTCGGCCGGGTCGGCCAGGTCGGCCGTGTGTAAGGCAAACGCCCTAGCCACTGTGCTATCGCTCCAGTCCCAAAATTACGATAAATTGTTTAAAAGAAGAGGCAGCAAACTTCGATCTTCACTTCAAGTGAACCCTGCGGTCAGGTGACCATAGAATTTAGATTTAAGAAGTGATAAAATATAGCCTGTCTCTCAGTGGAGAGGTATCAAAAATTTGTGAGGCCATATTTTAAAACCACCACACTGCTGCTGTTATTAATGAAAATACTAACAAGAAAAGTATCTATTGTGGACAACTTCGCAGAGGTGTAACAATCTCTGCACTATGTGGTTTCCTGGGTTACATGAAAAATGGGAAAAGTCATTTTCACTTCCTGATATATACTAATATGTTGACAAATTGATTTTTAATTAAGGCACCAAAGATTTTATTCAGGATGAAAAAATATGTTTTGATAAATTAGCAGGGGTCAGTTTTCTAAAGTGAATAATGATATCACTCTTGAATTTCCTCATACTGAGTTGGTGAGATTTAGAGGAGTGAAATCTTGCATTAGACCACAGTTTTTCTAGGTCAGGAAGCCTACTAGTTATTGCCAGAGCAGAAGATGTGGGACTATCTGCATCTGTCAGTTCTAAAGAGAACCACAGTTTGCATCTTGGAAAGTGAAGTTGATGGACCCAGCAGTGAAATTTCTGTGGAAACTGTAAAATATCCAACAGAATAATCCAGCCAGAACTGTACCATGTTATAACCATTCTGAATTTTCTTCTTTTTTCTTTTTACCATTCTGACTTCTTGACCACTTTACCTCACAATCCTGATTCCTGTCATCTCTGCCCTTGGTGGGGATGGGAAACTTGTTAGCCAACTGAGGGAAAAAGAGAACTTTAGAGGCGCAAAGAGAAAAGAAGGACAATAACCGCCCCACTAGCAGCCTGCAGCAGCCCCCAGTTTGGTTGGGCAAAAGAAGAATCAGTATTTAAGTTAAAGTTTAGATCATTGTGTGCTTTGCCTATAAATGTGTTTTGTTGTGAAAGTTTTAGGTCACGATCACGATCATCCTGTTATTCGCCGATTGCCTTGAGCAGGCACCAGTAATGTCTCCTTCGTCCTAGCCCTGAGATTCTAAAAAGTGCCACATTCAAGGCTCTTTCAGGGTTAGGAGAATGAGACCCATCATTGTTACTGGTATTTGGCATACTGGGTACGCCACGGGGAGTTTGCCAGACTCTGCCATGTGGGCAGGTTACATTTGGTAGCCTGCCAGGTTGTCAAAAGCAAGAAAGAGATAATAAGATGTCGTGCGGCTGCAAATGCAGCCGCGCACTTCCAGGAGCTGGTTTTTATAGTCTCTGGGTCTTGGCCTTTGATGGGATTACACTGCGCTGGGGGGCAGTTGGTGGGTGTGACCCCTGCCTACTGGAAGATGGAGGATCTGGATGGAGGATGCTCAGCCCTGATCCGAGCAGGCTTGGAGATCTCAGCCCAGGGACCCGCATGCCTTTGTTCCTCTGCCGGTACCTTCATGCGTGTGGAGAGTGGTCTCAGCATGGTTGTGGCTAGCTCTGGAGGTCTTTGGCTGCCGGGGCTCTGGTCGGGGTGGGGAGGGAAATTCAATCCGCCCCCCACAAGGGGCCCCAGCGAGGACAGCCAGGTGCGGGGGCAGGAGACTCTGCACTGTTCTCTTCTGGGAGCTGGGTTTTATAGTCTCTGGGTCTTGGCCATTGATGGGATTACACGGCGCTGGGGGGCAGTTGGTGGGTGTGACCCCCACCTACTGGAAGATGGAGGATCTGGGTGGAGGATGCTCAGCCCGATCCAAGCAGGCTTAGAGATCTCAGTCCTGGGACCCGCATGCCTTTGTTCCTCTGCCGGCACCTTCATGCGTGTGGAGAGTGGTCTCAGCATGGTTGTGGCTGGTTCTGGAGGTCTTCGGCTGCCGGAGCTCTGGTGGGGGCGGGGAGGGAAATTCATCCTGCCTCCCTCCAAAGGGGCCCCAGCAAGGACAGCCAGGCGCGGGGGCAGGAGACTCTGCCGAAAGTTTTAGAATATACACATAAGTGGGGAAGATAGCAAATGAGGCATTTATACTCATGACCCAGAATGGACAGTTATAAGCAGTTTGCTATACTTTATGTGTCTGCATATATTACCAAATGTAGCTATAAAACATGAATTTTTTTCATAATCCCAATGCTATTTTGTCTGAGAAAATTTAACAGTAATTTTGTCGTATTATTCAAGTGAGCTCATATTCAGATTTCCTTGATTGCCTTAAAAATGGATTTTTTTCTTTAGGATATAAGTATGTTTGAGATATTCTATTTCAGTCTCTTGAGATTTTCTTACATCCATAACTCTAATACTTTGAGCTACTGAAGAAATCTGCCAGTTTCTCCAGCTGCAGACTGTGTTCTGGAATTGATTATTCCTTTTCTCTTCGACTACTTCATGTGTTTTCTTATTCCCCATTTTTGTTATAAACTGAAAGTTACCTCTGAAGCATTCTTTCCCATGTGGGTAATAACTGATCCCCACGGGGACACTGGAATGGTCTAAGGGAGTGGTAGTAAACTTGGTTGCAGTTGGGGAACGCATTCTGTTTGGTTAAAAATGACAGATTTGGGGGGCACTAAGAATTTTGTTTCTGGAATGGGCATTGTAGGCCAAATAAACTTGGATACCTCTGTTCCAAAACTTCTGTTTTTAGAGAATCCAGTTTTGTTTTGTGGGGAAAAATGTTACACAGGTGGTACTCTTAACCAGGGCTACTCCTTCTTATTTTTATAAAAAAATCTTTATTAAGGTATTGTGATTTATAATTCTGTTAATGGTAGTTTCACGCTTCCATCATTTCAATACCTCTTCCCTCCACCATGGTTCCAAATTCTCCTTCCATTCTTCCCTACACCCCTTACTCCCATAAACTAAGTTCTGTGGAATCAACTCTCTCCAGTTCTGTTACTTTGGTCATTGCTTCTTTTTGGCACTTTTTAAAATAGCACATCTGAGAAAAATTATTTTCTGTCTGTCTGTCCCTTTGCTTCTGACAGACTTCACTCAATATGATGTTCTCTGGTTCCAACCATGTAGTAGCAAGTTGAATGAGTTTGTCCTTTCTTAGAGCTGCATTGTATTCCATTGTGTGTATACAGAACTTCTTAATCAATTCACTCATAGCTGGGCGTTTGGGTTGTTTCTTTATCTTGGCTATCATACCAAGTGCTGCAGTGAACACAGTTGTAGATTTACAATTTTTTGTGCTTGGGTTTCGATTATACAATGATCAAATACCCATCCCTCCACCAGTGCCCATTTTCCACCACCATGGATAATATCCCTCCCACCCCCATCCCTCCCATCTCACCCTGCCTCTGTTGCAGGGCAATCCCTTGTGTTCTCTCTCTCCTTTTGAGTGTTGTGGTCTGCAAAACAGGCTTTGAGTGGCAAACATGTTCAGTCCATAGTCTACTTTCAACATGCATCTCCCCTCCTGGGAGGATCCTCCAAACACCCTTTATTTGGTGCTCCCTTCTCTATCTGAGCTGCCCTTTCCCCTAGAATGCCTGGCTGGCCTCTGAGCTATGGAGTAATCCTCCTGGTGTTGATCTCAGCTATTCTTGGTATCCCTGGGTCTTATGGCAGTTCAATTTCTACTTTTTTGAGAGCTCTGTATTATATTCCGTAGAAATTGAACTAGATGACATTTTCACCAGCAGTGAATGAAGGCTCTTTTTACACCACAACCTGCCAACACGATTTCCATACTTCTTGATAGTTGCCATACTCACTGGTGTGAGGTATTGTTTTTGATTTGCATTTCCCTAATCATAAGTGACGGAAAACTTTTTCATTTGGTTCTTGGCCATTTGTATGTCCTCCTTGTGGAAGTGTTTATTCATCTTCTTTCCCAATTTTTAGATGGGGTTATTGGATGTTTTATTGCTGAGCTTAATTTTATTGAGATTTTCGATATTAGTCTTTATCTGATGCATTGTGTGCAGATTTTTTTCCCTCCCATTCAGTAGGGTGTCTTAATTTTAGCTCCATTTCCTTTTTTTTTTCTTTTTTGCTTTTTGTGTCACACCCGGCGATGCACAGGGGTTAATTGTGGCTCATGTACTTTGTGGCTCATGTACTCAGGAATTACTCCTGGCAGTGCTCAGGGGACCATATGGGATACTGGGAATCGAACCTGGGTCAGCCATGTGCAAGGCAAATGCCCTACCCAATGTGCTATCATTCCAGCCCCAAGCTTCATTTCTTTTGGTGTTCAGAAGCTTTGTAATTAGATGCAGGGCTATTTTTCTTATTTTGTTGTTTTGCCTCTGCGATTCCTCCACCCCTCTCGGAGAGCCCGGCAAGCTACCGTGAGTATCTCGCCCACGCGGCAAAGCCTGGCAAGCTACCCGTGATGTATTCGATATTCCAAACACAGTAACAACAAGTCTCTAAATGGAGACATTACTGGGCCTGCTCGAACAAATCAATGAACAATGGTAGGACAGTGACAGTGACGGGGCCTCTGCGAGTATCCTATTTAAGATAATTCTGAGATTCCTTTCTTATAATCTCAGTTTTAGGGTTCAGGTTCAAAGTTCTAATTTTTAGTATTTTACTTTTGCTTACATAGACCTCTGCCTGTGTTTTATTTAATGTACTTAATGGATTCTGTAAACCAGGCCTTCTTAAACATTTTCTGCTCATGATCATTTTTCCCTCAGATATTTTTTCAGACAGAGCCACAGCTTGTAATGCTCAGGGCTTACTCCTGGCTCTGCTTGGGAATCACTCCTAGCACTGCTCAGAGAATCCTGTGGTGCTATAGACTGTGCAACTGGGGTTGGCCACTTTCAAGGCAAGCACCTTATCTCCTGTTCAGTCTCTTTGATCTTCTACCGTCTCCTCCTATCCTGCCAATTTTGCCAATTTTACTTGGCCTCAATTTGTATCTCTCTCTCTCTCTCTAAATCAAACATTTATTGATAATAAGCCTACAATTTATTGTAAAAAAACCAGTATTTGTTTGATGTCCCTCATTCACTTTCATGAACCATTGGGTTCATAAAATTTGGGGGGGCTTAGCCCAACATGTGCTGAGGGAAATGCCAGGTATATATATCACATATACCCCCTGGTTTTCCAAGCAGATGTATACTGCTGGCTGCTGATTACTGCCAGACCCAAGCAAACCTATTAAAAATGGCTTTATTCAGGGGAGAAGAATGGTATAGGTAGATTGAAGTGAGTGTTCTCTCAATATATTTTAGTATAGGATTAATCTTAAATTTATTCAAAGACTATATAATCTAAAACAAAAACTAGGAAAACATTTCTATATTACGAGATGTTAATAGTCTGCTTTTGGATTTAAGGGAGGCATTTGGCTGGAAACACAAATTTGTGAGATGCTGTCTAAAGCTTTGAGGTTAGTGGGTCATAGTGAGATTAAGTGTAGCTGGAAGAAAGGTTTAGGTAGAATTGGAATATTCTATCATGTAGAAGATAAAGATCCATCAAAGGAGCTGAAGGGTACCTGGGCAGCAAGAATGAAAGCCCAACAAGTGTAGCATCTGGAATCTCTGTGAGAAACTGACTTCTGAGTTAGAAGTTGACCACCTAGTCCCAAGTGACTTTCATATTGTTGTCCTTCCAGCATATTTTATTTTTTCCCAGCATATTCTAAACCATAGGTGAATATTTTTTTAAATTATAGGGGCTAGCTCATTTTCGAGATTACCCTTTCATCTGTGTTTCCTGTGTTGATTACATAAACGAAGATAATTTGTTGCATTGGTCAAATTTTGTGGACCATCAAGTAATATCAGGAATTTTGATCTTTCCAAACACCATGACCTGTTAGTACCTGTATTGCAAACCATAATGCACAAAAAGAAAAGGGGAGAGAGAGCAAGAAGGAACGTGCCTCCTATAGAGGAAGGCTGGGGGTGAGGGGTGGGGTTCTTGGGGGATGGTGGTAGGGAAACAGAGAACTTGGTGGTGGGAAATGTACATTGGTGGAGGGATGGGTGCTGGATCATTGCATGATTGAAACCCAATTATGAACAGCTCTGTAATGGTCTATATCATGGATATTCAATTAAATTTTTTTTGAAAAAATAAAAAAAGGAGTTCATAACCAATTCAATCAGTTTAGTCAATGGCTGAATAAATAGCAGTACTCCTACATTAAAAATAAAATTTTTGTTCTTTCAAATGCAGTGTTGTAGTTCTCTCTTCTGAGCTTGAGTCCACAGATTTTTAGTGTCCTTTCCAAACTTTCCTAGGTTCTCTATATTTCCACGTACTTCAAACATCCTCCAGATATTCCAGTTTTGGTGAAGACGAATGGATGCTGGGTGGAAGGATGGTCCTTGCACTGTCCAATCTAGGGTACCCTATCTTAATCACTTTGGCCATTTTATCATGTGATGTTGCAGGTCCGCAATCTGGACCTTGGCATTCCCAGTTTACAGAGAGGTGTATTTCTTTCCTTGTACCACATTACCTACTATAGTGCTGTAACTGTTGCATTGACTTCTCTTTAACTGTTAAGGGAATTGAGGCCCAGAGAAGTGAATCATCTTGCCCAAATTAGCAAAGATGGGATCATGGCAGAAGAACCCAAGTCTTCTTGGGTCCAAAATTTGTCTCCTGAATTAGAGGTAATTGGAAGTTTAGGACTCCAGCATCTGTGTCATTTGTGCCATAGTGCCCAGGTGGTATACTTCGGGGTTCTTTTCCTATCTATCAAAATACAACCATGCTGGCGGCCACATGGGAGCCTTGTGGACAGCAGGTATGAGCCGGGGGTGTGGGGGCGACTAAAATCTCATGGGAAGGGGGGCGTTCCGGTCCGTCCTTCACGCCCTACCGAGGTCACCAGTTGCCCCCTGCGAGCGGCTCTCCAGCACGGCCACGGCCCCAGAAGCACAAGGACTTAATGCAGAACCCGGCAGCTTGGAGCAGAAAAGTGAAAGGACTATGCGTTAATCCAGGCCATCAGGTCTGTCCGGAGGGGAAAGGGTGTTGCCCCATTTGCCCTCTCTTCTCTGGAAAGAAGGATGGCGGCCGCATGGGAGCCTTGTGGACAGCAGGTATGAGTCGGGGATGTGGGGGCGACTAAAACCTCATGGGAAGGGGGGCGTTCCGGTCCGTCCTTCACGCCCTACCGAGGTCAGCAGTTGCCTCCCGCGAGCGGCTCTCCAGCATGGCCACGGCCCCAGAAGCACAAGGACTTAATGCAGAACCCGGCAGCTTGGAGCAGAAAAGTGAACGGACTGTGCGTTAATCCAGGCCATCAGGTCTGTCTGGAGGGGAAAGGGTGTTGCCCCAGTCGCCTTCTCCTCTCTGGAAAGAAAGATGGCGGCCGCATGGGAGCCTTGTGGACAGCAGGTATGAGCCGGGGGACTGGGGGCGACTAAAACCTCATGGGAAGGGGGGCGTTTCGGTCCGCCCTTCATGCCCTACCGAGGCCACCAGTTGCCCCCCACTAGCGGCTCTCCAGCACGGCCACGACTCCAGAGCACAGAAACCAATTTCTTAACTATCTGACTTTCAGTAGAAATACTTCCAGGGTCAATAAGTAAAATAGCAGAAATCCAAAACCAGCATATAATTCTTGAACCCAGCTGTAGAAAGCAAATCACTTCACAATGCTTTGTCAGCTTGTCTGATTCGGGGGAGGGGGGTAAACTCTAAATAATAGTGGTGAATCTTTTATTGAAACAATGAATCTAATCAAAGCAGATAGAGCGTTAACTAGAATTCATCTGCCCCACAGGGACTGGGAGGGGTGGGGGGTGGGGTTTTATTGGGGTTCTTCATGGTAAAAAATAAGTTTTGGTAAAGGGAAATGTGCTTGATATTTGCATGACTGAGACCTAAACCTGAAAGCTTTGTAACCTTTCCCATGGTGATTCAATAAATAAATAAATAAATTAAAAAAAAATAAAATAAAATATTAGCTATTATTATTATAAAAAAAACAAAAAAACAAAACAAAATACAACCATGCAAGCAAGCCGGGTTTCGCAAAGGATTCAGCACGATTGACCATATCCACACAATAACCAAGCTCATTGAGGTTTCTCTGGAGTACAAGATGCAGCTCTGTCTAACATTTATTGATTTAAAGAAGGCCTTTGATTCTGTTGAGACGGAAGCGGTCATTGAAGCCCTAGCCAATCAAGGCATTCAAACTCAATACATCAGGATCCTCCGTGAGCTGTATTACGGATTCACTACGAGGATCTCACCATTCTCAAGGAAGTGATCATACATGTCAAGAGAGGGATTTGGCAGGGTGATACCATTTCACCAAAACTCTTCAGTGCCGCCCTTGAGAACCTCATGCAACGACTGGAATGGGAAGGAATGGGAGTGAAGATAGATGATTGGCAACTACACCACCTCCGCTTTGCTGATGACATTGTTCTAATAATACCAAGCGTTACCAAGCAGCACAAATGCTGGCCGACTTCAACAGTGAGTGTGGAAAGGTCGGACTATAGCTGAATCTCACAAAGAAAAATGTTTATGAGAAACGGTCTCGTTCCGGATGCTCCATTCGCTCTCAATGGAACGAACATCTCTGAATGCAACAGTTATGTGTACCTAGTTCGAGAAGTCAACATGATGAATGACCTGGCACCTGAATTGTGCAGGAGGAAGAGAGTGACTTGGAACGCCTTCAAGGCGTCAAAGAAATAGCTAAGAGGACAAAGAACCTCCGGGTCCGGGCACATCTCTTTGATTCCACTGTTCTTCCTGCATTAACATACACCTCAGTGACGTGGGCCCTATGAAAACAGGATGAGAACGCTATTTGGATCTCCCAAAGAGGAATCGAAAGAACTATGCTTGGAGTATTACGCTTCACTCAAATGAGAGAAAGAATCCTGAATTCTGACCTCCAAGAATCATGTCAAGAATCAGGGCTGCTGTCTCGTTTGCCAAGGCGTTGAAAATCAGATGGGCTGCTATCCTTAGGTGTCAGCCTCATGAAAATTTTAAAAAAGTAAAAGAAAAATCTGATGGGCTGGACACGTAATGAGATTTGGAGACCACCGCTGGACTAGAGCCATTACTGACTGGATTCCATGGGACATCAAAAGATCGCCCACCTATGAGATAATCAGACTTCTTTGTCAAGACCCTGAACGATTGGTTTGAGGCTCTTCGTGTTCCTAGAAGGAGCAGATGCCATTGAGCTACACTAGTACGTGACAGGAATGAATGGAGATGTTACTGGCGCCCACTAGAGCAAATTGATGAGTAATGGGATGTCAAGTGATCAAGTGATTAAAATAAAACTCCTGGGACACGACAGGGAACTAGCCCACAAGATCTGTTTGCATGTGCATGTATATGTGTGGATGCAGAATTGTACCTCTGTCTTTTTATCTATGCATGGTGTGGGTGTAAGAAATATTGGTGTGGGTGGAAGAAATATTTTGCTGTATTTTGTTTTTTTTTGCTTTTTGAGTCACACCCAGAGATGCACAGGGGTTAATCCTGACTCTGCACTCAAGAATCACCCCTTGCGGTGCTCAGGGAACAATATGGGAGACTGGGAATCGAACCTGGGTCAGTCACGTGCAAGGCAAATGCCCTACCCGCTGTGCTATCACTCCAGGCCCAATGGCTGTCTTCTTTTATCTTGTCTGAGAAGACATTGGCAAAGTACTGCAGAACAAAATATCTAAATTATAGCTGCTTCTCAGTTTCATCTAATAAAAATCATGTGGACTTCATTTTATCAATTCTGCTAAATTTTAAAACTATTCTAGAAATCCATTTTTTAAAAAAAAGTGGAAGTTCGAAATTTAATTATTTTAGTATTATGCTACTGAGAGTATCTCACCCTCATGGGAAAGCCTGGCTAGCTACCCATGACGTACTCAATATGCCAGACACAGTAACAACAAGTCTCACAATGGAGATGTTACTGGGCCCACTTGAGCAAATCCATGAAAAAAGGGAGGACAGTGCTACAGTGCTACACTATTATATTATAAAAGTGAAGTTTAGACAGAAAAAAAAAGCACATATCTGTAGGTTGAAATCCCTGGGTTTATAATATTAAACTATTGTTTTCATTTTCTCCCTTAACAAAAATGTCACGGTCACGGTCCTCCCGTTGTTCATCGATTTGCTTGAGCGGGCCCAGTAACGTCTCCACTGGAGACTTTGTTGTTACTGTGTCTGGCATATCGAATACGTCTCGGGGAGCTTGCCAGGCTCTGCCGTGCGGGCGAGATACTCTCGGTAGCTTGCCGGGCTCTCCGAGAGGGGCGAAGGAATCGAACTCGGGTCGGACAAAAATGAGTGAAAATAATTTACTTTGAACATACAGATGCTTAGATTTACCACTAAAAACATGATATTGAATAAGTCATTTCAGAAAACAAAGAAACTCACAGAGTCACTGAGAAAACCATTTTCTTTTCCCTTTCTTTTTTAGATAATACTGAATCTCAGCAGAAAAATATGGCTAATTAGAACTGTTTTCTTTGGGAAGATCTTCAGTTCAAGAAAATTGATCCTTGTGACTTTTGTGTGTGAGCTCTATGAGGAATTAATGCTTGTGGAGAGTTATTGTTAGCAAAACTCTATATTTAAATTCTTCTGACCTCTTTCCTTAATTTGAGAAATTACCATTTATTGACAAGTTTTGAAGATGGAGAAGTGCCATCCAGTGGTGATTGAAGACATTTTCCCTTAAACACGTATTTCAAAGGTGTCAGACATGTTTTCCTTTTGATAGAGGTGCCTTCCTTATATTCAGATTTGGCAGCCATGTGAACTAACTTGATTGTTTCTGTTTGATCCTCAGAAGATTTAACACGAGGAGTCTTTCATTTTGCACTTTGCTAAAGCGCGGTTACAGGAGAAAAACTAAAATTCATAATCTTCTAGATCCTCATAGAGCTCTAGAATGGAAACTTGTGTACATGGTTCCTATTTCCTTGGTGGAAAAATGGTGGGAAAAAATGTAAGAGAAATGTGAGTGACTTGAGTGCCTTTTGGAATCTCTTTACTTGGTGATTCATGCAAGTAAGAGTGTATTGTTTCACAGAAAGTGTTGACCACAAAAATTTTAAAAAGGAGATAGAAATCAGAAGTCCATAAATGGACTTTTATATTGTGTCAAATGTTAATTTGCCTAATGAGATACAGCTCTTCCTGATTGATTGTTTACTGAGAGGCTGTTGAGGAACAAAAGTTCTATGTATATGTCAGGGTTATTTGTTTGATTATGTAAAAAATCATTATGTTAAAATGAACTTTATAAAAATTTATAAACTTGACAGTGCAGATATGATCCTTTTCATCCCATTTAATGATGGTTCCCATAGCTATTCAGAGTAGTCCAAAGAGTATCTAAGAAGCTATTTACATAAAAATATTGGAATGTTATTAGAATTTCTAGGTTAGTTATAAAACTGAGAAATGTCATCCTGGGCAATAAACTGTATCCAAAGTAATTTTAAATCATCTGTTTTATTATACAAAAATGTTCTTGTACCTTAATCAGATTGTTCATGCTTACTTGTAGTGTCATGATTTGAGACTGTTGGTCAGTAAATAGCAAACAATCATTGACTTGAACAGAACACATTTCTTTCTTTTTCTTTTTTTCTTTTTTGGGGTGTGGGAGCAACTATTATTTATTTCTAAGCCTTTTTTTAATTGATTGAGATTCTGTGATATACAATACTGTTATGATGGTTTCTGTGCATGTAATTCCAACACCACACCCTTCATCTAATCACCCTCCAACTTAGTTTCATTCCAAGCTGTATCCTGTGAAATTACCTAATAATTGTGGACAAAATGCAGAATCTTCCAAAGCAGGGGGAGAGGATACAATATAATACAATTTGTGTTGTATCTATCAACACAAATAGATACTTAATGCTTGAGGATAAAATTTATTTAGTTTTATTTCTATTTTTTTAATATTCGCACCTTTCCTTTTGAATATTCTGTCTGAACAAAAGATTGACGTGAGATTAAAGCAAGATTAGAACACATCATGCATGAAACAATTTTATAAGTACAAATTTGCATATTTAGGTGGCATGAAAGATTAGACTAACAAAATGTAACATTGTAGAGTCACTAAATTGGTGCCTACTTTCCCCCACTAATTAATATATAATTAACATATATATAATATGTGAATTAATATACAAGGTAGAATACAGGAGAGCCATCATTTTATTGATAAGATCTGCAATGATGATGGTGATAGTTGAGAGCATAACTCTGTTCCTATACTGAATCTACCTTCTATTTATAATCATCATGAAAAAAGAAAGTGTTGGTTCTTTAGTTTGTTTCCAGAAGACAAAATGTGCCTTAGGAATTTCCCTTACTATACTAGTCTCTTAATATTTGTAAAGATGATTTCTTGACTCAATGAAGTTGATAGCTATAACTTACCATGACCGGGAGATGTTTATGTTTAATAGGAGTGGTGTGAGGAAGGCTTTTGCTGTTTACTTTATTTTTTTTATATTGTCCCATGCAAATATATAGTTAAAGAAAAATAAAACACATTCCTTAAAAGTTTTAAATAAATGAATAATAAAGTTAAAAACATTATGTATAGTACATATAATTATAAAAATATCCCTTTATCTTTTTTCTAACATTTTTATTGAATCATAGTGAGATACACAGTTACAAAGTTGTTTATGATTGGGTTTCAGTCATATAATGTTCCAACACCATTCCTTCAGCAGTGTAAACATTTCCCACCACCAACGTCCTCAGTTTCCCTTCTGCTGCCCCCCTCTTGCTCCCCTTCCTTCACCTTCTCCTTATCCTCCTCCTCCTCTGCCTCCTCCTCCTCCTCCCCTCTCTCTTTCTTTTTAGACACTATCCCTTTTTCATTTAAAAATGTTTAGAATTTTATTTGTAACTTTATAATTTTTCCTTGAATGCTGCAAATTTAAATTTTGTTTTAGTTTGGAAAAAGGAAAAGGTCAGTTTTTGGTAGTACACACCAAAAACCAATTACAAATAACATAGATTAAGAATTCTTAGAGATTGAATAATTGATGATATGAACGATGAAACTCCTTTTGTTCTGTGAGAGTAATTCTATAGTTTTAGAATGCTCTTTAGTAAATGTAATAGAATTCAAGTAATTCTAAACTTGAAAGCCTTGCTCCATCAGGATCATATTTTCAGTATTAATTACCTGGTGGTCACACTACAGAAGATGCTTACTATAGTATCAATGAGATAATGGCTGATTATAAAAGGTCAATGCAATCATTCTTTAATTTTCCTGCAATAATGTTTTTTCCCACCTTTTCCTGTCATAGAGGTGTGCAGTTTCTTATTCTAAACCTTAAAAAGACAAAACTTTCAACATGACAAAGGTTTTTTTTTTAATGAAAATTGATTACTGAAAATTCTCAAAATGAATCGACTTCTTAGGTTGTTGTTTACATTGTCATTCATTGGTCTCAGATTCTCATTTGCTGATTCTATTCCTAATTCTTCTGTGTTTTTGCAGACTTATTGCAACTTAAAATTGAAAACTCTTATCAGTTTATTCAGAATGTAATATACTTACTGTCTTTTCTGTTGTATCCATTAACAAGAGTGAAGATGGGCAGATGGTACTATCCTAGTAAACAAGGTTTAGAATTCATTGGTTATTGTTCCATTTACCAACACTGTTGGTGAGTGTTGTTTTATAAATGATATTTAATATGTTTATGGGATAAGGAATCCAAGAAGAGAATACAATTAGCAAAAAAGGGAAGAAAGAAATAGACATTTAGGAAACATGGCAAGAGGAAAGAATTAATGCCAGGCTTAACTAAAAGTGCCTGATAGAGACAATCTGTAATAATTGATTGCTTAGAGATTATCCAATGGGTAGTCACTTTTAATTTTTCTTCACTTATCCCTTCTATTCCCTTTTTGATTTTCTCATTGTGGTGCGAAACAGTTATAGTGCACAAAGGTATCCCAAAGAAAGTGCTAGAGATTGCCTGTTTGTGTGGGTGGTACTGGTTACTGAGCGCCACCTTCTCTGCCACCGAGTCCCAAAAACTCATTAACTTTCTCCAAATGCTGCATACTCTCATTCTGCTTTGCTCTTCTAGTGTTTGTCTAAGTATCCAGAATTTTCCTTTACTAGTCAGTTTCTTCACTTGGTTGATTTTGAGGTGAAGAGGCAACTATTATAGATTGAAGTAATAATTGGATGAGAACAGGATATTATTGGATGCCCTTTCTCAAATGTTTTAAGAAGTTGAAGATTGTTGAATGTTAGAGTCAGGGAGGAGGGGTCTTCTACTTGGTATATTCTGATGTGAGATCACAATATTACAGATTGGCAATTAATGACTAAATACCAGTGTCTAATGTGATAGAAAATCCAAACCAAGCTGGCTAGAGCAAAGGTGATTTATTGCCATAGCAACTGAAAAGTCCGGGGGAAAGCTGGAACCAGGCACTTATCCTTGATTATTAAGACTTGGCTGCTCTCCACCTTTTGGTTCTGTCTTTGGCTCTGTTGGCTTCAATTCCAGATTGGGGGAAGTTGGCCCTAGTCGGTTATTACCCTGAATCAAGTGTTATAGGGAATCTGTAGTCCTGTCTTTAAACAGTGTCTCAGAATTATGCTTTCTGATATATATAAAAAGAAATCAGTAAGAAAGTAATATCCAAGGCCAGGGAAACAGGCCAGGAGGACTGGGCAATGGCTAATCAATGGTGTGGGAGATGGAGGGTAGTTAAGATAGAGGAGGATCCATTATGGCAGTATTAGGTGGAAATGGTCACTGTGGAAAAGAACTGAGTGTTGAAAGCAGGTAGAGGGTTACATGTGATAACCTTTCAGCATCTGTATTGCAAACCATAATGCCTAAAATGAGAGAGAGAAAGAGAAAGAAAATGAGACACAGAGAGAGAGAGAGAGAGAGAGAGAGAGAGAGAGAGAGAGAGAGAAAGAAAGAGGTGCCTGCCATAAAGGCAGACTGGGGTGGGAGTGGCTTGAAGGGGTGGGAGGGAAACTGGTACACCAGTGCTGGGAAATTACACTGGTGAAGGGATGGGTGTTGGAACATTGTATGACTGACACTTAATCATAAACAATTTTGTAATGCTGTATCTCATGGTGATTCACAAAGCACAAAGCACAAATCATCCTGTTAATCGTCGATTGCCTCGAGCAGGCCCCAGTAACGTCTCCTTCATCCTAGCCCTGAGATTATATTCAAGGCTCTTTAGGAGAATGAGACCCATCATTGCTACTGGTATTTGGCATATTGAGTACGCCATGGGGAGTTTGCCAGACTCTGCCCTGTGGGCAGGCTACATTCGGTAGTCTGCCAGTTTGTCCAAAGTAGTAATGAGATAATAAGATGTCATAATAAGATGTCGCACGGCCGCAAATGCGGCCACGTGCTTCCGGGAGCTGTTTTTTTTTTTTTTTATATATATCGTGGTGATTCAATTAAAAAAATCAATGAATGGGTAAAAACGTTTATTGTTATGATAAATAAATATCTTCATGCTTAATAATTATGCCTATTTCACTTTGTTGGTTTGTTTTGAGTCATAATTCTACTCAGTGAATATATTGGTGCCAAATGATTATTTCTAATGATTCTTTGGGTTCTTAGTTATTTGCACTAGGTATAATAGATAGTTAATATAAATATGTCAGCTAATCTTCTGGAAGTATTTACTTTTCATTGTGGAGCTATTCTATTATGTCCCTGATTTAAATTAATTCTTTTTTCAGAATTAGTTGACTTGTTGTTTATATTGAATATGGTTACTGGACTCAAAGAATCTAAAACTTTGTGTCTGTGTGCTCAGAGGCCTTCAAAATTCATAGAAAAATGTAGCAATGAAAAAAGCAAGAGAGTAACCTAAAATTTGTATTGCTTTAACATGAAGAGGTCTTTTAAGAGATAAGAGATAACCTATTATCAGGGACAGTTTTCATTCTTTTGATTGGTACTGAGCACCAAAGGGAAATGTGACGAGAACAAGGATGATAATTGGAAATGAGAGGGTTTGAATGTTATAATATTGTGTCATTACAGATTGGAGTAATAATATAAATAATGCTAGCATTATTCTTTCACAGTTGTGATAAGATATAAATTAAACATGATCTCTAAGCATGCTTGAAATTCATTTCTGTAGGGTGTATTATCATGGGATGTGTAAAATAGGTGGTATAACATGTCATTATAAAAGCCGAAAAACATTTTATAATAGAGAAAGTGACCTCAAGTACATATGACTTTGTGTCATTTTACTAATGCTTAGACTGAAGCGATAGCACAGTGGGTAGGGCATTTGCCTTGCACGCGGCCGACCGAGGTTCGATTCCTCGCCCATCTTGGAGAGCCCGGCAATTTACCGAGAGTATCTCGCCTGAGTGGCAAAGTCTGGCAAGCTACCCGTGACGTATTTGATATGCCAAAACCAATAACAACAAGTCTCACAATTTGTTGTGAGATGTTACGGTGCCCGCTCGAGCAAATTGATGAACAATGGGAGGACAGTGCTACAGTGCTACTAAAATGCTTAATTTTCTGAGTTTAGCAAATGGGAATACTTGGATTAGCTTTTATTTTATAATAAAGGAAAATATCATACTTGGTTACTCTAAAAAAACTATTCCGCATTTGTGTAATTATGCTTGTCTCTTAGTGATAATGTCATTTTCAAAGCTTTTTTCTTCTTTAAATTTTTACTGAATGCCAATCTTTCTTGCTGGTTAAAAGAAGAAAGTAGAGGAGATTCAAATATTAGTGATATCAGAGAATTTGAGGTCTTTTCTAATCATGCTTATTGGTACATTTTGTGTAATCTCAAAACTCATTGATATGCACTAATTTAAAATGAATTTTCTGGGGCTAGAGAGAGAGTACAAATAGTAGCACACTTGCTTTGCACACGGCCACCCTGGAATTCAATCTCTGACATCCCATATTGTCTTCCAAGACCCACCAGGATTGATCCCTGATCACAGAGACAGGAGTAAATCCTAAGAACTACCAGATGGGGCCCCCAAAAAACAAAAAGGAAACATGAACTTATTTCCTTAACCACAGGTTCTTAGAGCTCTAATTACCTGGGAAGTTGCAATTGTACAGCATTTTAATAAATTGGTTAACATCCAAAGATGCTGTTGAATATTTGAAGTATTCAAGGACATTGCAGTTTCAGTTAAATAAATGTAATTGTTCATCATAACAAAAAGATGTGAATTTAGAGGAGTTTTATAATGTTGCTCTTTCATGATAATCTGGCTGTTGTGCATGAGTTTAAAATAATTCAGAAGCTTGGAAACGTGGCACAAATTAGTGTTTTAGATGTACACATGCAATTTGTAGGAATAAAATATGGTATAGTAGTTATTGGATAGAGTCTGGAATGGACTCACGTTCAAAGGGTTAGATCCTTCAAGACACTTAGCTATGTTACACTGTGCATGTTAACTGAACTGTTTGTGCTTTGGTTTTCTCAGCTATAAAATAGGGTTGGTGGTGTTCGCTACCATTTGTTTTGGAGAGATATTGTGAAGTTTATGTGTAAAGTGCTAAAATAATGCTATATAAGAATATGCTATTATGTTTACTTCTGTAGACCATTATAGGATCATTTTCAGCATCCTGAAAATACAATGTAGTAATATGTAGAAAGATTTATGAAGACATCTCTATTAAGTTTAAGCATACTGCACTGAAATATTTTTAATTATCTTTGCTTGAGGAGGAAGTTTGGGCCACCCTAGCATTACTTAGGGGCTACTACTGGCTCTGTGCTCAGGGTTACATGTGGTGCTGGGGATCTAATTGAGGTCAGGCACACACCAGGCAGGTGACCTAACCGCTGTACTATTTTTCGAACCCTGATAAATATCTTCAAGCCACAAGTATGGACTACTGTATATCCCCCCTGCCCCCCTGCCCCCTGCCCCCAAGACATATTGCTCACGTTCTTCCACACACCTTAAGAGAGCTGTATTTTGAAATATGTGCTGGGTCTTTATTGCATTGGAATCATACAGACTGCCTCTAAAATGTAGATCCTCGGGTTCCATCCTAAACCCACTCCATCAGAACTTCTCGATGTGCAAATCAGTAATTTAATACATGAATTGATCCTTAAGGCAGACAAATTTTAAAACTTTTCCCACAATTCCCTCTTGTGTAACTTGTCTTAATGCTTTCTTACTTTCTTACTCCAAGTCACCTAATGTTCAAGGAATGAACGATTTTCTTTCAAAATCACAGCAGCTTAGATCAAATTTGATGGTTTTCTAGATGGGGAGGAAGTCGCACCAGGCTGTGCTCAAGGCTTCCTCCTGGCTCTGAGCTCAGGGATCACTCCTGGTGTTGCTTCTGGGGCCTCTTGTGATGCTGGGGAAAGAGCCTTAGTTGGTATGCAAGACAAACCCCTTAACTGCTGTACTAACTCTTCAGGCCACCAAATTAATTTTTTTCTTGCTCATCCCAAGCTTTGGTTGTTATTGCTTCATTCCTTTAATCTGTATTCTTGTCAGCACTCCTAACTTATTGTGTTACTATTATGTACTATAAGTGAGGTGTAAAATAATCCTGGCTTTTAAATTCCACAAATGATTTTCAGTTGTCTCATTTAGTCTTTACTTAAACTTTCTCTTCCTTTATTTTATTTCTCATTTCCTTCCTTTCTGTCAGTGAATGTTCATTCCTGATTTAGAAGTCAGGGATAGATTTGTAGCTGCTGAAGGAGAACATTTTTTTCCCCTCCCAAATTCTTTAGTCCCATGGAAGTTTTATTTGTTAAGGAGAAGAAACAGGTGCAGAAAATCTAGTCTTCAACAATCCCCATGGGCTATGTCTGTGGGCTGTGTCTCTTAATTAGTCTCCATTTGAACTCAGTATTCTTGTTTATGGGTTCCTGGCCATAAACATGTGAGACATCATTTAGGGATCTCAGACTGCACTGTTTGAATATACTTGTTGGAGAAAATTGCATTTAAGTCTTAAAATATATCTTATATTCAGTTTTTCCTAAATAAAAAGTCAGGTGTAGCCATGTGGAAATAATACATACATGAAAATTTTATGACTTCTTGACCAAGGTAAAGATTAATACAAAGCATTTGGGCTCATAGAGCGCATAATGCAGCTCTTCTTTAAAACACATGAATTTGTTATGTTCGTGTGACTGATCACATAGATCCATTGGAATCTTAATGATCCGTGAGATAAATTGTTCACATTTTTAGAGGTACATCTACATTACAAAACAGTGCTTTCAGGAGTCCTCTGCAGTCTTGTGCTTTCAAAACTACTTGAGTTTCACAGTGTTGAAAGGAACAATATTGTGATTCATAAGCAAAACACTGTACTTAAAGGAAAACAATGAGAGTTATGGAAAAGGAGGACACAGATATGTCCCCAAATTTACTTACTTTAAAAGCAACATGGAGATATTCTAAAAACTGGTTTTAGTACTTTAGCATGTAGAATGCAAGGAACTTAAGTCCTGGAAATCTTTGTCTTCTTTGAAAGCATTAGTATTTCTTGCAATAACTAAATAGTTTTAAAAACCATTCTCAAATAAGAAATGTAGTGAAAAATCAATTTATCAGTAAGGCTTTTGCTTCCATTGTTTTATCAGTTTGAGTTTTTTCATATTTATGTGATATCAAGGAAGTAGTTGTGAAAGTTCTTTGAGGTTATCATTTCACTTGATAATTTTTTAGTTTGATTGGGCACCTTTTCATTTTATTTAAGAGAATATTTCATATTGTTGCTTAGATTTTTATTAGAATATTTTTTTGTCTGTGTGCCATGAATTGAACCCAAATTCTCACATGTCAAAGGCAAACACTCTAACACTGAACAGCATCTTTAGCTGATTTTTAACAAACTAAATTTAATAAATAAGTTTAAGTCTAATTATAGCTATGGTCATAGTATAATGCCAAAAAGGTAATGAGTAGTAAAAGAATCAAGAGAAGCTCCTGTACAATTTTTTTTTTAGCTTATTCTCTAATCACTCATTTGAGTTGGATGGCTTTTGATGTCTTAGTTGCTCACTGCCTGGAAGTCTTTGATTTCTATTTAATGAAAATATATTCGATTTTTTTAATGAACATATGTTTTTTTTCCTGTAGGAATGCCTTCTGCAGCTATAATAGTCAACCTTCTTTCAGTTTTACTCATTCCGTCTGTGTTTGGAGAAACAGAAATAAGGTTCGCTGGACAAATAGAATTTGTGGTTAATGAAACAAGTACAACAGTTATTCGACTTGTCATTGAAAGGATAGGAGAGCCAGCAAATGTCACTGCGATTGTGTCGGTAAGAAGTGGTTGTATTTCTGTTCCTACTGAAATAGAATGAAAGGGTTTCATTTCAATGACAGGTTTTTTAAATTCTTTTATTGTCTGCAATTCTAAGTGTTTTCATTATGATAAATGATTTTTAGATACAACGTTCCATTTATAGCTGTTAGAATTTTGTACAGTATTACAGGATAGTTATATTTGTTTTTGCCAATAATACACTTTAAGGATATAAACTTTTTGTTTTATAATCTATGTCTTTTGACAAAAAGAACTGTCAATAAACATTTCTAAGTACAATAATATTTTATCTTGGGTAGTTTGGATTCTAGTTATATTGGCTCAGGTATATTGTTGATTGGTGACTTAGAGAAAATAGGTCAAGTATTTAAAAGTAGAAAAATGAAAATTAAAAATCTGGAGAAGTCTCTTCCAAGTGAATTAGTGTACTAATTTAAGTAGTTCAAATTAGCTAGCTTTGTGAACTATTCTACACAGAGTTAAATCAGTTAGTGGATTGTGTATTTGTGTCTGTATTCAACCAGAAAATATTATAAGAATGCCATGGCTGATATCGAAGCTCAAATTACTTGAAATTTTTGTTTTTAAAATAAAAAATTTAAGTAATAAACTCAATTATCACATTGTGAAATGAAAATGAGAAAAGGAAGAAAAACTATAATATAACTCGATATAACTTTGTGCATTGCTTTTAGTTTTTAATTAGTGGTATGCATATATTTGTTGAATTAATTTTTTAAAAATTTTTATTAGTGAAACACCATGAGTTACAGTTGGAGACTTACAATTTTTTGTGCTTGGGTTTCAGTTATACAATGATCAATTAATTAATCAATGAATTAATTTTTAACTTGAGCATATAATATAGTTGACAGTGCATTATATTTAAAATTATTTTTGTATAATTTTGATTATATTATGGCATATTTATTATTCATTTCTGCCATTTTCACAATTTTCTTGATGATGTTGATGCCATTTTCAGTCATTCCTCAACTACATTTTAAGTGAGGCCACTTTCAGTTTTTGTTTTATTTTATTCTTTTGTTTTTTGGGCAACACCTGGTTTTGCTTAAGGGACTATGTATGCAAGCAAGGCAAATATCAGCTGTCTCTGGTCCCTGCTTTCAGTTTTCAGTTTGGGGGCCATACCTGGTGGTGCTCAGGGCTTAATCCTGGCTCTTTGCTCAGGAATCACTCCTGATGGGACTCAGGAGACCATATAGGGTGCCAGGGATTCAATTTTAATTCTCCTCATCTTTCCCTTTGTTGCAATTTTAGGGGGCTGTGGTGAGCAAGGTCATAACACATATCTGACTGTGGATCTTACACATTTAGTCATGGGGCTCACGCACGTGGCTGTTGTGTGCAGCGGGTCACTCTCCTTTAGTTAGAGTGGTGTGCGCATGAGCTTATCAGTGATCACACTCCATGTTTAATCAACTAAAAAGCACCTCCAGGCCCTTTCACACATTCTGTCAGTGCTTGACCAGGGTCACTGAAGTATTGACACTTGTGCTTGCCAGAGGTCATAATTCCTGGCCATGATGATGACACAGTTTTATTTTTTATTTGTTTTTACTTATTTTTTAAAAAGGGATTGTTATTTTATTTTATTTTATTTTATTTGCATTTTGGTTCACACCCAGCAATGAACAGGGGTTACTCCTGGCTCTGCACTCAGGAATTACTCCGGTGCTTGGGGGACCATACGGGATGCTGGGAATAGAACCTGGACAGGCTGCATGCAAGGCAAACGCCCTCCCTGCTGTGCTATCACTCCAGCCCCATGGCACAGTTTTAAGTGTTGCATATTTGCCAGCGGTTGCTGGCCTTTGAATTGTGGTGCTCACAAACACCTGGTGGTCAGGTGGCCAGAAGTTCCCTGTGGGCTAGAGACCAGGAACAGTAGCTGCCAGACCCAAACTGTGTGACAGTTCTCAGGGCACTGCTGGCGTCAGGATTTGGTCTCAGCCATTTGCTTGTGGAACAGCCATCTGCAGCCATTGAGCCGTTTCCCTGTCCCCTTTAGTTTTTACTGTTATAAATGTTGCTCTGCTGAAATGGTCTACATTGGTGTTGATTCTGGTAAATCTTGGGTAGTTATTTTTTCAGGTGGGTAACTACCTGAAAATTAGAAACTAGAAAACTGGAAACTGAATAAATGTTCTAAATTGACTATAACCCTTAATTTTAATTTGTGATTATCATATATTTTTCTCCCTGATAGTTAAATCCTTCAGTTTATTGTTTATTGAGTTTATTGACAAAAGAACTCTCTTTTGGATTTCTACAGGAATCTGCTTCTTTATGATTTTGTGATTATTGCTTCCTGGAGAATCGTATCAGCAATGCTGATGATTCAGAGTGAAGTCTTAAAAATATAAGAAGCTAATAAAAGTTCAGAGCAGAAACAAAATCTTTTGCGTAAAATTGTTACCTTTTGTAATGTTTTAAAGGTCATTTTTAATAATTGTAAAATATTTGTTTTGTTTTTTCTTCTTGTCTATGAATATCATTATTATTAGATGATTCATATTTATTTTTCTGTCAATTGCCCAAGTAGTCATCAGTTTTGCTATGCTAGTAGTTATGTAAGAGCTACTTATATTTTGCGTTTGTAGCTTTATGGAGAAGACACTGGTGATTTTTTTGACACATTTGCTGCGGCTTTTATACCTGCTGGAGAAACAAATAGGACAGTGTACATAGCTGTATGCGATGATGACTTTCCAGAGCCTGATGAGACTTTTACGTTTTACTTAACAGTGCAGGTAGGTTCTCTGTTCTGTTTTAATCGTGACCTCAGAAGTCTTGCACACGTCATGATCTAGTTTTCTTTTCTTCCTGTTTTTTTTTTTAATTTTTATAATTTTTAAACCTTTTCTATTGATTGAAGTTCTGTGTTCCAGTACTGTTGATGATGGTTTCCCATACACATAATTCCAATGCCACACCCATTGCCAGCGTCTCCATCTCCCTACCCCCAGGACCCTTTCAACTGCCTCAGTCCCCACTACTTTTTTTTTTTTGGAGACAAGCCAATTTAACTGACTGGTGGTGGTTTTCACACAAGCCACAAATAACCTCATTGGCAATTCCATGGTCTGATTATTCCTCTTGCTAACTTGTTTAGAAGACCGTGCTGTCAATTTTGGATCCAGTCAGCTCCTCTAAATCATTTGTTAGTTTCCTTGACTGCTGTCTACCTGATGGACTCTGTTTGACTTGCTGTAACAGACTACCATAAACTGGTTGACTTAAGTAGCAGGATCTTATTTCCCAGAGCTCATTTACGAATCCCGTGTGAGATGCTCAAGAAAAGTTTGTCTCCCTTTTGCTCCTTTTCTCTTTTATGCCTCTCCACGCCACCAGATGCACCAAAAAGTGACTCATTTTTAGTTCAAAGAAGAAGGACATAATTAAAAAATCAGTGTGGCAGTGTTACATTCCTGTGCTCTAAATTCAGTGTACCTCTTGGAAGGAATAACCTAAAATTTGATTATTATTGGCTTGTTCTGCTAGGTTAAGTCAGTGGTTCTACTCATTTGACAGGTCTAAGTTTTCTGAAATGCACTGAAAATAATTTTTTTTGGTTAGAACAGTTATATTAGTATGATTAAAATTTTTGTGAAAATAATACTCAAAATGTTAGATTTTGCTTTAGCAAATTGATTCTGTCATATTCCTTTATGCTGTTATTGAATAGCAATAGAAGACTGCAGAAAATCCTCCTCATTTTTATAATAAATTTGAAACTTTGCCTTTCATTTGACACTATGATTTATAGAGTTCTTAAGTGTCAGCGCCTTTAATGTAAGAAAAAAAACCTCATTTGCATAGAAGTTCATACCCTGTCATATTAGTAATATCAGCAGAGTAGTTAAAGTATAATTAGCCAATGATTACTTATAATTATAACAATTTATATTATTTATAGTGATTAATGGGTTGAAAAACTTTTTTTGATGGATTCTTTTTGAGACCTATTTACCATGCTGACTTAATTTCAGCATCTTAATCTAAGTGAAAAAGCAGACTTGTATTTTTTTCAAATTCTGAGTGGTTACCTTGAATCAGATATTCAGTTAAAATGATTATTTAAAAAATGTGTTCATTTATTTTTGGGCTCTTATTTTAGAAACCTTCTGCAAATGTGAAACTTGGATGGCCAAGGACGATTACGGTGACAGTATTATCAAATGACAATGCATTTGGAATTATTTCCTTTAATATGGTATGGCTTCGATTTAATTAGTCTTGTTGTTGCTGCATAATAGCTTATCAAATTAAAAAGATTGTTTTTATGATGTGACCTAATATCCTGTTTTGTGATATTTAAATAAATTTTGCTTCATTGTTGTCTATATTGCACATTCTGTAGTCTATACCTACAGAATATAGTCTGTTCTAGGTGTGATTTCTCTGAGGAGGCCTGTATGATCATGGTCATCTCTTGTTCTTATCTCTTTCTGCTGCTCCTCTATCTCATTTGTTAGTTCCTTTGACTGCTGTCTAACCCGATGGACTCTGTTTGACTTGCTCTAACGGACTACCATAAACTGGTTGTCTTAAGCAGCAGAATCTTATTTCCCATAGTTCTGGAGACCAGGACACTGATAAGTCATTTCCTTTGAGTTCTTCATTCTGTTCTTTACTGTGCCCATACATGGTGAATGGGGCTGAGGACTCTGGAATCTCTTTAACTAGGTTATAATTTCCATTTATGATGATTTTGCACCATATGATCTCTTTTCTCCCCCAAATTCTAACTCCTGATACCATCACCTTAAAATTTAGAATTTAAACGTATGTATTGGAGCATGGGGGACACAAACTTAACTTGGTTTATGCAGATGTTTTTTTTAAAATTTTTTTCATTTATATATTTTATTTTATTTCATATTTTATTTCCATTGTCACTGTCACTGTCTTCCCGTTGTTCATCGATGTGCTCGAGTGGGCCCAGTAGTGTCTCCATTGAGACAATTGTTACTGTGTTTGGCATATCGAATACGTCACGGGGAGCTTGCCAGGCTTTGCCGTGTGGGCGAGATATTCTAGGTAGCTTGCCCAGCTCTCCGAGAGGGGCAAACACCCTACCTGCTGTGCTATCACTCCAGCTCCATTTTGTGCAGATGTTTGACATAACTCCTTTCTTTGATTTTTCTGATTGCAACCTCAAGAAAGTCTGCTTCTGCTGAAGGTTGAGAGTGAGTTGTAAGTGAGAAAAGAAAGTTGAAAAAGAATACAATAACATTAAAATCTAATCACAGATATTATAGGTTAAGAGATTCTGAAGTTAACCCTTCCCCTTAGATTTATTTATTTATTTATTTTTTTATTAGTGAAGCACCATGAGGTACAGTTGTAGATTTACAAATCCTTGTGCCTGAGTTTCGGTCATACAATGATCAAATACCCATCCCTCCACCAGTGCCCGTTTCCCCCCACCCCCCCTCCCACCCAGATTTCTTTCTTTTTTAAAAAAAATATAACTATTTATTTTTCTAGGCAAGGAAATTGTTGAATCAGTGGAATATACTTCACAAGCACAAATGACAACATCTAATAGCTATAATCTCAAAGTTATTTTAGAGGAGAGTGTGGAGTATAGTATTAAAAATGAACTTTGAATATACTTGATTAGGGGAAGGCTTATGTAAATATGCTTGAACATACTATTAAAATATATACATATTTTTGAGCAAAAAAGAGAATGTACATTTATTTTAACTGAGCATGGAATATTCACTAAAACGTACACCATAACTGTTATAAAGCACATCTTGACTATCACTGTCACCCCGTTGTTCTTCAATTCGCTCGAGCGGGCCCAGTAATGTCTCCATTCATCCCTGTCATGTGCAGGTGTAACCCGATGGCATATTGGGGACTCCTTCAGGGACAGGGGAATGAGGACCATTCACTGTTACTGTTTTTGACATATTGAGTATGCCACGGGTAGCTTGTCAGGCTCTGCCTTGTGGATGGGATGTTAAGCACATCTTAACAAATAAAATATGTATATATTTTTAATTGCCTCCAAAAGAGACATTAAAATAGAAATTTAATGAGATGATTAAATTATGGGCTGGCCAAAAATTAAGTTTTACATAGAAAAGTTCACAGATTAATCAATCATCAAATGTAATATCTTTCCCTTAAAACATAGCAATTTTTGACTCTTTTTTTCACTTCCTGCTTGCTTTCTAGGAAGGATAAAGAGGCAATTATGATTAATGTTTTATGTTTTTAAGTCAGTTAAGTGACTATGAAAACACCCCAAGTTGTTACCTGAAGAAGATATACTTGGTACCCAATCAGGATTTTAGAAATGACTTAAACAAGTCAAATACAGAATTAAGGAAGTTTGAGTCAGTGTTTTAATATTCTTTATCTGGATCTAAAAACTCTTGAAGAAATTAGAGAGAACAGGTTCCCAAGGCACAGGTGAGATTTTCAGCAGAATGAACCTCAGACTCTTAGATTTCTTTTTTTTTTTTTGTAGGAGTACTGCTATTTATTCAGCCACTGATTAGCTGATTGAATTGTGCATGAACTCCACCTTGCTCTTTTTTTCCATTTTTTATAATTTTATTTATTGAATCACCATGAGAGCAGTTACAAAGCTTTTGGGTCTAAGTCTCAGTCATACAATGAAACACCCGTACCTTCACCAGTGCCCATTCTCCACCACCAAAAATCCCAGTATACCCCCATCCCACACCCTCCCCCTGCCTGTGGGGCAGATGATTTCCACATTACTCTCTCTCTACTTTGATCACATTCACTATTTCGACACCAGACCCACCATTATTTGAGATTTTACCCCAACACTCAGATCTGCTGAAAAGGCAACAATAGGCAATTTGTGTTCTATTGCTGGTTATGAATAACATATGATGTCGTGTGGCTGCAGTAGGGCCATGTGGTTTTGAAATTCCGAAATTTTAACACTTAAATTTGGAGGGATTTCTGCCAAAAGCCACTGGGTTTCGAGATCTGCTCCTGAGTCTCTGGGATCATGGCCATTGAGCAGCTTGATGAGGAGCCAGAGAGGCCGTTCGTGGGCGATGACTTGGGGTCTCGTTGGGGTGGGGAGGACAGGCCCGGCTCCCCCCCACATCCCGTGAGGCCCAACAAGTTTCGTCACTGCGGGCCCAAGCCTGACTGTCTAATGGCCTCTGGAGGATGACAGCCACCAAGTCGCCAAGAGGGAGCAGGCGGAGGGACAGCACCCATTCCCCCCTGGGGCGGCCTGGTGACAGTAACCTACTGCGGGGTCCAGACACATTTCTGCCAAAAGCCGCTGGGTTTCGAGATTTGTTTCTGAGTCTCTGGGATCAAGGCCGTTGAGCAGCTTGATGAGGAGCCAGAGAGGCCATTCGTGGGTGATGACTTGGGGTCTCGTTGGGGTGGGGAGGACAGGCCCGGCTCCACCTGTCCCCCCATCCCGTGAGGCCCAACAAGTTTCGTCACTGTGGGCCCAAGCCTGACTGTCCAATGGCTTCTGGAGGATGACAGCCACCAAGTCGCCAAGAGGGAGCAGGCGGAGGGACAACACCCTTTCCTCCCTGGGGTGGCCCGGCGACAGTAACGTACTGTGGAGTCCGGATGCATTTCTGCCAAAAGCCACTGGGTTTTGAGATTTGTTTCTGAGTCTCTGGGATCATGGCCGTTAAGCAGCTTGATCAGGAGCCAGAGAGGCCATTCGTGGGCGATGACTTGGGGTCTCGTTGGGGTGGGGAGGACAAGCCCGGCTCCACCCCCATCCCGTGAGGCCCTGTGTGTCTTGTCACTGGGGGCCCAAATGTGACTATCCAGTGGCCTCAGATGGATGGCGGCCCCTGGGCCACCAGGGGGAACAGGCCAAGGCACGAAACCTATTCCCACCTGGGTTGGCCCAGCACCGGTAGCCTACTGCAGAGACCAGATGCATTTCTACCTAAAGCCACTGGGTTCTGAGATTCGTTTCTGAGTCTCTGGGATCATGTCCATTAAGCAGTTCAATCAGGAACCAAAGAGGCCTTGCCTCCAATTATATAGCTGAGCCGGAGGTGTTTTGTGGGTGTGTTTCCCACATACCTACCTTTTGGCCGTTTACTTTCTTGGTAAACTTTGCCCCAAGTTTTTGGGGTCTGGCCAAAGGCACAGCAGCAATTTTGGGGTATCTGGAAGTCTGAAGGCGCCATGAGGCTGCTGATGCACTCGCCTCACAGGTACAGATTGACCTGCTGGAGGCACCATACCCCCATTAGATTTCTTAAATGAATATTTTTCTAGGTTAAGACATCACTCTCACACCTGGCAGTGTTCAGGGATTATTCCTGACTCTGCACTGAGGAATCATTCTTAGTGGTGGTCGAGGGACCATATGGTATGCTGGAATTTAATCTGGGTTGGTTGTGTGCAAGGCAAATGCCCTACCTGCTGTACTATCTCTACAGCCCCTTTCTTTCTTCCTGTGTCTCTGACCAGTCCGATGTTCAGAGGGTTTTATTGTTAGAAAAAAATCTTCCCTTGAGATAAATTGTTTCTAGTACATACAATACAATGCAATATTCTACCACTGAAACTGAACACGAAATTTTAGACGATAATAAACTTCCTGATAGTCTTTTTGAATCATGTCACTAATTATATTTATTAACCTCTGATGTGATACTCTCCAGCTTTTAATTTATTTTCCAATTTAGATTCTATTATAGTTGGTTATATTGTATATCACTTTATTAGTACCATAATTTATCTTTGAAAAGGTTGGCTATAGATAAATATGTCCTTTATAGCTGTAGTATCTTATTAAAAAGGGTGTATGGGTAATGTCAACATAGTAGACATTTTTTAACCTCCATTATGTTGCCATTTACCAAAATTAATGAATCAATCATTTCTATATGAATGGTTGGAAATTATTAGTTAATTCCAAAGCAGACTCCCTTAATTGCTTAATTTTTCTTTGCCTTTCCTCTTTATACAGTCCCAATTTATCACTGCAAATTAATTCTAGTTTAAAGATTTCATGCTTTTTAACCTTTTTTCTATACCTCCCCTTTCTTTTCTCCTTTCTCTTTAACATGTCACTCTAACTTGTAGGAATGAACCCTGGTCTCTGCCATAAATTCCAAATCCCTGACCAGTAAAATCTCAACACTGCCCGAAGGCTTCTAACTAGCCACCTTTACCACAGGCTTCCAGTTAAACTAAGGGTCAGATGAATTTCCATTAGCTTCTAAATAGGTTGACATTGATTCCTGGCCTACTTTATGACATTAATAGTAAGATAATATTGATGATGATGATACATTGCTGGCAACATTTACAAACTTTCACTATGTATCTAGGGTAAAGGTACTAGGATATCTAGGTATTAGGTAACTAGGTACTAGGATAAAAATGATGTGAATTTTCTTCTTGACTCTTTATCACGACCTTTGGCTCAGATACTTCTCTGCCCCTTTGTGGGTGGAGATGTTGAGATTCAGTGTCACCTGGAGAAATGTGTATTGCTGCCCTAACTAACTCATGTGCATCTAGCTGCTTTCTCATCTTCCTCTTTCATTTCAACCTTAAGTTGCCAAGCCAGCCTGCTTAAACATTGGAAATTTCTAGCTCTTGCCTCATCGAATGACCTGAAAACCAGTCTTTAGCAATTGTATGTTTCTCAGAGTTGAACTGATAGATGAGGAGGAAATAGTGGCCGTGAGCAAGGCTGAATGGCAGTCCCAATAGGGGTGGGACAACTCATTTTTATGGCTTCCTGAACCCTTGTGAGTTTTGGAGTTTGACTAGATAATCTATAAGCTTCTTTGTCAGAACATCTAATTAATGGTAGAATCGGGACAACGCCCTATACATCCTCTGCCCGACTAGTTTCATGTTCTTTTTAACCATGATTTTTAACTTGTTAAATATTAGTTAATGAGTGCTAAGAAATAACGCATTTGCAAGGGTACAATGTGGATTCATTTCCTTGTGGACATCTAGCATTTTTTTAAAATTTTTTTTTATTTATTATTTATTTCTTTTTTTACAGTTGTAGATTTACAATTTTTTTGTGCTTGGGTTTCAATTATACAATGATCAGATACCCATCCCTCCACCAGTGCCCGTTTTTCACCACCATGGATAATATCCCTCCCACCCCCATCCCCCCATCCCCCCCTGCCTCTGTGGTAGGGCAGTCCCCTGTGTTCTCTCTCTCGACATCTAGCATTTTTAAGGTAACAGTTGGCCTCACTTCTACCTCACTGATTGGTACTCCCTTATTGCTCTTGCTCTTCCCAATAGCCTTCATCAGTCTCTGCAAATGAGCCTAGGGACAGAAATGAGTCTGTGCCTCTTGCTTTCATCAGGGAAAAAGGAACGTATGGAATGGTGACTGTGACTTTTGAGGTAAGTTTCATTGAAATATTTTGTTGTTGTTGTTTGTTTTGGTCACACCTGGCAGTGTTCAGGACTTACTCCTGTGCTCAGGGATTACTCCGGCAGAACTCGGGAGACTGTATGTAATCGTGGGAAATGAACTTGGGTGTGCAGTGCTACTTGGGCCCAGCGGTGTCAGGGCTCACCATGATGAAGTTGGTGGATCTCAGGGGCCTCCAGCACCATATTGCCTATGCTCAGGAGGCCAGGTCGTGCCATGGACCCTAGATTATCTGCCCGGCTCAATACATTTCTGGTGGGTTTTTTTTTTTAGCTGACATTGCAGTAATGCTGTTTCACGTTGGAAACATTTGTGTTTACTGATGATGCTGTGGATTTCAATGCAGGTAGTGAGTGGTCCAAATCCGCCTGAAGAAGATTTGAGTCCAGTTAGAGGAAATATCACCTTTCCCCCTGGCAAGGCAACAGTAGTTTATAACCTGACAGTACTTGATGATGAGGTAAGGTAACATGAAGTGCTTGAATGGAACAAGGACTCTGCCTGAGAGCATTATGTCAAGTACTGAAATGTTTTCAGTGTTTGAAATTGTTCAGAAACAGTCTAAGGTAAAGCTAGTCTGTTATGACCAGTCATACTTTCATTCTAAATAGCTCTTTAAACATATCCAGGCTGTATTTGGAATTATGCTTGCTAAGATTTCTTATTTAATTTACATTAAATTATCTAAAATCTGATTATCTCGAGTATAATTGGAAATACTGCAATTTAAAAAAAATCTAACATTTTGTAAACATCAGAAATGATTTTTATCAGTTACTTCAGTTTTGAACAGATAAAGAGCTTATTTGGACTAAAGTTTTTACTATAAAATCAAAGAAAATTCTGCAGATTGGTTTAGATATTTTAAATATTCACATTTACAGGAAGACTTTTATGTATATTGCACATGAATGCTTTGGAGGATTGAGATTTATGGCAGAGCTAGGTTTATTGTTAAGGAAAAAATGAATTTGAGGACTGGAGCAATAGTGTAGGGTAGGGCACTTACCTTGCACGTGACTGTCCTGAGTCTTATCCCCACCACCACATATGGTCCCTCAAACCCTGGCAGTAGTGACTCCAGAGCTCAGAGCCAGAAGTAAGCCCATGCAAACCGGGTGTATCCCTTGCTGCAAAAAAATATTTGAACAGTAATGTGCAAGAATGCTCTCAGTAGCTAAATAAAAGAAACTGTGACTTAATTAAATAACAGGATGGCTAATAAAACAAAAAAGGAGAGTCTGACTGAGAATTTGGAAACTTCTCCTCTAGCTTATCATGAGTCATAATCATAAACATAACCAAACCCAAGGATAAAAAACAAATTAGAAGATAGGGTTTTTTTCTTGAAAAATTACACTTAGGTAGCATAACTCTCATTCAGAGATTTGGTGAGTGAAAAAGTAATTTTTTGTTTTCCAATTCTAGAACATTGTGATGGTTATAATTTGAGGATAATGATTAACTATATGTTTTAATTTTTAACTTGAGGATCATCTTTGAAGAATCTAATATACAGCAAGGTGATAAGTGTAGTTAATAATACAGTCTTGTATACTTGTCAGTTGCTGACCATGTATTCTTTTTTTAAGTGTTTTTATTATAGAGGAATTAATTATGAGGGGTGATGAATGTATTAATTATTTTGGTTACCTTTCCAAATTGCATTTGTGTACCAATAAATTTGTGTATAAAATCATGGTGTTGTGATAACATTTACATATACTTTGCAATTATTTTTCTTGGTTTTGGGGCTGTACCTGGTGATGCTCAACGCTCACTCCTGGCTCTGTGTTCAGGGATCACTCCTGGTGGTACTCAAGGAATGTGTGGTGCCGGGAATCGAATCCAAATTGCACTCATCCAAGGCAAATGCCCGCACTGCTGTACCATCTCCGACCACTATATTACAATTTTATCTTTAACTATTACACAATAAAGTTGAAGGAAAGTCACCAGTTTAAATCTAACTTTTTTTCTTACATATTTGTATCTGTATTTTAATATTCTGAAAGTAAAATATTATCAAACTTTTAAATCATTTTTCATCCAATATTGGACAATATGGCTCTTATCATAATCTTTTTTACATTTTATTTTTATTATTATTTTTTAATTAGTGAATCACCGTGAGGTAGAATTACATAGTTACAAACTTTCATGCTTGCATTTCAGTCATACAATGATCGAATACCCGTCCCTCCACCATTCTCCACCACCAATGATCCCAGTATCCCTCCCAACCCCTCTCCCCAACCCCCCTCTCCCGCATCTGTGGCAGGCATTCCCTTTTGTTCTTTCTTTCCTTTTGGGTGTTGTAGTTTGCAATAGAGGCATTGAGTGGCCCTTGTGTGCAATCTATAATCTGTATTCAGCACGCATCTCCCAATCTGAGCGGTCCTCCAAACACCATTTACTTGGTGTTTTCTTCTCTATCTGAGCTACCTTTATCCCCAGCATTTGAGGCCAGCTTCCAAACTGTGGAGTAAAACTCCTGGTCCTTATCTCTACTATTGTTGGGTGTTAGTCTCCCATTCTGTTATTTTATATTCCACAGATGAGTGCAGTCTTTCTATGTCTATCCCTTTCTTTCTGACTCATTTCACTTAACATGATATTTTCCATGTTGATCCATTTATATGCAAATTTCATGACTTCATATTTTCTACAGCTGCATAGTATACCATTGTGTAGATGTGCCAGAGTTTCTTTAACCAGTCCTCTGTTCTTGGGCACTCGAGTTTTTTCCAGAATATCTAACTTTTTTTGAGATTAGTGTTTTGTTAATGATGGAGGCAAAGAGTGTTTTAGACTTTTATTTAGAAATTAGAATATTACAAGTGTAGAAAAATTGAAGCAGTGCAGTGAAGATTAATAGTGGGAGTACTGAGCAATGATAAAAGAAAAAATCTAACACTCTTTGTAGAGGAACTCTGAGGAAGAGCCCAGTGATGTAGCATGCCTGCTGTGTGCTGTGTAGCAATGCTCAGGAAACTATCCTGGCACCAGTATTGTCTGGACTGGCAGAGATGCCTGGGAAACCTGGCTTCACGCATGGCAGATCTGACTGTGAGCAGTAACATCAGACATGTGGACAGCCCCTGAGTAGTGCATGTGTTTATCTTTGTGGGTCTGAGAACCACAAGGGGCACTTAGGGGATACTCCCAGCTTTATGCTTGGGGATCTCTGACCTCAGTGCTTGGGAGACCATGTGGTACTGGGCAGTGAGCTGGGTTAGGCCATTTGCAAGGCAAGTGCCTTAACCCTGTACTCTGTCTAGCCCCAATACAGTTAGCTGCAAAGAAAACTTTTAGAGAGAATAACACTGTCCTCCTGTTCATCAATTTGCTGGAATGGCCCCAGTAACATCTCCATTTTGAGACTTGTTACTGTGTTTGGCATATTGAATATGTCACGGGTAGCTTGCCAGGCTTTGCCGTGCAGGCGAGATACTCTTGGTAGCTTGCTGGGCTCTCCGAGAGGGGTGGAAGATTCGAACCTGGCTCGGCCGGGCTGGCTGTGTGCAAGGCAAACGCCCGACTGCTGTGCTATTGCTCCAGCCCTAGAGAGAATAATTCACCTGATTGAAAATTGTATGTGGTGTTTACTGTACTTACCCCGATTCTTAGATATTTGACCTTGGGTGTTGCTTCTGTCTTCAGTCTGAGAAAAACTAATAAGAATTTTTGTTCATTTTAACTGTCAAATATTCAGCATTTTACAAAGATTATGTTGAAAGGCCATTTACTTCTACTTCATTATCTAGCCAAACATTGCTTTATAAACTGTCCCTTCCCCATGTAAAATATATTATATCCCTTTAAATAAACGGACAGTAAAAATCTATTTTTTCTTCTTTTAGGTAAAAATTAAAAAGAAAGGAAAAATGGGCCATACCTGTAGTGCTTAGCAGCTGCTCTCTGCCTGGGGCTGGGGATTGCTCCAGGCTAAGCCTGGGAGTCATAAGGTGCCAGGTATTAAAAGTGGGCCTCCTGCATGCAGACCATTGACCTAAGGTCTTTGTGCTGTCTTTTCAGCCCCCAGTTTAGATTTTTTTTAAGCATTCCTTGTAACTGTATTGGGACACACTGACTTTTTATACTTTGGTTTCTTGGCAGGTATTTTTACTACTGATGTTTGGCCATTTATTTTTTGTATTTCTTTGACAGGTATCAGAAAATGATGAAATATTTTTGATCCAACTGATAATTGTAGAAGGAGGAGCTGAAATCAACACCACCAGAAACTCAGTTGAGATTATCATTAAGAAAAATGATAGTCCTGTAAGATTTATTCAGAATGCTTATTTGATACCTGAGGAGGACCAGATCCTCATCATTTCAGTCCTTCGTGGAAAAGATGACATGGACAATATGATTGGATCAGATGAAGACGAAGTGTGTATCGATTATGCTGTTATAACTGGGAATTCAACAGCACATTCCCAGCAGGATGTGGACTTCATCGATCTTCAGTCCAATACAACTATTACTTTTCCCCCTTTTGTTCATGAATTCCACCTGAAATTTCAAATAGTCGATGATGCCATACCAGAGATTGCGGAAGCATTTCACGTTGTGTTACTAAAAGAAATGTTACGTGGAGATGCTGTGCTTTCAGAACCTTCTGTCGTGCAGGTCACCATTAAACCCAATGACAAACCTTACGGAGTGCTCTCATTCAACAGTATACTGTTCGAGAAAGCAGTTGTCATTGATGAAGATACAACCACGAGGTGATGTTTATTATTTTTATTTTATTTATTTAGAGGGACGCTTTTGGGCCAAATCTGGCAATGCTTAGGGGCTGCTCATGGTTCTGTGCTCAGAGGTCATTCCTGGTGGTACTTTGGAGGGATCCTATGTGGTGCTGGGAATCAAAGTAGGGTCATTTGCTTGCCCTGGAAATCCCTTAACCCTGATACTGTCCTTAGTCCCATCCTGTATTATTTGAAACATGTTGCTACAGTTATTTTAATGTGTCACCCAAGACTTAATGCTGATGGTGTGTGAGCCAATGTTAAACTGTTAAGAGTGTATGGAATTTTCTTTGACTTTCTTTGACTTTTCTTATTCCGAGTAATTTAAATGTACGGGTGAATTTGTATTATAATAGTTTCCTAGGCCACAGTTCAATATCAACTCTATATTAAAAACATTCATTCTTGATGAACTAGATTTTGCTTTTCCAGTATCTTGTGACCAACTTGAGTTTGGAAAGCCTACCGTAGGGAAATTAGAGTTATCATGTAATCATCCTCTTCTATTATAATTTTCCAGATTTGAAGAAATCACAGTGGTTAGAAATGGTGGCACCCATGGGAATGTTTCTGTGAACTGGGTATTGACACGGAATAGCAGTGATGCCTCACCCGTGACAGCAGATATCACACCAAGTTCTGGAGTTCTCCATTTTGCTCAGGGGCAGATGTTGGCATCCATTCCCCTGACCGTCGTTGCTGATGATTTTCCAGAGGAGGCAGAAGCTTATCTACTTCAGATTCTGCCTCATACGATACTGGGAGGAGCAGAAGTGAGCGAACCAGCTGAGGTAAACCACTAGTGTGGATATTTTTGTTTTGTAGGAGGATCTAGAATTTTATAGAGGGACCACAGGCAGTGATGCTCAGAGCTTCACCCGTATTACTCCTGGCCCTGCACTCAGGACTAACTCCTGACAGTACTCTGGGAACCAGGTGGGGTGCTGGGGATCGTACTTGGGTTGGCCATGTCCAAGGCAAACGCCGTACCCACTGTACTATCACTCCAGCCCAGGGACTAGAATTTGATCACGCAAATCAAATTTATTGAACTCGGTATCACAGGAAGAAGACTGGTTTTTAGAATGGATGGCTCCTCCCCTATCTCAAAGTTGACCTTTTTGTAAAAGAAGTTTAGTTTTCTAAAATTTTCACGGTCCACGGTCACGGTCCTCCCGTTGTTCATCGATTTGCTCGGGCGGGCCCAGTAACGTCTCCATCATGAGACTTGTTGTTACTGTGTTTTGGCATATCGAACAGGTCACGGGTAGCTTGCCAGGCTCTGCCATGCGGGCGAGATACTCTCCGTAGCTTGCCGGGCTCTCCGAGAGGGGCGGAAGAATCGAACTCGGGTCGACCATGTTGGCTGCTTGTAAGGCAAATGCCCTACCGCTGTGCTTTTTCACAAGCTAAATACTAGGGAAGTTTTAAAAATTGGCTTTTCAAAAAAAGTTTTGTTTTTTGTTTGTTTGGAGGCTACAAGCAAACCTGGGTGGTGCTTGGGAACTCTTCTCTTATAGGAGCTTGGATGTCACTTGTCACTGTGCTCAGACAGGATCAAACCTGGGCCTCTTGCATGGAGTCTGGGCTCAGCCTATTGCTGTCTATCTGGTCCTAATATCTGTTTTTGGTCCACCTTTTACTCTGCCCCATAAATGAAGTAAACACTTTTGTCAAAATACACAAATATAAAACAAGAGCTCAAGGGACCATATGGGATGCTGGGAATTGAACCTGGGTCGGCCACGTGCAAGGCAAATGCCCTACCTGCTGTGCTATCTCTCGAGTGATAGCACAGCGGTAGGGCGTTTGCCTTGCACGCAGCCAACATGGCTGACCCGAGTTCGATTCCTCCGCCCCTCTCGGAGAGCCCGGCAAGCTGCCGAGAGTATTCGATATGCCAGACACAGTAACAACAAAGTCTCCAATGGAGACGTTACTGGGCCCGCTCGAGCAAATCGAGCAAAACAAGAGCATAGCTTAGGAAAACAACACTTAAGTACCCTTAGTGTGAGAATTCTGCACTTTCATCTGTTTATTTCTTCATCTACAGCTTTTATTTTACATTCAAGATAGTGACGATGTTTATGGCCTCATAACATTTTTTCCAATGGAAAACCAGAAGATCGAAAGCAGCCCAAATGAAAGATATTTATCCTTGAGTTTTATAAGACTGGGAGGAATGAAAGGAGATGTGAAGATGTTTTATTCTGCACTTTATATTCCTGCTGGAGCTGTGGATCCTTTACGAGCGAGAGATTCCATCTTAATTGTATCCAGGAGAAACAGCCTCATTTTTCCAGAACAAAAATCTCAAGTCACTGCGAAATTACCAATAAGAAATGATGCATTCCTTCAGAATGGGGCCCACTTTCTAGTACAGGTGCTTTAATTACTCAGTCGCTCTCAACGTTGGGTAAACTGTATATTACATATATTTGTGAAAGACTAACTATTATTTTTGTCCTCATTTGTAGTTTGCGTTCTATTAGTTGCTACAGGTTATTATACATTCCAATTCTCCTAAGTCTCAGAGGGATGAATAAAACAAAGGTTCTACTAAAGCCAATATTTTGAGCAGGTGATAATAAAAGCATGTCAGACATGAAATGCATCTCAGAGTAGAATGAATGAGTTGATTAGTAGCTCAGCTGTTAATGAATGATACGAGGGCCGGGAGAAAGAGGGTATTTTTTTTATTGGTTTGGGAGAATGTGACATGAGAATGGATTTATAGGATAAATATGTTTTTTATGATGGGGACTGCAGGGAAGGCATTTCAGAATAATGTGAGAAAAATTATGTTAAGTGCTTTGAAATAATATACTGAAAAATACTTTTGATAATTAAATGTAGATAGAATCTCTGAATTTTCATCTATTTTAGTAAGAGAAAATAAAGCCCCGTGATATTTTCCCCCCCCTTAAACTTGGGCTAACTTATGTTTACCCAAAACAGTTTTCGTTGTCCAAGTTTAAAATGTCTGCACTTCTGACTTTTGTTTTGTTATCCATGCTTTTCATATTGATTGAGTCTAAAAATCAGACAGCAATACATGGTATTTTTCAAATTCTTGTTCTAGAAAAATTTAATACAGAATCATATACCTATGAATAGTAGAAAGAAAAGAGTGTGTAGTCATGTCATCTGGTTTGCTAACTGAAATATCTGTCAATTGAAATCTTATTTCTATTAATTCTTTGAATTATGCAACATTTACAAGTCTTCCGTTTTTGTCTAAAACTTCGTTTTGCCATTTATTATTCTTTTATTTGTAGTTCCTATTTAACTCATTTCTATACACCAGCATCAAAAAGTCAGAGTTTATGGGTTGGGTGTTGAGTTTAGCTCGGTACTTTCAAAGTTGCCGCTTCGGTTGATTTTTATCAAACATCTGAGTTTTCTTGATATTCTTGTCTTTTCCTTCTTGTACTATATTTTAGTATATCTTTCCTTAAATACACACCCCGAAAAGGACACATTCAAGATAAACTTTTTTGTGTCTTTGAGTAGCTGAAAGCAAAAAATTTTTGCTTTGTGGTTGGGCTTGGTAGATATTTCTAGATTTAAAAATACTTCTTTGGAATGCATTGTTTTTGATATTCCAGAGTACCTGATGAGGAGAAAAAAACCTTTGCAAGTAACTTGCTATTTGTTTCTGAAAGCCTTTTATTTATTTGTTTTTAATTTTAATTTTGGGTGAGGGGATATATCAGAAGTGCTCCGGGGCTATCTTTTTCATTTCTTTCTGAAGGCCTATATCACTATTAACTTCCTGGTTCTGCTTTTGCTGTTTTTTTTTTTCTTTTTTGGTTTGTTTATTTATTTTAATTTTTCTGCAGTTATTCTTTTTTACTTTCTGTTTTAATTTACTCAGTGTTTCAGTAGTGACTGAGTAGGATATTATTTAATCTTCACACGTTTGAGGCTTCTGATTTTTTTTTTTGAACTTTGACTCTTAATTTTATAACATGGGGATTAGAAAAAAAATTCTTGCTGATTTTAGACTTTAGAAATTTGTCCTGATGGTTTTGTGTTACAACACATAGACTATTCAGACGTTCTGTGAGCAGAGAATAAAAATTTCTCTGCTTTGGAGTGAGATACTCCATAAATGTCTACTAAGTCTGTTTATTATAGTTTATTATTATAGTTCATCATGTAAGACTCTTATTTTTTCTTCTGTTAAGTTGATTTGTGCGTAGTCGTAAGTGGGGTATTAAAGTCACCTTCTATTATTGCATTACTGTCACTATCGCTCTTTCTATTTATAGTTGCTGTATTTGTCTTACTGTGCCTTTACTTTGTTCATTTTGTTCATATATAGTATAAGTATAAAATCCTCTTTTATTAATCGTTATGTAATGCCCCTCATCTCTTATTAGCCATTTTATCTGGAAATCTGTGCTACCTGATATTAGCATAACTGTGCTTGCCTTTTTAACATTACCTTTTACCTTTTGTTTTAACATTGTTTTTCAACCTTTAATTTTAACCTTATGGTTTTTTTAAAGTTAATATGTGTTTCCTATAAATCGCAAAAAGTTGAATTTTGGTTTTTGATTTAGTTTACCATCCTGTCCCTTTTAATTGAAAAATTCAGTTTGTCAGCTTTCAAGGAATTATTAAAATTTTGATTTTTATGATCAATTTTTAATTTTTAGGTGTTTCCTCAACTTGTTACTATTCTTTTAAAGGATTTTGTCCTTTTGTTTACTTTAACATACTTTTTTTAAAATTAAAAAATACTTTATTTATGTTTTATTGAAATCACCGTGAGATAGACCCTTGCATAGATGTCCTGCTTAGGTGTCAGTCATCCAGGGTTCCAGCAACAATCCCTCCATTGTGTCTGTTTCCCAGCACCCGTGTTCCCAGTTTCCCTCCTATCACCCCCACCCTCCCTAACCTGACTCTATGGCAAGCACTTTAACATAAATGTTTTTTATTTGTTTGGTTTTTGGATTACACCTGGCGGTGCTCAAGGATCACGTTTATGGTGTAGTGCTGGATTGAACTGGGGTGGCCACATGCCAGGGAAGCACCTTAACCATTGTGTCATCTCTCCAGCCCTGCTTTATTGTTTTTGTTTTGTTTCTAGTCCAGTTTCATATGTTTTTCTTCCATATATTTTCTTCTTTCTTTCTTTCTTTCTTTCTTTCTTTCTTTCTTTCTTTCTTTCTTTCTTTTTTTATAATTTAGGAGTACTACTATTTATTCAGCCATTCAGCCATTGATTAAGCTGATTGAGTTGGGGCATGTACTCCAGATATATTTTCTTTTGGGTTCTTTTGCAGTTCATAGTTAAAGTCTTTTGCTTGTGGTCTATTTGGCAGATTGAGAGTACATTCATTTCAGTGGCCCACAGTTCTGTTCTTCTCCATTTTTTCTCCATTTTGCATAATTCTGGTATCTTAGATTCTAGTTGAGATAGCTTTTTCATTTTGTAAAAGAGCCTTTAATGTTTCTGTGAGACTGGTTTGGAGGTGATGAGTTGCTTTAATTTGCATCTGTGAAACTCTGTTCTCTCTCTCTCTCTTTCTCTGTCTCTGTTGTCTCTGTGTTTGTGTGTGTGTGTGTGTGTGTGTGTGTGTGTGTGTGTGTGTGTGTGATCAAAAGCAGTGTTCAGTGACCCAGGGATGACTTCAGTGGTATTCAGCCCAGATAGTGGCTTAATGTTCAGCACCCTGGCTTGGTGATGCTGTGTGGAGAGCACCGAGGGCCCCAGCGCTATTGAGGATTGAACCTGAGACTTTACACTACGTGAAAAACATTTACTCTAGTCCTTGGAGCTGTTGCCTGGCCTTAATTTGTTAAGCTCTTTCTCCTTCCATCTACTGCAATGTTAAGCTGGAGGGACAGAGTATTTTTGTTGAAAATCCATTTCCTTCAGCACTTTGACTGCTCTATGCCCTTCTGTCATGATGGTTTCTGTAGGGAAAGTTCGTTGATGGTCTTATGGAAACTCCATTATCTGCAATTTATTTTCTTCCTAGATGCTTTTAGTAGTCTGTTGCTATTTTTAGGGTTTGTTTTTTGATGGTGGCTGGATATTGAGGCCATACCATGTGGTACTCAGGGCCTACTACTGGTAGTGATCTGGGATTGCCACTTGCAAGGTAAACACTTTTACCCCAGTACTGTCTTTTGGTCCCATTATCGTTAGGGTTTTTATGGTTGATAACAGTTTAAGTATAATGGGTCTTGCTTTAGCTGTATCTGATTGGATTTATTTACTGGGACTCGGAGCCTCTTGGACTTGATTGCATGGCTGTTCTTCAGCTTCTCCTTTCGCTTTCTATGACCCTATAATATGGATATTGCTTCTGTTTGTGTAGTCTCATAGGCCCCTCATACTGCTTTCACATTTTCAAACACTGTGTCTTTCTATTCCGTCTGGGTGTATTGCAATACCATACTTTCAACTCATTGGCTTTATTGACTGTTCATTTTGTTTCATACTCAGCTCCTCTATTGTATTAGTTAGCTAAAAAAATTGTGTTTTTAAGTTTGTTATTTCTATCAAAGTTTTAAAACACCACCGATCTCTCCTTGCTATAAATCTCATACTGTTTTTTCATTGTTTTCCCACTGTATTTGAACTTTTCCTAAGCTTTTTTTCCCCTGCAATCATTTGTGGAAATTTTTTGTTTCCTCATCTTGCTTTGTATTGACTATCTGTGTTGAATATAGACTAATAGCTGTCTTTCCTTGTTTTTCTCTGTAAGTCTACATATCTGATTTGTAGACTGCATGATGCAATTTCTCTAAAATCCTCACCGCTTTTTCTTGTGCAGACAATTCTCCAACCATCTGGCTGCTATTCAGGGACTGTATTTCACTTTGTTAATCAGTTAGGGAAAAAAAAAATGCTGTCTTTTCCTGTCCACCATCTTATGGGAGCCTATTACTAATCTTATGCAGGTCACAAGGAAACCAAATTAAAACAAGGGGAATCCAGCTGAGATTTTTACCTAGCAACTTTTGCCTTTTTTTGAAGAACTGGCCATCCCGTGTTTCTGTAATCGTTGCTGTGATGTGATATGAGTTTGAGAACTGATGCTGCAGAAATATTGATTTCAAGATTTAGAAAACTTTTTTGTTCTCGGTCCTCAAAACTAGTTTTTACTATGTCTAGAGATGCTCTGCTTCTGTGAAAATACTAGTCAGATTTATAGTAACTGTTGGTCTTTTGAATGTATCTCTATCAAAGTAGTTTCAGAGAATGTATAGTAAACAAAATCTTATTAGAACTGGATTATGTGTCAGACAGTATTCGGGCTCTTTTATGTAGCATTCAGTATGAACATGGCAATTAATTTTTGTGGACCCTTAAAAACTAAGTTAAAACTGTAGCATGTTTTACGAATTTTGATGATTGTAGTTTAGGAAGTTATTCACACCACGATTCCATACTCAGTTCTTTATGCATTCAATTTAAAAACAAAGGTTTTGCTTTGCATTCAGTGAATTTAACACTTTAGAAAAAAAAAAGGCATTATTAGTCACTGACACAATTCCTTGAGGGCTAAGGGGCTGCTGTCTCTGGAAGACTAGTTGGAATCAGAAGGTTGTGTAGTTTGTATAGTGCATAATGGATGGGCAGTTCACGAAGAAGAGGCATCAGACTGAGCTGAATGGAGCTGCAGAAAGGGGAATCTGTGACATGAGCTCCCCATTCTTCCGCAGCCCTTTTAGCTCAATACATTAGTCTGAGATACAACTTTTAGCAGGCATGTGCAGTCCCCACATTCAGACTAACTGAAAGCGAAAAAGGACTCTTTAGGCATGGAACAGTTTGATTTAGCAAATGCTTAAGAAATCCAGACAAAAAGGTTTAGAGACTGAGAAATAAGGCATGTAAGATTATTATTTTCCTTTAGTCCAGTTAATTTTTTAGCCTTTTTCTTTATATTTTTTAAAAGTATATAAAAATATTAACATGTGCAAAAATTCCTTTATATTTTTCAAAAATAGAACTAGAATAAGCTTCATAGCACTTCTTGATGGATGGTTACTTGTTTTCCTATATTTTTGTAGGAAATTTGAAGTAAAAATGTAAACAGTGTTATCAGTTTAGCTGTTGGTGAATATTTAGAAATGAGTTGTTACCCACAACTGCTTCACACACAACTGATTTGAAAAACAGCTCCTCAAATAGTTCTACTTTCCAGTTATGAGCTTTTAATACATACATAATTATATGTAAATTTTATAAGTTATGCTGTTTTGAAAGGTAAATATGTATGTATATATATAATGTATAAAGTATATACATTATATAATGTATAAGGTATATACATATGTAATATATAATGTATATATGTATGTGTATATGGGCTGGAGCGATAGCACAGTGGTATGGCATTTGCCTTGCCCGCAGCCAGCCCAGACGAGCCGGGATTGATTCCTCCACCCCTCTTGGAGAGCCTGGCAAGATACTGAGAGTATCTCGCCCGTACGGCAAAGCCTGGCAAGCTACCTGTGATGTATTCAATATGCCAAACACAGTAGCAACAGGTCTCAAAATGGAGACACTACTGGGCCCGCTCGAGCAAATCGATGAACAACGGGAGGACAGTGTTTGTTTGTGTATATATATAAATTTATCTAGGATGAATGTTGTACTCATGTCATTTTACATTTTATTTTACAAAGTAAAGGTAAAGGTAAAGGCCCTCCCGTTGATCGTCGATTTGCTCGAGCGGGCCCAGTAACGTCTCCATTGGAGACTTTGTTGTTACTGTGTCTGGCATATCGAATACTCTCGGTAGCTTGCCGGGCTCTCCGAGAGGGGCGGAGGAATCGAACTCGGGTCGGCCATGTTGGCCGCTTGTAAGGCAAACGCCCTACCTGCTGTGCTATCGCTCCAGTAGTGTACTAAAAAAATCATGTTTTACTTTACTTGATTTAGTCTACATATTAGTGTTTGGCAAAACTGTTCTGATTAATTTTTTTAACTCAAGTGAATATTTACCAAATATGGAACATTTTATATCTTCTATGCAGAGAATAGCTAGGTGTATAGCTCTTAAAAATGACATTCACCTTTGCCTTTGCAATGCATATAACATAGCAAAAAATGAGAATATGTGGGGTTCAGTACCAGTCTTGTTCACTTACTTGTGGATAAGTGGACGAGTCATAAATTATGACTTAAGTTGACTCATAATTTTATATTTTGTGGTTTCTTAGTGACGTTGTTTTCACATTTTGAAGTCCAACAGAGCCTTCTGAAAAGTGGGAGATCCTAGGTTGGCGGGATAGTACTGGCGTTAAATGCTTGCTCTGCGTGCAATTGGCCTTGGTTCACTCCGCAGGACTAGAGTTCCTGTATCTGTGTCCATCTCAGCATTTTCCAATATATGACTTGGGCATGAAACTACATCACCCACACAATAAGTATGTATTGCTTCTCTCTCCAGTGGAGAACGATCTGGCTCGTTGGGAATCTTGATATATCACAACCCTTCAACATCTGAATACATTTGCTTTTCAAAAATCAATTTATCAATCCATACCCTGTTCACACTGCAGAATCCATAGATATCTTTTTTAAAAGCAACTCCTGGCCCAGTGTGTAGCACCATGGCCAAAAGCATGCCTTACTGTATGAGGATCTGAGGTGGATTCCCCAATACCACTCTAACACTACAACAGGTTACAATCCTCAGCATCATAATAGTGTGGGAAGCCCCTGCCCACCCCATAGTAACACAAAAACAATTCTAAAGTAAATGAGATGTTAAGAAGTCCCAATTAGGGAGGTTTCCTAAACAGGGCTGAGGTACTGGAGACCGGCGCTGCCACACTTGGCCAACCATGTTGTGCTCCAATGCTGGGGCTGATTCCTAGGTACTTGATTTTCTGGGGCACAATTGTGAACAGGATTTTTTTTCATTTCACTTTCCTCTCTCTCACTGTTTGCATATAGGAAAGCCATGACTTTTGGGTATTGATTTTATAGCCTGCAACATTACTATACAAGCCTATTGTTTCTAGGAGTTTCTTCGTAGAGGTTATAGGGTTCTCTAAGTATAGTATCATGCCATGTGCAAATAGTGAGAGCTTGATTTCTTCCTTTTCTACCTGAATTCCTTTAATATCTTTTTCTTGCCTAATCGCTATTGCAAATTCTTCCAGTACTATATTGAACAGCAGTGGAGAGAGTGGGCATCCTTGTCTCATCCCTGATCTTAGAGGGAAGACTCTCAGTTTTTCCCCATTGAGGATGATGCTTGCTGTAGACTTGTGGTATATAGCTTTAACTATATTGAGGAAAGTCCCCTCTATCCCCATTCATTTTGGCGAGGGTTTTCATCATAAATGGGTGCTGGATCTTGTCAAATGCTTTCTCTGCAGAGAGCCCGGCAAGCTACCGAGAGTATTCGATATGCCAGACACAGTAAGATATGATCATATAATTTTTATCTTTTCTTTTGTTGATATGATAGATTATGTTGATTGATTTCTGAATGTTAAACCATCCTTGCATCCCTGTGATGAATCCCACTTTGTCATGGTGTATGATATTTTAGATGAGTTGTTGAATTTTTTTTGCTAGTATTTTGTTGAGAATCTTCGCATCCGTGTTCATCAGGGATATCGGCCTGTAGTTTTCTTTTCTTGTGTTGTCTTTGTTTCCTTTTGGGATTAGAGAGATATGGGATTCATAGACACTGTTCGGGAGAGTTTCTGTTTCTTCAATTTACTGAAAAAGCTTGAGAAGAACTGGCAATAGGTCCTCTTTAAATGTTCGGAAAAATCCACTAGTGAATCCATCTGGACCTGGGCTTTTGTTTTTGGGAAGACTTTTGATTACAGTTTCAGTTTCCTTGATGTTAATAGGACTATTCAGGTACTCTAGATCTTCTTGATTCAGCCTTGGAGATTATAGGAATCCAGGAATATATCCATTTCTTCTAGGTTCTCTTGTTTCGTGGCATACAGACTTTCTGATGATTTTTTTAATTTCTTTGGTTTCTGTTGTGATATCCCCATTCTTATTTCTGATTCGATTTATTAGTTTTCTCTCTCTCTCTCTCTGTTTCTTTGTGAGTCTTGCTAGTGGTTTATCTATCTTGTTTATTTTCTCGAAGAACCAGTTCTCGGTTTCATTAATATTTCAGATTGTTTTATTGGTTTCCATGTCGTTGATTTTTGCTCTAAGTTTTATGATCTCTTTTCTTCTGCCTGATTTGGGCTCCTTTTGTTGATCCTTTTCTAAGTTCTTGAGCTGTGAAGTCAAATTGTTTATGTGGGCTCTTCCTTCCAGAGAAATGCTTGCAGAGCTATAAATTTTCCCCTTACCACGGCTTTAGCTGTATCCCATAAGTTCTGGTAGCTTGTGTCTTCATTCTCATTTGTTTCCAGGTATCTTTTGATTTCGTCCTTGACTTCCTTCCTGACCCACTCATTGTTCAATATTGAGTTGTTTAATTTTCAGGTGTTTGATTTGGTTCTTCGTGTCTGTGTATGATTCATTTCTATTTTCGGTGCATCATGGTCTGAAAGGATTGTTGATGCTATTTCTATGTTTCAGATTCTATTGAGGTATGTTTTGTGTCCTAGCACATGGTCCTTTTTAGAAAATGTTCCGTGTGCACTGGAAAAGAATGTGTTTTCTTTCTTTTTGGGGGTGTAAAGCCCTGTATAGGTCTCTAAGCCCTCTCTCTTCTATTTCTTCCTTCAAAGCCAAGGTTTCCTTGCTGAGTTTTGTTCTTGTTATCTATCCAGAGGTGATAAGGCGATGTTGAAGTCTCCAACTACTGTTGTATTGCTAGCAATGTCCTCCTTAAAATCTGTTAGCAGTTTTGTTACATATTTAGCTGTTCCCTCATTAGGTGCATATACATTTAAGAGTGTGATTTGTGATTTCTTTCTGTTGTATGTATCCCTTGATGAATAGAAAATGGCCTTCACTGTCCCTTCTAATCTTTTTCAACCAGAAATTGATGTTGTCAGATACTAGTTTGGCTACCCCAGCTTTTTGAGGGAGCTATTTTCTTGCAGGATTGTTTTCCATCCTTTAACTTTGAGTCTGTGTTTTCTCTGACTGTTCTGATGAGTTTCTTGTAGGAAGCAGAATGTTGAGTTCTGTCTCTGAATCCATTTTGCCACTCTGTGTCTCTTCATTGGTGAATTTAGACTGTTAACATTGAGAGAGAATATTGTTATGGGGTTTTGTGTCATCTTTCTGTAAGGGTCTGTTGTGGTTGTAGGGTTTGTCTTGTCTTATAGTAGCCCCTTTAGCCCTTGTTTTAGGTTTGGTTTTGAGCCTATGAAGTTCCTGAGCTGCTGTTTATCTAGAAAACAGTGCATCAGTCCTTCGATTTTGAGTGAGAGTTTAGCCAGATAGAGTATTCTTGGTGAATTGTTCATTTCAGTGAATTATTTCACTATATCCCACCATTGCCTTCGGGCTTGGAGGGTTTCTCTGATAGGTCTGCTGTGAATCTAAGGGGTGCTCCTTTGTATATGATTTCCTTTTTTGACCTTGCTCCTTGCAGTAATTTGTTTCTGTGGATGGCATCCATCATTCTAACTATGTTATGTATTGGAGTGTTTTTGTTAGGGTCTCTTTTAGCTGGCTCCCGTAATTTCTCAATTGTTTAGCTGGCACTTTTCAGGCTCCTTGAATCTGAATGGTTGTATTGTCCAGCTCTGGGAATTTTTCAGCAATGATTTGTTTGACCGTAGCTTTTTCATTGGGATTGTTTCCCTGACCTTCTGGTACTCCAATGATTCTAATGTTGTTCCTCTTGGAATTGTCTCCTAGGACTCTGATTCGCTGTAGAGCTATTTTGAGGTCTTTTGCCATTGTTTGTTTTTCCCTGTTGGCTTGGTGCAGCTGATCTTCCAGCTCACTGATTCTGTCTTCAGCTGTGGCCATTCTGTTATTGAGAGCATAAACTGAGTTCTTTATTTCATCTACGGAATCTTTTATTCATGACATTTCTGTGTGTAGCTTTCCAATTTCTGCTCTCATTTTCCCGTAATTTCTCAATTGTTTCTCTCATGTTACTGGATATCTGTCTGACTGTTTCATGGAGTTCATTGAACATCTTCATGACTTCATATCTGAATTCTTTCTCAGAAAGGTCTTTTAGGTGAGTAGCACCTACTGAGGCTTCTGAACTCTTTTCATCATCCTCCCAACAAGGTGGGGATTTGCATTGTTTCTTCATGTTCCTGTGGAGGTATGGGGATTGAGATGTTACACTAGATTTCTTGGCATGAGTAAACTACATGCGGTTGCGTGAGCATTGCCCCCCCCCGCCTAAAATTAGGCCACACCCACTTCTCCAGACACCATGTCCACTTCTGAAGAGGCCACGCCCCCACAGGTACCTGGTGTGTGTGTGTGTGGGGGGGGGGTACCAGCTGGGAGGGGAAGAAGACTGGCACAACATTGGGGATGAACAGAAAGAGCCTCAGTGATGGTGGGAGACCCAGGGTCCTAGAGGATGCCTGGGGTGCTTGCTGGGAGAAAGCCAATTCCCGGGTTTGATTACTGATGGATTAACTGACCTGGGAGGGAAAGAAGACCGGCACAGTGTTGGGAACGAACTTTCCTGTTTTTTTTAAGAGTGGAGATTTGGACTTGTGTTGACAAGATTAATTCATGTGAAAAAACATCATGAACATCATGAACAGTCACCCCGGTGGTCATGTTCATGAAATATAGTAACTTTAGATGTTAAAGAAATGCAACATGTGTTGTATTTCTTTAAATATAAAAGCCAGTATCTATTGAAGTTACAAACTGCCTTTTGGTGTTGAATTTTCTCTGACAGAGAAGTTTTTATACTTCAGTAAATTGTAGAGAGGTGGAAGAGAGGAAAGAACAAGGCACAGTTCTTTGATATTTGCATACAAATTGGAATAGTAAGATACAGAAAACAAGGAAGGAACACAGATGCATATATTGATTGGGAGTGGTAAGGGGACAAGGAGTAGAGTGGTTTCTATTTTGGATTTTTGTCTATAAGGTATCTGTGTAACATTTATATGATGATCATTGAAGATTGACTATAAAAATTAAGAATATGAGAGTGATACAGAGATTAGTAAGTATCCGGTATCATTTACGGTGTTACAGAAGAAGCCTGAGATATAGTGAAAATGAAGGAGCAGAAAGAGTTTAAGAAGTCATTGCAAGAAATTGGAATAAAATGGTGAATAGAGGTGTAGAATGAAGTTGTTGAGCTGTTGGTGACTTCACACAACTTTATTGCACATACTTGTAAAACTACTTTGTAAATTAAAAGTTTATCTTCTTTCCATTTTTATTGCTTCATTTCTTTTTAATTACAGTTGGAAACTCTGGAGTTGTTGAACATAATTCCCCCAATCCCGTCTATAAGTCCTAGGTTTGGAAAAATTCAAAATGTTTCTTTAGAGATTACTCCAGATATTGCAAATGGAGAAATTGGCTTTATTAGCAATCTTCCAGTCATTTTGCATGAACCAGAAGATTCTGATACTTATGTGGTAAGTGTGCTCCTTACTGATGGGGTGTAATGTTTTTGAGATAATGTAGGGACACATGGTTATTGCATGTATATAATGTAAGCTTTTCAGTAGATCTTGAAAAACTTCACCATTCATGGGAAGCCTCTGTATGTAATTTGGCATAAGTAAATGAGGACTACATGATTTTTTTTTTACTGTTCATGTTTTGCTGTGTTGATGGTCCAAAGTTGGAATCAGCTGATCAAGGAGTGAGTAGATATGTGACGACTTTTAAATAACTTACTTCTTTGGTGTGGCTCCTTTTAGGTAGTGCTATGCCATTTGACAAAATGGATAGCTCTGTGTATGAGCGGTTGTTCTTAACTCATTTTTGAGCACTTATATTTGTCTTGTCAAACTTGGTTGCTATGAGTTCTCTGGCAGTCAAGGTGGTGGTTGCAAAGAATTCCAAAGTCAGAATTTTATTCATATATGTTGGAGGGGTAAATTTTTGCATCACACACACACACACACACACACACACACACACACACTACTCATGAATACCACCCCTTGTCCCACATTCTGGTTCTGATATTCTGTCTTTTCTATTCTTTGAGCAGTGTATCAAATTTTTACACTTCAGTTGTGCTGGTGTTCAGATCAGGAATGAAGACAGACATTTTTGTTATCAAAATACGGTGACAAGATCTGTCTTTCTTTGTATCTTGGAAGAGAAGATTGATTTTTAAAGATATTTTTGATTTTTTTTTAAAAAAACACGTATCTTAATTTTCTGTCTCCAAAATAGCGGGGGAAAATCTAAAAGGATTTAATTTGTTCTTAAAAGTGAATTGCTTTAAGGAAAAAGTGAATTGCTTTTATTCATTTATCTTATAAAACTACAGATTTTCCATTTTATATATTTCTTGAGGGAACTTTCATTTGAAGGAAAGATGTGGGTTACTTGAACCTACATTCCTCTGCATCCTTAGCATAAGAGTAGAGTGGTAGTTTTTTTTTTTTTGTTCTCCATGTACCATCTATAGCCTAGCTGTGCCTTCTCCCTCGGGGTTATTTAAGATACTGTTCTCACTATTTTGATTAGCCCTAATAATTTAGCTCTCTAGCCTCCTACACTTGCCATGGCTCAGCAAATTACCACACTGAGTAGTGAGGAAACATCTGTTTTTGTTTAGATGAGCCATGTTAAAGAGTAAATAATACAGGATTCTTTCTTAAGGATCTTAAAAAGAATAGTATTTCTACATTAAACATTTATATTCTTTGGGAAAAGTATTATGATCTAAAGTGTTTTTTTTATCATGTATGTATTATATGTGCATATATGTACTGTAAGTAAAAATATTATCAAGTGCCATGTATTTCAGAATTATGTAATAGCTTCCACTACTTAGCTCATACTACGGAGAGACAGTCTGATCCTCATTGCAGATTTGCAAAATAGGGAAACACTGACTGCATTTGCATATGGGAATTGATAACAGAAATTTAGTAACTTGTTCAAGGTAACTCAGGCACAATGTGAATATTTATTTTGCTTTTATTATATTTACTTTGTTGACAGAAACATGCTTATCCACATTTATGTTACTCTATTAATTCTATTTTTAAATTATTTTCTTAACATGTATCACTTTAGAGTGCATTTTATGTAACATAATTTCCAACTTTTAAATCACAAAATTTTATTTTTCATATTTATTCTTTTGTTAGATAATCTGATAAAAAATTATTTTTAGCAAAAATCAACTATTTTAATGAATATTATTTGCTTTTAGAATAATTTTAATTAAGAAAAATCCCTGATTATGTATGTTTGTGTAGATGCGCTTGATAAGCAGAAAGTAATAAAATTGTTCAATTTAAAATTAATGCTTGTAGCAAAACTTTTTCAGTTGTGTTTAATGACTTTTTTTTTTTATAATTTATTTATTTATTGAATCACTGTGGGAAAAGTTACAGAGCTTTTGGGTTTAGGTCTCAGTCATGTAAATATCAAACACATTTCCCTTTACCAATACTTATTTTTAACCCCGAACCCCAATAGACCCCCACCTCCCACCCCTCCCAATTCTTGTGAGGCAGATGAGTTCTAGTTAATACTCTATCTACTTTGACTAGATAGATTGTTTCGATAGAAGATGCACAATTATTGTTTAGAGTTTACGACCCACCCCCCACAATCAGATATGCTGAAACAGCGTTGTGAAATGATTTGCTTTCTACAACTTGGTTTAAGAATAAAATGGTTTTGAATTTCTGCTATTTTACTTATTGACCCTGGAAGAATTTCTATTAAAAGTTAGCTAGTTAAGAGATTGGTTTCTGTGCCCTGGAGTCGTGGCTGTGCCGGAGAGCCGCTCGTGGGGGGCAGCTGGCGACCTCGGTGGGGTGTGGGGGACGGCCCACAAAGCCCCCCTTCCCATGAGGTCCCCGCCGCTCCCGCCGAGCCCGGCTCAAACCTGCTGTCCACAAGGCTCCCGTGCGGCCGCCATCTTTCTTTCCAGAGACGTGTTTAATGACTTTTAATACTTTTCCTTTCTGTGCTTGGGTTCATTTCCTCCGCTCCTCTTGGAGAGCCCGGCAAGCTACTGAGAGTATCTCGCCCCCATGGCAAAGCCTGGCAAGCTCCCCATGACGTGTTCGATATGCCAGACACAGTAACAAGAAGTCTCACAATGGAGACATTACTGGTTCCCGCTCAAGTAAATCGAGGAACAAAGGGAGGACAGTGACAGTGACAGATTGAAAATGTGTATATATAATCTATGTATCTATATATATGTATAATAATGTGTATATATATCTACTGACTGAAATATATATAATTTGTGACTGTATATCTCAGAAAAAATTTTATTTTTATTAGGTATGCATTCCTTTACATCGGGATGGAACTGATGGCCAAGCTGCTGTTTATTGGAGTTTGAGAGCCTCTGGATTTAATTCAAAAGCAGTGACCCTGGACGATATAGGCCCCTTTAATGGCTCTGTTGTATTTGTAAGTGGGCAAAGTGACACAATGATCAACATTACTGTCAAGGCTGATGACATTCCAGAGATGAATGAGACTGTAACACTTTCCCTCGACAGGTAACCACCCATTTGGAATGTCTAATAACATTTATGTCTTCTAGTTTTCTTAAATAATTTTCTTTTTTTATCCTTATAAAATAAAAAAGATAAAGCTACAAAAATAAAAAAGATAAAGCTACATAAATAAAAGTTATGCTGATCTTTTGGCCATTCTCTTATCTGTTGAAAACTTAGGTTCAACTTATGAGTATTTTGACAATGAATTTTACCTTGCTATTCATTGTGAAGAGGCATCACTCAGAGAACTTATAGGAAGTATCAACGTATGTTAAGCATGGGCAGTGCATTGCATGAATTCCAGACAGTTGAACTATTCCATCACCCCTGATTATTTTGTTGAACCCCTGATCCTCTCTCTAGCATTAGCCTCTTCTGTCTTTTCTAAACACATTTTGTAAACCTAATGAGCTTATTAACTTTTACTGAGAAAGAAAAATATAGAATGTAGGGGACAAATTCTTTTTTCCTTTGCTTTTAGAACCATATTAATTCATTTTCCACAAAAATGTGAAATAAGACAGCAACAAAACAAATAAGTGAATTATACAAATAACTCATACATATGGCACACAATTTATCAAAAGGTTTTGTTTTTAAATTAAATATTTTGAATTAAGTTATAGTGAAATGTATTTTATATAATAAAATAAATCAGTTTAATAAAATGTAAACTAAAAATTCTTCTTTCACTTGTTCTCTGCTATTCCTTATATTAGGTTTTCAATATTTATTAAGTCAGGCTGGAGCAATAGCACAGCGGGTAGGGCATTTGCTTTGCAAGTGGCCAACATGGCTGACCCAAGTTTGATTCCTCCGCTCCTCTCAGGGAGCCAGGGAAGCTACCGAGAGTATCTCGCCCACACAGCAAAGCCTGGCAAGCTACCCGTGACGTATTCGATATGCCAAACAGAGTAACAATTGTCACAGTGGAGACGTTACTGGTGCCACTCGAGCAAATCGATGAACAATGGGAGGACAGTGACAGTGACAGTGATTTATTAAGTCTGTGAGAAATCTTGAAAAATAAGAATAAATGAATTGCAATTGTAAATCAAATATGTGTTATCTATAGAAACAAACTTATACCACTGCAAGTTCATAGCAACTAATTCATTTCAAACAGTCAAACTTTTTTTATAATTTATTTATATATTGAATCACTGTGGGAAAAGTTACAAAACTTTCAGGTTTAGGTCTCAGTCATGCAAATATCAAACACCTTTCCCTTTACCAATACTTATTTTTTACCACTAAGAACCCCAATAAAACCCCACCTCGCACTCCTCCCAATGCCTGTGAGTCATTGTTTCGATAAAAGATGCACCATTGTTATTTAGAGTTTACACTGCCCCCCCCCATCAGACATGCTGAAAAAGCGTTGTGAAATGATTTGCTTTCTACAGCTAGGTTTAAGAATTATATGTTGTTGCGCAGCCACAATAGCGGCCGCGCGGTTTTGGATTTCTGCTATTTTACTTATTAACCCTGGAAGTATTTCTGCTGAAAGTCAGATAATTAAGAGATTGGTTTCTGTGCTCTGGAGTCGTGGCCGTGCCGGAGAGCCGCTCGTGGGGGGTAACTGGTAGGGCGTGAAGGATGGGCCAGAACGCCCCCCTTCCCATGAGGTTTTAGTCACCCCCATACCCCCGGCTCATACCTGCTCTCCACAAGGCTCCCATGCGGCCGCCATCTTTCTTTCCAGAGGGGGGAGGGCGGAGGGAACAGTCAAACTTTTGTAGTTAAATATTTTATATGTTTTTTTCTTACCTCTGGATTAAAACTGTACATATGAAAATGATAAATTATAGAGTAGAAAATTTCAAAATTCTTGAATCCTCTATTTAAATTGAGAAATTAATATTTAAAATGTCTTAATTTGATTAGTAGTTAGTGATGTTTATATTTTCTGTTGTCCGTGGACAGAATGGTCAAATTATGCTTAGGTACTTGAAGAGTACTTAAGTACTATGTCAAATAATGAGAAATGAAATCTATTTGAAATAAGATTCTACCAATAATCTCCATCTGAATTTTGTACCTTAAAAAAAATAAAATGAAAGAAAGATTGAATGAATGTTAGTATGATTACAAAGAGTTACAATGAAATATTGCAACAGAGATCTTAAATACTTTATTGTGATAGTTTTCTCAATATCAAACTTAACTATAAATTCTCTGTATTTAAAAAAATAATGTAAAAGTTGTCCTGGTCCTGAAAAAATTATGATAGTTTTAGTACAGCTTTAGTTAACAATACTTTTTCTTTAGCTTTCTCCTATTCAGAAACAGTTTCTTATGCTACCTTATGACGGAAAAATTTTGCTATATGTGATGTGTAAGTTAATGTCACTTGATCTAAAAGATAATGAATGCCCTAAGCAGTATATTCTGATGCGCTTTTCAAGGCTATGTAAAGTGCAAGGTGTTGGAGATTTGGAACATTTTATATTTCTTGATACAAAGTTTTATTTAAATAATATTTATCATAATTAAAAAGTAATTATCTTATGACTTTTTTGTTAAAATGGGTTTATGTAGATAGTGTACACTGTGGTTTAGGGTGTGCAATAATTCATACAATGGTTTATTACTAAGTATGCCTTAAGTAGAACAAAATTTTAAATACAGTTCTTTGCCTTAATATATAATATAAATTTAAGCAAATTTTCATCGTATGTATTTTTATGTATATATTTATTTATATTTATTTATTTGCCTTTTTGGGTCACACCCGGTGATGCTCAGGGGTAATTCCTGGCTTTACACTCAGGAATCACTCCTGTGGTGCTCGGGGGACC